>NC_088377.1:39951153-40587884 GCF_037993035.2 Macaca fascicularis | reverse complement strand
TGGCGCGATCTCGGCTCACCACAACCTCTACTTCCCAGGTTCAAGTGATTCTCCTGCCTCAGCCTCCTGAGTAGCTGGGATGACAGGCATGCGCCACCACGCCAGGCTGATTTTGTATTTTTAGTAGGGACGGGGTTTTTTCATGTTGGTTAGGCTGGCCTTGAACTCCCAACCATGAGTGATCTGCCCAACTCGGACTCCCCAACTGCTGGGATTACAGGTGTGAGCCACCACACCTGGCCGAGGCCATGTAATTTCTTAAGTGGAAAGATGAAGTAATTAATGAACTCAGAAGTTTGACTTCAAGGCCCTTCATCTTTCCATAACACGTGGTTCCTTCCCTGGTTGGTGGGAGTGACTGAAGAACTCAAGGAAGCTGTGTTTTGTGGAAAGAAGACCTGAGGGGTGTATGGTCTTTCCAGGCTTGGAATCTGCCATGCTGGGCTTCTGAATTGTATAGCTTGGCCATATAGAGAGAAGCCCCTCATTTAAGACTTATTCTTTGGGGGAAATAAAGGAAGGCCGCCCGCATGAGACAGGCAGAGGTGATTTTCTCAGAACTGCTGTGGCAAGAGAGTCGGCACCATTACTTGCGTGTGGCAGAGACTGACATGCAAGTGAGTGGCTGATGAAGAGTGGGGAAATTTCAGGATGGAAAAGAACGGCTCCCAGTGGAGGCTGTTGTGGGGACTGGAGGCGGCTGTGCAGAAGTGGGTTGTCCTATGTGATTGGTTAGGGGCATATTTGGCTTTCTCTGAATGATCCTAACTGGAAACAGGGGCCAAAATTAGGGTAGCTGTCAGTTTTGAGTCAAGTCCTGGCCACATGGACAGAGTTGTGGTTTAGTTTCTGGGTTGTGGAGAGAGAGCAGTCTGGCTTCCTGTCTGATGGGCTAGCCTGGCTGGCCTCCTGGCTGTTGACTGTAGATAGGGGATTGGTTTCCTGGGTGGGCAGCTACAGGTTGTGGTCTGAGTTCTGTCTTTATACATATGATCAGGCATGGTCTGTTTGTATATTCAGTCCCTCATTTTTCTTGTCAGTAAAAATATCAAATGACAAATTGGATACATTGGGAACTTTTTAGATGTCTGTGTCCCCTGGAGGAAGTTTTCACGTTCACATTTAATCAGAATGAATATATACAATTGGGCCATTGATCTTGAAGATTTAAAATAGGAAATCTTCAACAATACTACCTCGGCGCCATTGCCTCTCTGTCCATTGTTAGGGAATGTGTGTTTTTATCCACCGCCGGCTCATCGTCCACCAGTTTTGTGGTTGATCCAGTTCTCTATATGTCTTGTCTTGTGTGCATCTCATTGTTTGCTAGTGTTAGCTTTCCCTTCGTCAGTGTAGTTTATTTGTGTAGCATCTGTTGGTAGGAAGTTATTTGTGGAATTTGTGAATGGAAGGGACCTTGGAGGTCTGCTAGGTCAGCCCAGTGATTTTCAAGATAAATGGAATTACAGGGAAATGTTCCAGCTTTTTTGGTGGCAAAACCAGGAATAGAAAGCAGTGTTCTTTGTGCCACAATGTCATTGAAAGACAGCTCAATGTGGGTCTAAAATGCAGAGTAACTAACTTTCATTTATCTCTGCTTCTGACTCTTGTTATCAGACATTTTAAATTGACCTTAATGTATTAGCAGAAATATGAAAAGTCCTGACTTGTTTACATATAAGGTACTTCTTTGCCTACTCATTTGGTTGTTTTTTTCAACAGGATTGAAAAGACATTGTTCTAAACTGAATGTTTATGTCTCCCCCAGATTCTTGTACTGGAGCCCTAACTGCCAGTGTGATGGTATTAGGGGGTAGGACCTTTGGGAGGTGATAAGGGTTAGATGAGGTCATGAGCGTGGGCCCTTGTCTCACAGGATTAGTGCCCTTAGAAGAAGAGAAACCAGGCCGAGTGTGGTGGCTCACACCTGTAATCCCAGCACTTTGGGAGGCCGAGGTGGGCAGATCACGAGGTCAGGAGATTGAGACCATCCTGAAACCCTGTTTCTACTAAAAATACAAAAATTAGTTGGGTTTGCTGGCACGTGCCTGTAATCCCAGCTACTCGGGAGGCTGAGGCAGGAGAGTTGCTTGAACCAGAGAGTCAGAGGTTGCAGTGAGCTGAGATTGTGCCACTACACTCCAGCCTGTTGACAGAGCGAGACTCTGTCTCAAAAAAAAAAAAGAAAGAGAAAGCAGGCAGCTCCCACTGCCCTGGTGTGAGGAAACAAGAAGAAAGGTGGCTGTCTGCAAGCCAGGAAGAGGACCCTGTCCCGGAACTGAGTTGGCCAACACTTTGATCTTGGACTTCCAGCCTCCAGAGCTGTGAGAAATAAACTAATGTTTAAACCACACAGCCTATGGTGTTTTTTATGGTATTTGCCTATGGTATTATGGCCATCTGATTTGACTGATACAGAGATGGTTCCAGAATACTGCAGCCTGTATCTAAGTTGGTGATACCATGAAAATAAATGTGGTAGTTCATTACTTTATATGAAGATAGCGCTGTGAGCCCAGGGCCTTTGTTCATGTCTTAGTTGAGTCTTGTTTTCTTATAATAGCTTCCTAAATTCTCTTTTCCCCCTCTAATTTATATTATATATCTGAATTAATTCATATATGGTATCATTTTATACTTCATGTCTATACAAACTTTTAGTGATTTTATTTCATTTGATTTGATTTTTGAGACATGCCCTTGCTCTGTTGCTCAGGCTGGAATGCAGGCGTGCCATCACAGCTCACTGCAACCCTAAATTCCTGGGCTCAAGTGATCCTCCCGACTCAGCCTCCTGAGTAGCTGGGACTACAGGTGTGCTATCCTTAGCAGTCCTCTCGCCTCAGCCTCTCAAAGCACTGGATTACAGGCATGAGCCGCCACACCCAGCCCAGTGATTTTTCATTGTTAAGATCAAGGACGGGTTCCCTGGCTTGGCATTCAAGGCTCATGATCAGGGCGTGATATGCAAGTTTGGGTTTCAGTGTTTCCATTCCCACCATCAGCCTTGCGTTCCAGCTTCTTTCCTAAGCCCTGTTCTAAAGCCCAGCCTCAGAGCTGCACTTAGAATTTATACCTTCTCATCTCTTCATCGTCTTCACCTATGTTCTAATCTCCATCTGGGACATCGTCTTCGCCTATGTTCTTATCTCCATCTGGGACATCATCTCCACACTTCCGCCTCTTTAAATCTTCTCCATCCTTCAAGACTTGAAATACTCACTTCCTTTACATGATCCCTACTCTGACATCCAAGCTAGAATTAATCTTTCTTCCTTTGAACTCTGATAGTGCTTAATATTTTTCATTCTTTAATTATACAGCAGTCCTGTGTGTTACATATTCTTATTCTCCCAGGTTTTCATAGTTTCTTTGAAAATATTTGCTGTAGTCATGTATTTTGAATATGTAATGTGAGTGACATTCAAAAGGTCCTGGAGAGTGAAAGGCAGTCCTACTCCCATCACTGCCCTGTGACCACTGTTGCCAGTTTTTGTTTGTTTGTTTGTTTTTCCAAGGCAGAGTCTTGCTCTGTCACCAGGCTGGCGTGATCTCAGATCTCTGCAACCTCTGCCTCCCGGTTTCAAGCGATTCTCCTGCCTCAACCTCCTGAGTAGCTGGGACTACAGGCGTGCGCCACCACGCCCAGATAATTTTTGTATTTTTCGTAGAGACGGGGTTTCACCATGTTGGCCAGGATGGTCTGGATATCTTGGCCTCGTGAGCCACCTGCCTCAGTCTCTCAAAGTGCTGGGATTACAGGCGTGAGCCACTGCGCCGAGCCTATGTGTCTTGTTTTTAAAAACACAGATGTTGGCATAAGATAAACACGGTTGTCCGCCGGTAAGTATTTAGGTTGTTCCCAACCGTTTGGATTAATCAGTGCTGAGTTGTACATAATTCTTGCATATTTGCGTGAATATGTTCATAGGATGCATTACTAGAAATGGAATTGAGGGATCCAGGGTTCTGCGCATTTTAAATTTTGATGTGTGTTGCTGGATTCCCTTCCGTTAGGGCCATACCGTTATCTCACTGTCAATGTGTAAGGGCGCCTATTTCTATTTCCTCGCCACAGTTTCTTCTCAGCTGTTTTCTTTGACATCACACACACACAAATACCCCTTGTTCCAAAAACATGGACATTTTACATATCTACTTAAAGTGTGCATACACTGATTGAAGCTCTGTGTTGCAGTGATATGTGCTGCTAGGATTGTGGCTCTGTTTCGAATCTGCTAGCCAGGCTATGGCTTTCCAGTCAGGTATTTTTTGTTTTGTTCATGCTGTTGCTGTCATTGGGCTGTGTGAATTTCCCTCCATTGCCCATCCAGATTTCCTTTCCGGTGGGCGGGCTTAGTGTCTAATCTGGCAGCCCTGTTTCCTAGTGACCTGGGCCGAGTGTCTCATTCGGCAGCCCTGTTTCCTGGTGATCTGGGCTGAGTGTCTCTTTTGGCAGCCCTGTTTCCTGGTGATCTGGGCCCCATGTCTCATCCAACAGCCCTGTTTCCTGGTGATCTGGGCCGAGTGTCTCCTCCGGCAGCCCTGTTTCCTGGTGATCTGGGCCAAGTGTCTCATCCAGCAGCCCTGTTTCCTGGTGATCTGGGCTGAGTGTCTCCATGAGAAGTTGCACCCATCTTCTCCAGTAGTGCATCTTTTCACAGCAAGCAAAACATTTTCACCACGTTTCCAGTGGGACAGGCACTAGCTCTTTTCTGGGCATCAGGAGACCTGGCTTTGTTCTGGTTCAAGCAACAGCTGGTGAGTTACCAAAGACAATTCGCATCTGGCCCCTGGTCCTTTTCTTTATAAGTAGAATCACAGTCCGAGTGGGCATCACTGCCCTGGTCTCTATGCGGTGCTGAGTGTTGTGGGGATGATGGCTAAGTGTCAGGGTGCATTTCCACCACTAGGGGATTACAGGTCAGCCAAAGACACAGGAGGAAAGCTAACAGCCCCGGGCAGGTACACAGAACCAGAGGAGTTTGGAAGAGTGGTTCCAAGCTCCTTGGTGTGATTGATGTGATCACAATAAACATTTTATCTCTAAGTCTTGGGCCGTTGGACCAAGAGAAGAGAGAGCTGGTGTTGAGTTGTAGTGAGAGGTGCGTGGTTCCTGTACCTGCTGAACCTGGCTGGGACTCAATTCCATTGAGTCCCATTCCATTTAACCTTCTGTTTACACCTTTTTCATGCTCCTGCTTGTTTCTCCAGAAAAAAAATGCAATAAATTCCTTTCAAAAACTTTACAAAAGCCATAGACGCTTATTGAAAATAGTTCAAATGATATGGAAGTCAGAAAGATAGTGAGTGTTTTTCTGTTGTGTGTTTGGATGAATGTGTCTTTGGGGTAGTCACTATTAACACTGGGTGTATTTCCTTCCAGATCTTTTCCAGTGTGCCTACAAATATGTATGTACACATTGTAAAAAACAAAATAGTACCTGATCAACATTGAATTCCCCTGTTCTCACTGCGCAGTCTACATGGACATCCTTTCATGGTGATACGATGAGTCCTGATCGACTCCTTTTGTTCGCTGGAGTGGCAGGTAATAATAGCTACAGATAACTCACCTTCAGTGGGCATTTACCACGTGACAGGGTCTGTGCTCCAGGCAGGCTACATGAAGTGGGTCTTAAGGCTTTTTACAACAATGCTATGGGTGAACACAGTAATTGTTAACATTTTGCAAATGATAGAATTGCAGTAGAGAGAAGCAAAGCTGCTTGCTCAAACTCATGGCACGATTCCTGAGAGAGAGAGAGAGAACACTTTTAAAACAGTTGCTGTTATAGTCAGTTGATTTATGATCATTTCAAGAAATAGTGCATTCAGTGAATACATTTCAGGGTCTGGTACAGTCTGGGAGCTGTTTCTGAAAATGCTCTGCGCTAGAGGTAAGGGAGCGATCCATTGGCCCTGGGCTCCTAGTGCAAGGAGGGAGGTCCCGGGGAGAGGGGGCATGGAGAGGAGGTCTCTGAACAAACCTTGCAACATCCATTTCTGCTGAGTCTGGTCCGAGGTCTGGTTCTTGACATGTACACTTTTCAGAGATACTTGGTTTTGATTTTTATCATGGCTCAGCTGAGCAGCCATGGTTGCAAACTGCCTGGAGATGTGGTCTGGCAGGCCAGTGCTATGCCCATCCCTCCCGCTCCTGCAGGAGGGGAGTCATCCTGGGACTAGAGGGCTTCGCCTGTAATCAGCTATCTCATAATAAGTGGATTTGATGCTGGGTTCGCTAGGTCAGGAAATTTCCCATTTAGAAGGAAAACTGATACTTGTTTTTGGGTTTTGCTGAGGAGCCACAGGGTTTAGAGCAGGGACTGGAAGTTTGTTGAGACACACGTGAGTGCACTCAAACATCTTCCATGAAACGTGCAAATAAAGACAGTGTTCCAGAGAGGTCCCTGGCTTTGGGATATAAATATTTCTGTAACAGAATGGCACTGGCTGTCTGCTGTATTTTTTTCTCTGCTATTTTGGCAAGTTTTATTTGGGTGTGTGTCTCCTGTACAGAAGGTATGACATCAGTTTTTGCCACCAAGTATTTACAGCCGTTGGTACCTCCTGTGTGGGTCACTTTTGTGCCGTGGTTTCTTTGGGGAAATTGTAGGTCTCCTACCCAAAGCACATTGCCCATTTCAAGGTGCTCCTGGTTTCTGAACACCTGTGGCAGTGCCTTCCATGTGGGTGAAGCCAGCCGAGAAAGTACCCCTCCCCAGGAGGTGGGGACTGGTGATTGCCTGAGTGAGGAGGCCAGGGATGAGCCCTGGACTAGAACTTGTGACCGGCTGCTTTTCCTTCCCCTCCTCTCCGTCCTATTTTGCCACCACCCCCACTTTTGAAAAATTTCTTATTAAAAATTAAGCAACTATTTTGGTTTCCTTTATTCGCTATTTCTTGCTAATCATATGCAGAGTGAGCCTGGGACAGTGGAAAGGAAAGTTGTACTTAGCTTCAGATGATCCTACCAGTCCCGCATTGAAGGGTTTCTGCCAGGCGGCATTGTCAAGTGGCGTTGTGGAGGTTCTCCTTTCAGTCCTCAGCATTAACCAACAGAGGCAGGTGGTACTTATTCCTGGTTAATGTTGAGGAAGTTGAGCTCAAATTGGCTAAGGGAACTTCCCAAAGTCACATAGGAAGTAGCAGAGTAGAACCAAACACAGATTGTCTCTGAATCAGGCAGGTTGTCAGATTCCAAAATGGGCTCTTAATTTTTGGAGGTCAAAAAGCTGAACAGACACAGATATTTCTTTTTTCTTCTTCTTCTTCTTCTTCTTTTTTTTTTTTTTTTTTTTTGTGCTAGGGTTTCGCTATGCTGTCTAGGCTGGTCTACGCTCAAGCTGTCCTCCTGCCTTAGCGTTCTGAGTGCTGGGCTTACAGGTTTGTGTCACCACACCCAATAAAACAGACATTTCTTTAAAGAAGATATACAAATGGCCAAAAAATATGTGAGAAAAATGCTCAGTATCACTTATAATCAGAGAAATGCAAATCAAAACCACAGTGAGGTATCATCTCACCTGTTAGGATGAGTATTATCAAAAAGACAAAAAATAGCAAGTGCTGGTGAGGCTATGGAGACAAGGGAGCTCTTACACACTGTAGGGGGGTGTGCACTAGAGCAGCTGGCTGGGCGCCGGGCGCACGCTGACATCTCAGCACTTTGGAAGGCCGAGGCGGGCAGATCACCTGATGTCAGGAGTTTGAACCAGCCTGGCTAACATGGTGAAACCCCGTCTCTACTAAAAACACAAAAATTATCTGGGAGCGGTGGATCACACCTGTAATCCCAGCACCGTTGGGCAGCTGAGGTGGGTGGGTCACTTGAGACCAGGAGTTCAAGACCAGCCTGGCCAACGTGGTGAAACCCCATCTTTACTAAAAAATACAAAAATTTACCAGGTGCAGTGGTGGGCGCCCATAATCCCAGCTACTCAGGAGGCTGAGGCATGAGAACTACTGGAACCCTGGAGGCGGATGCTACAGTAAGCAAGCCGAGATTGCACCACTGTGTTCCAGCCTGGGCAACAGTGAGACTCTGTCTCGAAGAGAAAAAAAGAAAAAGAGTAAGAGTAAGCTACGGCACCCACTATGGCAAACAGTATGGAGGTTCCTCAGAAAACTGCAAATGAATTTACAGTGTGATCCAGCAGTCCCACTACAGTGTAGATACCCAAAGAAAAGGAAATCAGTGTCGGAGGGGCATCCGCACCTCTGTTTCCTACAGCACTGTTCACCATAGCCAAGATAAGGAATCAGCCTCGGTGTCCAACAGCAGATGATGGATCGAGAAAATGTGGTATTTATACACAGTGGAGTACTATTCAGCCATAACACAGGAAGAAGCCCTGTTATTCTCAGCAACGTGGATGGAACTGGAAGATATGAAATAAGCCAGGGACAGAAAGTTACACAGCACATGTTCACTTATGTGGAAGGCAAAAAGGAGTGGATCTCATGGAATTTGAAAGTAGACAGAGGATCCTAGAGGGTGAGAAGGGTCGGGGAAGAGGCAGATAGGGAGAAATTTGTTAAAGAATACAAAATTATAGCTGGATAGGAAAAAGTTCTAGTGTTCTATAACATAGGATGACTATAGTTAACAAGAATGTATAGTTTCAGGCTGGGTGTGGTGGCTCATACCTGTAATCCTAGCACTTTGGGAGGCTGAGGTGGGTGGATCACCTGAGGTCAGGAGTTTGAGACAAGCCTGGCCAATGTGTAGAGAAACCCCGTCTCTACTAAAAATGCAAAAATTAGCCAGGCATAGTGGTGGGTGCCTTGTAACCCCAGTTACCAAGGAGGCCGAGGCAGGAGAATAGCTTCAACCTAGGAAGCAGATGTTGCAGTGAGCTGAGATCACACCACTGCACTCCAGCCTGGGCAACAGAGCCAGACTTTGTCTCAAAAAAAAGAAATATATATATATATATATATATAGTTCCAGATAATTGGAGAAAGGGCATTGAACGTTCCAACACAAAGAAATGATAAATGTTTGAGATGGTGGATATGCTAATTATGCTGATCACATACATTACATGTATTATAACATCACTATGTGTACTTCATACATATGTACAGTACACAATTATGTGTCAATTAAAAAAGAAAAGCTGAACTTAGATTGGAATGGCTATGAAGTAGCTAGGTTTTTCATATTTTTGATATAGACCCTAGGCATTTATTTTAAGTAAACTACAGTTGGCTTCAGGAAGTGTTTAGTATTTGAATTGTAGCCTTGCATTTTATAATACGGAGAAGTAAAACTGTAGGTTTGCTTTAGATACAGTCACAGGGGTTTGCCGTGATGACTTTTTTATGTAATAAGGGGGAAATGTACCTTAATTAATAGGCATATATGATCATTTTTCTCCCTCGTACACAATTTTAGTTGTTGTCCAGGCATTGTGATACTTATGTAAACAGTATGCGATACCTTAGGTAGGAATCAGAATTTTAAGGTAAGAATACTTAGAGTTATATATGTTTCAACCTTTCAAACTGGACATTTTACATGTCCATTATATAACTGTAATTAAATTTTCAAAAAGACAATGTGTGTCTTTAATATGGGTGATGCTCTAGCTTTTTTTTTTTTTTTTTTTTTTTTTGGAGACAGGGTCTCACTTTCTCCCAGGCTGGAGTGTAGTGGTGCGATCACGGCTCACTGCAGCCTCAGCCCCATAGGCTTGAGAGATCCTCCCACCTCAGCCTCCCAAGTAACTGGGACCACAGGTGTACAACACCATGCCCAGCTAATGTTTAAAATTTTTTGCAGAGATAGGGCCTCCGTCTGTTGCTCAGGCTGGTCTGGAATTCCTGGATTCAAGTGATTCTCCTGCTTCATTCTCCCAAAGTGCTGTGATTACAGGCATGTGCCACTGCCTGGCCCCATATAAGTGGGATGATGACTTGAGCCTAGGAGTTCCAGACCAGCCTGGGGAACATGGCACAAGACCCTGTCTCTACAAAAACAAACAAAATTAACTGGTCATGGTGGCACCTGCCTGTGGTCTCAGCTACTCCAGGAGGCTGAGGCAGGAGGATAACTTGAGCCCAGGAGTCGAGGCTGGAGGATAACTTGAGCCTAGGAGTCGAGGCTGCAGTGAGCTCTGATCCTGTCATTGCATTCCAGCCTGGGTGACAGAGTGAGACCTTGTCTCTTAAAAAAAAGTTACTGGCTACCTGATTATTCATGGGAAAAAAACCTGAACTCTGATCGAAACCTCATACCTCGTACAAAAATTAACTCAAAATGGATCATGGACTAAAATGTAAAATGCAAAATAAAGATGAAAAGAGGAGCTAGAGACTGGGAGAAACTATTTGCAAACCACATGTCTGATGAAGGACTCATATCTATAATATATAAACAACTATCCAAATTCAGCAGTGAAACCAAGTCATCTAGTTTGAAAATGAATAAAAAACCTGAAGAGACATTTCAGATAACATATAAGCACATGAAAAGATGTTCAACATCATGAGCCATCAGAAAAATGCACACTAAAGCCACGTCACTACACACCTATCAGAATGCCTAAAATAAAAAGTAGTAACAAGAGCAATGCTGGTGAGGATGCGGGGAAATGGAATCACTCACACTTGGCTGGTGGGAATGGAAGATGGTACAGCCATTCTGGAAAACAGCTTGACAGTTTCTTAAAAAACTAAACGTGCAATTGCTGTGGGAGGCAGCACTCACATTCACGGGCAGTTATCCCAGAGAGATGAGGACTTATGTTCACACAAAAACCTATATGTATCTGTTCATAGCAGCATTATTTATAAAGTCTAGAAACTGGACACAGCCCGGAGACTGCTCAGCAGGTCAATGGTTAAACAAACTGGTGCACCCAGGCCCCAGATACCACTCTGCAGTAGTTAATGACGTCCTTGTTCATCAGTCTTTCAACCTCGAAACCACCATCATGCTTAATCCCCTTTTTTCCATCCTGGGTCTGAGTGGACTTCATTTTGCATTTCTTTCTGATGCATTTTCCCTCTGTCCTTTCTGCTTGAGCCTCATGCCACATTGGAACCATTGTAAGAGCCACCGAATTGTTTCTCTGCCTCATCATGGAATCCTTTCTACACTTCATGCCCCACATTGCCATTGGAACAATCTTTCCAAAACATGAACAAACTAACTTAAAAGAAATATCCCAGGTAGCCTTCCAAATAAGTATAAGTTTTCTCTTAGAAATTTCACTTCTTGTCTATAGGGAACCCCAGGACTGTAGAGAGACGGATTTGCTGTCTGCATTTTAAGATCAGGCAGAAATCCCTGGAGGGGCCCATGGGGAATAGTGGCACAAATACTGGTTCTAGAATCAGAAGCCCTCATATCCTGGTTCTAACACTAGCTGGATGTTCTTGGGAAAGTTTTGGTTTCAAACCTCAGTATGAGGAAGCATCCTCAAGGGATCACACAAGGCTGCTGGGAGGAGCGGAGGAGGGCCATGGTGAACATGCTGTGTAATCCGTGAAGCACGTCGTATGTGTGAGAAGTGGAGCTGTGTGGATAGCGGTTCTGGAATCATTGTATGAAAACGATGGAAAGCACATTCGTAGTTCTGCCTGATGATACCACTGGGCACCTGTGTTGTACATGCCTGCAACATGGGTGAGGCCCGGGTCAGTACAGCTCACAGTTTGGTTTTCATGCAGTTAGAAAGGCCCGAGAGGACCCTTCCCCCCTCCAGCTGTAGGAAGGAGGCGGCTGTCTCCTGCTTATATTTGGTGGGATTGTCTGTGGCTCCTTGGGGACAGGAATGCAGGGAGTGGGGGAAGAAAGCCGGCCTGACTGCTCGCTAGTCAGCCTTCCCCCAGGGAAGAGTGGAGGGGTCATTTCGTGGTAACTTGCCAAGTCTTTCTTAACCCATCTGCTCTTAGAAATGACCAGCATGACAAGTAAAAGACCCATTAGAGACAGATGGGCTGTGTGTCCCGTGCGTTTATGGCTTTGTGGTCTCAGAGCTGCCAGAACTCGATAGCTTTCTGGGGAATGCTGAGTCAGCCAAGGGGCTGAAAATAGTGAGAGGAAGAAAATTCCCCCTCGCTGCTCTGGTCTGGGAGTGATTAGTGAGTGGAGCGGCATGGAGGGCCCAGCCGTGGGGTCCCTCTCAAGCACACCCTCACTGCAGTGGGAACGCGGGTCTCAACCTCCCTAGTCCTCCGTGATTTTCGTCTGTCACATACTCACCTCCAGCAGGGATGTCTATGGTGATGAGATGAGGGAGCATCCTAGCACATGTGGCACTTAGTAGGCTTGCGGTGAGTGGACGCCGGCATCAGTGGAACAGGAGACTGGGCGCTGCGTGTGGATGCACTCACGTACTGGTGGCATGGGTGGACAGAGGAGAGAGGGATGCTCTACAGTTCTCCTTTTGGTCTGTCACCCCCGCTGTTGTGAGCAGAATCCGTGAGTGTATTCTGTTGCCCCAGTCAACTTGGTAGGCTGATTGCTCAATTTTCTGCTTCCACTTTTGATTTCTTAAGAATGGGAAAACGAATACTTCAGATACTTTTCTGGTTGATGCTATACATTCCTTGATATCACCTTAATGCTTTTTAATTTCTATGTATTTTGGATGTTGGAGCTTGCCTGACATCTGTGCTTTTATGTCTCAACCTCTCGCGTAACTGTTGGCCACACCAGAACCAGAGAGAAGTGAGTAGACCGATTGGTAGCAGGGCTAGGACTGGAATTCCCCAGCCTTTTGGCGCCCAGCAGGCTCTGTTTTCTGTATTGCACTGCTCTTCCCTATTTCGACTCCTGTTAGGACAGTGGATGTGAAATGTAGCTGGGTGCTTTTGGGGGTGTGCTAGGAGTGTGGCAGATGCCTCAGACTGACATTTTCCCCTGATTCTGAATTCTCATGGCTCAGAGTCAGTCTGTAGGCTACTGACTGGGAAGATGCAGGAAGTTGTTTTGTATGACAAACTATGCCAGGGCATTTTTTTCACCCGGCAATTTGTTTGGTTTGGAGTGGAATAAATCTCTGATCTTGGTTTCTTTGTCTATATTATTAGGGAGTGGAGCCTGACTTGTTAACTTAGCCCAGTTCATAGTGCTTAGAATCTCAGTGAGTGTGTGTTGAACTGAGCGGAAGTGTGAGAGCGTCTTGGACAGTGGTTTGCAAACCTAGCTGCATCTGGGGGGCTGTGAAAAAAGCATGTGTGCTTACTCCAGACCAGTTGAAATAGAATCTGCAGGAATGGAGCCTGGGCAGCTATAGTGCTGTTAAAAACCCCCAGGTGGTTCTGATATACTGTAAAGGTTGAGTAAAGGTTGAGATCCACTGATCCACAGTGAATTGGAGTCCTGGATCATAGACATGCCTTATGCTTTCACCAGCTGAGAATGGTTCTTGTGCTTTAGAACTGTGAAAAAGTGTTATGCAAACAAATGTGGAAACAGCCTAAATGTCACATCCTGTCACTCCCTGTCATGAAGTATATTTACCGGTTACTCACTCTACTCTGATCTCTACCCATTCCACCTTTTCTTCATGGAACAATAATTTGACAGTTGGTTATGCAGAACCAGAGTAAGTCTAGTTTGATTGGCGGGAAACGATTTTGGGTATGAAGTACTCTTTAGGCATTTATTGAACTCTTGTTTGTACCACCGCTGTGCTGGACAGTTTATATATATTACTTCTTTTTTTTTAATTTATTTATTATTATTATACTTTAAGTTGTAGGGTACATGTGCATAACGTGCAGGTTTGTTACATACGTATACTTGTGCCATGTTGGTGTGCTGCACCCATCAACTCGTCATTTACATCAGGTATAACTCCCAGTGCAATCCCTCCCCCCGCCCCCCTCCCCATGATAGGCCCCGGTGTGTGATGTACCCCTTTCTGAGTCCAAGTGATCTCATTGTTCAGTTCCCACCTATGAGTGAGAACATGCAATGTTTGGTTTTCTGTTCTTGTGATAGTTTGCTAAGAATGATGGTTTCCAGCTGCATCCATGTCTCTACAAAGGACAAAAACTCATCCTTTTTGATGGCTGTATACTATTCCATGGTGTATATGTGCCACATTTTCTTAATCCAATCTGTCACTGATGGACATTTGGGTTGATTCCAAGTCTTTGCTATTGTGAATAGTGCTGCAATAAACATACGTGTTCATGTGTCTTTATAGCAGCATAATTTATAATCCTTTGGGTATATACCCAGTAATGGGATGGCTGGGTCATATGGTACATCTAGTTCTAGATCCTTGAGGAATCGCCATACTGTTTTCCATAATGGTTGAACTAGTTTACAATCCCACCAACAGTGTAAAAGTGTTCCTATTTCTCCACATCCTCTCCAGCACCTGTTGTTTCCTGACTTTTTAATGATGGCCATTCTAACTGGTGTGAGATGGTATCTCATTGTGGTTTTGATTTGCATTTCTCTGATGGCCAGTGATGATGAGCATTTTTTCATGTGTCTGTTGGCTGTATGAATGTCTTCTTTTGAGAAATGTCTGTTCATATCCTTTGCCCACTTTTTGATGGGGTGGTTTGTTTTTTTCTTGTAAATTTGTTTGAGTTCTTTGTAGGTTCTGGATATTAGCCCTTTGTCAGATGAGTAGATTGCAAAAATTTTCTCCCATTCTGTAGGTTGCCTGTTCACTCTGATGGTAGTTTGTTTTGCTGTGCAGAAGCTCTTTAGTTTAATGAGATCCCATTTGTCAATTTTGGCTTTTGCTGCCGTTGCTTTTGGTGTTTTAGACATGAAGTCTTTGCCCATGCCTATGTCCTGAATGGTACTACCTAGGTTTTCCTCTAGGATTTTTATGGTATTAGGTCTAACATTTAAGTCTCTAATCCATCTTGAATTAATTTTCGTATAAGGAGTAAGGAAAGGATCCAGTTTCAGCTTTCTACTTATGGCTAGCCAATTTTCCCAGCACCATTTATTAAATAGGGAATCCTTTCCCCATTTCTTGTTTCTCTCAGGTTTGTCAAAGATCAGATGGCTGTAGATGTGTGGTATTATTTCTGAGGACTCTGTTCTGTTCCATTGGTCTATATCTCTGTTTTGGTACCAGTACCATGCTGTTTTGGTTACTGTAGCCTTGTAGTATAGTTTGAAGTCAGGTAGCGTGATGCCTCCAGCTTTGTTCTTTTGACTTAGGATTGTCTTGGAGATGCGGGCTCTTTTTTGGTTCCATATGAACTTTAAAGTAGTTTTTTCCAATTCTGTGAAGAAACTCATTGGTAGCTTGATGGGGATGGCATTGAATCTATAAATTACCCTGGGCAGTATGGCCATTTTCACCATATTGATTCTTCCTATCCATGAGCATGGTATGTTCTTCCATTTGTTTGTGTCCTCTTTTATTTCACTGAGCAGTGGTTTGTAGTTCTCCTTGAAGAGGTCCTTTACATCCCTTGTAAGTTGGATTCCTAGGTATTTTATTCTCTTTGAAGCAATTGTGAATGGAAGTTCATTCCTGATTTGGCTCTCTGTTTGTCTGTTACTGGTGTATAAGAATGCTTGTGATTTTCGCACATTAATTTTGTATCCTGAGACTTTGCTGAAGTTGCTTATCAGCTTAAGGAGATTTTGGGCTGAGACAATGGGGTTTTCTAAATATACAATCATGTCATCTGCAAACAGGGACAATTTGACTTCTTCTTTTCCTAACTGAATACCCTTGATTACTTTCTCTTGCCTAATTGCCCTAGCCAGAACTTCCAACACTATGTTGAATAGGAGTGGTGAGAGAGGGCATCCCTGTCTTGTGCCAGTTTTCAAAGGGAATTTTTCCAGTTTTTGCCCATTCAGTATGATATTGGCTGTGGGTTTGTCATAAATAGCTCTTATTATTTTGAGGTATATTCCATCAATACCGAATTTATTGAGCGTTTTTAGCATGAAGGGCTGTTGAATTTTGTCAAAAGCCTTTTCTGCATCTATTGAGATAATCATGTGGTTCTTGTCTTTGGTTCTGTTTATATGCTGGATTATGTTTATTGATTTGCGAATGTTGAACCAGCCTTGCATCCCAGGGATGAAGCCCACTTGATCATGGTGGATAAGCTTTTTGATGTGCTGCTGAATCCGGTTTGCCAGTATTTTATTGAGGATTTTTGCATCGATGTTCATCAGGGATATTGGTCTAAAATTCTCTTTTTTTGTTGTGTCTCTGCCAGGCTTTGGTATCAGGATGATGTTGGCCTCATAAAATGAGTTAGGGAGGATTCCCTCTTTTTCTATTGATTGGAATAGTTTCAGAAGGAATGATACCAACTCCTCCTTGTACCTCTGGTAGAATTCAGCTGTAAATCCATCTGGTCCTGGACTTTTTTTGGTTGGTAGGCTATTAATTATTGCCTCAATTTCAGAGCCTGCTATTGGTCTATTCAGGGATTCAACTTCTTCCTGGTTTAGTCTTGGAAGAGTGTAAGCGTCCAGGAAATTATCCATTTCTTCTAGATTTTCCAGTTTATTTGCGTAGAGGTGTTTATAGTATTCTCTGATGGTAGTTTGTATTTCTGTGAGGTGGGTGGTGATATCCCCTTTATCATTTTTAATTGCGTCGATTTGATTCTTCTCTCTTTTCTTCTTTATTAGTCTTGCTAGTGGTCTGTCAATTTTGTTGATCTTTTCAAAAAACCAACTCCTGGATTCATTGATTTTTTGGAGAGTTTTTTGTGTCTCTATCTCCTTCAGTTCTGCTCTGATCTTAGTTATTTCTTGCCTTCTGCTAGCTTTCGAATGTGTTTGCTCTTGCTTCTCTAGTTCTTTTAATTGCGATGTTAGAGTGTCAATTTTAGATCTTTCCTGCTTTCTCTTGTGGGCATTTAGTGCTATAAATTTCCCTCTACACACTGCTTTAAATGTGTCCCAGAGATTCTGGTATGTTGTATCATTGTTCTCATTGGTTTCAAAGAACATCTTTATTTCTGCCTTCATTTCGTTATGTACCCAGTAGTCATTCAGGAGCAGGTTGTTCAGTTTCCATGTAGTTGAGCGGTTTTGATTGAGTTTCTTAGTCCTGAGTTCTAGTTTGATTGCACTGTGGTCTGAGAGACAGTTTGTTATAATTTCTGTTCTTGTACATTTGCTGAGGAGTGCTTTACTTCCAATTACGTGGTCGATTTTGGAGTAAGTACGATGTGGTGCTGAGAAGAATGTATATTCTGTTGTTTTGGGGTGGAGAGTTCTATAGATGTCTATTAGGTCTGCTTGCTGCAGAGATGAGTTCAATTCCTGGATATCCTTGTTAACTTTCTGTCTCGTTGATCTGACTAATGTTGACAGTGGAGTGTCAAAGTCTCCCATTATTATTGTATGGGAGTCTAAGTCTCTTTGTAAGTCTCTAAGGACTTGCTTTATGAATCTGGGTGCTCCTGTATTGGGTGCATATATATTTAGGATAGTTAGCTCTTCCTGTTGAATCGATCCCTTTACCATTATGTAATGGCCTTCTTTGTCTCTTTTGATCTTTGATGGTTTAAAGTCTGTTTTATCAGAGACTAGGATTGCAACCCCCGCTTTTTTTTGTTCTCCATTTGCTTGGTAAATCTTCCTCCATCCCTTTATTTTGAGCCTATGTATGTCTCTGCGTGTGAGATCGGTCTCCTGAATACAGCAGACTGATGGGTGTTGACTCTTTATCCAGTTTGCCAGTCTGTGTCTTTTAATTGGAGCATTTAGTCCATTTACATTTAAGGTTGATTGTTATGTGTGAACTTGATCCTGCCATTATGATATTAACTGGTTATTTTGCTCGTTAGTTGATGCAGTTTCTTCCTAGCATCGATGGTCTTTACATTTTGGCATGTTTTTGCAATGGCTGGTACCGGTTGTTCCTTTCCATGTTGAGTGCTTCCTTCAGGGTCTCTTGTAAGGCAGGCCTAGTGGTGACAAAATCTCTAAGCATTTGCTTATCTGTAAAGGATTTTATTTCTCCTTCACTTATGAAACTTAGTTTGGCTGGATATGAAATTCTGGGTTGAAAATTCTTTTCTTTAAGAATGTTGAATATTGGCCCCCACTCTCTTCTGGCTTGTAGAGTTTCTGCCGAGAGATCTGCTGTTAGTCTGATGGGCTTCCCTTTGTGGGTAACCCGACCTTTCTCTCTGGCTGCCCTTAAGATTTTTTCCTTCATTTCAACTTTGGTGAATCTGGCAATTATGTGTCTTGGAGTTGCTCTTCTCGAGGAGTATCTTTGTGGCGTTCTCTGTATTTCCTGGATTTGAATGTTGGCCTGCCCTACTAGGTTGGGGAAGTTCTCCTGGATGATATCCTGAAGAGTGTTTTCCAACTTGGTTCCATTTTCCCCCTCACTTTCAGGCACCCCAATCAGACGTAGATTTGGTCTTTTTACATAATCCCATACTTCTTGCAGGCTTTGTTCATTTCTTTTTCTTCTTTTTTCTTTTGGTTTCTCTTCTCGCTTCATTTCATTCATTTGATCCTCAATCGCAGATACTCTTTCTTCCAGTTGATCGAGTCGGTTACTGAAGCTTGTGCATGTGTCACGTATTTCTCGTGTCATGGTTTTCATCTCTTTCATTTCGTTTATGACCTTCTCTGCATTAATTACTCTAGCCATCAATTCTTCCACTTTTTTTCAAGATTTTTAGTTTCTTTGCGCTGGGTACGTAATTCCTCCTTTAGCTCTGAGAAATTTGATGGACTGAAGCCTTCTTCTCTTATCTCGTCAAAGTCATTCTCCGTCCAGCTTTGATCCGTTGCTGGCGATGAGCTGTGCTCCTTTGCCGGGGGAGATGCGCTCTTATTTTTTGAATTTCCAACTTTTCTGCCCTGCTTTTTCCCCATCTTTGTGGTTTTATCTGCCTCTGGTCTTTGATGATGGTGATGTACTGATGGGGTTTTGGTGTAGGTGTCCTTCCTGTTTGATCGTTTTCCTTCTAACAGTCAGGACCCTCAGCTGTAGGTCTGTTGGAGATTGCTTGAGGTCCACTCCAGACCCTGTTTGCCTGGGTATCCTCAGCAGAGGTTGCAGAAGATAGAATATTTCTGAACAGCGAGTGTACCTGTCTGATTCTTGCTTTGGAAGCTTCCTCTCAGGGGTGTACTCCACCCTGTGAGGTGTGGGGTGTCAGACTGCCCCTAGTGGGGGATGTCTCCCAGTTAGGCTACTCAGGGGTCAGGGACCCACTTGAGCAGGGAGTCTGTCCCTTCTCAGATCTCAACCTCCGTGTTGGGAGATCCACTGCTCTCTTCAAAGCTGTCAGACAGAGTCGTTTGCGTCTGCAGAGGTTTCGGCTGTATTTGTTATTGCCCTGTCCCCAGAGGTGGAGTCTACAGAGACAGGCAGGTTTCCTTGAGCTGCTGTGAGCTCCACCCAGCTCGAGCTTCCCAGCAGCTTTGTTTACCTACTTAAGCCCCAGCAATGGTGGGCGCCCCTCCCCAAGCCTCGCTGCTGCCTTGCCGCGAGATCGCAGACTGCTGTGCTAGCAATGAGGAAGGCTCCGTGGGTGTGGGACCCTCCCGGCCAGGTATGGGATATGATCTCCTGGTGTGCCTGTTTGCTTAAAGCGCAGTATTGGGGTGGGAGTTACCCGATTTTCCAGGTGTTGTGTGTCTCAGTTCCCCTGGCTAGGAAAAGGGATTCCCTTCCCCCTTGCGCTTCCCAGGTGAGGCAATGCCTCGCCCTGCTTCAGCTCTCCCTGGTCGGGCTGCAGCAGCTGACCAGCACCGATCGTCCGGCACTCCCCAGTGAGATGAACCCAGTACCTCAGTTGAAAATGCAGAAATCACCGGTCTTCTGTGTCGCTCGCGCTGGGAGTTGGAGACTGGAGCTGTTCCTATTCGGCCATCTTCTAAATATTACTTCTTTAAAAAAGGCCTATGGAGTCAGGCTGCCTGGGTTTTGCTAACTAGCTGTGTCATTTGGGGCAACTTTTTAAGCTTATGTAAACCTGACTTTCATCTATGAAATGGGATGACAAGGGGTCATGATCATCTCACAGGATCGTGCAAATGTGTTTGTAAAGTGCTTAGTTTGGTGCCTAACACATAGTAACTACTCAGTAAAGTTATTATTACACCATCATCATCATATTTAAATGTAAATATTAAGAGCTAATAAATTTGTAAAAGGTACTATACCTTTACCCCTTGAACCAAAGACTACTTTAGTTTTAAGTGGTTGGGTTAATTTATCACTTAAATATTGGCCTCTTGAATACCTTGAATTTCAATGGAACGTAGCCAGAGGATTTCATAATTGGACCGTTGCCTCTGGAAGTTGGAGCTTTGTTTGTTTGTTTGGTTTCACTTCCTACACTAAGCATGTGGCTGTGCACAACTTTATGATGACTTTTGGTACTGGGGAATCAAAGCTTCATTCGCTTTTTGGAGGAGATGACCTTATGCTGTATGAAGCACTCAGACTTCGTTAACTATGTACCATCCAGACAAGACCAGGTGCTTCCCACGGCAGCCTGTCCTTTTCTTATCTCTCTCATCAATCTAGCATGTTCCTTCTATTCCTCTTTATATTAGAACTTCTCTTTGAACAAGGAATGTTGTTTTGTCACTGCTAGGTCCCCAGCAATTAGTAATGCCTAGCACATACTAGGTGCCTCCTGAATGGTAATAAGTGATAATCTAGCAGTACACAAGATAAATCCGCAGGTTGAGATTTAAGCTGTGTGGTATGAAGGCTGCATTGGCAAACTTATTAAATCAATTTTGTTAATACAAGTTTAACATATCTTAGTAACTGACTTAGTTCAGGAATCATTTGCTGAGTGTCTTCTAGGCCAGACATTGGGGACAGAAAGGTAATAATATATGATCCCTGCCTCATGTACAGGAAGTCTAGTGCGATGGACAGATGCGTGCTAATGACTGCCATGGAATATGGTGAGTATTAGATAAAGGGGCACCCTGTGTGCCCTTGGAGCATAGAGCAGGGCTTGTGTTCTGGGAACATGGGCTCCATGTGAAAACACAATTTAAATTCTCTTTTTTCTTTCTTTCTTTCTTTCTTTTTTTTTTTTTTTTTTTGAGACAGAGTCTTGCTCTGTGGTCCAGGCTGGAGTACAGTGGTGTGATCTCGGCTCACTGCAACGTGCTCCTCCCAGGTTCAAGCGATTCTCGTGCCTCAGCCTCCCAAGTAGCTGGGGTAACAGGTGTGTGCCACCACGCCTGGCTAATTTTTGCATTTATAGTAGAGATGGAGTTTCACCATGCTGGCCGGGCTGGTCTTGGACTCCTGACATCAGGTGATCCTCCCGCCTCGGCCTTCCAAAGTTCTGGGATTATAGTCATGTATGTATTCATCCTTTTAAATATCTGCGGGTAGCATTTAACTTTAAATGGGTACTAATTAAACTATTGAATGACTTTAGTATGGATGGAATGACTTTGCTTGGGCCTCGTTTTTAATTTCCTTCATTAGAGAAAAAAAAAAAATGCAGGTTGAATATCCTGCTTTGAATATCATCCAAACTGCTTGGAATCAGAAGTGTCTCAGATTTTTTTCCTTTTTTGGATTTTTGAATATTTGCATTATACCTGCTGGTTGAGCATCCTGAATTCAAAAATCCAGAGTCTGAGCTGTTCCAATGAACATTTCATTGAGCATCACCTCGACACTCAAAAGTTGAGGATTTCAGAGTTTCTGGTTAGGGAGACTCATCCTGTATGGGTGCTGGGTTGTTGCAGGAGTTTTGGACCAGAGGTTGGGTGACTAGGCTTTGGTTTTCGCTTTGTTATTAAACAGGCTGTTTTATTCCATAATCTCAGCTTTAGATCCCCCGGTTGTCAAAGAAGGGAATGGGCCATCTGATGTTTAAGGCCTCTGTTCTGACTTGGAGACACCTGGCTTCAGTTCATCTTCCTTAGGAGTGGACAAAGAATATGGGGATTTTGAAATCGTTAGTCAACATCTACAGGGTCGTTGCAGCCTGGTTTTGGGTAAGGTCATCTTTAGTGAGCCCAGGGAGAAACAGTGGTTTAGCTGTCAGCTGAGAGGGGTAAGCGGTCCTATTAATTTTCCTCTGTGTTAGTGAAAGCATTGTTAAGGGTCACAGCGTTAGTGGAGCTGGCTGGAAAGAGGAGGGGAACTCACTGTTACAGGTTATATTGAATGTCTTTTCAGTCGCTAAATGCTTTTTATGATATGTTTTTCAGGATTTCAGTGTTGTATGATTTCTCTGTGTTAAGCACAGGAAATTTAACATCAGCAAAAAAGAATGCTCTTTCTTTCTTTTTTTTTTTTTTTTCTTTGAGATGGAGTTTCGCTCTTGTCGCCCAGGCTGGAGTGCAGTGGCATGATCTCAGCTCACTGCAACCTCGGCCTCCTAAGTTCAAGCGATTTTCCTGCCTCAGCTTCCCGAGTAGCTGGGATTACAGGTGCCCGCCAGCGTGCCCGGC
The DNA here is from genome assembly GCF_037993035.2 of Macaca fascicularis. Classification (NCBI taxonomy): domain Eukaryota; kingdom Metazoa; phylum Chordata; class Mammalia; order Primates; family Cercopithecidae; genus Macaca; species Macaca fascicularis. Next base: position 40,565,503 of record NC_088377.1, on the reverse strand, counting down.
TAATTTTTGTATTTTTAGTACAGATGGGGCTTTGCCATATTGGCCAGGCTGTTCTTGAACTTCTGACCTCAGGTGATCCTCCTGCCTCGTCTTCCCAAATTGCTGGGATTACAGGCATGTGCCGCGATGCCTGGCCTTGAATGTTCTTTCTATGGGAATCTACAAAAGCCAGCTTTTGAGTCTAGTGGCAGAAAACCTCTTCACTGTTTAGCTGTGCTGTGTGCTGGGCTTCAAGCCCAGCTGAAAAAGCTGTAGTATTTTAGGTCAGTTGGCTGTCTTGGAGAACTTAATGAACAGTGGGCTGGAGTGATACTGTCAGAGTTCATGAGCGGTTTGAGGCTCTCAAAGCCTAGATACTGGGGTTGCACAAATACATCGGCTGGACTCACTATTTCTCTCGGGAGTCGGGAGGTGGAAAATGCTGTGATCTTACCTCTGCTCTTAATTTTACAGTGCTGTTACTAATGGTAAGAATGATTTCATATTTTTGTATTTTACTTCGTAATTCACAGAGAATTTTAAAATCCATGATCTGATTTTATTCCCTCAGCAGTTCTGTGAAAAAGGCAGAGCAGTTTTCCTATCTTCTGTTTTCGCGTGATTCTCTTGTGGCTCACAGAAGCTAAGAGCCTTCACCAAGGTCATAGGGTGAATGAGTCGCAGAGCTGGGAGTAGAGGCTCAGGCTTCTAGGGACCCTGTTTCTTCCTGGAAGAGCTCCTCTCCTGGCGCTATGCTCAGGTAACTGCGTATGCTCGGTTTGGTCTTTTGTAAATCCCTGCCCCATTTCGGGGGAGGTTCTTGGGAGGCTTCTATTCGTTTTGGAGCATTTAAGTATCTTGTCCTCTCTCCCTCTTCCCAGATGCATGGGCATTTCTGCAGGCCCCCAGGCTGGCCCTTGTGCGTGGGGGCGTCTCCTGCCTCCACGTTGTTTGCATGCCCCCTTCTGAAGGTGCTCTTCCCCGCATGGAGCCCCCTCGTGCCTGCCTCCACACTGCAGGCTGTTCGGTAAATGTTACTGACTCAGCATCGTTGTTTTCTAGAAATGGGATGGGGTATGGATGCCACGTTCTTTTCTGTGTGAAGTCTGCGATTGTATCCTCTTGCCTTCTCCGTGTGTGCTCCTTGAGGGTGTCGCTGTGCTGAGGTCATCTGTGTTCCCTAGGGCGCCTCCCATGCAGTCTGGGCCGTAGCAGACATGCAGCCAGTGCTCATGGCCTAAATGAGAGGAAGACCAACAGAGCCATTAAATCTGGAAAATGACAAGTGAGGGGAAGGAATTTTTATTTAAGGCATGTGAAAAAGAAAATTTTTTAGAAAAATTGACCTGTTTCTCAACTGGAGTTGAATTTCAGCTCAGAAAAGCAGCTGTGTGCCCAGAGGGCTTTGGGATTTCAGTTTGTGACAGATGAATTGAATTTGTTGTTGTATGAATGTATTATCCTTTTGTGGTTTTATTAGGCCTTTCTCCCAAATGGAAATGATTTTTCTATAAAAGTCACACTTCCTTTTTGAGAAGTGTAACACTAATTGTATGGGATGGTCTCCCAAAAGATTACCTGCCAGGAACCAAACACACTGTCTCAGACTCACCGCCCCTAGTTTCTGCCTGTGCAGCTGCAAGGCAGAGAGGCACGCTCGAGCTGAAATCAAGACACATGTCTGCATCTTCTCTTTCTTGACTGCTGTTTCGTCTCTGAGCTGGCCTGCCTTCAACGTCTAGGAGCTTGGTGGGTGTAGACACATTACGGTATGGAGGAGGGATATGGTGTTGCCACAGCCAGGAGGCTCGCTGAAGTCTCTGTTCTCTTCCTGCTCACTGCTCTGACTTTGTATAAGTCACATTTGTAGGGCTGTGCACAGCGGCTTACACCTGTAATCCCAGCACTTTGGGAGGCTGACCTGGGAGGATCTCTTGAGCCCAGAGTTTGGATCCAGTCTGGGCAACATGATGAAACCCCATCCCTAGAAAAAATAAAAATTAAAAAATTAGCCAGATGTGGTGGCTCATGCCTGTAATCCCAGCTACTGGAGAGGCTGAGGTGCGAGAATCACTTGAGCCTGGGAAGTCGAGGCTGCAGTGAACCATCATCATGCCACTGCACTCCAGCCTGGTCAGAGCAAGACCTTGTCTCAAAAAAAAAACAAAAACAAACAAACAAAAACCCATTTGTAATAGTGGCAGTGGTTAACTTTTGAAAGTTTGGAGAAAAGTTCCTAAATAACCTGTGACCATGGACAACTTACTTAGCCTTTCTATGCCTCAGTTTCCTCATCTATGAAAAATGAGAGAATATGGTACTGATCTTACAGGATTTCAACGAGAACCAAACGAGATCAAACTCAGAGCCTGGCACCTCGTGAGTGCACACTCAATGTTATTATTTCAACATTTTAGAGGAAAAAGAATGCTAATGGGTCATTATGACTAAACATAGTCTATCAGTGGCGTTACTCATGGCATTGGAAGGAACTTGAATTCCATATAGATAGTGTGATGGAGAAAGTATTTTGGGCATTGGCAGTATTGATTCAAAGAACAAAGGACGTGTCTGTCCTGTGTGGAGAGCCGTTTCCGCTTGTTTCTTTAAATGCTATGGGAAAAGCAGTCGACCTTGTGCTCTCTGCCAGACAGCTGCAGTCTCCGCGTATTGATTTGGCCAATGGTCGCTCTCCTGTCATCATGGCAACAGCAGTGGAAGGGACAGCTTGTCTTGATTTGCATTTTCGTGTGTTTGTGCTATTTATAGACAATTACGACATGGAAGCCTGTTTATGGCAAGCTGGCAAATTCAGCAAAACATGGAAAAACCTGTTAGCACAGTTTGCACGTGTGCGGGCACAGAGCAGCCAAATAAACATACATGTTTTCCTGTATTTTAAAAACTCTGGGGGAAAAAAAAAAGGAAAAGACATTAAACCATTGCCCAGATGGCTTATAGAGCTAGAGCTTTTTCCTTGAAGTACGTGAGTATGGCTGTCAGACATCTGAAACCCCAAGCCGTCTTAAAACATCATTTTGATGCTACCCCCTACCCACCCTTTTTTTCCATTTGTAAGGGACAAGGATCCAGGAAGGAAAGTATCAGCTTACAAAGGCTTTTGTTACAATTAGTTGTTCATGTTCTTTCTTTTGGTATCTTATTCTCTGTTTACATTTTATTTTTATTTTTATTTATTTTTTTTTTTTTGAGACAGAGTCTTCCTCTGTCACCCAGGCTGGAGTGCAGTTGCGTGATATCGGCTCACTCCAACCTCTGCCTCCCAGGTCAAATGATTCTTGTGCCTCAGCTTCCTGAGTAACTGGGATTACAGGTGTGTGCCACCACGTCCAGCTAATTTTTATGTTTTTAGTAGAGACAGAGTTTTGCCATATTGGTCAGGCTGATCTTGAACTCCTGAACTCAGGTGATCTGCCTGCCTCAGTCTCCCAAAGAGCTGAGAATACAGGTGTGAGCCACCGCGCCCGGCCGCTGTTTCCATTTTGTAACACTAGCGTCACCCCAGTGTAGGGTGGCTAGGGGTATTCTTCTTTCCTGTTTCCTGGTGTATTTTCCTCTACAGCATCGATCACTCTTTAACATACTTTTTGGTTGTCTGTCTCTACCTACAAAAATATATGTTCGCTGTTATATCACCAGTGTCTGGCACGTAGATAGTCAGTCAATATTTGTTGAATGAATGAATGAATGGGCTGAAAGAACCTTATTCTTCTTTCTTCTGTCACTTCACACCAAATGCTTTTGGAAAATGCTATGTGAACAGGGATCGTAAGCAGCAGAGGTTACACACATGGCTGTGGGATAGCCCATCATCCTCAGATACTTGTCTGGAAGGAGGTGGAGTACTTGAGTAGAAATGATACAAGATAACCTCTTCAGGAAATCAGCCAAGTGTCACAGCTTTTCACATAGGCGTGTGATGTTAGTGTATGTGTGTATGAAGAGCTGTCGTGGCCTAGAATCACAGGCCTTTAGATCCTTTGTACAGATAGAAAAGTAAAGGCCGAGGCCCAGGAGTGCTGCAGGCCACCGAGGTAGAGTCCCTGTCTGCCCTTCTCAGTGTCCGGTCACTTCTCACTGCACTCCCCTCTTTACTGCTAAAGCCACCTTCCCTGACTCTGAATGTGTAACCACGAGGGAGAAAATGTCCTCCAGGCTCACAGTTTGTGGAGAAAAAGCCCAGCAGCTGAAAATAATGTTCACAAAGTTTGTACCTAGAAAAAGTGGCCATTTCTATCATGTCTTTAAATTTCCCTGTTTCTCATACATTTTATAAGCAAGACAGTAGAAGGAGATTCGGGAACAGCAACTTTAGAACAAGGGGGAAAAAATCAAACCTAGAGCATTCCAGTTTCTGTTTTCTTCTCAGTTTAGGGCTGAGGCACTTTAGCTTCCTGTCTAAGGGACTACTCAAATCTGATTAGAAGCTATTGTGGGCTGGTAATTATCCATATTTTTAGGAAGACAGATGCAGCACCAACTCTGTTCTCTAATAGCAGGCTTATTAATTTTAAATTTACATGGCAGGAGAAGCAGATGTCGAGGTGGGATAAGAGTTCAGATGCTTGGTCATTGATAGCTTTTTACTTCCACGTATCACATGGGGATTTGGGACTCGGGAAGCCCGCTGAGAACTGATGACTATCTGTCCCCTGAACAGCTGGGTTCTTTTTCATCCTGAGCTCAGAAAGATCGCTCCTACTGCAGCCAGGGAAGACAGGTTGTTGACTGGTTAGAAATCATGGCAGGTTATTTTCTCGACCCGCAGTTCGCAGTTGGAAAGCAGAGCTATCAAAAAGTTGTCTTCTCTATTGTATTTCAAATCTGGGTGTTTAAAAAATTATGTAGGCAAATTAAGCATTTCTTTAATGGTAGTTGTGTGTGTGCTTGATGCGAATGAGAGGTGCATTCCCTTGTAAAATCCCTGGGACTTAATAGGAAGATGTGAGCCTTAGAACAGAAGTTGGTTTTCTAGATGATCACGTAGACATGATGCTGAGCACCAAAGATGTTGATTGAACCGATTTAAAAAGAAATTTGTCTGAGTTCAGATTTTACACCAATATTTAGAAAATCAGCAAAAGAACTTGGAGGCATGTTCTCAGGCATCCTGTTCAGCCCCATGCCCACATTTTCATAAAATCCGAGTGTGCGTACAGGGAGGCACATTCCTTTCTGTTCTCATCACAGGTCCTTCCCTGGCTCTGCACCTGCCTGTCATGCGTGTCCCTGTGAAGAGACCACCAAACAGGCTTTGTGTGAGCAATAAAGCTTTTTAATCACCTGGGTGCAGGCGGGCTGAGTCCGAAAAAGAGAGTCAGCGAAGGGAGAAAAGGGTAGGGCCCTTTTATAGGCTTTGGGTAGGTAAAGGAAAATTACAGTCAAAGGGGGGTTGTTCTCTGGCTCTGGCGGGCAGGAGTGGGGGTCACAAAGTGCTCAGTGGGGGAGCTTTTTGAGCCAGGATGAGCCAGGAAAAGGAATTTCACAAGATAATATCATCCCTTAAGGCAAGGACCGGCCATTTTCACTTCTTTTGTGGTAGAATGTCATCAGTTAAGGTGGGACAGGGCATTTGCACTTCTTTTGTGATTCTTCAGTTACTTCAGGCCATCTGGGTGTATACGTGCAAGTCACAGGGGATGCGGTGGCTTGGATTGGGCTCAGAGGCTTGACATTGCCCTCTTCCCTACCTCCCCTACCTTTTCCCTCCTGTGTGGTTCCCTCACAAAGTGAATGGCCTCAACCACAGCTTCTCTGCAGCTGCATCAGACTGTGGGGACAGGAGTGGTGGCTGCTGCAGGGCCTGCTGTCCCCACGGAGCCCAGTCTTGCTTGCCGCTGCAGCCTGGTGATCATTTTGTACCTCAAGTATGTAATTCTACAGAACGAGAGCCAACATGCTGGGGATGGAGGCGTCTTTATCACGGTGCTCTGCATATTTTAATCTTGGGTAGAAAGTATGGAAAAGTATGGGATACATGTGGTTTGATGTCAGAAGGACGTTGTGAACTTGATGTGGACTGAGGATATTCAGGTGCAACAGGCACCGCGGCTTCATTAAATGAGACTTCTTCATCTCCCTGCCAGGCACGCACAGGTGTATGGCCACATCTTATGTGTTATCCTTATTCTAGAGTGCGCCTTGTCGTCATGCTTAAAGTTACATGATGATATTCTGCCTCATAGAGTAGGTCCCAAACCTCATTCAACACAGAAATGTACTCTTGCTATTCTACACAGAAAGCACTTTCATATACCAAGTGGGAGAGCAGTCCTAAAATCTGGGCTGGAATCACAGAAGGAAGGCTTTGGGAAGCAACAGATTCCCTAGTCCAAAGCTGGTTTTTGATGAACCTAGAAACAGGACCAAGAGAAGTGAATTTGCCTAAGGCCCTGACAGTGTTTCACGGTAGCATTTGAACCTAGCAGTTTCTTGACCTATTTCTTTAAATGATTAGTCATGCTTCCTCTGATTCCTATATAAACGTATTCCTCATTCATTCTTTTGTTTCAGTGAATTATTGCAGTGCTACCCCATGACAGTATTTGAGTCAAAATGTGGCAGTGTTTATCCCTTTCCAAGGTTTTTAGTTGCACAGGTTTTCAAAGTTGTGCTAACAGTTTCTTGTTGGTTGCAAGGTGTCCTTTCAGAAGCCAATTGTGTGGTGTATTGATGTTGATTGTTGGAGGTAGTTTGGTTAGAACGTACTTCGAGTGGCTGGTGTGGGCCTGGGGGACAGTGACAGCTGCCTGCTTCATGGGCAGAGATGAAGTAATTGCTTCCTGGGAAGTACCATCCTCCTGGCCACACTCTCCAGCCCATTTCAGTTGTGTTGGTTTCCTCGCATCTGCACGTTTCTGGCTTCATGTGAGTCTCATTTATTTTAGCATATGACTTCAGGCTGTGGGGAAGAATGGCCATTTTAGCACAGAGATGCACACAAAGGAACAACTGGCTAAATGTGAGAGAAGACATTCTTGGGGGGGGGGTTTCATTTCTTTTATTCTGTAACAGGCAGTCTGGGAAGCATTCTGGACACGTGACCTGCGCTGTCACAGTTCCTCCTTGCAGGATCGCAGATGTTTGGAGATTGTAGTGATAACTGTTATCATTGAGAATGTCATCCTCTCAGGCTCTAATAAGGCAGGATTTATTCAGTGTTAATTTGTTAAAGACAACTGTATTTCTAGCCAAATCCATGGGAGACGTTTCTCCTGGCAGTGTTGCTAGGGGTATTCCCGTGGCTTAGTCTTAGGGAAGCACACGCCTTTAAATACTGCTGAAGAGAACCCAAAGCGCACCGGAGCACTTTTGCCTTACGGGGTGTTAGTCACTGATACACATCTCAGTCAGACCTGATGGATTCTTGACCCCTTCCTTTCTTAATTTTTTAATTTTATTTTTAATTTTTGTTTTTTAAGAGCACAACCCCTCAGGTGGCCACCATGAATCTCTGGTGTTTTCAGCTGGTTGAAGCCTATTTGCCGTCTCTGGTTCAAACATATTCGAAACCTGATGATGCTTCCCTCGGTTGTTCTGCTGTGTGACCTCCGCGCCCGCAGGGTTCAAGATTGTCAGAGCTGGGAGCCGCCTTCACAACTACCAGGGTTTCCGGAACCTCCTTTATCTAGCCCTGGGGATGGAAGAGATGTCATCAGAGGTGAAGGCTTATTGGTTTACATGCCATTGATAATGAACGAGGAGGTTTTCTTTTATATAAGGGGAGCTTCTTATAATGTGGGGTAAAGAAGCTTTTGAGGTTTGCTTTCTCTGGAAGGATAATTTGTGATCCTGCCCTTGCTTTCAACAAAAATATAATTTGCATACCAGTGCATGTTGTGTTACTGAGCACTGGCTGACAAATGGTTCTTAACTCGTCATTCACTCAGTCATTCTTTCTTGAATGGCATATGTATGCCAACCGTAGTAGGAACTTGCTAGGCTCTAGGACTAACCCTTATGAAACGGGGGTCCTGGGGGAAGCAAATGCATATAACTATAAACATTTGTGGGGATATCAGAGGGGGTGCCTATAGGTGCAATACTTCGTTCATTCATTGTCCCATCTAGGAGGTTTTGTGTCTTAGCAGCGTGTTCCACAGCAACACATCCCTGTATCAAAACATTCATCATATTATTTTGAAATTCTCTGCTTAGGTATGTATTTTTCCCACTAAGTTTAGAACTGGTTAAGGACAGGCTATGGGGTACGTAATATATGTACACACACACACACAGATATATATATTACCATAGTAAATATACAATATAGATTTATATATACACACACGTATATATTTCTCCCTCTCTATATATACACAAAACACGCACACACACATATATACACACACACATATATATGAAATACACACACACACACACACTTCTGCCAAGCACAGAAAGTCAAAACTAGGCAAGGGTTCAAGTGTTCATGAAAAAATAGATGTGCTTAGTTAAGAGCGTCCTTAAGTTGCCAGGGGAAATACAGGATGGATTCACAAAGGGAGATTTTTTTTCTTTCTTTCTTTAACTCTTTTTTTTTTTTTTTTTTTGAGACTGAGTCTGGCTCTGTTGCCCAGGCTGGAGTGCAGTGGCCGGATCTCAGCTCACTGCAAGCTCCACCTCCCGGGTTTATGCCATTCTCCTGCCTCAGCCTCCCGAGTAGCTGGGACCACAGGCGCCCGCCACTTCACCCGGCTAGTTTTTTTGTATTTTTTAGTAGAGATGGGGTTTCACCGTGTTAGCCAGGATGGTCTCGATCTCCTGACCTCATGATCCGCCCGTCTCGGCCTCCCAACGTGCTGGGATTACAGGCTTGAGCCACCGCGCCCGGCCTCTTTCTTTAACTCTTGAATTCGCAATAATCCAGACTTATTGAACAGTTGCAAAAATAGTACAGAGAATTCCCGTATGGTCTTCCCTCAGATTCCCCAAACATTTCACCCCATTTGCACTTTCTTTTTCTCTTTCTGTGGATATAATTTTTTTTTTTCTGAAATGTTTGAGAGTGGAAGGTAGAATGCAGGGCAGGGTGAAAGGTGGAAGGAGAGAGTTGGGTTGGGAGGCTGTTTTTTTTTTACCTTCTGAGATGGAGTTTCGCTCTTGTCATCCAGGCTGCAGTGCAATGGCACGATCTCGGCTCACTTTAACCTCTGCCTTCTGAGTTCAAGTGATTCTCCTGCTTCAGCCTTCCGAATAGCTGGGATTACAGGCACCCACCACCATGCTCGGCTAATTTTTTGTATTTTTAGTAGAGGGGTTTCACCATGTTGGCCAGGCTGGTCTTGAACTCCTGACCTCTGATGATCCACCTGCCTTGGCCTACCAAAGTGCTTGGGATTACAGGTGTGAGCCACTCTGCCTGGCGATTGGGAGGCTTTTACAGTAACCCAGAGCGCTATGATGAGGGCTGGACGTGGTTGGAAATGATGAGGAAGGTGAGAAGGGGTTAGGTCTGGCATTTATTTTGAAAGGAGAGTCTCTCTCTTGGATGACAAGAGAGAGAAAAAGAAGTTTTAAGGATGATGTCAAAGATTTTGGCCTGAGTAACTGGAAGGCTAGAGATGCTGTTATTGGGATCGGGAAGACTATGGGAGGAGTGGGTTATAGCAGGAGGAATCAAAAGTGCATTTTGGGCATGCTAAATTTGAGGTCCAAAAAGAGATGTAAAGAAGTGTTGGCTGGACGCGATGGCTCACCCCTGTAATTCCAGCATTTTGGGAGGCTGAGGCGGGCAGATCACCTGAGGTCAAGAATTCGAGACCAGCCTGATAATTATTAAAATTGATCATTGATGTTTACTAATTAATCATATTATTGCTTCTAATATCGAGGGAGTGTACACCTACCTGTGATGTTGTTCCTAATATCCAGGGACAGAGAGCATGATCTTAGTTTTAATATCGCAGTAGGTGTACACTCACACTGTGACACTGATCCTAATATCCAGGGAGTAAAGTATGACATGATTCCCAACATAGCAATGAATGGACAGTCACCCGGTGATATTGCTCCTAATACTCATGGAAGAAGCGTATGATATTACTCCCAATATCGCAGGGAGGGTACAGCTCTTCTGTGATATGGTTCCTAGTATCTGGAGGGGGAGAGGATGATAATAATTCCAGTATCGTAGGCAGTGTTCACCCGCCCTGTGATATTGTTATTAATATCCTGGAAGGGAGAGGATGATATGACTCCCCATAGAGCAGGAGGCGTACATCCTGGGATATTATTCCTAATATCCATGGAGAGGAGAGGCTGATATTACTCCCAATATGGCCGTGGGTGTACATCCATCCTGTGATATTCTTCTTAATATTCCAAGGCTGAGAGGTTGATATTACTCCCAGTATCGCAGACACTGTAGACCCCCGTGTGATACTCTTCCTGCTATCCGGAAGGGGAGAAGATGGTATTAATCCCCATATCACGGGAGGTGAACACCCACTCTGATATCTTTCCTAGTATGCAGGAGGAGAGAGGATAATATTATTCCCAATATTGCAGAAGATGTACACGCCCCCCCATGATATTGTTCTTAATATTCCAAGGCACAGAAGACGATATTACTCCCCATATCACAGAAAGTATACACCCCCCAGTGATGTTGTTCCCATGATCCAGGAGGGAAGAGGATGATATTACTTTTTTTTTGAGATGGAGTCTCGCTCTGTCGCCCAAGCTGGAGTGCAGTGGCCGGATCTCAGCTCACTGCAAGCTCCGCCTCCCGGGTTTACGCCATTCTCCTGCCTCAGCCTCCCAAGTAGCTGGGACTACAGGCGCCCGCCACCTCGCCCGGCTAGTTTTTTGTATGTTTCAGTAGAGACGGGATTTCACCGTGTTAGCCAGGATGGTCTCGATCTCCTGACGTCGTGATCCGCCCGTCTCAGCCTCCCAAAGTGCTGGGATTACAGGCTTGAGCCACCGCGCCCGGCCCTCGGATGATATTACTTTCAACCCCTGCACCCTGCAATGCTCTCACCCTGCAACACCGACACCCAGCTGAACCTGACATGGAACCAGAGGTGCTGGCTGGGGGTGTTCATTGCTTCTCTTTTCTCCCTTGCCAGACTCAGTAGAGGAAGCTGAGACTGAGCAGCCGCAGGAACAAGGTGGGTTTTGCGCGTGGCTCAGGCTTCCTCTGGTTATGAGCTGGGCCTTGGGGTAACGCGGGGGGTGGTGACAGAGCTGAGTACGGTGGGCATTGGATGCGACAGTCACCCCTCTGTGGTGTGGGCTGGGGGCTTGGAGGATGTCGCCTGAGGTGGGCCTGAACCTCCCGTCTACTCTGGCACTGGAGGCCGTGGGGTCCCACACTTCTTCCAATGAACATGCTGACCCCCGCCTGGTCCCCGACCGAGGTGGGGCATCCTTTCCACTGCTGGGGCCCACATATAGCTGTGGGTTCCTTCTTCATGACCTGGAGAAGCTGCAGTTCACCCTGTGCTCTGCCTCAGAGATGGGAGGCCACACTGCTCTCAGCGGGTAGCAGAATTCAGAGCCTTAGGTTACAGGGGCCTCAACTGATGTCCCTGAAAGGTCTGCTCCTTCCTGAGGGGCTGATTCAGGGAGGCCCTCCCGTCTCCCCTCTGCGGCTCTGTCTCTTCCCCTCAGGGTCCACATGTGGACAGCCTGGTGATGTGGACCCACCAAGGGCTCTTGGAATTTCCCGGGGAATGGGATCCATCCCAGTATATTTGGGATGCAGGCACAAGGTTCCAGAGGAGGCCGGGAAGCCAGTGGGGAAGGGAAGGTTGTTGTAGCTTTGCCTCAGGGAGGGGGTGGTTCCACCCTCTGCCAAAGTCTCTGGAGCAAAGGCACGTGGCTCTCCAGCTGCCCCGGAGGCCAGGGTAGTGGCTGGGAGGGGCTGTGTGCAGAGTGTGCCAGGCCCCACCCACAAATGGCGCTTGTAGGGTCCTGGGGTGGCAGAGACTGAGCGTAGGAATGTGAGCTTCAGGCCACAGAAGCCACAAAAGGGTGAGTGGCGTGATGGTGGGGCAGCACTTGGCCCCGGGTTAGGGAAGTCTCTTTAGTCTAGAACCAGAGGGTTGAGAGGATTTAGTCAACTAATAGGTGGTGGATGAGGGGCTGGTGGTGGAGGAGGGGCTGGTGATGTAGCCTGTGTGAAGGCCCAGGGTTGAGGGAGTGGGGGTGAGTGCTGGTGAGCGGAGGTTTGATGGGGTGAGTGAATGAGAGTGTGAGCGGGGATGAGTGGGGTGTGAGTGGGGGTGAGTGAATGGGGTGTGAGTGGGAGTGTGAGCGGTGATGAGTGGGGTGTGAGCGGGGATGAGTGAGTGGGGTGAGTGAGTGGGAGTATGAGCGGGGGTGAGTGAGCAGGGTTTATGCAGGGAGGTGCAGAGTTGGGAGTGGGTGGGTTGGGTGCTGGATGGTGAGAAGCTCTTCTGGAGAGCTAAGCAGGGCCTGGGGCCTCAGGCTGTGGCTTGGCCTTTTCCCCAAGAGCACTGGGGAGCCATGGGGTGCTATCGAACAGTCACTGCAGACTGAGCAGTGAACGGACAGCAGGTGGGCAGGGCTGTCCAAAATCTAGGCCACAGGGGATAGATGAGGAAGTTGAGTCCAGGGAAATGGCTGAGTCAAGGGATACTGTTGAGTCCCCTCTGCCTTGCAGCGCTTTGTCATGGCATCGTGAGACCACTCAGAGGTGCCTCCTGTGGCCTGGACCAGAGCCCCAAGGGCTGTGACCAAACCTGCCCATTTCCCAGCACAGGCCTGGCACCCACTCCTGGCCCTAGGAGGGATGAGATTTTGGAAAGGACCGTGTGAAGGGGCCCTGGTCCCACATATCTGCCCAAGGAGGGGTGGGGGGTTCTGACCCAGGCTTCTTCCCCAGGGGCATTCTCTGACTGGAAGGAGACCCTCCAGGAACCCAGCGCCCCAGCCCCCACTGCAGCCTCCGGTTGCTCCTGACACAACAGCCTGTGGCACCTCCTCCTACGAGGCCCTCCCCGGGGTGCTGGGGGATTCAGACTCGGAAATGCAGGCCAGGGAACGGGGATCATGCTTCCCTGTCTCCCCACCCTGCGCTGAACGGTCGAGGAGACCGAGGGCGGCGCTGATACCCCACATGCTTCCTTGGGGTCATTTTTGAGTCACTTTCGGTAGTTTGTGTCCTTCTAGGAGTGTGGCTGTTGTGTCTGGATGGTCTGATTTCTTGGTGTACAATTGTTCGTGGTGTTTTCATGGAATCCTTTTATTTCTGTCAGGTCGGCAATAATGTTTCCTCTTTCATTTCTGATTTTAGAAACTTGGGCTTTTAATTATTTATTTATTTATTTTTATTAAAGATGGGGTCTCATCATGTTCCCCCAGGCTGGTCTTCAATGCTGGCCTCAGCGATCCTTCCACTTCCGCCTCACAAAGTGCTGGGATGACAGGCGTGCGCCATGGTGTTCAGTCTCTGATTTTAGTCATTTGTGTCCCATCTTTCTTTTCTTGGTCAGTCTGGTGAAATATTTGTCAATTTTGTTATTATTTTCAAAAAACCCACCTTCGGTTCTGTTGATTATGTCTTGTTTTTCCATTCTCTGTATTTTTACTTCCCATCTCCACTCTCACGTTTATTATTTTCTTCCTTTTATTCACTTTGCGTTTAGTTCTTTTTCTAGTTTCTCAAGGCGGAAGGTTAGGTTTTTGATTTGAGATTTTTCTTCTTTCTTTGAATGTAGACATTTGCAGTTATAAATTTCCCTTTCAGCACTGCCTTAGCTGCATCTTGGAATTTTTGATACGCTGTGCTTTTTTTTTTTTTTTTTAAGACAGAGTTTTGCTCTATTGCCCAGGCTGGGGTGTAGTGGTGCAATCTTGGCTCACTGCAACTTTTACCCAGATTCAAGCCATTCTCATGCCTCAGCCTGCGGAGTAGCTGGAATTACAGATGTTTGTGCACCACCCCCCACCCCCCGCCTAATTTTTTTTTTTTTTTTTTTTTTTTTTTTTTTTTTTTTTATAGAGACAGGATTTCACCATGTTTCCCAGGCTGATCTCAAACTCCTGGACTCAAGCGATCCTCCCGCCTCAACTCCCACCGCGCTGGCCCGGGCTGTGCATTTGTTTGCATTCTTCTCCAATTAGTTTTCGGTTTCCCTGATGGTCTCTTTGACTCACTGGTTGTTTAGGAGTGTGTAATTTCCACATATTTTTGAATTTCCCACATTTCCTTCACTGTCGATTTCGAGTGTTCGTGCCAGTACAGCTGAAGAACACCTCTGCTTTGGTCTCAGTCCTTCTCCATTCACTGAGGCTCATTTTGTGGCCTGGCACATGGTCCGTCATGGGGAATATCCCATGGGTGCTCGAGAGGACTGTGTATTCAGCTGTTGTTGGGGGGCGTGTGTGACAGATGTCCATTCGGCGTACCTGGTTTCCTGTATTAATCTCCGGAACGTTTCTCACACTAGAAAATCAGAAGCTTTCCACTGTTCCCAGCGCCCTGGCTTTGGGAGAGGCCAGTGAGCCTGTGGCTTGGGAGCCTGGTTGCATGAGAGAAGCATGTGTGGGAACGCCAGGGGCCGGCTTTGAACCCCATTCCCCCAACATGATGCCGTGTGTGGCAGACATGACGCTTGGCTTTGCTCTCTGCGAGTTCCATCTGTGACAGGGGCTACTTGTGCCCCTGGCCTCATCAGCTCAGGCTGAAGGTGGCCCTGGTCCTGACCAGAGGGACTTTGTGAAGCAGAAATAGATGGCCTGGTGCAGGGGCCGAGCCTGGCCAGGATCTCAGCCCTGGGAGTTGTAAAGAAGGCCGGCCTGTACCATGAGCATCTGTACCAAGCTGTGTCCATGTCACGGTGTGCTTGGCATCTGCCCTTGCACAGGTGCATGGCCTGTCTGCGCTCAGGCTCCCCGCCTATGGGACCCAGGCTCACAGAGGTGAAAGAGGCAAGCATGGTGCAGGGGCCTCCGAGAACAGCCAGCCTCGCTTCAATGCTGGGAGACTAACATCTTCCATTTTGTCTTCTGCCCAGGCCAGCTGCGGGCCGTCCAGTGGCTGTGCTACTTCTACAGCGTCATCAAGCCCAGGAAGGCCCAGTGTGTCATCTACCACAAGCTCCAGCTCTCCCTGACCCACAAAGTGGCCGACAAAGTGCTGGAGGGGCAGATCCTGGAGGCCATCAGTCAGCTCTACCTGTCCCTGGGCACAGAGTGGTAAGGGCTGGCTTTGCAGTGGTGGAGGTGGGGGCGGGCAGGGCAGGGAGGGGGGCACAGGGAAGCTGGCTCAGGGCGCCATCAGCCCCTCTCCTTTTGATCATTTGGTTCTTTGGCATCAGATGCTTTGAGCTGGTGGGCCTGGGGTCGTCCCAGGGCTGCTGCTGGCCCGTGAGTCCCAGCTTGAGCCTCCCTTGTTGGGTCAAAGGTCATCTCAACCCCAGCAGAGGCAGTACATGCACTCTGGGCTGTTCTTCCTATTATGGTGGCTTTTGTCATCTGATCTTTGCCTGCCCTGAATCTTCACTCCTGGCCTTCATCTGTCCCCTTAAATGTGACCACAGCAGCCACCTGTGGCTTCTCTCCCACAGAAGACAAAGCCAGTTGTGTCACCTCCTTCCCTGGGGCAGGGTTTCAAGGTCTCACGTCCCATATGTGGCCTACTCCCCTTCCCCCAAGCATCCTGACCTGGTGGGGTAACCATGGCCCTGGCCACCCCACCCATAGGGCCCAGTGACATTGCTGCAGTCACACCCCCTCGAGTGTTGGACTTACTGAGAGAGCAGGGAAGGAGCCAGATTCCATGGGGACCTGGGAGACTGGCTCCAGTCTTGGCCTCAGGTTCACAGAAGGAAATGGGCCAGTGTGCTAGAGCCATGCTTCTCAAAGTGTAGTCCCTGGACCAGTAGAGCAGCATCCATGTCACCTAGGAGTTTGTGGCAAGTGGGATTTCTAGGGCCTGCCCCAGGCCTGTGGAGCCGGAAGCTCTGGGGGCAGGGCCAGCAAGCTATAAGGACAGGCCTCCGGGTGACTGTGATGCCTGCACACCTTGAGAATCATCGGCCCAGATAGCCTCTGAACACTAACGGCTCCTGGTGCATCTGGAGAAGACACAGGTCATGTCTGGGAGGCAGGGGAGATGGACTAGCACACTCCTCCTGCCACAGGGCAGCATGATGCTTGATTCCCTCAGAAGGATGTCCTTCATCTTTTCCATGCCGTGTGTGTTCACCCTGGCCCTCCCAGCAGCCTGGGAAGGGCAGAACACTGCACACACAAGAGGGCTGTTCCCAATCTGCACATTCCAGTTCATCTGTCGCCAGACCCACGGGAGGAGGCAGACTGGTTCCAGGAGGATGAGAGCCCTTGTTCTGACACCTGCGTCTGATTCCAGGGCCTACAAATCCGTTCTGGACTACACCAAACGAAGTCTGGAGATTTTCATTGACCTCCAGAGGAAAGAGGAGGCGGCGCATGCCTGGCTGCAAGCAGGGAAGATCTATTACATCCTGCGGCAGAGCGAGCTGGTGGACCTGTACATCCAGGTGAGTGACAAGGGATGCAGGAGGAACCCTGTGCTGTTCACTCTCTGTCCATCCACCCATCCATTCATCCTTCCATCATCTATCTGTTTACCTGCTCATCCTTCTATCCATCAATCCATCATCTATCCATCATCTTCCCATACACCTGTGGGTCCTTCCATCCATCCATCCATCCTTCCATCATCCATCCATTCACCTGTTCATCTTTCCATGCAACCATCCATTCATTCACCTCTCCATCATCTATTCACCTGTTCGTCCATCCATCCATCCATCCATCCTTCCATCTTTCCATCATCCATCCATCATTCTTCTGTTCACCTCTTGGTCCGTCCATCCGTCCATCCTTCCATCTTTCCGTTATCCATCCAACCATCTTCCATCCATCCATGATCCATCCATTCACCTGTCCGTCCATCCATCCATTCATTCATCATCCATCCTTTTATCATCCATCCATCCATTCACCTGTTCATCCATCCCTCCATCCATTCTTCCATCCTTCCATCATCCATTCACCTGTTCATTCTTCCATCCATCCATCATCCATCCATCTTTCCATCATTCATCCACTCGCCTGCTCATCCTTCCATCCATCCATCCTTCTATCATCCATCCATTCACCTATTCATCCTTCCATTCATCCATCCATCCGTGCATCCATCATTCATTCATTCCTTTATCATCCGTTCATTCAGCCACCATCCATCCACCTGTTCATCCATTCATCCATCCATCCTTCCATCATCCATCCATTCACCTGTTCATCCTTCCTTCCATCCATCCATCCATCCATCCATTCAACCATATATCCATCCATCCATCCACTCACCTCCTGTTCATCCTTCCTTCCATCCATCCATCCATCCATCCATTCAACCATATATCCATCCATCCATCCACTCATCTCCTGTTCATCCTTCCATCCATCCATTTATCCATTCATTCATCCATCCTTCCATCCATCCATCTTTCCATCATCCATCCTTCCATCTGTTCATCCTTCCATCCATCCATCATCCATCCTTTTATCATCCATCCATTCACCTGTTCGTCCATCCATCCGTCCATTCATCCTTCCATCAACCATCCATTCACCTGTTCATCTTTCTATCCTTCCATCCATCCACCATTCATCCATCCACCATTCATCCATCTGTCCATTTATCCATTCATCTGTTTATCTTTCCATCCATCATCCATCCATCTGTCCATCCCTCCATCCACCATTTATCCATCCTTTTATCCATCCATTCACCTGTTGTTCCATCCATCTGTCCATCCTTCCATCATCCATCCATTCACCTGTTCATCCTTCCATCCATCCATCCTTCATCCATCCATCCATTCAACCATATATCCATCCATCCATCCATCCTTTTATCATCCATCCTTCATCCATTTATCATCCATCCATTCACCTGTTCATCCATCCATCCGTCCATTCATCCTTCCATCAACTATCCATTCACCTGTTCATCTATCCTTCCATCCATCCACCTGTTCATCCTTCCATCCATCCACCATTCATCCATCTGTCCATTTATCCATTCATCTGTTCATCTTTCCATCCATCCATCATCCATCCATCTGTCCATTCATCCATCCGTCCATCCCTGCATCCATCATTTATCCATCCTTTTATCTATCCATTCACCTGTTGTTCCATCCATCTGTCCGTTCATCCTTCCATCCATCCATCATCCATCCACATATCTATTCATCCATCATCTATCCATGCTTCCATCATCCATCCATCCACCTGTTCATCCATCCATTCTTCCATCATCCATCCACCCACCTATCTACCTATTAATCCATCCCTCCATTCATCTATCTGTCCATTTGTTTATCTATACATTCGTCTATCCACCATCTATCCATCCACATGTACATACATCATCTACCCTCCACCCATACATTATCTACCCACCCATACATACATACAGACATACACACATCATTCCATCCATCCATCCATCCATGCATCCAAGCATTAATCTAGCCACACGCCCATCCATCCATCCATGTGTCTACATCTTCTCATCCATTCATTCATCCATCCACTCATTCCTAAACCACTGCTGAGCACCTGTTGTGTGCCTTTTCCCTCCCTCCAACTGGTTCCCTCACATCCTCCCCCAGTGGCCAGCATCTTTTCCCTGAGGGCAGAGGCGTGGCCCCTCACAGTGCACAGCATCTGCTGGTATACAGCACATGCTCAAATAATGCGACCACTCAGTTAACACACAGAACTTGCTCCAAGCGACACGTGGCACATCTCCTTACAAAATGAATCTATCATAGTGACTGTTTTCAGAGGCTTTCCCAAACACAGTGTGATCTGGAACAAATTGTGAAGCCCACGAGCCTGGTGAAGTTTTCATTATTGAGCACCTGCTGTATACCTCCTTGAGCTGAGGAGAAGGATCAAGAGCTCATGGCCAAGAGGGGACCAGGCCCACCCACAAACACTGCGGATGTGGCAGGGATGTGGCAACGCAGAAAGGAGCCAGGGGCTGGGCTCCCAGCAATCTGGGGGCCACGGAGACTGGTTTGAGTGCAGGGGGAGTGGGCTAGGGCTAGCCCTGGTGGTAGGATTCACAGGTATCGGGCTCCTGGGCTGCAGCTGCTCTGTCACCTCCTGGCACTCAGGTGCATCAGTTCATTGTCCTCATGCCAGTGGTGGGGGCAGCCCTCATGCACAGGGTCTGAAAAATGCTCAGGTGTACCTGTAGTGTGTGAGAGGAAGGAGACTGGCAAAGGTGCGCGTGGCCACCTCGCTAGGTGTGGGTCTTGAGGGAACTTCTGTCTCCTTTCAGGTGGCACAGAATGTGGACCTGTACACAGGCGACCCCAACCTGGGGCTGGAGCTGTTTGAGGCAGCTGGAGACATCTTCTTCAATGGGGCCTGGGAGCGGGAGGAAGGCATGTCCTTCTACCAGGTGAGCTGGCCTGTGGGCTGATGTGGGTGGGCCTCAGTGGGGCACCTGGAGGGCTGAGGCACAGGTGTGGCAGGGTAGAGGTCTCCCACCTGGAGGCAGGGCCACCCATGCACATGATGAGTTTCCAAGTGGTCTCACCGGGAATGATATTGACCATGCCCCTGCCCGAGACAAACGCTCGGGGCCTGGACGTGACAATGGTTCTACCCTTGTACCTGATGACCTCAAGCAACCATGAGTGAGAAGTCCTGTCCCCATCTTCCAGATGAGGAAACTGAGGCTCAGAGAGGCACAGGGACATGTCAAAGGACACACAGCATCAGTGGGAGACCCAGGTCTGCATGTACCCCGAAGTGGGACGGCTTCTCCCTTCCTCTGAGCTCACAGTGTTGCTCAGCCCTGGACACAGATAAATGTGGTGTTTTTAGAGCAGAGAGGAGTGCTGGCTCCCCCCAGTCAGACCCCCGGTGCCCAGGTGGGAGAGGCTGGTCTGAGGCTGTTGGGTGTAGCTGGATGGGCCTCAGGTGACTCTTCAGCCCCCAACTTGGTGTCTGAACTGTGTGTTATCCCAGAGCACAGAGCTGTGTCGAGGTGCAGGGGTAGCTGGGGCATGGGAAGCTCCAAGTACATGTTTGAGCTCTGAGGAGGGCGCTGGGCAAGGTGGGTGCTGTGGGAAACCTGACCCCACCTGCCTGTGTGGTAGGACCAGGCCCTGCCCCTGGACTGACTACGGGCAACCGCAAGGTGGAGCTGCAGCTTCAGCTGTGCAACAAGCTGGTGGCACTCCTGGCCACACTGGAGAAGCCCCAGGAGGGCTTGGAGTTTGCCTACATGGCCCTAGCACTCAGCATCACTCTGGGTAAGTCCCCTGAGCCCCCACCCTGCCAGGACCCACACTTTGCCAGAGCCCAGCCTCCAGGTCTGCAGGCCAGGAGCTGAAACAGCTGCTGGATTTTCCTGGTCTCCTGTCCAGGCAGGCAGATCTGCCCAACGGGCTTCCCCGTCCGGCTGTGGGGCACAGACCAAGGTCTCTCACGCAGTGCAGAGCTCCCTGCCTGCCTGAGCTCTGCTTCCTCTGCCTGTTCCTGTTGCTGACCACAAGGGCTGCCCAGTGTGCCCTCTGCCTTCCAGACATGCCAGGCATCTCGTTGGTCCCTGTGCCAGGCTGAGTGGCACATTCCCTTTCTCTTGTGCCCTTCCCACCATCATCAACCACACAGCTCTCTGGCTGATAAAATCCCAGTTCCCCTTACAGCAGTCTGCCCCTTAAGGCCGGGCATCCCTTGGTGCTGTGCCAGGGTCGTCTGTCCCCCTCCAGAGACAGGGAACCCTAGGCAGGCCACATGCCCCAGCGCCTTGTGCCCCGTGGCCCATTACACAGTAGGTGTGCAGCTGACTCCCCAAGGTAGGGGGCTCTGATCGTGCCACACCCAGGAGGAGTCGGATGTCACGTCTGTGGGTTGCCTGGAGCCGGGGAGCCCAGGAGCACCTGGACTGCATGGCTTTTGGGTTCTCCTGGTTAAAACCAGTGAGCAAAGGCAGGTGGCTCTGTGTAGACACAGAACTGGGCCATCCAAGTCCGACTTTCCAAAGCCTCACAGTAGACAGGGGCAGGCCTTATTAGTTCTGCTTTGCACATGGGAAAGTGAGTCTGGGAACCTGGAAGGGACAGCCAGAGCTGCCCAGGTGACCACAGGTGCCTGGAGGCAAGCCAGGCATGCAGCCCCGGGGTCTGCATACCTGCTCCTGAGGGGCCTGAGCCCTCCCTGCCCCAGGGAGCCACGTCCTCACACCTGCACCTTTGGCCTGCACCCAGGGGACCAGTGAACGAGCGCATGGCCTACCACGGCTGGCCGCCCTGCACCACCGGCTGGGCCATGGCAAGCTGGTGGAGCACTTCTACCTCAAGGCCCTGTAGCTCTGCAACTCACCGCTGGAGTTCGACGAGGAGACCGTCTACTACGTGAACATGTATCTGGTTCTCGGTGACATCATCTTCTATGACCTGAAGGTAGGTGGCAGAGGTAGGGCACGGGGTGTTCCCAGACCCCTTGGAGTGGGATCTCCACCCACACCCCAGAGGCCTGGGTTCCAGCCTTCCTTAGGAATGGCCCAGTGGCCTCCCTGGAGCTCTGCACCCAGCTGGTGGAGCCGGCAAGGTTAGCAGATACAACCAAGCTCCCAAGATGGCCAGGCCCCACCCTCAAGAACTCAGTCTCAGCCAGGGAGGCTGACACATGAGTGGGCAATGGTGGCCTCTGGGTAAAGGAGGAGGATTGTAGTCAGGGGGGCCCTCCTGGAGGAGGTGACACCAAACTGAGTCTTGACAGTCAAGTGTCAAGTTGCATTTAACAAAGAAAACAGGGTTGGGAGAAGGACATTTCAGAGGACGGCATCATCCTCACATTGAATCCACGTTGCAAGATCCAACCCAAATCCTGGCGCCTCCTCTAGGAAGCCTGCCCAGGGTGCCAGCCTGCACTGAGTAACTCCTTCCTGGAGTCCCGAGACACTTTGAATCTTCACACCACCCAGGAAGGGTTGGGTGGGACCCCAGTGTCTTACCATTGGGTTCACAGACAGGGAAACCCCAGCTTAGGGCAGGTGTAGTGGGGCGGGGGCCCAGCCAGCCAGGCTGAGACCTTGCTGGGTCGGGTCTGTCTTGAGGGGAGGTGCTGTGCTCCCTCTGCCCCCAGCCCTGCAGGGGTAGAGAGCTGGGACTGGCAGACTCAGACCTGGGGTGTCTCCACCCCTCTGCCCAGCAGGCACCACCCCTCCTCAGCATCGCACCGGCACCTCGTCAGTGCTCCTTAGGGGCTGAGAGGCCAGGGCACTCCAGTCCAGGGGCCAAAATCTTGGGGGCCTTAGAACAACATGAGGAGCTGGGGCAGCCCTAAGACCCTGCCCCGTATCCCCCACCACAGGCTTGGGGCTGCCCGGGAGGCCCTTGCCCAGTGCTGGCGACACCTGGTGATCAGAAGTGGTCCCTGTGGCCTCCCAAGTCCCAGCCAGACAGGGAGGTGCCAAGTGTCAGACCCAGAGGGACACTGCTCACTGCCCAGGGTCTCTCCTGGGACCCAAGGGGACCGACCTCCCAGAAGAGGCCTTTATCTCACTTGGTCAAGCCTGCCGCCCACTCCCCCTGTCCAGGAGAAAGGAAAGGGCCAAGTAGTACCTGAAAGGCCAAAGTCCACGGTTGGGGTCGAGGGGCAGAGGCCTCCTTCACCTCCTTCCCATGCACAGCCCTCTGGGCCTCATCGTGACTATGCTGTCAGCGCAGGCCAGCTTCCCACAGGGAGGCCCCCTCAGAATTCCCCAAGGGCGGCTGTCTTTCCAAGGCTACACCCTCCTCCTTGTATAGGAGACCCTGGACCCAGGGCCCAGAGGAGTGGGAGAAAAAGCCGGGCTGCATGGGGCCTGGAAGGCTGGCAGAGAAGCAGAGGTAAATGGGCATCTTTGCCGATTGCCTCTAAAATGGGGTCCCCTTTAGTCTACACGTGAGAGTGAGCCCTGGAATAGGGTGGATTAGATGTGTCCTGGCTCAGCCTGCTGCTCATTAGCTGCTTCACACACTACAGGCACATGGAAATGCACACGCAAATGCACATGCACACACAGGCGCCCACACACAGACACGTGCACACACACAGGCACACAAACACGCACAGGCACACACACAAGCACACGCAGAGACATATGCTTTGGCTGGCTCCTTCCTGTTTAGTTGGGAAGCCCCCACCCCTTCAGGAAGCCTTTGCCTTCCACCCCCGGCTGAGTCTGGGGTCTCCTGGGCTTCCCTCTGCCACAGCCCGGGCCACCCTGTGTGGTCAGTGTTCACTCCCAGGTCCCTCAGACTGGGATCAAGGACGTTAGGCTCAGCCACACACCCAGCACAGAGTCCAGTGTTCGGCTGGGCGGGGGCCATTGGATGAGCAGTGGCGGTGACTCGGGACCTTCTCACGCCCCTGCTCTGTGTGTGGGGCGGGGCAGTGAGGGAATGGACTGCTGCATCTTGGACTTTCTCATTGGCCCTGGGAGCCATCTTGAGATGGCAAAGAGGAACAGGCCAGGCATGGGTCTTAGAGAGGTCCCTTGGGTGACCCCCATGTGGAAGAGGTGCCAGGTGGGGGATGGGAGGGTCAAGGAGGAGGTCTGGGAAACGGCATCCCAACCCAGGGATGGTGAGTTTGAGCCAAAGATGCATTGAAAACAGGAGTGGATGTCTGGGGAGTCACACTCCATCAATATTTCAGGGAACATTGCCAGAGAGGACACCTGTGAGATGGTTTTGTACCTGGCCTGTCCCGTGGAGGGCCTGGAAATGGTCAGCATGGACAGGGGCCAGAGGGGAGCCTGGGTCACTCAACGCTGTGCCCCTGCTGTGGCTTGGAGCCACGAGTCCTGCATGGAACTGTCAGAGCAGGCAGGATCTGCCCTGACCTCAGCCCATGGGGAAAGCAGCCACTGCCTACAGAGAGGGTGGGACTGGGGCAGGAGGCTTGGGGTGAGTGGGGCGTAGGGACACTCAGGAAGGCTTCCAGGGGTGTCAGGGTCATCCCCACCTCCTGCAGCTGAGACCACAGCAGTGTCACAGGCTTCGGGGCTCATGGGGTGAGCCAGCATTGGCTGGACATGTGGAATGACCTGGAGACAGGAACGGCCTCTGGGAAGACGGGCTCCGAGTCCCCCTTTTGCTGAGCATGGCCTGTCCCCTTCAGGACCCGTTTGATGCAGCCGGGTACTACCAGCTGGCCCTGGCAGCCGCCATGGACCTGGGCAACAAGAAGGGCACAGCTGAAGACCTACACGCAGCCGGCCACCATCTCCCACAACTACCTCCTGGACTGTGAGAAGTTTATCCTCTTCTACCAGAAGGCCAGGACCTTCACCACAGAGCTCAACATCTGCAGGGTCAACCTACCTCCTCTGCCACTCTGCGGGTGGGCCCCCTGGTTGGCCCTCAGCCACCCTCGCTGAGGACAGCATACAAGGGAATGGGTTTTGTGCAAGGAGGATGGTCTCCTGCCTCTCCTGGTGTCTCCGTGGCTCATTTTCTGGGAAATGGAGGCATGAAAGCAGGGTTCAAATAGCAATAAATGTTTTTTTTGCAATAACATACCGAAGTCCCCAGGGCATCCTTCTCTGTGTGCTTCCTGGGCTGTGTCTACGGGCCAGCTCCTTCCCTGGTGACAGCTCTCTGATCTTGGGGATGAGAAGGACCCTGAGTCCAACAGACCTGGCCAGGTCACCATGAGCCTCGGTTTCCTCGGCGGCCAGACGGGAGATGGTGGTGGAACTCCCTGGGCAGCTCCCTGCTCTCCCTGCTCAGAGCTCTTACTGTACGTCTCGTGCCGCCGTTGCCTTTAACCTTCAGGCCACTGTGATCGGATGTGGGGGCTGCTAGTGTCCCTGTTCACCATTGAAGAAATAGAGGCACAGAGAGGTTAGGTGTCTGGTCCACCGTCACACAGCAGGTAGGGGCAGAGACGCAGAGCCCAGTACACTGACCACCACACCACCCTGCCAGCCTGTAGCCTGGATGGTGTCCCCCATTGGGACCCAAAGTCAGCTCCTGGACCTCTCTTGTGGTGTCAGGAGAGCCACAGGCCAGTGAGGGTGGCGAAGGGGATCCCTCACTCAGTGTCCTCTGCTCTCAGATTTGGTTGGGCCGAGCCTGGCCAGTCCCACCTCTGGCCACTGGTCAGCCCTGCAGGAAGTGAGATGCAGGGATCTCCGCCTGTGTAGACGCTGCTACCCAGTATTGAAAGCCTTATCTGGGCTGACCCCAGCCATCCCCACATGCCCCTCCCCTTCCGGCCCCTGGCCCTCATCCTAGTCCCAGGAATCCCAGGTTTTCCTTCTTGGAATCTCTTGGCCCCAGGGAACACGGCTCACACGGTCTCTTTGCCAGTTTACGCAAGAAAACCGAGGTTCAGAGACTATGGGTGTCCCACGTGATTCTCACATACACTGCACTCTCCCAGGCCCCTTTTTTACACACTTTAAATGAGGTGACTTTCACATCGCATGCAATTAACTATTTCAACGCAATTAATGTGGTGGCATTTGTGCATTCACAGTCCTGTGCAACCACTCTCGCCATCTAGTTTCAAAATGTATTCATCTCCCCAGAAGAAACCTCCCATCCTCACTAAGCAGTTACCCCTTCTTGGTATCCCCCAAGCCCCTCGTTTAACGGAAGGGGAAACTGAGGTCCGGAGAGAGACTTGCCAGTGGGCGGAGCTCTGATAATAAGGAATCAGGCACCCATCTGCTGGTTCAGTCCTGGGTTGGTTTCCACCCAGCAGAGGTGACAGAATCAAGAGGTTCTGGGACCCCATGCTTGCAGCCAGAGCCCTACCCTGAGCCTCCCCACCAGGGGGCAGCAGAGAGCTTTCCAGAACCGGCCGTGCGGCTGGCGGGAAGCAGCAGCTCAGAGCTGCTGACAAACCTCATGTAGACCCCAGATCGCCGTCTCTGTGGGTTGGGCTTGGGAATTGGAGAGGAGGCTGCATGATTGGAAACGTGAAGACAGCACGGCCTGGCTGGAGCAGCTGGAAGCGCCGTCACGTTGACTGAGGACACAGACCTCCTGCCTACTGGGCCGGGCCTGCAGCCATTCTTCTCGGGGTGGGGCCCCCAGGTCCGGGTTGCTCTTGGTCCCCGACCTGCCTCAGAGCCTGGGGAGCTTTGGAACTCTGCCTCCCCATCTCCACCCACCCTGACTGGTGCCATGAGGGGCCTGGATCCTGGGATCCTGTTCCTCTTGGGCAGCAGAGAGTGGGGGACCAGAGGAGATGATGGGTCTTCAAGCCCCACATTCAAACCCCAGCCCACCACTGACAGTCTGGGGGTTCGGGATGAGGGAGTTGATGTCTCTGAGCCCCAGTTTTGCCATCACTAAAATGAGGCCGACATACTGGGGCAGAGTGCCAGTCCCCGGGCTAACAGAGACCTGTTTCCTACTGAAAATACCTCTTACTTCTAGGAACAGCTCCAACAACCACACTAGAGAACACTCTACCCAGGCCAACTTGTCAGAGGCACGTGAACCAGAGCGACTCCATCTTGAATGGGGGCTGGGTAAAGGGATGCTGAGACCTACTAGGCCGCATTCCCAGGAGGCTAGGCATTCTTAGTCACAGGATGAGATAGGAAGTCGGCACAAGATACAGGTCATAAAGACCTTGCTGATAAAGCAGTTTGCAGTAAAGTCGGCCAAAGCCCACCAAACCCAAGATGGCCACGAGAGTGACCTCTGATTGTCCTCACGGCTCATTATATGCTAATTATAATGCATTAGCTGCTACAAGACACTCCCACCAGCGCCACGACAGTTTACAGATGCCATGGCAACATCTGGAGGTTACCCTACGTGGTCTCAGAAGGGAGGGCAGAAACTCTCAGTTCTGTGAATTGCGCACCCCTTTCCTGGAACACTCATGAATAGTCCAAAACTTGTTTAGCGTATGATCAAGAAATAACCATGAAAATAGGCAACCAGCAGCCTTTGGCACCACTCTGCCTATGGAGCAGCCATTCTTTCTTTTCTCTTTTTTTTTTTTTTTTTTTTTTTTGAGATGGAGTCTTGCTCTGTTGGCCGAACTAGAATGCAGTGACATGATCTTGGCTCACTACAACCTCCACCTCTTGGGTTCAAGCGATTTTCCTGCTTCAGTCTTCCTAGTAGCTGGGATTACAGGCACCTGCCACCACGCCCAGTTAATTTTTTGTATTTTAATGGGGACAGGGTTTTGCCATGTTGGACCAGGCTGGTCTCGAACTTCTCACCTCAGGTGATCCACCTTCCTCGGCATCCCAAAGTTATAGGATTACAGGAGTGAGCCGCTGCGCCCAGCCAGAGTAGCCATTCTTTTATTCCTTTTCTTTCCTAATAAACTTGCTTTCACTTTATGGACTCGCCCCGAATTCTTTCTTCTGTGAGATCCAGGAAACCTCTCTTGAAGTCTGGATCGGAACCGCTTTCCAGTAACAAACTTGCTTAACCTCTCAGACCCTTCGTCTCTTCATCTGTAACCAAAGACAAAGCCTCCCACGAGGTTCCAAAAGTGTGGAGAGAATGCATGGGAAACGAGGGGCACAGAGTTGGTGTGCAGAACCATATCACAGACTGGGTGTCAAGCCACTGTCATACTGGAAGTAATATCATGCTCTCCCCCACAAGTTATGAGGAACAATATCATAGGGGGGTGTGTACCTTCTCCGGTAGTGGGAGTAGTATCATCATCTCTTCCTTTAGATGACAGAAACAATATCACAGGTGGGTATACACCCCGTGTGTTTTTGGAAGCAATGTCATTCTCTCTTCTTCTAGGTTTTACGATTCATATCACAGGTGGGGTGTACACCCCTTAGTATATTGGATGGCGTCTCATCCTCTTTCAACCTGTATCTTTAGAACAATATCCCATGGGGGTTGTATATCTCTTCAATATTGTTAGTAATACCATCTTCTCCTTTCCTGGATATAAGAAACAATATCACAGGAGGTGTGTACACCCCTTGCAATGTTGGTAGTAATATCATCTCTCCCCTGTGGTTATTAAGGACAAAATCCCAGGGTGGCTGTACGGTTCCTACTTTATTGGGAGTAATATCATCCATTCACCCCCTGGATATCAGGAACCATATCACAGAAGAGGTGTCCACCCCCTTCGATATTATCACCCATGTCATATTCTTCCCGCCTGGATATTAGGAACGATACCCCGGGGTTGGGGGCGGTGTACACCCACTGCGATATCGAAAGTAAAATCAGCCTCTTTCCCGCTGGATATTAGGAACTCTATCACAGGTGTGGGCGCACCTTCTGGGATATTGGGAGTACTATCAGCCTCCACACTGCTGCATATTAGGAACAACATACAGGGGGCAGGGTGGTTACACCCCCTGTGATATTGAGAGCAATATTCTGGTCTTACCCCTGTACATTAGAAACTACATCACAGGGGTCTGTACACCTTCAACGATATTGGGATTCATGTTATCCTCTCTCCCACTGAATGTCAAAAACGATATCACATAAAGGTGTACACCCCCTGCGATATGGCCAGTAACATCATCGTCTCTACCTTTGGATACTAGGAACAACATCACGGAAGGTGTGTACACTCCACTGCAATATTGGGCATAATGTTATCCTCTCTTCCCCTGGATATTAGAAACGATATCCCTGGTGGAGGGAGATGGAGTACATTAAGAACAACATCACTGGCTGGGTGTACTCCCCCTGCGATATTGGGTGTAGTATCATCCTCTCTTCCCTAGGATATTAAGAATAATATCACAGGAGGGGTATACAGCCACAGTCCCTGTGTTATTGGGAGTAATAGTGTCTTCTCCCACTCTAGATATAAGGAAAAATATCCCAGGGTTTGTGTACATCCCTTGTGATATTGAGTATATTGTCATCGTCACCCAACATGGATATTGGGTGCAGTGTCTCAGGGGGGTGTACACCTTCTTCGATATTGGGAGTAATATCATCCCCTCCCCACAGGATCGTAGGCTAAATATCGAAGGGGTTTTACCACTCGTGCGATATGGGCAGTAATATCATGCTATCCCCACCTGGATGTTAGGAACTATATCACAGGCGGCTATACACTTCTTGGCATATTGGGAGTCTTATCATCCTCTCCCATCTTGGATATTATGAAAAATATTAGAAACGAGGTGTACACCTGCTGAGATATTGAGAGTAATATTATGCTCTCCTCTTTGGGATATTAGGAACAATATCGCAGGAGGTGTGTGCAAACCCTGCGATATTGGGAGTAATATCATTCTCTCCCCTTGAATATAAGAAACAATATCACAGGAGGATGTACTCCCCCTGTGATACTAGGAGTCATATCATGTTGTTTGGAACAATAGCACAGTGGGTGTGTAAAATTCCTGCGATATTGCCACTAGTATTATCTTCTCCATCCCAGGATATAAGGAACAATATCACAAGGTGATGTACACCCCTGTGATATTGGGGGTAATATCTTCCTCTTCCCTGCTGGCTTTTACTAATATCTTCCTCTCCCCGGCTGGATGTGAGGGAAAATATCACAGTGGAGATCCACGCCCCTTGCGATATTGGGAGTAATATCATCCTCTCGTACCCTAGATAGAAGGAACAAGATGATCGAAAGGATGTACACACACTGCGGTAGTTT
The DNA here is from genome assembly GCF_037993035.2 of Macaca fascicularis. Taxonomy (NCBI): domain Eukaryota; kingdom Metazoa; phylum Chordata; class Mammalia; order Primates; family Cercopithecidae; genus Macaca; species Macaca fascicularis. The sequence continues at coordinate 40,535,878 of NC_088377.1, read as the reverse complement.
CAATAATGTCATCCTCTACCCTCTGGTTATTAGGAAAAACATCATAGAGGAATGTACACTTTCTGCAATATTGGGAGTAATATCATCTTCTCCCTGCCGGATATGAGGAACAAGCCTATTAATTATTAATAAATATAATAAAAATTAGTAATCATCGACATTAATAATGACAAAGATACTAAATATTAATACTGATTCAGAATATTAACGATGAGTATTAATATTAACACTATTAATAAAATAATGATATCAACAATTAATCTTACTTAAATCAATACTAAGTGATGCTGGCAAAAAAAAATATTAAAAATTAGTAACATTAATAAATGATATAATTATTAAAAATTAATTTTTGTCATCCATCATCTATTTAAAATAATTATCCATATTGTAAAATATTAATTAATAGTATTATTGATAATTATGACAATCGATTCTTGATGTTTAAGAATTATATCACTGTTTCCTGAGCAATACACTGAAGGTGTACACCCGTCTGTGAAAGAGTTCATTATTTCCAGAGGGGGAGACGATATTACTCACAATATCTTAAACAGGCTATGAGTCCACCATGGCTCCCAATAGCTAAGGGGAGGAGAAGGGGTGGCTATTGGGCCCCACCTCGCGGGGCCTCTGCAAAGCCTCTACCTGGGCTTCAGCTCCCACCCCGGCACCCTCCAATCTTTTCACACAGACTGGAGAGCTATCTATAAAAAACATTCATCTGATCCATTGAAAACTCTTTGCTCACTTGAAGTACACGTCAAGCCTTTCTCGAGGTTCCCTGCTCCGCCTGGTTCTGACACCAGGTCCCGCTCTAGCTCCAGCCACCCCAGGTCCTCCTGGGGCCTCTGGATATGCTGGCCGCTGTGTGCATCACATTCAGGCACAGTGATGGGCGGCAGACCGACCCCCAAAGGAATCCCGGTCCCAATCCCTGGAACCTGGGACTGTTCCCTCATGCGGTGATAAAGGTGAATTCTGAGGACAACCCAGGTGGGCCCTAAGTGCCACGACCTGCATCGGCAGATGAGGGGTGCAGAGGCTGAAGGCCCTGGAGCAGGATGCTGCACACCCACATGGGAGGAGGCGGCGCCAGGGAACAAGGCGTGCAAGGCCCGCAGCTCTGCGCACCTGAATGGGCCACGAGGGCCTCTCCTGGAGCAAACACTCTGGTCTCAGTCCATGGCTCCTGCCCTCCAGAGCTGTGGGAGAGTGAGTATTATTTTCCAGCCCCAGGTGTGTGGTCAGGGTCTCAGCGGCCACGGGACACACACAGGCACCTTCCTCAGCTCTCACCCAGAGGGAAATGTCATTTCCTCAGGAAAACGCCGCCTGGTTTCTAGGAGTGCAAAGTTCCCTCTGTCAGGGGCTCTCGGGGCACCCCATGTCCTCTCTTCATAGAAATCACCCCGGTGTCTCTCCCTGCAGTTACCTCGTGGTTATTTCACTTGCAGTCCGCACTAGGCTGCAAATTCCATGAGGGCAGGAACTGTGGGCTGGGCTTACACCACTGCACCATCAACAGGACCCGGCCGAGCCCAAACAGCAGGCGCTCAAGAAATACTTGTCTCTGAATGACATAAGCACAGTATTCCTCAGCCAGTCGTCTGTCCGTCCGTCCGTCCGTCCGTCCGTCCTGGTCAAGGGCTGATCCTGCAGGATTCCCTAACCGGCCTCCATGGGACTCAGCCAAGAGTAAAAACATGAAGTGGGGGTGTGGACTTGAGACTGGGAGCCACATGAGAGTCTGTGCATGAAAGTTTAACACCCACTGGGAAATTTTCACTTGAGTACCTCGGATGAAATTTAAAAGCGCACTTTGTTGAATAAACATAGGCTTGATTCAACCATTCCAACCTATACTTCGTTTTTTGACAGATTCTTTTCTTCCCAAAATAATTGGTTGATGTATTCAAAACTGAATACGGGCTCTAGTTAGAGGGCCACTTTGCATTGTGTAGAAGCCGAGATGGGGAGAGAAACAGGCAATGGGAAGAATTCCCGTCTTTGTGCTTAGGAAGGACGGAGGACAGAAACCCGTCAAGGGTCCAAAGAGCCCACAACTGCCTTCTTGAAGGGCCAGTGTAGAATTCTGAGGGTTTCACTGTTCCACCTGTACTGGGTGGGTCTCTAATTGCGATCTAAGACTTAAGATGCCGTAAGGCTTTAAGACTTGCCCTTTGTCTTAGAGAATCCTGGGCATGGGAAGGAAAATGTGGGTGGGGCATCAGGATCCTCAGAGGCACAAAGCCTCATGGGTTATTTTTCCAACTGAATCTCCCCCGCAGCCCATCCTGAGGTGGGGAATTACTGTCACTCATTCAAAGAATGACATCCATTGCTTAATAGCAAAAGAATTCTGCAGGCAAAGCAGCTCTCCCAAGAGGCTGATTTGTGCCCAAGAGTGTCTACGTTCTGGTCCCGCCAGGCTGCTGCTGTGGGTGCGTGGAACAGCGCAGCCCTGACACCTGAGCCACGCCCACGACCGTGTGCTCCTCTCAGTGTAAACGCAGTGACAGCTGGGATGGAAGAATCCGCCTTTGCTGGAGCTTAGATACAGCTTTCCTGAACTCTCTCCTCATTACCTAGATGGCATCTGAAGCCTGAATTAGCTTCTAAAAATAGCAAGTCACTCCAGCCGTGACTCGGGCAATTAGTCAAAGTAGCACTGACAAGAAAAAGGCCAATCCCAAGCATGGCCCTGCGTGGACAGCAGCTGTGAGTGGCACTCGTCAGGCAGAGCCTGTGACCTCAGCCATTCTTGCCACACAATGGGATGCGCCTGGCAGATACAACCCCCTGAAAGGGCACACACACGATCCTGCTAGGAAATTCCCCAAGGAGTCCCATGGGAGCGAGAGCCCCAGGCTACAGTTCAAACATCACCAGCACTTTGCTCTGTGGGTGTAAAGAACTATAAATTGGTGGTGAAAGATAAGGTGGCGTTTGCTACAGCGTTAAGGTAGAAAAAAGCCACTGACTTCTCTGTGAGAACCACCTTGCTCTGTGAATCTGCAGGGAGACCAGTTTTCCCATGACTGGTATCCCTCACGACAGCCGAGCCTCTACTGAAGTCGGTGGCCAGACGGGGCAGGGGGTGGGGGTCCCGCCCCTGCTACAGCAAGGGACCTGCAGCAAAGCACAGCCGCTGGCCGGGGTAGTGCTGCGCCGCATGTGTGGACATCTACAAGGTGCTAAAGGAGAGCGAAGCCAGCGATGGCTGGAACCCAATGGCATTCAATGAACAGGGGTCAAGCACGGGGCCCAAGAAAGTCCAGGGAACGAGTCGGGGCCAGCCTCTGCAAGGGAACTGGGCCAGCACAGCACCAGGGAACGCAACAAGGAGAAGTCCAGGAGAGAGATGGCCCTCAGCTCGAGTGTGCGGCACAGGAGGCTGCAGCCGACCTCACGGCCCCTCTGCTCCCTTCCCTGCACTGGAAGTCAGTTCTGAAGAACCCGGAACAGAACTGCTGTTTTCCGAGGTTCTGTGCCAAGCTGAACTAAGGAGTCTCCAACAGGGCTGGGAGTTTTCACCGCAAACTCCGGAGGTGGTTTGGACGTGAACATCTAAGGTAAAGGCCAGCGGCTGCTCTTCAGAAGGCACCAGGCAGCCAAGCCACTGATACGACCCTACTTGCCAAGATGGCCACCGTCCCGTCTGCAGCTGAGTGAGGACCCTCTCTGCAGCAAAGGCCTGTGGAACTCCCACAGGTCCTCATGTCCAGTTCATGACCATAGAGGTGGGTCAGCTTATCAGGGACCGGAGGGGCCACCATGCGGGTGTCAGCACCACGCCCATGACCGGCAGGATCCACTCCTCCCAAAGCACATGTTGGTGAAGCTACCTGCCCAGGAGGGCTTGCTTTCAGCTCTCTCAAGAACCTCTCGTCTCACCAGGAAGGCTGTGGTTCCAGGCAGCGGCCCCCAGTGGACACGGCTGTGTCCCAGAGCTCGTACATACCAGGCACTCAAACCCCTTTCTGCAGGCTCCCACAGCTGGCCCTGCAGCCTCGCTAGTCAACGCAGGCAGGAGAGGCAGGCTCCAGAGAAATGGTGCTCACCGCTCCCCTAGTCTAGGTGCGATAGAGACAAGACCCTGAGAACTGAATATATCATCTCACTTTTAATCAATAAAGACAGATTCTCCCTAAGGCAGAGAAGCTACAAAATTTACCCTGTTCTGTCCAGTGTGACCGACATAAAGTCAAGCTAATAAAGAGTGGGGGTGGGGGGTGGAGAAGAGTAATAATAAATCTGGCTCATTCTTAGCACAGAAGAAACAAATTGCCAAAATAAGTGAAAGAAAGCAATGGGAGGAAACGGGGTTCTCTTACCCAGACAACAGCATTCAGGCCAGTGTCAGCGCCCAGGCTTATTTCTGTGCCCGGGACATTGTTGCTGATCGTGGCCGGCACCACACACAGGGGGATGCAAAGCTCCTGGCGGCGGCCTCACACCTCGGCCATGTCGCACGCGCTTTTGTAAGCCTGAAGCAGCAGGGCCAAGCGGTTAGCAGGGGGTGCCGCGTGCTCACCTGCCAGCCCCAGGGCCTGCGCTGCGGTCCAGGAAGGGACAGAAGGGGCCTGAATCACCAGGGGAAGCCGGTTCATGCGGGTCAAGGGGCCGAGGGGAGCTCTGGAGGCCGTGCGGTAGCAGGACAGGCCTCAGCGACACAGGGGGCTGCCTGGGCACAGCCCAGGTCCTCGTGAAAGGGGAGGCCTGCAGGCAGCACAGCAGGGTGGGTGTGAGGCAGGCAGCAGCGCAGGTTGTAGGCAGTGGCGAGTTAGTCACGAGCAGGACAGCTCAGCTCTCGGCATCTCATCGTGGGTAAGGGAGGCCAGGGCGATCAGCAGGTTGAAAGGCAAAGCCAGTCCTATAGCTTTCTGCAGGCAGGCCACGACCAGTGGGATGGGGCCCACAGCTGTAAGGACCACACCAAGTGACAGCCTTCATCGTGCAGAGGCAGCCTCCACACTCAGGCAGGGAAGGAGGCATGCAGCTGGATTACCGGTGGGCCACACTCAGCCCCACGCCACATCTCTGCTCACCAGCAGGAAGCCACACACAAAGCCACACAGGCGAGCAAGAGCCCGAGTTGCTGCTCTGGGGTTCCACTGGGAAATGGGTTCTGGTGTCAAAAAGGGGAGCGGTTCCGAAGCCCATGTGCACCGGGGTTTTCCAGACTCCACCTCAACGTGATAACCAAGGTAACAGCAGGACAGGTCTACACGCTCACTGTTCCCACCTCCAAGCGGCCCCACACAGCAAAGTATTTTTGTCATCCACTTGGCGGCAAAACCAACTGTTTATGGACTTGGACTTGTCCCGCTTACTGTGAATATCCCCACATCTGCTGCAGAAATGCTACTGTTGGGACGCAGGGCCGGGCCCACATTGCCCCAGGAGAGTTGAACAGTGAGTGACCCAGGCTCTGCAGCCCTGGTGCAACCCGAAGCATTGTGGGCCGAGGGCTTCGGACAGTGGGTGGAGATCTGTGGCAGATGAGTTCACAGCGTGGTGGGTAGGAGGGTAAGGTGGATGGGTCAGTGCTGGGCGACCACGAGGTGAGCTGTGAGCAGGGTCCCCCACACCCCATGGCATGGCCTCCACGTCCTCCCAGGCCCAGAACATGCCCAGCTCTTGGGCTGCTCTGTACAGGCTCTGCCTTGCAGGCTCTGGCCATGGCAGTTTGTGCAGGACTTCCATCCAAATGCCAGCCTGCTTGCCAGCCAGAAACACTCATCTGGGGGATACTCCCTGGTCTGGTGCCCAGGATGTGGCCCCGTCAGCACCACCAACCATGTGGGGGGCTCCTTAGGCTTTTCAGACAGGTGATGTCACTCCTTTCCTGGGGAATACCCTAGCTCAGGACTGACCAAGACTGGCTGCGGGGAGCTGGTTGCGTCTCCAAGAAGCCCTCACCGGAAGCCGGAGGGTGTGTGTAACCTGGTGCCTGAGGCACACAAGAGGGCAGGTGGAGGAGGTCTCGGCTCCTTAACTCCACATTGAAATCTGTGGGAATGGCCACATTGCTGCAAATCCTCTCTCCCCTCTTCCCTATCGCTCCTCTTCTCCTTCCTTCAGTCTCCAAAAAAGGAGAGGGAAGCTTCAAGACAGGGGAGACCCTGCCCAGAAAAGCATAAAACTCTCAAGACCGAACACAGCCGGGCCCCTGGGTCCGTGGTGGGGCCACTATGACAAGGAATTACTCACAAGGCTGTGGTCACCGTCACCTTCGTGACACCTGACAGCAGCGTGGCACCCACCTACTGTGTTTCTGATGTGACCTGATCAAGCTTACAGGACAGAGTAATGCACCAGCCAGTGCTAGGGAATGAAAGGAGTCCAACAGAAACACCCTGCAGCCATATCCTGAGAATGTGTAACACCTGCTCTGAGGTATTTCATTCATTCTGTTCTGCCCGGAAGACCCACTCACCAGCACCGCATAGATTCTGAGGGGTTGTGGCGTCATCTAAGCATCAATGCTGGCAAGAAGGAAATCACGATTGAGGATGATGACTTCACCACATCAGATCCGCCCAGGGCTGCGTCCTGGGCACAACACAGCCACATCCTGAGCCAGACTCCTACTATGGAGCCCGCCCTGTGCTTGGAGAGACATTCCGCAGCGTCCCTTGCCTCCAGCCCCAGAGGCTGGGAGCATCCCTTCTCCCAGTTCTAACCAGAAACCTCCCTGGACGGTGCAAACATCCCCTGGGGCACAATCACCCCATGAGAATCACCGAATTTACTGAACAACTGGAGCCATCCACAGACCCCAAACATAAATGCTGCCCAGGGCCAGGCCATGAGTCACAGGGCACAGAGGGTGTGGCCAGACAGGGAAGAGACGCTCCCACCCATCCTCAGCCTCTGACGGCTGCAGGACAGTGGCTGGAGCGACCCGGAGCCATCCACATCAAGTCGCCTCATGCCCTCATGTCCTGAGTTCGTCACCAGCTCCTGTTCTACAGCCAGACAAGCCCAGTTCAGACCCAAATCCAAACCTTCTCAGGATTCATCCTGTTTGGCCGTCAGTAAACAGGACTCTGGAGAAAACAGCTGCCATGTTCACATCTAGGTCCCTCTCCCTTCAGGGGTCCACAGAGGGACCCTCAGCAGCTTTCTCATCCCTGTCCTGGCTCCCGAGCAGCTGTTGCATTCGCCAGGGTGACCTTGATCGGCCGGCGTCACTCACCCATCACGAGACTAGAACCACAGCACTCCCAAGACAGCCTCATTTCTCGGAGCTCAGGATCAGAAGGGCAATGAGGACACACACATACACTTACCAAGGTGGCTGTGCCTGGCCAACGGGAGCCTCAACTAACTACACGCTCCAGTTCTTTCTCTATTGTAATCAGTTAACTTAAGGCCCAGCGCGGTGGCTCATCCCTGTAACCCCTGCACTTTCAGAGGCCAAGACAGGGGGACTGCTTGAGCCCAGAAGTTTGAGACCAGCCTGGGCAACACAGGGAGACCTCGTTTCTGTAGAAATAAAAAAAAATTAGATGCGCACAGTAGCATGCACGTGTAGTCCCAGCTACTCAGGAGGCTGAGGTGGGAGGATTGCCTAAGCCTAGGAGGTGGAGGCTGCAGTGAATCGTGATTGCACCACTCCATTCCAGCCTGGGAAACAGAGTGAGGACCTGTCTCAAAAAAAAAAAAAAAGAAAAAAGAAAAGAAAAGAAAGAAAATGAAATTTTTTAACCTAGCTTTGAGGAACTCGAATGAATGAAAAACTGAATTTAAAACAATCGCATAATAAATCACACAGTCCCTCCAAGGGAAGTCAAAGGGGGTGGAACTGATCATTTGTGGGGTGTTTGCCTCACGTATTTTGGTTTTCAAATTTTGACCCTACACATTTGTTACATATTTACAATCTGAAAAACAACAAATAGAAAGTTATTTATAGCGGAGGACCCTGGAATTAAAGAGAGATTTTTTTCATGCCTGAAAGTGTACATCACATGCCACAAGGACCTATGCTTTGTGTGGAAACTTGAAAATAAAAAAAGTCACAGGGAGCTCAACACCAGCTTTGTCCCACATCTTTCAGATGCTCAGCTAACTGCAGTGACTGCTCTCAAATTCTCCACCCATTCCCTCTGGGCAAGATCCAATTAGGTAACAATTAGGGAAAAAAGAAGCTTCAATCCCTCCCATTGCCCATCCAACTTTCACAGACCCAAAAATTCAGGTAAAGCTGGTGAAAGAGCAGGGAAAGCCATGCTGGAATCCCCTCTTTGAAACAAGACACTCATGTTCATGTTCCCAGCGCGAAGGTCAGCCCAGAGCCGGGCCCGCCCCGCAGCAGCAAAGCCGTGACACCCGTCACTGGGAAAACAGAAGCAACATCTAGGTCAGAGATTAGTGACTGCCAAAAATAAGGTGAAAGTTGCCCCCAAAGCCAGTGAACACGGGAAAACCTGGGCAGGTTTCCTTCGCAAAGAAAGTGAAGAGAGTTTAAGATGCTCAGAAAAGCAAGAAACGAGTGCTAAGCATTACTTACTATAGGTGCTGTATGTTAAATACTTTTTTTTATTTACCAGTGCCAGAAATAAGTTTCATGCCAAGGGTTTCCAAAAAAGAAAGAAAGAAAGAAAAACTGAAAAATATTCCTGAGAACTAAGTCGCACAAGAAAAATTAAAACTTGAGAATTAGTGAAAAATTTTAGACATTAAAATTAAAAAAAAATGAAATGCTTCCTGCATTAGGTACGCATCTTCAGACTCCCACGTGAATAGCCGGGAATGGCGGCACGTGCCTGTGGTCCCAGGTAATCGGGAGGCTGAGGTGGGAGGATCACCTGAGCCCAGGAGGTCGAAGCTGCAGTGAGCCGAGATCGCAACACTGCACTCAAGCCTGGGTGACAGAGTAAGACCTTGTCTCACAAAGAAACAAAACAAAACAAAACAAAAAACCAGAAGAATATATTTGTATGTTTTATTATTGTCTCTTGGCAAAATACTCAACTAGCCCCAATATTGCCTTAGATGTAACTTAACATCCCCAATTTACAAAGGGGAAAATGAGGTCAACAGCCAAGACCAAAGAGATAACAAGTGCAATGGTGCGTTCAGAACAATGACTACAATTATAAAATATTCGGTTCAATTTCTACCCTCAGCATCAAGGCAGGGGTTCATCATAATGGGTACTGGAGGCTTAAAGAAATGTAGGCTCAGCATTTACAGAGAGTGCGGCCCAGCCCTCCTCAGCACTGCAGGTACTCACGGGCACTCCCGGGGTATTGGCCACGCTACGTCCCCGCCGGTGGCCACACAGAAGAAGAGGCGGTAAAACTTTTTTGAGAATGAGATAAAAAATGTTCAGAGTCTAAAAACGTAATTTTCTGGGGGTGGGGGGAATAACGAGAAGCTCTCATTCATGGTATTTGTAAAAGGCTGTTTCTAGCGCACTGGTAGATAAAAAGGGCCGGGGCCCTCGGGTTAGCGTCAGCCGGCGCCCGCCTGGTGGGGCACACACGGACTTAGGTCGGTGATAGTGTTCAGGGCTGTGTCTGCCCCGATGCTGAAATCGGAACTCGGCACATTGTTGGACACAGTAGCGGGAACCATGATCGTGGGCACACAGAACTCGTGTTTCTCCCAGGGGACTGACAGTTCCAGGAGTCCCATCTAAATTGACCCAGTATCTGCAACGCTGGCTGCTCAGAGGCCCTGGTGTGGAAGGGCCAGGTCATCGCTTAGTCATATGGGGCACAAGCACGTCACTTGCCACTCCTATCTTTCTATTTCATCAAACCCTATTTTCTCCTGAACATTGATCATAGCAAAGTCATTAGCCTTCGAAACGTCAGCTTGCTTTGTTCAAGAAGTTTAAACACACGTAAGTCTTTCTTGCCATGCTCAACACACACCACCGGCCGTTTCCGAAGTCAGTGTTTCTGGAACAAAAGCCTTGGCCTGCCCCGTGAACGTTCACACTGAGCACACTGTCGCGAGGCTGCTTGGCCAGCCAACAGGGGCAGGAGAGAGCCACAGGTGCGGTGTGGGGGTCCCTGCAAAGGCGCCTCACTCCCTCAATCAAGGGCTGTGCCTTCTGCCAAGCCAGAGGCTTCCTCCCAGGGGAAGCGGCGTCTTCAGCTGCCACCGCACCGACTTCAGACGGCTCAGCCAACGGGGCAACAGATTCAACAGAGTTCCATGTTGTTAAAGGAAAACTTCTGTTACCAGACAACATTAATATCGGATTCAACGTAAAATAACCAACAAGGTTGTTTCCAAACCAACCTGCTACTAGTGCCTTATCCTTCAATGCTGCTTAAACACAGAGAAATATGAGGAAAAAAGAGCATGGCACTTACTTCTTAAAAAACAACACCTCTTCCAGGTTCATCTTACCCATATCATAAAGAGTTAGAACTGTGGATTCCCTACAGGAACGTGGAGTGGGGTGGATCCCCACGCTGACCCAGCCTCCCCACAGGTCAGTTACCCCCTACCACGGGGTTCACATCTCTCTAGGCCCTGTCATCTCAACAAGAAAAGGTGGCATCTCTGAGCTCTCTTCGCAGACCCGAACGGGAGCTAGAGAGAGACACAGACACACCCACAACTGTTTTAAAATCCTGAAATGCAATACATATTTAAGAACTTCATTATTAGCTTTTTAAAACAGTAAGAACAGAGTGAGCCTGGTTTTAACCTCTCTGCCACAATAACACCGTGTACATCTGTCTTTTCCTGTTTGTTCCTTCTCCAGCAGCTGCTGCCCGGCTGGCCAACTGCAGAAGAGCCTCGGGTACTCCGGGGGGAGGCGCTCGGTAAAAGCGTGAGCACCACGATCACATCTCAGGACGCCCACACGTTAGGGTCGCCCACAGACCGCCATTCCCAATGCCTAGAAGGCACTGAACGGGCCTCCTGCTCTTTGTAAATGTCAACTCTCCTAAGCTATGTTGTGTTGAAAATGTTTAACTATAGTCCACACATACTTCTTTGTTTCTGTCTTGTTTTTATCCTAGAGGCATATTATTATGGAAAATTAAGTTTGCAAGGTTGAAGAATTTTCTGAAAGTCGCCTATTAATCCTGGAAGGAAAAAAAAATGGGCCAGATGTGGTGCTCACACCTGTAATCCCAGCAGTTTGGCAGGCTGAGGCGGGCAGATCACTTCAGTCCAGGAGCTTGAGACCAGCCTGGAAAACATGGCAAAACGCTGTCCCTACTAAAAATACAAAAAAAAAAAAAAAAAAAAAAATTAGCTGGGCGTGGTGACATGTGTCTATTCCCATCTACTCAGGAAGCTGAGGTGGGAGGAGACCTGAGCCCAGGAGGGGAAGGCTGCAGTCAGCCAAGATTTGCCTCACTGCACTCCAGCTTGGGCGGCAGAGTGAGACCGCGTCTCAAAAAAACAAAAAGCAAAAACAACTGTATAAATCAGTACAGAAGGGAGTTGGCCGGGCACGGTGGAGTACTCCTGTAATCCCAGCACTTCGGGAAGTCGGGGTGGGCAGATCACCTGAGGTCAGGAGTTTGAGACCAGCCTGGCCAATATGGCAAAATCCCATCTCTAATAAAAATACAAAATTAGCGGGGCATGGTTGTGGGTGCCTGTAATCCTAGCTACTCAGGAGGCTGAGACAGCAGAATCACTTCAACCCGGGAAGCAGAAGTTGCAGTGGGCCGAGATTGTGCCACTGCACTCCAGCCTGGGCAACAAGAGCAAGAGTCCACTTCAAAAAAAATTAAAATTGAAATTTAAAAAAAGGGAGCTAATGTTTTTCATTTAAGGGAAGGGAGAAGAACATTCAGTATTTATACATCTCACGCACACATCTGCAGTGGTGCCCTGAAGTATTCAAGATACACAGTCCTACAAATAGAGCTTAAAACTACTCACCAAGTTACATGCTAAAAGCACAGCATTGTAAGAATGCTACATTCTATTTTTTAAGCATCTGTATCCAATATTATAGCATACTGGCAGTTTTCCCTTCAGGTGCTGTACTCCTAAATTATTCCATGTTTAGTCATTCATTTTAGAATTTATGACTTGCTTTAGACAAAAGAAATATATTTAAATGTAAGGTACTAAATTAATGACTTAGGGGAAAAATTACTAAATTAACTTGGAAGTTAAACTTTGCAAACTGAATTTGTTGGACCTCATGTAAGCTAGATGATCAGTTTTTTAAATTGTTGTGTGTTTCCCTCGAGGATGGAAGTCTCCTCTTTTCTCTCATCCCCTGTGTACACCGCTGCAGCCCGCGCCTCTCGTCCACCGCGACACAGTGCGGCCCGCAATTCACCCTGTACCACGCCTTCCACGCCTTACCTGAAAGTTACTAAGTATAACCAAGAAGGAAATGAAAAGCAGATAAATGACCTCCGCCCCCACATCCAGCATGCAAATGTGAAACATTCATCAAAGTAAAACCAAAATCCATGTCAGCTCATGATTGTAACTGGTAGAATTATGTGCATGGCAATTTTAAAAGTCTAGTTAAGTAAAAACCTAATTGAAAGTCTCAAGAAATACAAAGTTTATACAAAAAGACATCAGCAAACATTGACAGTGAGGAGAGGACTTCACTCTGCATCCAGCCTGTCTTGGAAGCCATGGCCAAATGCCAGATTGTATAGATCCGAAAAGCAGAAAAAAACAAGTGTTGAAATGTGTATAGTCTCAGCAATGTACAAATTTGATGTACGATGCTCAGAAACCTTGAATTTCCAATCAGAAAACAGGATCATGAGCAAGTTCCCCAGCAGTGCCCACCTTCTGCTTAAGGCACGTGTAACGGGAACGCTGGCCACCTTGGGGGGACAGAGGCTTCCTGGTCACACTCGCTCTGGCAGCCGCACAGCTGGCCCCGCCACAAACACCTGGCTAATACTGAAGAACAACCCGCTCCCTGGGCTTTGCTCACTCTAGCCGGGAGAGCATGTTTACAGAGTACATTATCGACTGAGTCCTCGTTCAATGCGTCAAGCTTGTTGAAGGCAGGGCAACCCCATTCCTGGCCCAATTAAGTGAACTGCGCAGAGTAAATGCCCCGAGTTGGACAGCACTCAGTCACGACAGCAGCGGCCAGTGTTCGCAGGGCACTGGTTTCGTGCCGGGAACAGTTCCAAGCGTCTTCTTTCTGTCCGTGGAATGTGCACTGCAACCCTGTGGGGCTGCTTGCAACGCCCACCAGAGTTCTGAGGCAGCCAAGTCCAGGCTGTCTGTGGGCCTCGCCACGTGGCCGTCCACGTCCTCTGCAGACCAGACCTCACTGCAGGGACCGCGGGTTCCAGGGCTGCCTTGAGGCACATGCTCCCTTCGCCACCTCTTCCTGGCCCCTGACACCAACCCTTACCACTGCCACCAAAGCTTTATTTTCTCGTGGCACATGAGGGGCCTGTTCTTTCTGCCCTTCCCTGCTCCCTGCGTCCGGCTTGGAGGGTGCCCACATCAACGCCAACGCTCATGTAATCACCACCCCTTCCATGGGGCTTGATGCCCAGGAGTCTCAATATCAGAATGTCAGATTCCTGTGCTTGTTGGAGAATTTCTTCCCAGTGTGGAAGTGAAGGAGATACAATTCTAGGTGCCTGCAATAACCTCATTTCCACAGCTAAGCAACTTCAGTAGTAGCACAAAACAAAAAACCTTTTTTTAAAACTTCTTTTATACAAGCTAAATACAATTTAATTTTTACATCCACGTTCTCTTCAGCTCCCACCTGGAGAGCAGGCAAATAATAATTTTCAAAGAAACAAATTGTTCCATAATTTTAACACTTAGTATTATCACTATGAAGTAAGAATTATCCCAAAAATACACGATGATCTTGTTCTCACATTCAAAAATTGATTGTCACACGGTGAAATAGCACTTACTGCAAAGGAATTTTTCTTTTCAGGCTTCTGTTCTGGAAAAAAAAAAAAAAGATTTCTGGCAAAGAGATAAACATTAATTATGTAACTATCCAAAATGCCTCCAAGGAAAATAATGTCATCCAATTAGTTCTTTAAAGTGTTACAAATGCAGCTGAGTTTTTGTAGTAATTTGTCTATAATTATCAAAAGAATCTTTAAAAATCTTAATACTGAAAGAATAACCATAAATAGATATAAAATATAAAGCAGAAGAGTTAACATTTGGTGTAGATTTTGGCCCATATCTTTAACATATGCATAGTTATTTACCTAGCTGAAGTGTAACCCTCTTCTCCTAGGCTCTTCAAGCCTGATGTTCAAACATAGACTGCCTTTTGCTACATGAAGGCAGCTTTAAAAGATGTCAGGATCGGGCCGGGCGCAGTGGCTCAAGCCTGTAAATCCCAGCATTTTCGAAGGCCAAGGTGGGCCGATCATTTGAGGTAAGGAGTTCGAGACCAGCCTGGCCAATATGGCAAAACCCTGCCTGTTTAAAAAATTTTCGTAATTAGCCGAGCGTGGTTGTACACACCTATAATCCCAGCTACTCAGGAGGCTGAGGCAAGGAGAATTGCTTGAACACAGGAGGCGGAGGTTGCAATGAGCCAACATCGCACCACTGCACTCCAGCTTTGACGACAAAGTGAGACTGTCTCAAATAAGAACTTAACTCTCAGAAGAAGCTTGAGCACCTCCCGCCCCAACCAACCCAAGGAATCACATGGCAATCGTTATCATTTGATTTTGACACAATAAAGTTCTATTCTCCTCTCTAAACACAATGGTAAACACCTGCCATCAGCCCACAGAAACTCTCAGGACCCAGTAACACCAGACTAGCAAGACTAATGGGCCACGTATGCAGGATTCAGCTGCAGAAAGTGATGGCACCAAGAATGTGTGCACGCTCAAAACCAGATTCCTTGCTTTCAGGGTGGAGGAGCTCCCCGGGAAGATCATCCAGCAGGATGGTTTCCACTTCCACCATGAGGAGGAAACGGGGGGTTTCCTGAGGGCACTGACAGGACTTGGGTCTCTGCCTCCTGGTCCTCTGTCCTGTTACGGGATGAGGGGGGGTTAAGGCAGGTTCTCCCTACATCTTCCAGGCAGGAGAGATGGAGTTGACAAATGGAGGACAGCTTTTCCAAAACGTTTCCATGTTTATAACCCATTATCGATCTGCTTTCCCTGGAGATCAAGGGGGGGGAAAGAGGGGGCGGGAGGGAGGGCAGGAGGGGGGAAGGAGGGAGGGGAAGAGGGAGGAAGGAGGGAGGGGAAGAGGGAGGAAGGAGGGAGGGGAAGAGGGAGGCAGGAGGGAAGGGGAAGGAGGTTGGGCAGGAGGGAGGGGGAAGGAGGTGGGGCAGGAGGGAGGGGGCAGGGGAAAGGAGGGCGGGCATGAGGGAGAGGGCAGGGGAAAGGAGGGTGGGCAGGAGGGAGGGGGCGGGGGAAAGGAGGGTGGAAAGGAGGGAGAGGAAAGGAGGGAGAGGAAAGGATGGGGGAAAGCAGGGGGAAGGAGGGAGTGGGAGGGAGTAGAAAGGAGGGGGAAGGAGGGAGGGGGAAGGAGGGAGGGGGAAGGAGGGAGAGGAAAGGAGGGAGAAGAAAGGAGGGAGAGGAAAGGAGGGAGGGGAAAGGAGGGAGGGGAGGGGAAGGGAGGGGAGGGGAAAGAAGCGGGAAGGAGGGGAGGGGAAGGAAGGGGGAAGGAGGGGAGGGGAAGGAAGGAGGAAGGGGGAAGGAGGAGAGGAAAAGGAAGGGGGAAGGAGGAAGGAGGGGAGGGACAGGGAGGGAAAGGGAGGGAAAGGGAGGGGAAGGGAGGGGGAAGGGAGGGGGGAAGGGAGGGGGAAGGAGGGAGGGGGAAGGAGGGAGGGGGAAGGAGGGAGGGGGAAGGAGGGAGGGGGAAGGAGGGAGGGGGAAGGAGGGAGGGGGAAGGAGGGAGGGGGAAGGAGGGAGGGGGAAGGAGGGAGGGGGAAGGAGGGAGGGGGAAGGAGGGAGGGGAAAGGAGGGAGGGGAAAGGAGGGAGGGGAAAGTGGAGGGGAAAGGAGAGGGGAAAGGAGAGGGGGAAAGGAGGGAGGGAAAGGAGGGAGGAAAAGGAGAGGGGAAAGGAGGGAGGGGAAGGAGAGGGGAAAGGAGAGGGGGAAAGGAGAGGGGGAAAGGAGGGAGGGGAAAGGAGGGAGGGAAAAGGAGAGGGGGAAAGGAGAGGGGGAAAGGAGGGAGGGGAAAAGAGGGAGGGCAAAGGAGGGAGGGGAAAGGAGGGAGGGGAAAGGAGGGAGGGGAAAGGAGAGGGGGAAAGGAGAGGGGGAAAGGAGGGAGGGGGAAGGAGGGAGGGGGAAGGAGGGGTAAAAGGAGGGGGGAAGGAGGGGTAAAAGGAGGGGGGAAGGAGGCGGAAGGATGGGGGAAGGAGGGGTAAAAGGATGGGGGAAGGAGGGGTAAAAGGATGGGGGAAGGAGGGGTAAAAGGATGGGGGAAGGAGGGGTAAAAGGATGGGGGAAGGGGGGAAGGGGGGAAGGAGGGGTAAAAGGAGGGGGAAAGGAGGGGGGAAAACAGGGGAGAAAGGAGGGGAGAAAGGAGGGGAAGGAGGGGGCGGAAGGAGGGGGAAAGGAGGGGGGAAAGAGGGGAGAAAGGAGGGGAGAAAGGAGGGGAAGGAGGGGGCGGAAGGAGGGGGAAGAGGGCTGTGAATGGCAGAGTGTGGAGGGTGGAGTGTGGAGGGTGGAGTGTAGGGGGGAGTAGAAGGGGGTTCTGTGAGGAGGAGGAACAAGTTTCTGAGGTGTCTTGGAGACAGAGGTGGCAGTGGCTTGGGCTCTAGGCCCTCTGTTGCATAGTTTTAGGCTTTTACTGTTTATATATGTGAACACTTTAAAAGATTTAATTTCAAAAAACCAGGAGTTGGGGATACCTTGTTTCTAAAACACAATTTCTCAAGCCTAAAACTAAGTGCTAGGCATTGCTCATTCGATTACCGTCATTTCCTCATATTTAAAATCAGCCCCACACCCCCAATCTCCCTTCAGTGTAAACACCACCTTTTCCGAGGATCTCAAACAGCAGAGTGAACAGCCCGTGACCCCGGCCGTGTGCACGAGGAGCGAAGAGCAGACGTGCGGTGAGGGCTGCGGAAGACACAAGAAGCCGAGGCCGGGCACCTGCCTGCAAGGGCTGTGCTCCTCCAGGCCTAAAGGATACCTTCGCCTCTGGGGTGAACAAGCAGAACAAGCTATCAACTCTTATTCCAAAAGAACAGGGAAAAAAATCAAATGAAGTTAACCTGGTTATCCGAACACAACACTGCAACAGCCCAGAAACAGGAGGGCCAGTGAGCCTGAGACGAGCGGTTCCCACAACGGGACAGCAACATTGCCATTAGGGCTTCTTGGCAAAAATTGACAAAAAAGGTAACGTGGGCCATCCGTTATTTCCTGCCAGTGGAAAGACACCCACAGGCCCCCAGATGCCAACGGCCCCCTGGAAATGAGCCCACGCAGCGCCTCGTGTCTTCGAATGAGCAGGCACGTGGTGTCCTCAGCACCCCCGCCCGTGACACACACACACCACACTTGACTCCCACACCTGAGGGTCCAGGGGAATGGCAGGAAGTCCCCGGAGGACAGGCCATCCTGTGAGGGCACTGCAGGGCTACGCACCTCAGAGGGGCCCCCGGGCAGGTGCTCTCTCCCCAAAGGATAGCCAGTCCTGACCACACCCAGATCGCGGTGGCCTCCAAGCCGAGTGCCAACATCTCACGTCCAAAGAGATGCGCAGGTGCCTGCTGCGCGTGGAGCCCAAGCCCCTTGAAGAGCTCAGGACGAACCCAGTGTCCAGCCCCGGGGCCGTCACCAGCCAGGAGAGGCGCCCGGGGCACTTCCCAGCAATGGCCACAGGAAGTAACAACGCAGGCCCATCAGGAATTTCCTCACTATGCAGGGTTTAGAATTAGAGACAGAGGTTCAGGTCTAGTGACACAAACATCGATGGACCCCATGGAAATGCCGACGCGGTCCCTCCATCCCACCAGCCTGCATGGCTACTCCTTTCTGCTCCCATCACACACGTGCCCACCCGGCCAAACCCCTTCTCCTTTTCCCCCACTGGATTCATCAAATCAAGCCTCACTGTCCTTGGCAAATGTACCATTAATTTACTTACTGCCCAGAACAAAAGCACACTTGCAGTTAACATGACACCCCCGCTACAATAGAACAGCCTTAATTCAGACACGACGCAGAAAAACAGAGGGAGGAGGGGTCGAGGGCCATCCTGGAATCGGCAGCTGTTTTCTGGGGAAAGCGTCCAACCCACCCGAGCCTGACACTCGTGCCACACTGTCTTCATGGTGTCTGAAAGCTCCACGAAGACAGGGTCACTCTGACCCCTTCACACCCACAATGGCAAAGAGGAGCAGGTGTTCAGGAAAGTCCCCCGCTAGTGGTGAAGACAAGAATAATTCCTCGTGGTGCCCAGAATGTCAGGAGAAAACAAGACACCATGTGGACGCCTTCCAGGTGAATTTTGCAATGATTCTACCGAATGCCAGTAATCCTTTTTCAGAAAATCAATGCCAGAAAACATGTGTCACCAGCACAGAGATGGTCCCTTTGACGGCTTACAAACACACCTACGTTACACTGAATTTATCTCAAGCCACCCTCTCTGTGCTAATATAAAAATCTCCTTTATTAACCAGTAGACTTTCTCTTCTGGTGCTTTTTAACAAGCAAGTGGGTCCTGTAACACTCAGGCATTGTCTAAAACGTCAAATGGAAGCCTAGAATCCTCTTCCATGCAGCTTCACTACAAAGTATTTTGACGTGAACCAAATTGTGCTATTCCTACACCTCCATAGGAAACTCAGTGCTTCATCAAGGAAACGCAGCATTTCTGCTAGACACAGAAATGGTGGGGGTGGGCATGGGATTGAGGGAACATTACATAGAAAGCACACCCCGATAATCACCTGCATGAGAGCCACACTGGCCGGCAAACCCCGGTCGGCTCGGTCTCTGCACAGTCACAGGCGTGAGGCCTGGAGGACAGACACCTGGCGCTGCTGACCACCCCAAGGTCGTGGCCTCTGCCCCGACCATCTGTTCCAAGCTTCTGGCAACACCGCCTGCTGCCCGCACTGCCTGATCGACTCTTCGTGAAGAGCAAATGTTGCCAGGATAGCTTATGAGTACATTTGCCAGGAAAGCAGCTCCGATTGACTCTGAAGACCCGTTCTTGCACCCCTGGCAGCTCCCCTGCCCCCAATGTGTACATGCTTGCAGCTCTGACCTTGCTCAGTGTCCACACAGGCTCTGTCCCCTGGAGAGCCGAATGCAGACTCAATATTGAGTCAGAAATCCACAAAGAGGGTGAGGGTGACAAACTGCCTACCCGTCCCCCAGAACACAGGTTGAAATCCTCACCCTCAATGCGAAGCTGTCAGGAAGTCTTTGGGAGGTAATGAGTTCCCGAGGCTGGAGCCCCGTGAATGGGGTTTGTGCCTCAGAAAGGGGCCCAGCAAATCCCTCACCCTCCCACTGTGTCAGGGCCAGAGAGGTGTGTGCTAACCAGGAAGCGGTCCACACCAGAATCCCCTCCTGCGGCACCCTGATCCCGCCTTCCAGACTCTAGAACTGTGAGAAACAAATTCCTGTTGTTCATAAGCCACTCAGTCAATGGTGTTTCGTTACAACAGCCTGAACTGACTCAGATGAAAATGCTCACTGTCCTACAGAGATGGCTACTCCCCCTCCCAGAAAGAGGGGTTTAATTAAAATCCCTGTCTCTCCTCGCTGCCACCACAGATCTCATTCCCCCACCCCGTAAGCCAGCAGTTGTTAGGATTAAAGGAAAAGGAGAATCGTTTTAGACCAGCCCCTCCATATCGATCTGAAGCCTGTAACTTTGTCCACTTCCATGGTGGCCGTGTCCCCGGATTCCCCATGCCAGCTCTGCATCTGCACTGGGTTCCAGGCTCTGCACAGACTCCTCCAGCTGCCCATCCAGCACACTCATTTCCCCTTCCGCTTTGCAGTTGTCCTTCGATATCCAACTCCCACCCCACTGCAAGCCAAGGCCTTCCGATCCAGGCATTTGGGGTGAGCTCAGCCGTGCACTGGAGTCCTTGGCTCAGGTAACCCAGGCCTAAGGCGTTGGCATCAACGATCTACTGGCTATGGGGTCTGCACAGCCACTAGCCGCCCCAGCCACACCAGGGCCCTGGAGGGGAGGCAGAGGAAGCTGTGAAGCTGCCAACAGCCATGCGGGGACAGGGGCCCCTGGGATGAGGAGGATGCCATGGAAGGAAATTCAGAGAAAGAGCCCCAGGGCTGGACGGCTCATGCATGCCCAAAGCCTGCGCTGCTGAATTTTTCAGGTTTCTGAACTTAATCGCTGACCCACACAGCACGTGTTTCCTGAGTACTGACCCCGCGTGGCATTGGATACAGCAATAAAGCAGGACCCCACCTCCCCCTTCCTCGCCTCCTCCCCCAACACATACACAGGGCCTCCGTCCTGGCGGGAAATCAGGCCTGGGCGCCCAGCTGGTACCGTGAACCTGGGAAGGGGGCTGTCTCAGACGGACAGTGGCTGCAGCCTTGCCAAAGCCCAGCAGTCACCTGCACTGCCACAGCCAGGCTGAGTCCGGATCAACCGCACAGAAACCTGACCCTCTCAAGGGCACGCCTGAGCTCATTAGGGACAGACACCGTCTCCTGCTTATCTCCAACACTTTCTCTGCTTGTCTAGTTACAAATGGACGACACTCTCGGAAGCACTGCTGTGACTCTGCTGACAGATCCCAGGCCTCCCCCTGCTCCTCTCCGTGGTGCCATTGACGGGGAGGGGCCGGTATGGCCGCGAGGCCACACACCCACAGCCACCCTGCCACTGAGACGCGGGCCTTCGACGGTTACTTCTGCCAAAGAACCCTGCTGCGTCTTGGAGCACAACATGGTGGCCGGGAAGCTCCACCCGGAGAAACAGCGATGCTTCTCCCCAGAGCCAACGGAGGGCACCCCCCACCCTGCATTCAGCAGCTTACTTACATTCTGGAAAACAGCTGAATTAATGGGGAACACTAAAATGAAAAGGTCACGCAAGAAAATTTAGAAGGCTGTGTGAAGTCTCAGGAGGTCCAAGGTTTCTGAACCAAGACTGTTGCGGTCAACGAGCTGACAGGGAAAGTTTCCACACGGGCCTTCAACAAGCAACGCTCAGCAGGGAGGAGCCACGTTCTGGGCAGAACCTCAGAACCAGAACATCAGACACCACAAAGTCACATCGGAGCCAACAGCAGCTGAAATACAGCGCTCTCCTAAGATGTGTGTGTTACCTGCAGGAAGTTACTGGACATTAAGATGGTGGAAGAAAAGGATAAGGTTAGAAACAAATTTCAACTAATTTCTGCATACAAAAAAATTCTATATCCACTGGCTTTCTTTCTGGGAGCAACAACTTTTACATGAGATGCACATCCCGGTTGGAAGGAGTTTGGGTTTTCCGTGGGCAGAGACAAGGGTTCTCCAGGAAACGTGAACCCTTTCTCACTCACTGAGCCGCGTGCCTTGAGGCCGTCCTGGCCTGCCTGAGCACCTCCCTGCTCTGCCTCCAGCCAGCACCTTCGGGCACTCATCCCGCTGCTCCCAGAGCCCGCACTGGCCCAGGATCTCCTCTTCTGCTGCTGTCAATCTTCCACTTTAGGGCAAATAAGTGGGAAACTAGAAAGTTATAAGACCCTCAGCTTTTTAAAAATTTGTCTTCTCAGAAAACAAGGAACACTAATTCTACTTCCATTGGTTTAATATGTTGCCCCCATCTGCATGTTCATGGATATGTGTTTTTATATATATTTTAATCAACATTTATAAAAGCACGCACTGTTGGCTGCATTCAGTTTAATTACATTTGGTGTAAGAAGTTTTAAATTCAGTGAATTCAGGCACTCAAAATTTAAGCCCTCTGACATCTATTAATCAAATGGAAATACGACAGGTAGATATTACAAAAATCAAGAGAAGTGATTAACATAAATCTTGGACTTTTGGATATTTCCACTAATGTATATATTAGTACACAAACTTGAGCATTTTCAACAAATCTTTGAACTCAAATTCCATTCTTAACTTTTACAGGTAAATCGATATCCATACGTGATTTTAAGCAGCTCAAGCATCAGCTCTTCAAAACAACCAGAAATGCTGCGGGTAAATCCCACTGAGTAGCAAATAACTGCACCCAACAACCCAAGTACCTCCCCTGAGGCATCTGGAACTTGAGGATTATGAGCAGCCTTTGGTTTCTGAGGTGCCCGAGAGTGGGGACTCCCAACTGTAAGAAGGTCTCAGGGATAAGGAAAACTGGTCAAAACATCATCCCTGCCACCCCCCCGCCACGTGCTTACAGATCTCACTTCCTCTCTGCCCCCCAAAGCCTGACTCCTGGTTCCAGCCCTGCTGCTTACTGGGCTGAGGGCATGGGCGTCAACTGCACCTGTAAGGGGAGAAGCTGTTCAGGATTCAGGATACAGGATCCTGGCTATCCCGGCAGCGCTCAAGCTGATATTGTCATTAACTTTATAGTGAGTTACTTAGTGCAAAAGTTTAACTTCTGAATAATG
The DNA here is from genome assembly GCF_037993035.2 of Macaca fascicularis. Classification (NCBI taxonomy): domain Eukaryota; kingdom Metazoa; phylum Chordata; class Mammalia; order Primates; family Cercopithecidae; genus Macaca; species Macaca fascicularis. The sequence goes on along the minus strand of NC_088377.1, from coordinate 40,513,381 downwards.
TAGATATGTGTATTCTAACAGGGAAATCCTGAACATAGAACACAGGCCACACGCTCACACAGATGCTATCTGGCCAGCACTCTTTTCTTTGGCTTTTCAATAGACGTTTTTAAAAGCCGTTTTCGGTTCATAGCAAAATCAGGAGGAAAGTACTGAGAGTCCTCACGTATCTCCTTTCCCAGCACAGGCACAGCCTCCATCATTCTCCTGTCCCCACCGGACAAGCACGTCTGTACGACTGACAGACCCGTATCAACACGACACCACCACCCAGAGTCCACAGCTCACCAGAGGGCTCGGCCTGCTGCTGCTCACTCTGTGGGTTTCACAGAGGTGGAACGGCAAGGATACCCCATGAAAGCCCCACCCGGAGTTGCTTCCCCACCCTACACATCCTGTATGCTCCTCCCATTCATCTCTCCCTTCCCCAAACCCTGGCAGCCGCTGACCGTTTTCCTTTCTCCACAGCTTTGCCCTTTCCAGACTGTCCTGTGGTTGGACTCAGACAGCAGGTAGCCTTTCCAGATTGGAGACTCACTTAGCAACATGCGTTTCAGATCCTTCCGCGTCTTTTCATGGCTTAGTGGTTCAGTTCTTTTCAGTGCTGAATGATATCCCAGTTTCTGACATACCACAGTTTATCCATTCACCTACTGAAGGGCATCTTGGTTGCTTTCAAGTTTTGGCAATGATAAATAAAGCTGCTGTCAACATCTGTGTGCACATTTCCGAGTGGAAGTGAACTTTCAGCTCTTCTGAGTAAACGTCCAAGACTTTGATTTCTCCTGTGGTCGGAGTGCTTAGTTCCACAGAAAACTGCCACGCTGCCTCCCACAGCAGCTGCCCCACTTCCCCCAGTGATGAGTGAAGGTCCTGATGCCCACACATCCACCAGCACGCAGTGGTGTCAGAGTTCCAGTATTGACCAGGCTGATGGGTGCGCAGTGATGCCTCGCCCTACGACATAAGACGCGGGCCATCTTTCCGCGTGGAGATTTGCCATCTGTGTATCTTCTTTGTTGGGTTATCTATCCAGGTCTTTGGTCCATTTTTAATCAGGTTGTTCATTTTCTTGTTGAGTTTTGAGAGTTCCTTGCACGGTTTAGATAACAGCCTTTATCAGATGAGTCTTTTACAGATACGTTCTCCCCTGTCTGTGGCCTGCCCTCTCATGCTCCTGAGACACTATGTTTATTTTAAAAAACATTTTAGACAGAAGATGGACCTCCCAGTCCACCACGGTTCTCATTTTGGCCGTGGTCACCACCCTCCCAGCCCTGGTTCCCACCTTTCCACGATCTCCTGGTCCTATGGGAGTCAACCCATACTAAGTCCCTAATGGATCTCCAATGATGGCAACGTCAAAGCAGGCAGTTTGCAGGTAGGAAGGAGCTGATGGAGGCCGGAGCAGAGTGTGAGGCCAGCGGCTTCATCCCTCGGGGACGGGCAGGCCTCTCAGATGTCCCTCTGGGTCACCTCCCAAATGAAGTACCTGCCTTGGCCGTTGGCAGGAAGCAGGACCTGGCACGGCATTTACAGGTGAGCCTCCGTAACAGGAAACTCTACTTTCTGGGGAGAATGCATTTTCATTATCAAGGCTTTTAGGCTTTTAATTAAGAAATAAAAGAGCAGTGCCTGGAGTGAGGATGCAGGGACTGTGTGTGACCCACACGCTCCTTTACAGCTGGCGCAAAGGACCCTGGAGTGAGGGTGCAGTGCCTGCTCTGAGTCACCAGCACACTCATCGTTTCTACATAAAGAACCCTGCGAGTCTGTCCCAGGACTTTTTAGCCTAGACCTAAAAATTCGGGGCCCAGGAAACCCTAACCATTTTAGGAACCTGAGGGGTGGGCCAAGGGGATCTCAGAGTTTGGTGCTGGCTGTGGGACCAGAAAAGGGTGGGTTAGGGCTTCCCACAAGCTCTCCAGGGAGGCCTCACGTGCACTGGTTTGGGGAAATCAGGATGCAAGCAGATACCGTATGCTCTGCCACGGGACCATGAAGTCTGCGGAGCCTCAGAGGAACACGGACAAATGGCTGCACGAGTCCCACAGGCCGAGCCTCAGCCGGCGCCCATGTCAAGAACACAGGCACACCAGGAGGGACAGCCGATGCAGGCAACGCTTGCAACCCCAGCATGCGGCAGCGTCCGAGGGTGGGGGTCTCTGGCCAGGCTCCACCACAACTGCCATATTCTGTGGCAAAAATTTAAAAGTAGATTTTAACTAGTTACAACTCTAACTTGTTTTACAGATCAACAGAACACAGGGTACCAACAGGCTCCAAAATACTTCGGCGAGAACCAAGTCTAGAATGTAGGTGGCTGCTGCTCCGAGTGTGACCAGTCCCCTGTAGTGCCATAAATCCTAGATCTAGGAGACTAAGTGCTCTTCCTAAACCAGAAGGCACCCTGAGGCTCTGAGGGCACCCTCTGTCCCTGGGCCAGTCCATCAGCCCCGGCAGAAGCTTCTAGAGTAAGAGCCTGTGGATTCGTACTGGACGGATGTAAACGAGGCAAAGTCACAGGGGCTCATCCTGGAATCCCATCAGCTTACCCACTCATGCCCCTGGAGAGCCCTGCCCCCAGTTCCACACCCACAGTTACGCTGAACCACAAGAACTGGCTTCTAGGCCCTCAAGCTACTCCCTCTCTCCCCTGGACAGACCCTTCTCAAACCATGAGGCCCAGAGTAGACTTAACAGGTGGTCCCAGCAGAACTGGCCACTGCATGAATTGATAGTGTGTGTGTTTGTGGTGGTTCTTGTTCTGTCACTCAGGCACAGTGCACCATAAGTACAGTGGTGCTATCAGGGTTCACTGCAGCCTCAACCTGCCAGGCTTGGGTGATCCTCCAGCCTCAGCTTCCCGAGTAGCTGGGACCGCAGGTGCACATCACCACCACTATTTAATTTTTTGTAGAGTCAGGGTCTTGCTATGTTGCCCAGGCTAGTCTCGAATTCCTGGGCTCAAAATTGAACTGCCCACTTCAGCCTCCCAAGGTGCTGGGATTACAGGTGTGAGCCACTATGCCCAGCCTAGAATTGGTATTTCTTAAACCTGAATTTGACACATGAACCCCACTTACATAGATATCAACCACTCTCACAGCTCCAGGGTTTTTCTGAATCTCTATTCTGTTCATTCCAGGTCAATATCTAAGAAAGGGTCAGAACTGACCCTCCCTCAATGAAGCCTAAGGGCAAATGCAATAGCATCTCAGGGTGTGAGGAGACAAAGTAAGAAGGGTGGAAAATACACACTGAAATTCTAGTGTTAGAATCATAATCACCAAAAATTTAAGAGACAATCTGCTTTCCAAAACATGTAGATGCCGGATTATCTTCCAAGTCATCAGATTCCACAGCCAGGCCCTGAGAGGGGCACAGCTTTCTAAGCTCACAGACCGGGGCAGCCTAACAGCCTTGGGGCAAACTAAACAGAGGCTTGTGTCTCTCAAAGAGGAAGGTGCTCAAGTCCTTCCAAATAGATTCTTCTTCTAAGTTAGATGCCTCCTACAACACTGTTTAGAGTGCCAGTGTGTTCAGAAGTGTGAAGCTGAAAATACATCTCAGGACCCCAAAATCACTAAGCTAAAGGGAAATCAAGGTGGGAGACAGCTTAGGGTAAACCTGCCTCCCATGCTCTTCCTAACAGAGACAGCTACTGGGGGGAAAAACAGCCACGTACCTCCTGCACAACCAGTCTGCAAGGAAATTCCTCATGGACAGAGGACAGAACTCAAAGTCACCATCTGCACATGGAGATAAATGCGGATCTGACTGCTTCCTCTGGAAAGGTTCACCAGAAACGCATTTATCTGATCTACCTGTGACCTGGAAACCCCTCCCTGCTTTGAGCTGTCCCTCCGTCCTGGACCGAACCAACGAACATCTCACATGTATTGATGTCTCACGTCTCCCTAAAATGTGAAAGACCAAGTTGTGCCCCAAACACCTTGGGCACATGTCCAGGACCTCCTGAGGCTGTCACAGTGTGTCCTCAACCCCTCCTGAGGCTGTGTCTTCAACCTTGGGAAAATGAACTCTCTATGGGCCAAGAACCATCTCAGAGATGCTTCTGGTTTACAGGAAGCATTCCCTCCGGCGGGTATAACGATGAAATCAAGTGGAATTACAAAATGCCACTTTAGTAAAGGCTGAATTAGGGTTCGATGTGCTTAAAAAAAAGTAACGTTCTATTTATCAATGGACCATGAAGCCCACACCCCCTTCTGCAGTGAAGATGTCAACTGAGACGAGGGGCCCCTCCTGTGGATGCAGCAAAGGCTACCTTCTGACCCCACTTCCCAGAGTCCAGGCTCCTGCTGCTCAGGGAACAGCAACCCCAGCTTCACGGGGCTCAGGCCTCCAAACCCAACTCCCACCCATGCTGGAGAATCACCCCAGGGACTTGCGAAATGGCAGGTGCAACTCTCACCTCATCCCCTTCAAAGGGGAAAAGGCACCTTCCCGCTGCTCCTCCTGCTGGTGGGAACTGAAGCAGTAGCTGGAGGATCAGGAGGGAAACAACCTGGGTCGCTGCTAGTCACAGATGGCAAATGCCAACCAGCCTTGACCTTCACATTGCAGAGAAGACATCCTTCTCTTTTCGTCAGGTCCCTGTTAAATGTTTGCACCCATTCCTTTAAAAAAAAAAAAAAAAAAAAAACTCAGATACAGCATGGGTGTTTTGCTGACAATATTTCAATTATTTGGGGTCTTTTGGTCAAATGACGCCAAAACAGGAAACTGAACCCTGTTATTCAGGAAACTACTTTCCAGCCCCATCTACCCTCCCAGGCTGTCACCTTATGGGGTTTGTCTGCTGGATGATTAACAATAACTGCTCTTGAGAACTAGGTGTACAGAACAGACAAGACATCAGCTCAGGTTGAGGGGAAGCAAGAAAAGCGGCCTCTCCCTGCAGGACGGTGAAAGAGGAACCTTTAGCACCTGGGTTTGCAGGATGCTGGATCTCCGAGAGCATCTCTCACAGTTCAAGTAAGGCCAGACCCTCCTCTGCCACAGCCTGTTCAGGAGAAGGCAGCACCTGCCCTAGAGACCCACAGCCCTGTGCGGGGTTGAAATTTCCTCCCTTGGTAAGAGTCAGGACCAGGGGTGGGGAGAGAAGCAGCAGGGCTGAGGGGCACTGTGGAAACTCCATGCCACGCTAACTCTCGTCTGACGTGCTCCGGCCAAAGCCACGCTTCTCGGAGGGCATTTCCCTTCACATATCCGGAAATCATCAACGTCTAGTCTCCCCACAGAACAGATCGTTCCCCAGGAGGCAGACGCTTGGCTGTAACACGTGGTAATGAGGGGCGCACCTTCGTGCCCATTCCACAGTGTTTCCCGTTACCTATTTTACCTTAAGCTAAAAATAGTTCCCGTTTACACTCTGCAGTGACACAGACAGCAAAACACACGAGATTCAGTGTGATCCCACACCCGTCCCTGATGACCTCAAGTTCTTTATTTGTTCGTTTTGCTTCTAGAGTTTATGCTCTCTCCCGGGGTTCCAGGCCTGTGGATTCCACCAACCATAGAGCAAGAATATCTTTTTAATGTGTTTGTACTAAGCATCCAGACTTTATTATTCATTATTATTCACTAAACAATATAGTTTAACAACTACTTGCATGGCATGTCCATGGTACAGCCGTTATGGGCAACCCTGACATGACTGAACGTCTGCAGGAGGACGTGCCTATGTCATATGCAAACACGATGCCATTTTATACCAGGGACCTGAGCGCCCACAGACCTTGCATTCCACAGGCTGTCCTGCAGCCCACCCTCATGGGCACTGCGGAATGGCTAGAATAGAAAATATAGAGGTTTTAAATACTTATGTACTAAATCTAATCTTTTGTTAAGTAATTACTGTGTATCACGTGTATTATTTGGAAGTCCTTCCTGGCCCAGAGACTTGACGTGTTCTTATCTTTTGTCCACTGATCTAGTCATTCCAGTAAGTTTATTGAACACAAATCAATTTTACAATTAAATTCTTACAGGAATCACACTCATACTGCAAGCTGCTTTGGTTTTTAAAGTGAAATAACCAATAGTTTTGCAAACCAGCGATATCATAGAGTAACAGGATAAAGCAGCCCCATGACATGCAGAAACACGGGGTTTCAAAGCTGACCAGTAAAAAACACGTTACCAACCCCTAAATGTGAAAATATTTTACACCACAACAGATACTCCAGAGAAAAACAAGATGTTCAAAAAAGCCCTTTGCGGAAAAACACTTTCCCCTCCATTGTTCACACGGTTTCCAGAAGCTTGTGTTTGGCAATGACCATGAACCAGAAGTAGCGTCTGCTGCAACTACTGCTACTGCAACACAGAATATTAAGGCAAAAAAAAAAAAAAAAAAAAAAGAAAGAAAGAAAGAAAAAGAAAAAAAGGACACAGCATATTTCCTATTGATGAGAACAGATAGAGTGTTATCAGAGTGAGTGTGTTCTACAGTCAACAATGTTCAAATTCTAAGTCTCCCGCAGACACTAGACGGTAACCGCCAAAGCTTGTGTACTTGGCAACGTTCAAGGAGACCAAGTTCAGAGCTGTCACAACGCAGCACCATCCTCACGCGATTATCTCAGGCGGGTTTGAGGGCACGTGCCCCCGTCACAGCGGGATAGCTGCCCAGCCCAGCACTTCCTGAGATCACAGACCTTCGCCTTCCCACATCTTCAATAGTTCCTTTACACTGGGAACCAGAGAGCAAAACCTAAAACACTTCCTCAAATCTCAAGACAGTCTTGAGAGCTCTTCTTGCCCCTTCTCTTCTGAAAAAGCCTATTTCACAAGCAATCTGTAGTGCTTACCAGAGCTGGGGCAGGAGGAGAGCTCGTGTTTGGTAGACCGAGTTTCAAGTGTGGGGAGGCCAGAAAGTTCTGGAGATCAATGGCGGTGATCGCGGCATGATAGTGTGAACACAGTTAATGCCACCAAACCATACACTTAAAAACAGAGTGCTATGTAATTTTACCACAATAAAAAGACTGAGAAAAGTCATCTATAATTACCGTCTCCAATATCTTGCATCCTGTAAGGTGCATTTGCTTGTGCACCCTGTGACAGCTCGCTCCTTCCTGACCTCCTCCTTCGGTTCCCTGTCTCGATCCCACTGGTTCCTCTCCTCATGAGCCTCTTTCCTGTCATCTGGCAGGGTTCTACTAGGACCCTCTGGCTCTCACGCCACCCCAGTTCCACAGACCCACCCACTGGGTGGACCACAGGTGTCCAGCCCGACCTTGCTGATATGCTCCAGCTGGCCCTGGACTCGAACCACGCTCCTGCGGCTTTCCATCAGTGTGGCATCTGCGAGTTACCTCCTGGGCAATGCCAGGTGATGGTAACATCAACCAGGAGGCACCGCTGAGAAGCAGAACGAATGGTGCGGTGCCCTGAACATCACATCCTTCAACGGAGCTCTGTGTTTTCTCTTCTTCTGGCACAGCTTCGCTGTAGGAAGGAGGCCATTCTTCCAGTGCTGCTACTTCCAGGACCGGGGAAAGCAAGCTTCAGAAAGGAACGGTATCAAAGAGGCAGGACCCACCAGCAGGGCTGCTGGCGGCCGGGCGACCACAGCCCCAGCATTCCCCAGCCACCACGGCTGACAGCCCAGACTCCAGAAATGCACGGCTTCAACCTTAGGAGTAAAAACCCTCCCAAGCCAACTATTATTTTCAACAATGGGATTGGGGAGTGGGGTGTTGTAACCCTGCCTCTCTCGATGGCACAGATCATCGGATCCCAGTTCTTATACGATTAGAGAGTGGGGGGGGGGGTCCTAACCCTGCCCCCCTTGATAGAAAAGAACTGGGATCTGGTGATCTGTGCTAAGTGAGCACTTTGATTCCGCCACATGCAGTCATCCTCAGCACCAGGAAAAGTCAGAAGCGTTGAGTGATGACACTGATACCAACACATGCGGTTCTGATGGCTCCGGTAAACTGGCTACACAGATACAACCCGACAGTGGTGAGATCCACGGAATTCACCAGTCTTCCCAAGGATCGTGTTCCTGAATCTTCTGCATTCGGAATAACCGTCTACTTTGCCAGGGCTGAGCCATGCTACCCTCTCGCCTGTCCTCTGCTTTCACCAGCTTCGTGTGCATTTCCAGGCAAGTGTTTATGCAGGTACTATCACTTATTTCCACAGCAAGAACGTACACAGACACCACACAGAAATGGGCAACCCTATTAGGAGCTGTGCAGGTAGATCTAACTCATCAGATGTTGCAAATTCCTGTTGCCTTGGAAATTAAACTAACGTTGCTATGACCGTATCTCTTACTGCACCACTAAAGACCATCCGGGTAAGAGGAATGTGCCTCTACATAGCATTCAGTGCACGTTTACATGTCGGTTTTCCCTGAATATGGTTGTTATGTGAGACAGAAGTCAGTAAGATGGGCTGTAACATATAGTATAGGATCATTGTGTCTCCTAGGCTTAAACACATCCTTTAATGAAGTTTAACTCTCTGGGGACATGAGTTACATAGTAACATGTTTTGGATATTGTCTCTTTCACATTCTAATTATCAACACCAAAGAAGTTCTTGAGTTCCTTGTTAAGTTGAAAAGCAATTTACAAAGCATAAAAGCCCCAATATTATAGGATACAATTCAGTCTTTTTAGCATATTCTCAAAGCTGTACAACAACCAACCACTACTATGTAATTCCGGGACTTTTTCACTACTGGCCAAGGAAACCTTGAACCCATTAAAGAGTCAGCACCTGCTCCTTCCTTCCGCCAGCCCGTGGCAGTCGCCAGCCGACTTCCGTTTCTCTGGATTTGCCCATTCTGGACACCTGTTGTGAGAAGAATCGTACAGTGCATGACCTTTGGCGTGACCTTCGGTGCTGGCATCTTTCACGTCCAAGGTGAGTGGAATCTCACAGTGCGTGACCTTTGGCGCAGGCATCTTTCACGTCCAAGGCTCATTTGGGTTGGAGCACACGTTCTTTTGTTCCTTTTTACGGCTGAGTGAGATTCCATTGTGCATACATTGTCTTTATCCATTCATCCGTTGACAGACACCTGGGCTGTTTCTACTATTAGGAATAATGCCGCTATGAAGATTCTTATGTAAGACTTTTCGGTAAAAATACTTTCAATTTTCTTGGGCATATGCCTAGGAGTGAAATTCCTGGGTCGTACGGTGATTCTATGCTTAACTTTTCTGAGGAATTAACTGCCAGACTTTTCCAAAGCAACTGTACCATTTTACTTCCCCTCCCACTAGCAATATATCAAGATTTCAGTTTTCCCAAATTCACCAACATGTCACTGTCCAATACTGGGGTTTTACCCGTCCCGGTGGTTGTGAAGTGGTATCTCACGCTGGTTTTGATTTCCATTTCTAAGATGACGAATTCTGTTAAACATCTCATGTGCTTTTTAAGGCATTTATATGTCTTTCTTTGGAGAATGTCTATTCAAATTCTTTGTCCATTTTTAATTGGATTTTTATTAAGAGTTTTTAAATATATTCTTGATATCAGGCCCTTATCAACATGATGTATCCTATTCTGTGGGTTGTCTTTGTACTTTAACAGTATCCTCTGAAATGAATATTTTTCATTTTGATACCGTCTTTTTCCCGTCAGTTGCTTGTTATGCTTTAGGCGTCTCATCTAAGGAAACATTGCCTAATCCAACATAACAGTTTCACCAGGATTCTCCCCTAAAGGTGTCATAGGCTGAACTGTCCCCCTGTCAAGTTTCCCACGTTAAAGTCACAACCCCAGAAACTCAATATGTCACTATATTTAGATACAGCGCCTTTAACTTGGCAATTTAGGTCCCATAAGATCTTAAGAGTAGGCCCTGATCCAGTATGATGGGTGTTCTTATAAGACAATTTAGGCACACAGTCCTCAGTGCTGCACACACGTAAGAGAAACCTGTGAGGACACAGAGAAGACGCCGTCTACACAGCATGGGGTGAGGCCCCAGAGAATCCAACCCTGCCTGCATCTTGATCCCAGGCTTCCAGCCTCCAGAACAAAGGAAATAAGATGCTGTTGTTTAAGCCACACGGTCTGTGGTGTCCGTTACTGTACCCAGCAGACTGACAGAATGGGTCTCACAGTCAGCTCCTTAACACTGGATCCATTTTGAGCTTTGTGTGTAGGGTGAGGAAGGGTCCAGTCCATCCTTTTCCATGTGGATACCCCAGTTGTCCCAGCACCATTGAGTTGTGAAATGACAAAAGTAAAGCAACCCTTACGTCCTTTCTCCATCAACAGATTAGAGGATATACTGAAGAGTCGTGGACAATTTTGTCAGTTTAAGCCAGTGGTTTTCAAAATTTGGGTCTCAGGAACACTTTGCACTTTATTAAAGATCACAAAAAAGGTTTCTCATGAGGCCAGGAGTGGTGGTTTGTGCCTATAATCTCAGCACTTTGGGAGGCAGAGGCAGGTGCATCACTTGAGGTCAGGAGTTCGAGACCGGCCTGGCCAACATGGTGAAATCCCATCTCTACTAAAACACAAAAATTAGCCGGGCATGGTGACGGACACCTGTAGTCCCAAATACTAGGGAGGCTGAGGCAGGAGAATCACTTGAACTCAGGAGGCAGATGTTGAAGTGCACTGAGGTCACACCACTGCACTCCAGCCTGGGTGGCAGAGCAAGACTCCGTCTAAAAAAAAAAAAAAAAAAAAGGTAACAATTTAGTTCATTTTACAGTGATAAAGTCATTACATCTTAACACAGTCTTAAAGAAACCATTTTCCAAAATAAGCAGCAGCATGAAAACAGTTTGTGCTGCTGTGAAAATGCCTAACATCTCTGCATCTCAGAAAGCAGGGTTCTCATGGGCTGTCTGCGTTCAGTGGGCTGCAGAGTCGTGGTTGAAGTTTATGAAAAAAGTCTGACCCCATGCTGATACACAATTAAGAAGAAGTATTTTCAATGTGTTTTCGGATAATTTTAGGTATTCTCTGCTGCCAAATATAACAAGCAGTACTTCAGTACAGGCTGTCTGCAACGTGGAGTCTGCGCTCTGGCCGACGGGCCTTTCCGCCCCAATTCCTTCTAAGTCGACTGGTCCGTCCTGCACTTGAATGGCTTTTACCAGCACACGATTTTGTAATCACACATTGGTTAGAAAACACTGGTTCAGTGTTATGAGCAGCTTCCACATTTCATTCTACGTCAAAAAAAAAAAAAAAACCATATCAATATCACCGTTGATCACATAAGAAAGTGGTGGACACAAGATTTTTATATTTTAATATTCACTGGAAAACTCAAATGTCTAATCACTGGGAATAACGTAAGGTACTTTCGTGAGGTGAAAGAGTCATTTTGTTCAATTTTCAGGCCACACCTGCAAATAACTCCATCACCTCCATCTGAAGTAGCATTGTTTGTAAGTCATTCTTTATATAAAGGCAGTCTTAGTGGAAGAAGTGGTTCTGCAGGTTCATAGCTCAGAGGCACCAGTGTTCTCCCAAGATAACCATAAAATCCGTAGAAGACGCACCTGTGCACACTTTCTGTTTCTCACTCAGAACATTCCAGAAGGATCCCTGAATCCCGGTGCCGCAGCAAGACTGAAGTTTGCTCTCACCCACACAATAAACCCAGGGAGCTCCCCCAGCCCCCACCCCGAGGCCACAGCTTTGGTCCTCTGTCTGGTCTAGGGGGGCTCCTGCAGCTCCAGCCTAACAGGGAAAAGCAGGCACCCACATGTCAGAAAGACCTCCCAAGGTCCAGTGAGCACTTCTGCTTATGTGCCAGCCAAGTGCGTTTGACAAGGCTACAGCCAGCTGTACGGCAGGCAGCGAGGTACCCAGCAAATACTTCAGGGCTCACGTTACTGAGGAAGGAAGGTGGACAGCGAGGTACCCAGCAAGTACTCAGGGCTCACGTTATGGAGGAGGAAGCCAGGCAGATAGTGTGGTCCCCAGCAGGGTTCACGATACTGAGGAGAAAAGGAGGGTGAAGACAAGGGGCCTGGAACAGTCTGTCATAAGCTTTAGCATTTACAAGGCTCGCTATAGATTATCCGATTTGATCTTAACAGCTCCCAAGAGAGACAGAGGCCTGTTTTCACTTCATAAAAAGAGATCCAGAGAACTGATGATGTGCCCTTCCCACATGCTCCCAGAAATCATCCTCAAATCATCTCTCAGTTGTATGCATGTGATAATATGTCAGTCACGTCCCCTCCCTGCAGGGGGATCGTAATGTCGCCCTGCTGTTCCTTAGCACCCCTGCCCTCTCCTGCATTTCAGCCATGCCAACAATCCATGGGAAGTCGGCACAACCCCACCTCCGCTGCTGCTGATGGCTTGGGTCACCCTTATCTTTCATTTCCACCTGCAGGGACTTGTTCTTTCTTCAAATGCAGCTCAAACTCACTCATTGTGTGAAGCCTTTTCCAGCCATCACAACTGTCATGTGTAAAATCAGTCTGTGGAATGCTTCATTGAGGAGGGGCTTATGTTGCCTCATTGGCTGTGATCACCACCAAATTCTGAGCAAACCAGGTGGTCCCCTCTCCCCATCTCTGCTCCAGTGCACTTAAAACAAGGATTCCTGGAAGCACCTTTTTAGTCCAATTCATGCATGAGTCTGCCCCACACCCCACAGACAAGCCCTGGCGGTCAGGGTTCAGGGCCCCCAGGTGGGTAAGGAGAGCTTTGTGCACTCTCTGGAGTTGTCACCCAGAGACCCACGGCTGGAAGGGAAGAAACTTGCATCCTATGAAACATCCAGGCCCTGAGACCCACTCAGAAGCAGAAAACGGGGAAGGAGCCTCAACCAGACCCTCGGGAGGGCAGTCAGCAGGAGCCACGGAGGTCACCAGGAGGGAGGGTGTCAGGCAGTGAGGCCAGAGGTGATGTGGCCGGGAAGGAGGAGACGTGGCCAGAGGCAACGTGGCCAGGGAAGGAGACACAGCTGGAAGGAAGTGACAAGAGGGGTCTCCAGGCCTCAGACTGTGCCTGATTTATGGATGACATTTTAATTATGATGTTATATCTAACCTTAAAGTAGCAATTTAGAACCACTGTGTACATTTAAAGCACAGTACAAATATAACATTTTCCAAAACAAAGAACAGTGAATTGAAGGAAAAAATAGCAACTCACCAAAAAAAAAAAAAAAAAAAAAAAAAGTGAAAAAAAAAATTCATTTAAGATCAGAAATAAAGAGATCCTACAGCTCTTGTAGTCCAATCCCCACCCTAACGTGAATGGGAGAAAAAGGGAATTAGATTCTAGTCAGTCAAAATTAAAGACAAAACCGATGCACTTTACTTTCTACTTGACAGAAAACAAGAAAAGCTCATCAAGGAATCCCAACAAACAGTAACTTTAGGAGTCCCCAAAATACAAAATTCACCTTCAAATTAAATCAACTGCTAAGTGTGTATAAAGTTACGTTTTTCTTTATTGCCTTCCTCCTCCCCAGGGGCTTTTTTAGACCTTGTTTCCCCCTAATTGCCTCCAACATCCAGGAAATTTAAACCCCACAAATAAACCGTGTCTCGATTCACACACAGCGTCCTTTGGAGCAGACAGTCCATTGCCCTAAGACGTTCTTGTCACCTAAGCACCAAGTACAGCCTGAGAACGCACAACACGCACACACACGAACTCGGACAGACAACAGGTGAGATATGGCACATGAGGAGGAAGATGAGACAAATGAGCTTCAATGACTTCACTGATACCCCAGATCCATGAAGAAGTGACACACGCAGCCTGATCGGGTGCCGGTGACTCCTGGAAAACAGCCAAGGGCAGCATTTGGAGAAGCAGCACCGCAGGCCAGGAGGGTCTCGGGGCTTCAGAGGAGAGGGGTTCCCCAACCAGGTGCTGAGGCTTCAGAGGGGAGGGGTTCCCCGACCAGGTGCTGGGGCTTCAGAGGAGAGGGGTTCCCCGACCAGGTGCTGGGGCTTCAGAGGGGAGGGATGCCCCGACCAGCTGCTGGGGCTTCAGAGAGGAGGGGTGCCCCAGGCAGGCGCTGCAGCTGCAGACGGGAAGACGCCCCGAGCAGGTCCTGGGGGCGGCAGAACAAGCCCTGGGTCCCCTTGTCACTTCTCACTCCCTACTCCCGAATCTCGCCCTGAAATTGCAGCAAGTCCAGGTATTCATTTACCCATAAAATTAAGTATCTGTGAGTAACACAAGTCACTAATCCACACCGATCTGAGTCCACAGATACCTCCCAGAGATGCCACCATCCCTTCTGGTAGAAGGGCAGCCCAGGGGCACACGCTGCTAGGAAGGGAGACTGTCTGCAGCCTGATGCTGCAGAGTCCTCAACACTTAGTCTACCTTCTGGAACCATGCCGTCTCCTACAGAAGCAACTAGGGGCATGTAGGGTTTTTAAAATCTTTTTTTTTCCTTAAGAGTCCCCCTCTGTCACCCAGGCTGGAGTGCAGTGGCACAATCTCGGCTCGCTGCAACCTCTGCCTCTCGAGTTCAAGTGATTCTCCTGCCTCGGCCTACCGAGTAGCTGGGAATACAGGCGCCTGTCACCAGGCCCGGCTAATTTTTTTGTATTTTTAATAGGGATGGGATTTCACTCTGTTGGCCAGGCTGGTCTCGAACACCTGACCTCACGTGATCCACCCACCTCGACCTCCGAAACTGCTGGGAGTACAGGCATGAGCCATGGTGCCCGGCCCATATAGCTATTTAAATTTGACTAAAATTTAAAAAAAAATTAGAAATTCAGTTTCTCATTTACACTTCAAGCATTCAGTCAGCCACAGGCGGCCACTGACCAGAGGCTGGTAGAGATGTCACACTCCACTCTGTAGAAGGATCTATGGACGAAGTGGCTCTAAGATCATCTCAGCATCTTTATATTGAAGCTATCGAAGTTTCACTCTGATTATTATAGACATCAGCATTCTCCCATTTAAAAATGTCAGTGCTATTGCAACGATCAGATCTGTGACTTCTCAGAAGCTCTTCTCTTCCTGGACAAAACTACAGAACATCTGCACTCTGTCTCCACACTAAGGGACGGCAGAAGCCTCCGTGTAAAATCAGGGGGAGAAAAAAAAAAAAAGAATCCCTGGTCCCTCTCCCCCTACAATTTTGTGAAACTCCTCTTAATATTCAGAATAACTGCCAGAATTGCAATAAACAAGCAGCCCTTGACCAGGAAGAAACAGGGAAGCAAGCAGAGGGAGATGCCAGGACCCTCAGATCCCTCCGGGACCCCAGGCCCAGCCAGGACTGAGAAGGGCAGCACAGCCCGGCAGACCTACATACCTGATGCGAACTGTGCACACGGCTTCCCCAGGCCTCAGTACCCCGCTCTGCCCTTACTGAGCACTGTGGCTCTAGTAGAGGCAGCTCCCTGAGCCCCAACACCCACAGCCAGTCCCCTCCTTGCAGGTCTCAGCTCTGCTGTCACTGCCTCAAGTGCATCCCTGATGCTTCTCATCCTCATCCACGTACCGTGTCCCCTCTACCCCATAGCCCTTGCTACCGCCCACCCCACTACGGATTCTGGCACACAGCGGGTGCCTGAGACGCCCCAACGCGTGACATACCAGGGTAGGGTTTGGAGTTCCAAGGGCCACATCCCGCATACCACCACAAGCGCCACGGAGGCTGTAGAACGGGTCCAAGTTTCAGGCCGGCGCTCAGCTCCTCCCGGCCGTGGAGGCCAAGAACCTAGAAAGCGAGCGCAGCCGGAAGCAGGATCCCAAACCCCCTTCCTGTTCCTTAAGAGGAACGGGGCCTCGGAGCACAACCCCACCAGCACCTTCCTCCAGTCAGGCAGCCTGTCAGAGCACCGACACCTTCACCGCAGGGAAACCCATCAAGTACCTCCTGTGAGGAGAAAATCACCAAGTACCACAGGAGCCATGTCCACCGGCAGCGTCTGCTGAGCCCAATTAGTGACAACAGCAGCCGGGCCCCCACGTAGCACGTGCCCACCCCGAACCTGCCCCGCACACCACAAGGCCGACCATCCTGGCGCTCAGCTTCGACTCATCAGGGGCCTCTTACAGGAGAGCTCGGCATGTCTATCTTCCCTGGGCTCACAGAAAGGAGCGGGACTCAGCCCCAAGTGTGAACAGAGTCAAGCTCCCACTAGCTGTGCAGACAACCTTCCTAGCCCTGGCCTGGGAAGGGGCCAAGCCCAAACAGTCATCTTTTGCCCGCACAGGTACAGAATTGAGCCAGTTCTCTCAATGGACTCGAGACAGGTCAACTCCAGGCTCCTCAGTGCTCTGGGGTTCACCTCGGGCCGCTGCACCTTTGAAACGTGGCTGTGGACTCCTCTAGGCTGCTCAGTGTCACGGCCCATTTCATTCCGACACTGCAGGCCCCTTCTGTGGTGTCAATACCCAGGACACCCCTGCCGGCATCCTCCGAGATGCTGCTGCAGCTGCTGTGATCTGAGAACAGCCACTTGCAGGCATCAAAGGGAGGGCTCAAGTCTCCTCTGAGAGCAGCGGCTACAGCTTTGGAAGACATTGCACTCAATCCTGGGTGAGCCTGGCTCGGTCTGCAATCTAAGCCTGGTTGCTGGGGAGACACACTCTGTTGTAACTGACAGAGGCTGTTGGTGGCAGCTCTACCAAGACCGAGAATGGCAACTAATCTGAGATTTACTATCCATACTTTCTATCTGATGTTTAAAAGGAAGGCATCGTGAAGTTCCAGTAGCAAGGAATTTTCTATCATCTATCACATGAAGATACAGCAGAAATGCAGCTAAAATGTTAGTAGGGTCTATGTAGAGGAACAGACGGGTCTATTTCAGGAAAAGTGCTTGCTGGCTTTTTAGAAACAGAGTGAAATCCCTGCCAAGTAAAAGGTTTGTACTTTTGCTTTGGAAAGTTCTTCCTTATTATTTGAATACATTAACTATATTTAAGTGTTCTTGTAGACTAAGTATTAAATATTCAAAAGTAAGTAATTCTGTTCGGTCTATTTCATTCTTTAAATGCAGCTTTCAAAAACTGACAAACACCTGGCTGGGTGCAGTGGCTCGCGCCTGTAATCCCAGCACTTTGGGAGGCTGAGGCTGGTGGATCACGAGGTAAGGAGATCGAGACCATCCTGGCTAACACGGTGAAGCCCCGTCTCTACTAAAAAGGCAAAAAATTAGCTGGGCGTGGTGGTGGGTGACTGTGGTCCCAGCTACTTGGGAGGCTGAGGCAGGAGAATGGCGTGAACCCGGGAGGCGGATCTTGCACTAAGCCGAGATCACACCACTGTACTCCAGGCTGGGTGACAGAGCAATACTCCATCTCAAAAAAAAAAAAAAAGTTACAAACACCCCATGTCTGCCCTGGCTCCGGCCATCTCCACAGAGTGGACAGAGCTTGGGAAAAGCTCACTGTGGAGGCCCAGGAGGCCGGGCCGCACCTTTGCTCAGCAGATGAGCGAGAGGGTCAGCCACCCTAGGGAAGAAGCCCGCATTTGCTATGTTACTGATGATATCCACATAAATTTCTATTTTGCCTCCCACACACAGACCTGGGATCCATGTTTGAGCAAGCGGATCCTGCCAACAGAAGCTCCATGCCATCATTTCCCTGACTTCCCCAACAAGAGCCAGGCCAGGCAGTGTCCCCACACGGGCCCTGGGACCCAGGAAGATCCGGGTCCTGCCCTTCTCCCTCATCCCTGCAGCACCTGGCTTGTTGTGGAAGTGCAGCAGTGCTGGCTGAACCCACGTTCACCTGGGGTGTTCAGGAGAAGCCTCTGTGCAGAAATCAGCTGGGAAGCAGGGCTGTGTGTGCTGGCAGATCATCGAATGGATTTGCAGAACTGAGTTTTCAACACGGGTGCCGCCATCAAGTCCCTCAAGCCCTTCGTGAGCCTAGAGACACAGAGCCATTTGCTGCACTCCCACAATCTCTAACCACCCTGCATGGAAGCTCAGTTTATCCAAAGGACCATAAAATTGTGTGTGTAAACAAAGTTTGGCATAATGAATTAAAACGGAAGTCACCACTTCTCTTTTCCATTAATCCATTCATTCAAACAAGTGTCTCGAGTATGTGCATCGAATACTGTGGAATTAGGATTTAGTCCATGCCTTCAAGAAATATACATCACAGAATAAAAGGTATAGCTTGTAACTAACAGTGGTGAACAGGCAAGAAATACACATCGAAGAAAAAAAGGTAGAGCTTGTAACTGTAACAGTGCTGAACAGGCAAGAAATAAGCATCATAGAAGGAAAGGTAGAGCTTGTAACTAACATCATAGAAGGAAAGGTATAGCTTATAAACTAACAGTTGCGAACAGGACAGAATCTCACAGGCTTCTCAGGAGCCGCCGAGGAGGAAGCCATGATTCATTTCCACCTGCAGTTGATAAATGTTTCCTGGATAAAGTAACTTTTCTACAGTGATATCTGTTCCTTATTGTTTAGATCTTGCTTGATAGGGTATTAAATCACTACTTTATGTGCTGCTTATATAAAATACATCATTGTCGGGGGAGGTTATAAAATAAATACTTCACACAAGCTTGGGCTGTGAATGGTGCAAGGCAATGGGACGATGTGTTCCCATGTTCTCGAGACGCAGAAGGGGCAAGACCCTGTTTCCTTCTCCTCCCCACCGCCCTGTTCCCAGATGAGGGGTGGAGGCAAGGCCGCTGTGGAGTCCTAGAGCTGGCTCCAGGGCCGGGACACCACGCCCGCACTCTCTGCGCCTCATACGAGAAATACAGCCTGGGGGGCAATCACCAATTGACCTGGCGGTGGGGAGAGTCCTTCATCAAAAGCCTGTGCTTCCAGGAACCAGGACAAAGCAGGACCCCCAGGAAAACTGTTCCAGGTGCTCCTGAAACCTGGGCAGAGTCACAGCCTGGCAGGAAGCACCAGTGACACAGGTGTGCCCAAGATTGGGAGGATGGCCAGACGCCTGGAGGCCAGACCAGCCTGCAGGATATGACCACTTCTCTCTGGTTCGTTAGAGATAGACAGTCTGGGCTTCACTTTTGTATGTGGAGTCTCACAGTACAGAAATATCACAAAGGGATTAGACTTCATATATCCCAATTTTTTAATTTAAAAAAAAATCACATTTATTGCAACTAATTCTAAATGCAACAAAGAAAAATAAATAATTATGAAAATGCAGGCCTATAAAATATAAACCACAATCTCTTTACCCATAGGAGACCCAAAATTTAGTTTACCTTTACTTCAGTATCATCTCATTTTTTTTTTTTAAACCATTACTGAGGTGTCTCCTCACTGCCCCATGGGCTCTTCAGGGCTCTTTACTGTTTTGCCGTTTTTTAGGTTTCAGGGCAGGATCATTTTCCCACACTTGTTTGCTTCCTTGTTCACCAATTGTTCACAAGGACATCATTGTGCCTCAGAAAACCTAGTAACTGAACTTCATTAAAAGTGAAAAAAATAAGGACATATTGGCTGCTATGACAGCATCCTCAGTCACCGAATCTCCCTGGGGGACCAGACACACCCCCATCTCCTTGTAACCCCAGCATGCAGGTATCGCTGCAGCTGACAGGACTGACCCAGCCTGGGGGAGGCATGAACCAAAGAGAAGGCAGGTGACTCATTTAGGAAACTCGGGTGATCCTCTCGAGCCACGCTTCTCAGGGCGTCAGGGGACCAGCCACATGCAGGGAACCTCCTTGGCCTGGCAGGTGGCAGACTCCTGGGACCCTCCTCAGACACATTAATCAGAGAATCTAAAGGCGGGCAGACTCTGAAAAGTATCTGTAAAGGAAGGACTTAGCTCTGCTGTGAGCCCACTACATGCGGGGTCGCGCAGGACTCTGCTCCCAGCGTCCAGTCTCCATTTAACCCTCCTGGGAGGAACACCCGTCAAGTCACAGAGCACGGTCTTCAGCGAACACCTTCCTGCGCGACCTCCACTGTCGCCCAACCCTGCAGGAGTAGCCTCTGAGTAGGGGAAACAAGTCTTTGCTCCTGACTCGGCCACCTTGACGCTGGTCAGAAGACCAGCACTCCCACGTCTCTGGGGAAAGGAGCGGCCCTGGGCAGGAATGCACTTGGCAGCCCCAGGGAGGGGCCAGGTGTGGAGGAGCAGGCCTCTGCCCGCAGACACGTCAGCTCAGCATCCTGGAGCAGAACCTCCAGTCCAGCTGAGCCTACAGATGGCTGCAGCCCTGGACAGCATCTTCACGGTGACCCGGGGGACTGGGCCAGAGTTGCTCAGCAGGGCTGCCGTGAATTTGCAACCTGAAGAAGCTGTACAGTCGTACGTGTACGTTGCCTTAAGCCCCTAGGTTTTGGGGTCACTTGTCACACAGTGACAGACAGTGGATGTGCACGGACTCCCAGGCCACGATGGCCTCTGCCGGCCTCACCCGGGCTGTCTCATCTGTTCCCGTGACATCACGTTTCTCAAAGTCAAAGGCTGCCAGGGCCCCCTCTTTTCTTCACAAAGTCGTTACAAGCTCACGATACAAACTGGAAAAAAAAATCTGTAAAATACAACGTATGACGCAATACAGGGTGAGTGCGCAGGCACATACACACGCGAAACAGGTGCATGCACACATGAAGAGGTGTACACGCATGAAACAGGGGCACGAGTGAAGGTGTACACGCGTCAAACAGGTGTGCATACACACATGAAAGCACCAGACATGAAGGGCTGTCTTTGGAATCCTGGTTTTTAGGCATCTCCCTCACCCTTTTACATCTACGCGATCACAAACACAGCACACCACAGTACTGAGAGAAAGTCCCAGCTTCTCATGGGGGCACATGAGGCTTTTTATTTATGCCACAGGTTGCATCACTACATTCTAGAACTGCAAGGCCCCGCACTGCCAGGACTGGGTCAGGTCCACCCTGTGCTCCAAGGACCAGGCTGCCTGCCAGCCCACACGGACCTGCCCCCCCCCCGGATGGTGCGGCTGCTTCGAAAACAGAGGCTCAGGCCCACCCAGAGACCTGCAGTACCTCTTATTAAATCAAGACTTGGCTATGGGTAAACATGAAGATTTTTATTAAACATGACTCTGGAACATTCAAAGGACCATAACTGCATGCTCCTTTCGCAGCCACGGCGTGTCCAGACGCTCATGGAGAAGGCCAGGGCGTGGGAACCCACAGAGGCCCGACAAGGCAGACTCGGAGCTGTGTGGCGCAGTTACCACCGATTTTGTGTTGACACTTGCCTTTTATATTCAGATTAAAATAAAAAACAAGACGCAAAAGTGGCTCACATTCTATTTCAATTCTCTATTTTTGTAGTAATTGGGCCCCCTTCCCTCTGGTTTCCCAACCAAGCGATAAATAGGCCCAGCTGCGATTTGTCAAAGTCTGGGCCTCTGTTGTAGAGTAAGTGAGGGGGGTAGGGAGGGGAGCAGGAGTGGTGAGGAGGAGTGGGGGATAGGGAGGGACAGAGGGAAGGATAGAGAGACAGACAAACTGCCGAGGGCTGGAGGCAGGAGGGATGCTCCCTGGCAGCCTCAGGCTCCCCGTTCCAAGGTAACTGAGCTGGCATCACGCATGCGGTGCCGTCATATGACTTGGCTGACACACGCCAGAATTACAACAAAATGCTTAAGGAGAAGAGTAAGCACCAGCATCTTCAGATTACGGTAGAGTCCCGGTTTCCCGCTTGCCTTGTATGACATTCCATAAATTGTAAAGATAACGCATTTTCTTACCAGCCACGCTGTTCCCCAAATACTAACTATACTAAAGACCAGACAGCATCTGAGTACTGAGCGTGTGTCAAGCCCCGTGAGGTAGGCAGCATTTACTTTGCTAGAGAAAGAAACAGACTCTGAGAGAAACTTCCTGAGGCCAGGCAGCTGTCTCCAAACCCACCTCGTGCCTCCTGACCCTGAACGTGGAGGACCCAAGTCATTCACATGAATAATTTACCTACATGCATGTCAGATTGAGCTTCAGCCCCCAGATCTAATCATCTCTATGCAGGAATGTGTCAAGGAAGGTACACAATTCTATGAGTTCGAGCTGGGGGAACAAAGGCAGGCACCCTCGACACAGATGTGGGGCGGAGGCGGGCGCCCAGTGCAGGGGTGGACAGGAGCACGTCCAGCCCTGCCCAGTCACACAACCACCCTGCCATGCCAGTGCAGGGGCCACCACCGTGTCTCGGGGAAAAGCAGCTTCTCCTGCACAGGAATCTACCCCTGAAAGTGTGTTGCTGAGCAGGTTTGGACCAACATCTCAGAAATCAGACACTGTGTAACACGCTTATCTATACAGGCTGCCTATGTCCGGGAATCACCAATAATTCCCATCTCGCCATCAATTATTTCTGGTAAATACTGACTATTCTAAGTTAACTGAGGCAACACAAGAACAACATAATGGAAATGTCAGAGTCAATCAGCTCCACCTGCTGAAGAGCTGTGACTAATGATGAAACCTAAGGAATCCTGGAGAACACAGCAGGACCCCAGACCACGCAGACCACCCCAGCCTCCTTCCACAGGAGTTAGTCGTGGGGCCAAGGAACGGCTTCCAAGGAATCTCAGAGGTTTTCAAGGTCTTGAAAGTTTAACGGGAATTGAATATTTGCATCTGAGTCACACGAGCACATTAAAAGTAAAATTTCCCCTTTCCACTAGAATTATGAGCTTGGGGCAGCGACACTGGCTGTATCTCATGCTCGTGAGATGTTGGGGGCAGCCGTGCATCTCGGGTGAATCATTTATAATAATGAAAGAAGTGCTTGGGCCCTCGATCCAGGATCGCAGACACCACCAACGAGGGTCTAAACAGGAAACGCCTCGGCCTGGAACGGCTGGTGTCCGTGGGGGCTGGGAGGAGCACTAAGGAAACTCAGGGGCAAGCCCCACACAAGCTCGGCATGTCCTACCCCACGCAGTCGGCATCAGCCACAGGGATCTTTTGTTGCTTTTTGTTCAGGAAGGAACACATTAAAAAGCCCGGGGCCCAAGGCCTGGACTCCTCAAAGCTCCCCACAGAGCCAGGTTAATTGGCACCTTCCCTCATGTTAAAATCAACTATATATGGCTGCTGAGAGCATCTCAGAGCAGGTGCAACACTGAGCTTCCTTGCTGTCTGGGGAAAACAGGAATTCTAGGCCTCTGCCTTCCTACCTCCCCAGAGGCTCTGGCCCAAGTGAGCTCAGCTTCTCCCTGGTAAGGAGCACAGACCAGCTTCCCACATGCCCCTCAGGTGGTGCAGACACTTCCACCTTGGCACAAGCCCTCACAACCCACCCCCGAGGTGAAAGCCCAGCCCTGTTGCCCCGGCCTGGCAGGAGGCAGCTGCTGGGGCCCCTGCTCAGGGTTCAGCACAGCGAGGTCCAGCCACACCCGGTGAGACATCCACCCACCCGGACATTCGTCTTTAACCTAAAACAGACACAGGAATTCGGCAAGGGGTTCCTTCCCCTGACAAACCCATCCCTCCTGTTCTCATCTCTCCCTCCTGCCCCAGTACTGTGCCCAAGGCCACCCAGCACTGCGCCCAAGGCCTGACTTCCAGTTTCACAGGGAATCCAAGACAATTATGATTTTGAGAAACTGGGAGCTACACAGAAAATGAGTCGGTAAAGCCAGTGTCCACTGATCCTCCACTCCACACAGTGGAGAGCAGTCCTCGGGATAAAACCCACGGGGTGGGGAAGACGCGATCAAGGCGGGCAGGACAGAGGAGCAGCAAAGGGGGTGATTCGGAGAACAAGGCCACATGAACACAAGGCTAAAGTGCTCAGCGGCTGGAAGAGAAAACACAGGAGACAGAAACACTGACCGTTTAAAAAGAAAAGAAAAAAAAAAAAGCCTCACTCTTAAGAGTCCATCAAGATTTAAGTTCTGAAGTCACAAATGTATCAGCACAGACTTCTCATAATGCCTGAAACTTGGCGCAGTAAACACGTGAATCAGTTCTCCCAAGTCCATCGTTTTCTTTGGTGAGCCTCTTGAGTCTCAGGCTGGTTTCAAAGCAAGCCCTTCGCTGTTTGTTGATGACTTAATAATTAACATACTTGAAAACACATTGACTTCCAAATTAATCTGCTAATAAAATATTAATTACCACACTGGCTGTCATCCACAGAAGAAACACAATCACTTTCTGGTTGTAAAAACATTAGAATTTGAAGCCCCTTTGGCCATCTGAACAGCCCCTGCTTTTGAAAAGGGCATTCCATAGCTAATCTGAAAAACTAGTCCAGGCCATGATCGGTGGGGGGTCGGAATTGCCTCATCACCCCACCTCCCTTCTGGAATTAGACAGAACTTAGACTCTTAGTCTGATGGGAAACATTTACAATCTATTCTCTCCGAAGTTACCTGGAGGATTCCCTTCACATGACAAAGCCTTGGTCTCCACAACCCCTTATCTGACAACTCTCTCGACCAACTGTCAATCAGGAAATTTTCGAATCTACCTATGACCTGGACACCCCTGCTTCCAGTTGTCCCACAGTTCCAGACCAAACCAATGTACATCTTACATTTATTTGATTGATTGTCTCATGTCTCCCTAAAAGCTATAAAACCAGGCTGGGCTCTGACCACCTTGGGAATACATTCTTAGGATCTCCTGAGGGCAGTATCAAGGGCCATGGTAACTCATTTGGCTCAGAATAAATCTCGAAATGCTTCACAGAGTTTGGGTCTTTGCTGACACAGTACCTTTCATGGGTATTCATCTGGGGGACTCACAATCAACCAGAGGCAGCAGTTGCCCACTGTGCAAAAGTCTCTGCAGGACTGAGCCTCTGGCACGGGGACTCCAATCCCTGAAGCAGCAGCTGTCCCATGTCGCATGGCCTGATAGACCTGCACCTCCAGGGCTTCTCATTTCAGAGTCTCAGCAACAAATCTACCAAATGTCATCAACATCACAGAATATTCCTCGAGGCTTTTGGCTGTTGCTTCTCCCCAAGTTTACTCTAGAACCAGAATGGCAATACTCGGAACAGGATGGTTCTCAGTCACTGACCCTCCTGGTAAATACACTGTCTCCAACACCCTTTCCCGCCAGTCACAGCTTCCTTCGAGTCAGGCTCGAAGGCCACCTCCCCAAGAAGGAAACCTCTTCAATCCAGCAGCCACAGCTCCTGTTCCCATCTAGAGCTTGTCTGCCAGGAAGGGAAGACTCCTCATTCTGGAGACAGCAGGTGCCACAAACTCAGGGTATTAGCCATTGTGAAGGCAAACACTCATGAAATTAATACTTTTTCCTCCTTGGATACTGACACTTCCTCTTCTGGAGGTCAGCCAAGGTCATCTGTACGAGTCACGAGCGTGATCGCTCCAGCCCCTCCTTCGGCGTCAGCAGTGTGGTTCCGCTCTGAGACCCTCCTGCATCAGCCGGGCCATGCACCTGTTCCCACGACTGCTGTCAGCAGACTACAGCGATTCTAAGATAATCAGCAAGCTGATGTTCCGAAGGATGCATTTTAAAGAAAAATGCGTAAGTTTTACTGCATGAAATCAGCTACATCTTTTGCTACTCCAGAGGCTTGTTTTGCTTTCCTCAAGGTTCTCTACAATGATCCCGACAGTCAAGGTTCCCAGTTACAGGCAGAGGGGTTGGGCAGGCCGCGTCTGATGTGTAACACACACAGAGGATCCACATCAAAGGATTTTCCCCGTTCACCAACATCATCAGGACAAACTTTAAACAGTAATAATCTGCCTGTCTGGAAAACTGAGCCCACTTGAGAACTAGTGCAACAAATGTGTTTGACAAAGTTGCAGGTGGACGTGTTAGTGAATGAATCACTATTTCAACGAGGATAAAGGCTCACTATTCAAAGGCGTGTTTTCATCAAGTTTTGTAATTTCAGCTTCATGCATTTAAATCATGAAGTGGGGCTTCTACCTGATACATTACAGAATCTCTACAAAATAGACAAAATTCCAATTCTGCACATTCACTCTCATTCTTTTCCATATGCATACGGATGGTGGTAATTTAAGTTGGCATTCCAACAGGATTTCTAAATTAAACTTCTACTTTAAATACTACGTGTTAAACATTACACACTCCATTGTTCAACATTTATAGCAGGGTCTGTATGGCCAGTTTTAAAGATTTCTCCCTCACTAAAAATAAGCTTTTAACCAATAAATGGTCTACTCTAAAATATTCTAGAGACAGAGATACATTTGGAGAGTGGACACACTTAACACAGAAATCCGGAACATCAAACAGGCACAACCAGCAGTGAGGGTGGAAGGGGCGCCATGTGAGTGCCCCTAAAAACACGCACAAGCCTGGCTGCTTAAAAGGAACGAATATAGCTCAACACTCTTATGTGAACATTGATGTGTCTACTGCCTTACAGAATCCTCCTAGCTGAGCTGCAGGAATCTTCCTTGGAGCCTTTTCTCACCTACACTGCCTACAGGTGCCCACTGGGCTCCCAGGGCAGTATCGTGTCTTTGTTTAGAATATCACAGTATCTGGAGGCCTGTTTAATCCCAAGTCAGAGACTTATCATAACTCAGACACCATCCCTCAGGACTTGTGAGCCAACTTCGGCTAATGCAGTCTGCTCCACGGTGCCCTGCAGATGGGCTTGGTGCATCCACACGATTTTAAGATTTGGGGCTGCCGTTTTCTGCAGTCACAGATGCGGACTTACATATTCATCATGACTGAAGGCAGCACGTGTTTTTATGTTCCTTCTGTAATGGTAATAATCATGGCAACATTTCCTTGATCCTTAAAAAAGCCACCTAACAGCAGTTGCATTCCACCCCCTTCCTTTTTTTTTTTTTTTTTTTTTTTTTTTTTTTTTTTTTGAGACGGAGTCTCGCTCTGTCGTCTAGACTGGAGTGCAGTGGCGCGATCTCGGCTCACTGCAAGCTCCGCCTCCCGGGTTCACGCCATTCTCCTGCCTCAGCCTCCGGAGTAGCTGGGACTACAGGCGCCCGCCACCACGCCCGGCCAATTTCTTTTTGTATTTTTAGTAGAGACGGGGTTTCACCGTGTTAGCCAGGATGGTCTCGATCTCCTGACCTCGTGATCCGCCCGCCTCGGCCTCCCAAAGTGCTGGGATTACAGGCTTGAGCCACCGCGCCCGGCATACCCCCTTCCTTAAAATTAATAGAATTTACCAAACTAGGTGAAATCAGTCTTCATGAGAAAGTGACAAATCAGTGTTCACACAATGGCATAATAGCTGGGCATACAGTGTATGTCAACATCCCAAACTAAGCACCCATCACAGTTATTCCCAACTCGCAGGAAAGCTAGAAAAAATAGAAGGCTTAAAACCTAATTATAAATGAAAATAACAAGAAACCAAAGTTTCTGCGGAGCATTTGTTAGCCAAGCAAGGAAAGCCATTAACCAGTGCTGATTACATTGCATTTGATTACAGCAGCCAAAGACGTGTCCAGAGGAAGAGACTTTTAAAGATTAGTCTTTCGGTAAGAATTGTTGCTTAACAAATTCACACTACTGGGCTACACCAATCGTCAATTAAAAAGCAAGGCAAACGAGTGTGAGTCATTTTCCTTAATTCTTAATACGTCAAAAATTACCACATTGGCCAAACTGGTCTCCAACTCCTGACCTCAGGTGATCCGCCCGCCCCGGCCTCCCAAAGCGCTGGGATTACCGGCGTGAGCCACCACACCTGGCTGAGAAGTGTTTGACAGAGGCTGAGGGGAGGCTCCTGTCCCTTCCTGGGACATCCACATCCCACACAGTTTCCCATATCGACTATGACACACGAAGCATCACAGCAAGGGCAGCTGCATCTCCGCAGTTCTCTGCACTAATGCCACAGCTGCGTGAGCAGCCACAGCCCTGGAGCTGCCACTCAGCCTTACCGTGCTGGCACAAGCACAACAGAAACTACCACGCCCCCAAGAGGGAGGAGTGGGGACCCAGGGGAGTGAACCAGGAGGGAGGAATGCAGCCCAGGGGAGTAGGGAGGAGTGGGAGCCCTGGGGAGTGAACTATGAGGGAGGAGTGGGGGCCCTGGGGAGTGAACTATGAGGGAGGTGTGGGGGCCCAGGGCAATGAACCAGGAGGGAGGAGTGGGGGCCCAGGGCAGTGAACCAGGAGGGAGGAGTGGGCACACAGGAGAGTGAAACAGGAGGGAGGAGGGTGGAGTTCGGCCCAGGGAGTGAACCAGGAGGGAGGAGTGTGGTCCAGGGGAGTGAGCCAGGAAGGAGGAGGGAGGAATGCTGTCCGGGGAATGAACCACGAGGGAGGAGTGCAGTCCATAGCAGTAGGGAGGAGTACGGTCCAGGGGAGTGAACCAGGAGCCTCTGGGGATAGCAAGTTCACACACCACAAATACCTCCCAATCCATCCGCGTGCAGGGAGGGGACGGAAACCACGCAGGACCTGCAGCGCTTTCTCCTCGCAGAAGAGGAGTGAGGATACCGACTCATACATGAAATCAGAGCTAAAGTTCTACCACGGTGGGGAGACGCTTCACAGATCCAAATGGGTGCAAAAAGAAGCCAATCATACAAGAGCAGTGGATGGAAAGGGGTCAGAAATTTAAGCCTGTAACAAGCTTTCAGAAAAAACTTCACTTGATCTGCAAGATGACTGCAGCTCTGCTTGATCATTTCTGCAAATGTCTAACTCGCGATGAGCCATCTCAGAGCCGTTCAAGAGGAGTAAAAAAATCAAAACACCAAGGCATCTCCCGTATTTTAGATAGCCTGCAACAGTATGGAAATAAGCAGCGGTGCCAGAGCTTTCAAGTTTGTTTGAAGTAAATTCCAGCATGAGGGCAGCATCTTCCTGGCTGAAGCAATGAGGTGGACCCCTGCTCACCGCATGGGAGACCAGCTTTCAGCTAAGGTGATGTCAAGGGTCTGCAAACCATGATCCCCGACCGAGCCTTGGCCAGGGAACCAGAAGTGATTTTTACACTTTGAAGTTTTAATAAAAGAAATATATGTAGAGACTTCAGTGACCCATAAAGCATAACACGTTACCTACTCTGCCCTTTACAGGAGCTTCTAGCTTTGGTGTCAGTTGCAAAGTGTTTCTATAAAATAATGTCACTGATTCTCAAGCATGCCAGGAAAAGTCACACTTCTGAACAACCCTCAACGGAGATGCACCATCCTGTGTGTTTCACACAGATTTTAGTTTATTAAACGTCAAAATAAGGGAGATAATTCAGCTAAGTATTATAGTAACACAATTTGAGATACTTAATGATGTGTGACAACAGAACAATTGGCATTCCTGTGAGAAAATAAACTAGCTCAAACACAAAATAACAAATCAAAGCATGTTTCGGCCTCTCAAAGTGATCAGTGAAATTGGGAATAACTTTCAGTTAAATGATACTTTAAAAAAAAAAAAAAGCAAAAACAAAACAAATACCACTACACCATCACTCCTTAAATTTATTTAACTACTGCTGCAAAATAAAGTGGAGAGATTTCTTACTGCAGGTCATCGTCACCATGAAATAGACCTCTATGCAGGCTCAGGCCCTCCAGCTCACAAAGGCAGGGGGAGGGAGGAGAAACGATGGCCAGAAAGAAAGGGACAGGGCGACCATGACCTAATCAGCAATTGTACCCGCCCACCTTTCTTCTGGACTTAAAATTTTGGAGCCATCTGGGTTTACCTTCCTATATCCATAAGTCAGCAAGTTCTCGAAGCCAGAAATCTACAATGCTTCTGGCATGCTTCTGGCAGCCAAGTCCTCTCGACCTTCCCCCATGTTTTAGGGCCCCATCAGCTCACCCCTGGATAGTATCAATGGCCTCGGAGCTCCAGTCAACCTTGCACTCCACAGACTCAAGTATGCCAAGAGCCACTCGAGGCTGCCACTGCCATGACCAAAGGCTTTCAGAGACAGTCTCCAGCACTGCAAAAATCCATGTAGCTTCACCAGGCGCAAAGTGGCTCCAGCATTCCATCCAGTCTGTCACTGCTACCATAGCTCTGAGTCTATGATGTGTCAGGAAGGGAAGGAAGACACCATGTAGATCATCTCATTTAAGCTTCAGTGTCACAAGGTGGATTTTGTCGTGCCCGTTTTACGGATCGGGAAAGCTTTAAGGAGGGCAAGCACAAGGCCCTGCTGACACAGCAGCGAGCTCCACAGAGGCCTGGACATGACCCCCACCCCACGCTCCCTGAGTCCTGATGTCCACTCCTCCCCCGTGGGAGCCTGATCCTGGGTCTGCCTGAATTGCTACCATTCCTAAGACATGACTCACGTCTGCCCACCTCCTCCTCTATCTGTTTCCCGCAGCCCAGAGGTGTGTGCTCTTCCATCCAGCCAGACATCACACTTCAGCACCTGCACCTGACACCACTTCAGCCAAAAGCTTCTCTCAAACCTCCCCCTACACCTGCCGGTCACACAGATCTGCATCCATCGCCTTTCTCACATGAATTCTCACGTATTCCTGTGTATCATCATCCAACTGATTACAGTCTGAGAGGAGGAAGCTCTGTGGATAAGTCCACATTCTACTTTGCTCCCAGCATTCCATCTTGCATGAGGCAACCAATTAACAGCAAATTCATTTCCATTTCAGCACAACATTTCCATTTGAAGAAAAGCAGGGCCCAGAGCTCTGGTCATAATTAAAAGCTTGTTTCATTTGTCATTTGAAATTCCATGTACTGCTGCAACAGCAGCACCCCCTCCTCACCAGGCTCTGCCTAAAGGACATCTCTCTTCCAGCGCACGACTCCCATCAGAATCCCGGCAGCAAGAGCCACGCAGGTTTCCCAGTGCCTCCGGCTGCAGCTTCCATGCTGGGCCAGCACTGACACGACGGGAGTGGTGCCCCCAACAACTACAGGATCGGAAGCTGGCTGACTGCTCTGTAGAATGGAGACATGTTAGTAATCCCTGACATTTCCACTGACAGGCTGCTCAGCTAAACTGGGAAAAATCCATAAAATACAAAGAACCCATGGGGAGCACTTCTCTCTCCAACCTGGCAGCAAACGGTGACTGTGCAGACGACCTCTTCGGGAAAACCATCGACTGCATCTCAGGTCAGCAACAGCCCCGCTGAGGGCCAAAACATCAGCTCCCCCCGGCCCTCACTTCCTAAGGGTCAGCCCTCCCAGGCCACCTCTCCTGGAAGATCAGCTCTGACGCACCCACGACGGTCAGGAACCGGCTCTGGGACTCATTTGCCAGGCTCCTGCCCACCACCCTCTCTCTTCTTCCTCCTCCATCTCCCTCTTCACTCCCATCCTCCCTCCCCCTTTCACTTCCCTTCTCTCCTTTCCTCTCCCTCCTTCATTTCCTTTCAGTCTTCACCTTCCTCACTGCACTTCCCCACCCAACTGAGCTGACGCATTCTCAGGTCAGTAGAGGGTTTTCTTTCACTCTGTTTTTATTGCAACGATCATTCTTAATGAACAGAAACCTGTTTTGGACCATGTGGATGCCACCTCATGACCAACTGCTGCCCCGCGGCTCCGTGTCCACTCAGTGTCCTCACGGCGCAGGTGCCCAGCAGTATGGCTGTGACCAGGGGTAGCAACATGGGACATGGGAGAAGAATCCCAGCCAAGAGGCCCTGCAAAGCCTTCCCAGCAAACCGGAGCAAGGCCCAGGGTGGTAGGGAGAGCGCCGTGCTCATGATGTAGGTAGTTCAGCTTCCTCAAACTGTCCATCGACTGCAAATTACTTTGTTTCCATGGTTACAAAAGGACCATAAGCATTCTGAAATATGTTCTTGGTTTCATGTTTGCGAAATCTGAGCAACATTATATGAAAAATCATTCTGCCCGAGGCTCCAGGGGTGTTTTCCTCTCTGAAAGGAGCCCCTTCCGGGACTTGGGATTGAGTGACAGCCTTCAATCACGGTTATCCTGGTGGTAACAGGGGATTCCTCAGCCTGCCGGGAGCTGGGGCCCTCGACAGCCTCACGGCTCCACACACCAGTGTTCCAAGGATCACACGTGTGCAGATAGCAAAGCTTGCTGCACACACGCCAGGTGCTAACAAGCCCCAAACTTCTCACTCATACTTGCTAACCACATCTCTTCTCTCAGCCTCCACAGCGTTTCACACTCTGCCTTTGTATAGAGATGAACCAGGCATCCTGAGCGCCACAAAGATTCAACTTCTTCCGGGCAGAGGGGTGCATCTTTCCATCACGGGGTCCTCACTCGAGCTGGCACAGGATTTGCAGAGTGGGCGAGTCTAACGTTGATGATACTTTCT
Source organism: Macaca fascicularis (assembly GCF_037993035.2). NCBI lineage: Eukaryota > Metazoa > Chordata > Mammalia > Primates > Cercopithecidae > Macaca > Macaca fascicularis. The sequence goes on along the minus strand of NC_088377.1, from coordinate 40,481,248 downwards.
CAATATTCCCTTCACACCCCTCCAAAAACAAGAGTACTGCCAGCTTCTTACCGAGGTTGTAATGAGGAAAATATTTTTCTCTTATTTGTCACTTTTTAACGTAATACTAGTGAAGAATGTGACTCTGCATGCACACTGTAAGCACCTACACCGTGAACATTCTGCTCTCCCATGACTGTATTCACAGGTCACAAAGACAAAACTTCTCCATAGTAGCACATATATATGTATATTTAACATGACTTCCACTCATCTGAAAGTCACAGATGTGGCTCTTCCTTCATAAAAAGATCCAAATGATCCACAAGCCAGGTTTAATAAACACGTTGGTCCAGGTGGGAAAATGACCCCTCAGTCTCCCTCCCCTCAAAGACCAGGGCAGCCAGGAAACTGCGCTCTCCAGTAAATGACAGCCGGCAGGATTCCCTAAGTAAGCAACCGGAAGATTCCCATCTCGCAGAGCGCGCCTTTCAACAACAAAGAACAGACTACCCAACTGAGGACTGAGGCAGTAAAGAAACATGTTTTCGGCCGGGTGTGGCGGCTCACGCTTGTAATCCAGCACGTTGGGAGGAGGCGGCAGGTGGATCACAAGGTCAGGCGATCGAGACCACCCTGGCTAACACGGTGAAACCTCCGACTCTACCAAAAATACAAAAAATTAGCCAGGCGTGGTAGCGGGCACCTGTAGTCCCAGCTCCTCGGGAGGCTGAGGCAGGAGAATGGAGTGAAGCAGGGAGGCAGAGTTTGCAGTGAGCCGAGATCACACCACTGCACTCCAGCCTGGGTGACAGAGCGAGACTCCGTCTCAAAAAAAAGAAAAAAAAAACTTAAAAATATCTCCTTATGTTTTGGCCTTTGAGACAAAGCCTCTTATTTAATCGAGTTCTGACTGAATTTGACTCACAGTACTCTGACAGATTCTTCATTTTCTGGTGAGACAGACAAATGTCACAGGGTGAGGGCAATGCCAGCCCTTTCTGGGTCAGCTTTTTGAGGAGTGATATCTGGCAGAACACAACCCAGCACCATAGTAGGATCCCCCACCCAACCACTTAGACTCTTTCTGGTACTTACTCTATCTGCTTGTTTCCCTTTCTTGAATTCAGCTGGGGGAAAAAAAAACCCAAAAAATTCAAAACCAAAATCAAACAGCCCATGTGTTTTTGTGTCTGAAAAGCTAATACATCCACATCCAAGTTTCTAAATGAGACCACGGCAGGTATGATGGTCACCGAACAGTGGCCACTGTTGACAAAATACAAAGTCTTCTGCAAACATGAACGAGTTTCTAGGAATACAAAAGTCAAGGGAATTTACTTCACATATTAAAACTGTCAAGGGTGCTCATCAAAAATGTACTTACAGGTTTTCCTTTAAAGTTATTTTTGAAGATTTTTAAGTTGCAATACTTAAAAGCCTCTGGGAAAAGAAAGGATACAGGTATCTGGAAGATTTATACTAAATGATTTTCATGTCTTTTTGATAAAGTTAAATAAGATCAGCCTTGAAGTAATGGGTTCCACTACTCTGAGGCTGTGGATGGAACCCACATCACCACGAGACAATTGAATAAACAGCAAGGCTGCACACACAGGACACAGGGAGTGAGCCAGCCTGACTAGTTGTCAGCTTCTGGGTCAGTTCTAGCCAGTTCTGCTGAGGCCCCACTGGAGATGAAACCTGCCCTTTAGAAGCCTTCAATCCCCACCTTTCAAAATCTAATCCTCTTCAACTGAGGCCCGAGTCCAAAAATCTACTGACATCTTAGCCCGCGTTAGGCCAGCTGTCCCCCAGCCTTTCTGGCACCAGGGATGGGTTTCATGGAAGACAATTTTTTGGGGGGGCTGGTTTTGAATTGCAACTCTTCCACCTCAGGTCAGGCATCGGATCCTCATAAGGAGCACCTCCGAGATCCCTCAAGTACAGTTTACGATAGGGTCTCAGCGCCTAGGAGAACACACAGCTTATGATAGGGTCCCAGCGCCTAGGAGAACACGTGGCTTATGATAGGGCCCCAGCATCTAGGAAAACATGCGGCTTATGATAGGGCCCCAGCACCTAGGAAAACATGCGGCTTACGAACAGGTATTATACCTAGGAGAACAGGTATTAAATGAGTTGGTAAAGCCAAAATCCACCCGATCTACCACTCCAAAACAAACATACACCACTGCCCAATATTGATGTGAGCCAAAAACATGGACGTCCTGAGGGCCCACACTGACCACAGCCAGACACCACTTCTGCAAGAAGCAAACACGCGCCTAGAGATCACCCGTGATGACCCAGGAGAGCAGTTTGAGCAGAGACAAACGTGAAGGAGAGGCACATGGGCCAGGGTGCTGGGTGTGCCCGTCTTTGTGACCTCACTGAGATTGCTGACCTCTGGCCCTTGGTGTCTGTCCTATGGAGGAGGTAGCCCCCAAATCCCTGCCTCCCTTCAGCACTGACTGAGGTGACCCTGAAGTCTCCCCAGGGCTGAGACTGCTTCCAAATCCTGTTAACTGCACACCCACATAAAAAACAATAAACAAAATATCAAGTATGCAGACAGGAAAAGAAAAGTATGGGAATCCCCCCTGATTCAAGAGGCATTTAAAAAGTAACAGGAAAAATGTGATAGTCTCTAAACAACCACCAGCTATCACGTCCTGTTGAAATGTTTTAGCTAATCAGGAATATCTTTACCAAGCACCTGTGTGTTCAGGAAATCAGTTGACAGATTCCAAATAACCTCGGAGCCTGCGACTTGACCCCCACTCACGTGCATCACTTCTCCAGAGGAACGAGCCCTGGACACCATTCAAATGGTGAGGAACAGGAACAAGCGTAGCTTTCCCTCAACACCACAAAACAAGCTCGACCCCCAGAAGCCTGAAGAACAGCGACGTTTGTTTAGATGCTTTCCCACTGACCTTGTCAGAGTGAACGTTTCCATCCCACACCGCCCAGTGTTCTACTCTCCCTGGGATACCAGCAGCTGTCAACTCTCAACAAGCAGGAAACAGAGGCCAAGCTGACAGGAGGCCTCTCTCCATTCCCTACTGAATTCGCTTAGGACACGGATGTTCCCAAACACACACGGCCCCGAGTATTCCACACCTGGAGAACATTCAAACAACAGACGCTGCAAAGACATTCCCCTAAAGAGAAACTCAGTTTCTAACTTCCCTTAGGGAAAAATATGAGACCCAGAACTTTCCAGAAAATCAAGTGTGGGAGGAAGCCACTCACCTCTGGCACTTCCTAACCCTGCCTTCCCGCAGGTGCTCAGGAATGCCCCCGCAACATCCCCGTCCACCAGGATGGCAGCAGGCCTCAGACAGCCAGCACCTGGGCAGCTGGAAAAGCAACCCCAGGGTGAAAACGCCATCCCAGGCACCACTTCCCGGAGCCCCTCAGCAAGAAAAACAGAGGCGAGGCAGAACCGAGGGCTGACTGGAGCCTGGGGAGCCACAGACCCGCACAGCTCAATCATCGGACATGCTCTTCTGTGGACAGAGCCCAGGGAGAGGCCAGCACAGAGATCCTCGTGCCAGCTCCATGGGCCAGCGTCCTCCAAGGCTGCAAGTTTGTGATCACAGCTTCAGAATTTGGTTCCAGAATCTTCCGGAATCAAAGACACACCAAATTGTAAAGCTGCCAGGACAGCAGGGCCCAGGAGCAGGCTCAGGGGAGGACCACGTAGAAACCCCACACACAGCACACACGTGTGCATGCTTACTCCACACATGCCACCCCTTCACCCAATACTATACACGCAAACGCATGTATGCACTCCATACACACCCTCAAATACCCTCACCAAATGTGATGCATGTACACACTCCACACATACCCTCAAATACATACGACACACATGAACATGCTCACTCCACCCACGCCTGCTAAATACACTCACCACACATGCACAAACGTGACACACGTGCACACTCATTCCAGACATCACACCCCTCACCAAATACACAGGTGCACACACCCCCAAGTCCAGAACCTGCAGACTCCACAAGCTTTGATTTCCCCCACTGTTTCTCTCAGCACATGAGATCCACACACAGGTGTCATTTACTGACATCTAACACCCGGGGAGGCCCTTAGACAGAACTGCAGTCACAAGTCGGCTTCATTCAGGCATTTATCACCAGCCTCCTGAAGCCACCTCCTGTCCCCACGGGGAGCGGGGGCTGAGACCGGAGACGTCACTGGGCTTACAGATCCCCAGGCTGGCAACCCAGAGAAATCAAGAGGGCTTGGCCACGGCCCTGGAGAGAGACAGGTACTGGCTCAGGTATGCGAAATATGAGTCCTCATTTCCATACAGTGTCACCTACGACAGTGTCAGGTGAAAGCCAGTGGTTTGGCATTCCTGGGATAGACAGTCTTGGAATTACAAGGGAAGCTTTTTACTCCTCCCCTCTGAACACATGAGGTCCATGGTCCCCTCACATCTAACACTGGGAATACGAATCAGTGACTCCTTCTCCACCTGAGGAGCACCCAAGAGGATCCACACACCTGCTACAACAGCGGCACCGCACCTGGTCAGCAGGGGAGCAAAGTAAATCCCACCTTTATGACTAAAACTGGATTACCCCGACACTGGCAGCCTGCAGTGTGTATATCCTCAAGCCCCCACATCTGCACCACCTGCAAGAGGAACACAAGCCCTTAGTCCCAGGTTCTCAGGACGGCCTGTGAGGTGGATACTGGCACCTTCTCATCTCCCAGTGTAGAGGAGAGAAGGCCAGGGTCAGGACTGGTGTATCAGGAGGGCCAGGGTTCAAACCCCATCTGCCTCACAAAGCACCACTTCCCGTTCAAGTGACTTCTATCATCAGCCTTAAAATGTACCACAGTTAGTAGCAATTCTGAGTGCTGTTCCTTAGGACGTCATAAGCAAACATTTTGTTAGAAATATTTTCCAAATCTGCCTTCAAAATCCTATGTTATGAAATGACAAATGAAAATTTGAGCTATGAAATAAAGCACATAGTTAAATGAATCCCAAAATGACTATCGCGAAGGAAACTTTAACTTGAAGTGAAAAATATCCTCTAAATGACATCAGCCAGAATTATCTTCAATCATTACTTATCCCATATGCTTCATGAATTATACAACATCATCTCAGATATGAACTTAAAACCATTAGCTGAATGCACATTTCAGCACAACCAAAGTTCTGCTATAATAAGCAGCACAGGCATCTCTGGAGAGGATTTTAATTGGGACTACAAACGATGCGCACGATTGTGGTAAGAGGTTTCATGCTGGCTGTTCTCCAAGGTGCGACACAGAGAAACACCACTAACCTCAAAGACACCTGCTGCTTTGTAATGAGATTGAGAGACGATGTGGACGGACTACTGTAAATATTTGAAAAGGAGAAACAATGCAAGGAAAGAATCGTATCAGTTTCCCTTTACATTCTTAGAAAAAAACGATTTTTCTTTTCGGATGATTTAAGAAGAAAATGACATTTCTGGATTTTTTTTTTAACTTTTCTTTCTGAGACAGGGTCTTGGCTCTGTCACCAAGATTGGAGTATAGTGGAGCAATCGCAGCTCACTGTAACCTTAAGTGATCTTCCCACCTCAGCCTCCAGAGTAGCAGGGACCACAGGCACGCACCACCACACTCAGCTAATTTTTCTGTTATACAGATGTGGTCTTGCTATGCTGTCCAGGCTGGTCTTGAACCCCTTGGCCTCAAGTGATCCTCCTGCCTTGACCTCCCAAAGATTTAACCTAAGCGACCATGTCTTATCGGAAAATAGACATTAGAGCAAATGCATTTCTATAAGATTTTCTACCTCTTTTCACTGGGGAAAAAGGTAACTTGCCTCCAAGGGTCGGAGACAAAGCTGTTACTGCAGACAAGAAAGCTGTGCATTCCGGGAACTGCTACACCACGAGACACGGCCGTGCACCCTGGACGCAGGAGTAACAAACGAGGCTAGCACAGGCCGATGTTGGCCCTCTCCAGAAGCAGGCCTATCCTTCCTCCTCTCCTCAGCCCCCTCCTCTCCCTTCAGGCCTCAGTGGCTGCCGACAGGGGAGAGGCCACAACTAGAGGAGGCTCTCAACTCCACCAGGGACAGGAGCCCCGGACACTGGGGACTCAACTGCTGCCCTCCGTGCCCACCTCCTTCTGGTCCAGCCTTCTCAGGAGCCAGACGTGGCCACTTTGACCCTCTTTCCCTTCTGTGGCTCCTACAAAAACCAGTTCAGCGAGCCCAGGCTGCCTCACACTCCAGGGACACCCGGCACAGGCCCCCTTCATGACCTTATCCAAGCTCCTGGGGCCAGAAGGGTCTTGCAATGTTTCACTTTCCAGTTGAGCATCCCCAGCCTGAAATCCAAAGTGCTCCGAAGAGTATTTCCTTCGAGTGTCATGAGGAAGTTCGGAATGTTTCAGGTTTCGAGCATTTTGGAGTAGGGACTCTCAGCCTTAATTTGAACCTCTTCAAGGAAGCCACACACTGAAGTCCCCGATGTCCACCCTACACAATCCCAGCACACCCTCTGAAGTCCTCAGCAACAGATTTTCTTTCTTCAAAAATAACCACAAGTCACAAACTCACACGCAATCACAGAAGGGGGCTCTGGACACCCGCACAGATGATGAAATTTAACTGTCACATTTTTACCTGGGTAATTTAAAGTTATTTCTCAAAACACACCTGTTTTACTGAGTTGCATTTTAAGGTGAACACACACAAATCATTTCAGGGAAACAAACGTCACTTTGGGCTGCGTGTGGTTTCTTGACTCCCGTGAATAACTCAGCGTTCACCCTCACTTCTGGATAAGGGAGAAGATACAAAGAAATCTGTTAAAACAAAGACATGAAAACAAGTTTAAGAAGGGTTTGAAAGGTTCCTCCTGTCCCCCTTGGAGGGGAGAGGAGGACGCCTGGAAAGCTCACGGGGGACAGGAGCACAGCCTCCTCGGTGTGCCATGGACGCCGCCTCGCCAAGGGGAGAGGATGATGCCTGGAAGGCTCACAGGGGTGGGAGCACAGCCTCCTCAGTGCTTTCTACATTCAGCAGCTTCAGAAATTCCCGTAGAAGCAGAACACATGAGAACTGAGACCGGAACATCCCAAAGAAAGGGGACGAGGGGTCAAAAAAAGCATTCGATCATTACCAAGGAGCGCGGGCATGAAGCCTCTTCAAAGACCATGTGAGAAGTCACTCATAGGCGTTTCAGAAAATAAGGGTAGCGCGAGATTGCTCGATCAGCTCAAACAGCCTGCCGTCCCTCAGGCCATGAAGTCTCTGAGTTGAGCCTCTCAGTGAGCAGAAGTCACTCGCATCTCTGCCAGAGAAAGTACTACAAGCCGACACATAACCTCATGAAACCTGGGCTTCAGCCCGTCGACAACAGTGAGTCTGACATGGTACATCCCTCCAGATGGTTAAAGACCCCAGGGGTTTCTCAGACAACCTCAAAGGGCTGTGTCTGTCCAGCCCCCTTTCCAAGTTCTGGATGATTTTTCCTGGTGTACTATAAGCAGCATGCTCCAAAAGAGACGTAATTAACTGGCTGGGGGTCCTCTTAATTTTGAAATTAGAAACACACTTGGCCAGGCACGGTGGCTCATGCTTGTGATCTCAGTACTTTGGGAGGCTGAGGCAGCTGGACTGCTTAAGTCCAGGAGTTCGAGTCCAGCCTGGGCAACATTGCAAAATTCCATCTCTACAAAAAATACAAAAGTAAGTCAGGCATGGGGACATGTGGGACATGTGCCTGTGGGTCCTGGCTACTCAGGAGACTGAGGCAGGAGGATCGCTCGAGCCTGGGAGGTTGAGACTGTAGTAAGCTGTGCTCACACCACTGCCTGGGCAACAAAAAGGTTTTTTTTGCCTGTCTCAATAAAACCAAAGAGAAAAAGAATTATATACCTGACTAGGCCAAAATAAAAGAGGCCTTGTGGAACCACCTGAAACACAGCTGCAAATTCTGGCAGGGCCTCCCCTGGCTTGATTTGTGGTGAGTGTAGGACCACTCTGAAGGTTAGGACCCCAGGAACCTTCCGAGACTAGACCTTACAGTACAACTTCCCTTCGCTGGATGGAACACTGGCCTTGGAGCCTAGGACACCCTGGGGCAGTGCCACCATCCTGAGGCCACCATGGCACAAGGAGGCCCTACCATCATGAAGCCTGGGACGTCCGTCAGAGCAGTGCCACCCACCTGAAGTCGCCATGCCAGGGGAGCCTGGACATCATGAAGCCTGGGACATCCTGAGGCAGTGCCACGAACCCGAGACTGCTGTGACACAAGGGGGCCCTGGTGCCACTGAGAGGCTGCACAGCAGGTCCAAGGCCAGGCCAGGAGTGAAGAGGCTCCACATCCTTTCCATCCCTCCAGCTGAGTCCACAGACGTCTTGGAGCAGAAATGCATCACCCTCAACGTCCACGGGTAAGTTTTTGGCCACAGAATCTGGAAGCATAAAAGATGGTTCTGGGCTGGTTGGTTGTCGGCTCGGACCTGTCCTCTTTCCACACAAAACCTGGCTCACACCAAGCAGCGTCTAAGTCCTGGAAGACCTGCTAAACACAAGTGCAGTTACAAAGCAGAGAAACTGGAGGGGCCCGGGCTGTGCTCCAGTGGCACCAGCGTTTCTCAGGAAGACCCCGGGCATTACAGGATCCAGGACAAGGGCTTCTTGGGATCCAGGACATGGAACAAGAACCCATTCCCCGGTCCTGTTGAATGTGAATCGGCTGAGGGCCAATTCCCTCCCTCGGAGGACTGAGCACCACCCCACAACACATACCAAGGTAATAACAAGCCCGTTACCAGCAGGAGGCTGGTGATGAAGACGTGAGGACCAGATGAGCACAAGGGATCCTGACAGATCATCCCTGGCACCGAGCAAGGGGCGGACAGCACCCCCGTTCCTGATGCATCAGCCCTGGCACTGAGCGAGGGGTGGCAGCATGGCCTGTGCCCCTGCAGATGCAGAGGGATGTGATGGGGGCGCAGGCTGGGCTTGGAGGCTGACTCAACCACCTGAGCTTGCACTTCTGTTCCTCATGGCAGGGAGGCTAGGCACAGCCAGCATTAGGGCTCACCTTGCCCCCGGGCTGCATTTTTTTCCTGCTTATGAGTCGTGCTCACTTTACATGGACAGGCATAGCTATAATAACGGTTCCCTGATTATTTCGCTGCCTACATAAAGGGCTTTCAGAATTCACTTCCATCCTTAGGAAAGGGGGCCAACACCAGTCTGTCTCCCTTAAGATGCAATGTCTCATATGGGGAAAAAAAATCAAGAGAAATCTAATAAAGGCCATAAAATACATCAGTTTCAACATGAAAATTTAATAGTACACTTTAAATTGAAGATGAGTTAATTCACATTTCCAAACCTCTAAAAGCACGGTTACTGGGAGGGAGTGGTTTGCAACACACAAAGGCAGCTCTGTAGAAGGGCCCAGGCTGGATGAGGGCTCAAACATCAGAGCAAGGAGAAAGTCTGAATAAACTCTCTCCTGCCCTGCTGCTCTCCTCTTCCAAAACACACTGGTTATCTGTCAGTTTAGAACAAGGCCTAGGGAGGTGGGAGGCAGGCCTGGGAGGGTCACCTAGCAACCAAGCTCCTCACCCACACAACCGCACCAGGCTGAGCTGAGCAGTACACACAAAAACAACTAATTCTCCCCAAAAAGAAGACGGAAGGCAGCACACTGCCACGCCAGGCGCCCTGCAGGTGAGAAGACTGAGGGGGGCCAGAGGTACCTTTAATCTTGCTTGCATGGTGGAGGGAGGGGAATAATGCCACTCACTTGAGTGTTGCACAATTCTTTCTAGCACTGAGTGGCAGAAAACAAAAATTATAGATGCTTCCTCAGAGAAATGTTTCTGAAGAACTGCACATAAATTACGTTCAGGAAATAGCATTATGAATGCCTCAAGTGCTTCTGTTTTTAATAATCCCAGAGTAATTCTATAAACCCGGGAATCAGTCTCACCCAACTCCAGGATCACGGCCCAGGTGACGTGGGCACGCACATCCTGAAGCTCCAATGCTTCACTAAAGTGGGGCGAGCGAAAATCATCCTGGGTATAATTTACACGGACACAGGAAGGTGGCTGAGCCCCAAACCCCTAAACCAGGAAGACCAGCATCCTTCAGGGGCCTCACCTCTGTCCTTTCCCAGCCTCTGGGAACCACCACTCTGCTCTCTACTGACACAAACGCTGCTCCAAGATACAACCATCTGACCTGGTTGGGATCCAAGTACCCAAGTGCAGGATTGTACATCAGACCCGTGAAGCCAGGATTACAGCCACTGAACGGTAGTTTTCTATCCCACGGAAACCGGCCTTACTAGGGGCTTTTTCGGGGACCACCGACCTCACGCCACCACCCCTCAACTACTTCAACTAACTTATATCATGGCAGAGGCCTCTCCAGGCAGACTAGCCCTGTCCGGGTCCTGCTTCATGGCAAACCCTCCAGGCAAACGTCCTTGGCCTCCCCTCCGGGAGGCTGTGCTCGGAAGGTGCCCTCATTTACTTCTGTGGCTCTGAGACATTTAACTAGAGCCCAACACACCTCTTCCTGTTCACATAGTATTGAGTTAACAGATTTTTATGAGTCAGTTCTCACTGGGAAAAACACCATTTCAGGAGCCCCAATGACCACAAAGAAAACGTTTTTACCTCCCCTTATGTGACGTCGGCAATGCCAGGTCCAGGAAAGGTTCTGGATCTCAGATAATGGCATATCCACTCATAGCAAGTCTTGGTCTTGTTTCACAAGCTATCAAATGCTGCCCAGAAGCAGGAAAAACCCCACAACGTGGCAGGGAGGGGCGGTCAGCGGGAGTTCTAAGGCCAGACCACCCAGGTCTGCTGACAGCGTGGCGAGGGGCAAACAGTGCAGGATGTAAGGCCAGACCACCCGGGTCCCGCTGACAATGTGGCTTCAGGAGTTTCCTAAACCCTCTCCTCTCCAAGTTTCATGTCAGAAAAATGTGGTGATAACCGTGTCCACCTCGTGGGATGACGGGAACACACACAGTAACAGTGTCAGCAGGTGTTTTGCTGGGCACCTGGTGAGGCCACACTGCTGTAGGCTGCCCCACGTGAAAGCCAATTCGTTTAAAATATATATATATATATGTATGTGTGTGTATATATATATGTATGTATGTGTGTGTGTGTGTATATATATACACATATATATATGTATGTGTGTATATATATATACATATATATGTATGTATGTATATACCCCAAACCTACAACCCTATAAAGGTCATTAATCCTAGTTATCCTCAAGGTATTGAGCGATCGATAATGAGCCATCCCCCTGCTGCTGACCTGCCTCAGCCCCACCCTCCGGAAACCCCGCATCCACACCAGCTACACAGGATGAGGCCAGGGAAGGAGCAGGACTGTGTCTTGAGAACTTAAACTCTGGGAGCTGAGTTAAATCAGTGCCGCTCAAATCTTGTCACCAACTATCTTGTTAAATTGGGAGATTCCATCTCTGGGGATCTTGAGGGAACCTGAGGCTCTGCATTGAGTGGGGTGAGCACTCGTGCTGGAATGAGATGGCAGGGAAAGCAACCAAATCTGGGGTCGCAGCTGCCTGAGGCTTGGGCACCAGGGCCCTCAAGACAGTGGCAGAGGTCCCAGGAGGCAAGTCCCGGTGCAGAGACTCATGGACCAAAAGCTTGCTCCAGGGCCAGGAAGGGCTGCTGCACTGACAGCCATGAGGCAGGCAGCCTTCAAGCTCCTCCAGCTGCTATCCTGCAGGCAGGGAGGACAGTACCCAGACCACCCCAGGGCTCCCCAGCCTTCCAGGCGGGTACTCTTACTCCAGCCACTGACAAGAGTTCCTATGTTCCATGCTAGGTTGAAACAGTGCCCCAGGCCTTGGGGCACATGCACCCTCCTGCAGGGCCACTCCTACCCAACACCTGGGAATGGCTATTCACACACATCCCCAACTCACAGCAAAACTTAAAAATGAAAGTCGGAAGATACAGCCAGAAAAGCAATGCTCAAGAAGCAACTCCAGGGTGACTCTTCCTAGAGCTATTGCTACTGAACATCTTTAAAAACATTTCCAGGGTGACTTCCTAGAGCTATTTCTGTTGAAAATCTTTAAAATTCTTCATTTCAAAATTAGCTTTTATTACACTGTCTTCCCTATTCTACCAAGACTCTAGAAAACAAAACCATTACAAATTCCCATTCTATCTTATAGCAAGTTAGAAATACACATGCTTCCTCAAAGGATTCTACGTGTTTCCTTGGCGATATCCTTTCCATGCCCCATGCTACTGCCTGCAATAGGGAAGGCTTTTCCAACCCAACCCATCCCAGCCCAACCCAACCCAACCCAACCCAGCCCAACTCAACCCAACCCAAGGGCCCTGAGACAGGCCCCTAACGAATCGTCTACAAACTCCTGAGACAGGCTTGCCCTAACGAATTGTCTGCAAACTCCATCTTCCATTAAAAACAGTACTGAAAATGAGCATATTAACTCTTTTTAAAAATTACTGTAAAGCGGACAGTGTTCAGTTCTGTGAATTTCGGCACAAATATTCTCATAATCACCATCACACAAGCAGAACAGTCCAGCAGCCCCAAACCCACTCACGGGGCCTCATAAGCATACCGTCCCATTCCCAGCGACCACCGTCTCTGTGTTCTCCCATCCTCCGAGTCTGTCTTTTGCAAGTGTTGTGGCAAAACACTCGCAAAATCACGATTTCCTGGGCATCATGCTTGGAGGTGCACCCAGGGTGTCCTGTGATCAACAGCCAGGCCTCGGGGCTGCTGGATGTTTATTATTCCACGTATGGCTGTAGCACATTGTAACCTGTTTTGGGCAACTGCAGACAGCGCTATTAACATCTGGGCACAATTTTTCTTAAACATCAGCTTCTGTTTCTCTAGGGTAAATACCCAGGAGTGGGGTCACCGGGCCCCACGTTTGTGTGAGTTCAGTTTTATAAGAAACCGCCAAGTTGTCTGCACCGTGCTGAACCCCAGCATCGCACAGGAGTCTCGACTGCCTGTCCTCACCAGCACCTGGGGCTGTCGGAAGACCTTAGTCAGGCGCTCCAGCAGGGGTGTGAACAAATTCGCTGCGGCTTTGGTGCACATCTCGGTGCAACCAGTCACGCTGAAGGTCATTTCAGATGCTTTCAGGCCATCCTCCCATCCTTCTCAGTGAAGCATCTGTTCAGGTCTCTTCCCGCTTTTAAGTCAGGTGGTTTGTTCTCTGTCATGAGCCGTGGGAGTCCTGTGCATTCTGGATACGAGTCCTTTGCCGGCTGCATGGTTCATAGACATCTTCTCCCCATCTATCGAAAATGTGTCTCTTCAATTCCCTAGGGGTGTCTTTTATATTAGAAGTTTAATTTTGATGAGTCTTACTTGTTTTCTTCCTTGATTATGGATCATGGTATCATGGTTAAGAGCTCTCGCCCTAGGTCTTGACAATTTCCATTTCTTCTACAGGTTTTGTAATTTGGTATTTTACATTCAGGGCTATGGTCCACCTTAATTTTCATACAGGAATTTCTCCCTGTTTTCACTCTTTTGCATACAGCTGTCCCATAATTCCAGCACCATTTGTTGAAAAGACTCAAATTCTACTGAACTGCTTTTGCGTCTTTGGGTCTGTTCTGGACTCCACTCTGTCAGCTGACCCGTGTGTCCATCCTGAGCATAATTTATGACTTTAGTGGCCGTCTCTGTGAAAAAAGTAATTCTGTCTGGAAGCAAAAACCACATTAGAAATGCTCTAAATAAGATTCTTCCTCTTGTCAGGAGAGCAAAGCCACCTCCCCAAGGTGAGGCCTCAACAGCTCCCAGGCACAACCTTTACACACAATGGGGAAGGCAATTCATTTCAAGGTAGTTATCAAGGGCCACAACGTGAGACCAGCATAGCCATGAAAACTGCAATAATTTCACAACAGAATGAAATTCATAAAGAACTGCTGAGAAGCGTGTGATAAGTTACATGAATCACTGTTCCTTAAATTCTGACGGTTGACTAGAACAGAAATAGCTTCACGGTACAGTTCAAAGAAGAGAAAGGTAGGTAGGGGTGGTTTCCACACCACACAGGGCCTGCAGGAAAGGGACACTCTTCCTCTAAACGGGAGATCCCGGGAGTGATGTGATAAACCATGGTGAGAGGCACGGAACTGTGCAAGCCGGAGTCGCGGCCTTTGCCCCACCACGGAGCCTGTGTCCATGAACGACGAGGCTCGAATGTCAGGCTGAGGCAACCGAGGCAGTTATCAGGGGACAAGAAAACGAGCGCACGGTGGAGGCAAAGGTCTGAAATTGAGCGGCAACTTCTAGTCAAGTGGGACAAACTGACTCAAAATACAGGTTTCAAAAACCACCACAGCGAGCTGTTCCTCGGCTCTGGAAAGGCTAAGTGACTAATGCCCACACTGAGCATCTGCTCCCAGAGACGACCCTGGTGACCTAAGGCTCAGCTCCTCCAAGCCCGCGCCGAACCTCATCGAGGAACTTTGCTGGTATCTTATGGTACATTGACATGTTCCCTTAAAATCTGGTATTTCATCAACAATGCAGGCGTCAGCTTTGACTCATTCACATTTCGATTAAACAAGATAATTTACACCCTGGCCATCCCAGGTAAGAGGTTTACTACAATCTTTAAAAAGAGCCAGAGGCTACAGTCTGCTCCTACACAACACCATGTCTCTACAAGTTCGATGGGTTTTTACTTTCCATGTCTTCACTTGCTTAGTGCTAGAAAGCAGATTAAAAACAGAAGGAACCCAGAAACACTCTTGAATGAGGCTCAAATATCTTGCAGTCATCATCGTGATGAGATATTTATTAAACAGAAATGTTCTCCCCTGTGGAAAGCAGCACACATCAACACACACCGATAACTGTCGCCAGCATTCCAGATCATCTTCCCTTCCATGGCCACAGTGGAGAGCAATGGACCACGCACACCTGCAGACCCACAGAAAGCGGGGTGACACGGCCGATTCTTGTAGCGAGCAGACCAGGGTGCACTCAAAGTGCATCTCTTTCCAGAGGGCCGCCATGGAAAGTTACACATTTATTCCACGAGTTAATGGCGCTGCACCAAACATTTCTATAAGATTGCCTGAGCAAGCTTTTCCTTCTGCCTAAAATGTCCTGACACAAACTGAAAAAGTTCTTGGAGCTGCTAAAGACTTCAGTATCCCCTTAACTATTGTCATGCACGTCCGTGTGAAGAGACCACCAAACAGGCTTTGTGAGGGCAACATGGCTGTTTATTTCACCTGGGTGCAGGCGCGCTGAGTCTGAAAAGAGTCAGCGAAGGGAGGTAAGTGTGGGGCCATTTTATAGGATTTGGATAGGTAAAGGAAAATTACAGTCAAAGGGGGGTTCTCTGGCGGGCAGGAGTGGGGGTCACAAGGTGCTCAGTGGGGAAGCCTTTTGAGCCAGGATGAGCCAGGAAAAGGAATTTCACGCACACACAAAAATCATCGCTTAAGCAAGGACCGGCCGTTTTCACTTATTTCTGGTAAAATATTATCAGTTAAGTCCAGGCAGGGCATTTGCACTTTTGTGATTCTTCAGTTACTTCAGGCCATCTGGGCGTATATACGTGCAAGTCACAGGGGACGCGATGGCTTGGCTTGGGTTCAGAGGCCTGACAACTATAGTCTTTACTTTTAAGGTGTGGGGTAAGATCATATAATCCCCAACTAAGCTCCTGATGCTGTGTGTGGCATTCAGCAACAGCACGTTCCATTCCTGGATTACATTTGACTCAAGAGTCCACAGTGAGAACGATTTCTGGTGAATGAAACACCAGGCAGGAGAGCGATTCCGCTGGGCAGCTCTTCACACACAGCCCAGGAGCTGGGGGGAAAGGAAGAGGCCCAGGCGCGTCCACCGTGCTCACGCCCCCTTGGAATGCGCCCCACTCCTAGAGACCCGGACCCAAGGGAAATCTGACCTGAAAATGGGCAAACCCTCACTTTGGCAGAGGGATAGGGACTCGAGGCCACAACTTGACCTCAGAGCAACACAAGTGCAGACACAACACCCCAGGACACCCTCCCTACCCAAATTCAAGGAGGAAAACCAACGCCCCGCCCCCTTGCGGAAACCCCCGGCTGCTGGAGCAGACGCCTGCCGGCGTGTACAGCCTCTCCCCCTCCACGTTCCGGGCTCACCAACTGTGCCTCAGCCCTGGCACTGCTCGCCACACCCACAGGTGTGCCAGGAGGGGCAGGTCCTAAGGTCTCCATTACACCAAAGCCTGCAAGGCAAAGGGGCCGCTCCCTCCAGCAGGAGTCCAGAAGCACACACTGCACCAGCATCACAGCGTGAGAATTCTCTCCTTGGTCTCCGAGTCTCCAGTCTGTTGCCCGCCAGGGTCTTCTGCCAACGGCAAGGCCCAAGCTGGGCGGCACATTTGGTTCTCACCATTTCCCTTGTCAAGATCAATACTGCAAACATATCCAATTCATCCTGTCACTAAAAATCAAATAATCCGCCATCTCCATCACAGATGACGCAGTCAGGTTTCCGTTACCGGGGTGTTTTTTTTTTTTTTCTTTCTATTTTGAGATGGAGTTTCTGAACGTCGCCCAGGGTGGAGTGCAGTGGTGCAATCTCTGCTCACTGCAACCTCTGCCTCCCGGGTACAAGTGATTCTCCTGCCCCAGCCTCCCAAGTAGCTGGGATTACAGGTGCCTGTCACCATGCCTGGCTAATTTTCATATTTTCAGTAGAGACGGGGTTTCACCATGTTGACCAGGCTGGTCTGGAACTGCTAACCTCAGGGGATCCATCTGCCTCCTCCTCTCAAAGTGCTAGAATTACAGGCGTAAGCCACCACGCACAACCATTACTGGTGTAATTTCTATGCCACTCTCTCACACCCACTCCTTTTTTTTTTTTTTAAAGAACCATCTTTATGGCTATATTTTTTCCAAGAGAATCAGTTACCCATTTGAAGTACAAATAAGACATCGTGTTTAAAAACCAAAAATGCCAATTTGCACACAAGTCTCCAAATACCCAGTCGATTTGAGCCTTCAGAATAAGATCAAACTGTTGGCTGAATATAACTTCCCTTTCCATCTGTCTGCCTGTGAGTTAGACACAAGGACGAAGCCACGAGCTAGGGACATAAAGGCAGGAACCACCAAGGTAGCCCAGACTCCAAATAAAAGCTCAAAGGACCAACACAAAGGTACCACACCCTGCACGCCCTCCTCTCCTTCCTTTTCAGAATTTCCAGAGGATGAAACAGGGACCTCCTCAGACGTCCCACGGTGCAGGCAGCCAGAGGGGAAGGCGGCGGCAGCCTGAATGAGGTGACCGGGAAATCACATTCCACAAACAGAAATTCTCCATGTGCTTTACATCCTCTGTCTCTGAAGAACTATGCCAGTCTAACAGTCGCTAGAAAACCGCATTCAAGTGTCATTTCACATTTCAAGCAAAGAAAACAGTGGTGGGGTATGAGGGGAAAACATAGTCATGTGTTCTGGGGTATTAAATAAGTTTTTTTTCTGTTATAAACATATAATTTTACATTCTCAGTTTTCTGTATAATTGATATGCTTCCTAATTGGCAGACATAGTAATAAAAAGTGAATTCCAAGTGTAAGATCGGAGGACCCGTTCACATGGCTTCAGGTTCTGCTACTGTGTTTCAACTTAAGAAAATGGTTCTATGCGTTGGTAACAAGGCCTGAGAGTCTGTGCGTGAGTCTGTGTGGCTGTCATCAGGGTTCGTGTTGGCTCCGTAGCAGAGGATGTTACACTGTTACATTATCTTCTACAAAAAATCCTGAAACAATGAAGGCTGAATAGACATAAACACCCTCCCAAAATAATCCAAATGTCCACCGATATGAAAAACAGATGAATTACGGTTTCCATCATGGAATATTCCTCAGCAGTGAAAACAAACTGTAGCCACAGGTGCCAACCAGGATAAAGAAAACCTTTTAAACACGTTTAAAGTGAACCGACTAGGCGGAATTCCTCGATTACAGGCATCTGCTCCAAAAGGGTACTGTTCTGAATCCTGTGATGTAGAATGAGAGTTAGCAACCCTGTTTCGGGGCACATCTAGAAAAAAGCAAAATAATGACTACACAATTTTAAATTCTTTGTAAATTATAACTATTACTATGAAAATTCTAAAAATGTGAAAATCTTCCCAACTGTTATTGGACAAGCTTCAAAATAAATACCCTAGCATTGCTTGCCACACCCACAGGTGTGCCAAAATAAATGAAAATATAGCCCAAGTGAGTAGAATCGAAACCTGAAGATGTACGAGCCGTCCCTGCCTCGCTATCTATACATCGTGTAGAAATTTAAGAGCAGGTAGTGACACTGCAATGCAAGGCTCAAACCAACTGGGTATTTGGAAACTTCTATGCAAATTGGCATTTTCGGTTTTTAAACACGGTGTTATTTGTACTTCAAACAGGTAACTGGTTTGATTTCCTTGGAAAAAATATAGCCATAAACCTGGTCTAAAAAAAAAAATAATACGGGAGTGGGTATGAGAGAGAGTAGCTTAGAAATTTTAAAAGTATCGGCAGGGAGCAGTGGCTCATGCCTGTAATCCCAGCACTTTGAGAGGCATGCCCCACGAGGCCTTTGAGGACAGCGGTCTCCTCTGCTGCCTTCCTGCTGGACTGACCCTAGGACATTCACTGGGTTTCCACCCCTGTCTCATTCAACATCCCAAGGGTGGTCTTCATCCTCGTCTGGGGCTCAGCTCTGCCCCAATTTCCTAAATTTCTGCCTTCAGAGCCTGAAAACACCCACGCCCAGGGTCACCCTAAGTCCACGTTTACCCCAGAGAGTCCCAATTTTATGTTTTCCCAGCATGGCCTTAGTGATAATTTGTCCTGTAAATTCCAACTGCCTTCACACCTCACCTTTGCTGTCTCCCAGCAGACCCCACTCAGATGCACATGCCCCAGACCCCACACCCAGGTCTGCGCATGCTGCCCTGCTCTGCCCATGTGGGGACCACCTCTCTTTCTTGAGGAATCAGCTGGCGATCATCATCTTGTGAAGGGCTGCCCTGACTTCCAACTCTCTCCAGCAAAGGCAGAATCCATCCTCGGTACTTCCCCAAAACTCAGACCAAGTATGAAGATGGCGCAGATGCTAGCTGTGCCTGGGATGCCATGGGCAGGGTCCCCAGATACTCTGCACATGGCCCGGGGCACCGCCTGAACACAGCAAGTGCTGAAGAAATAAAACTGACATGCGCTGACCTCTGATAGGGCCTCCTTCACCATCCACATCTGTCTCTCCTCTGGACAGTAAAATCCATAAGACACGGAGGGCTTGTCTCACTCATCTTCAAACTCCCAGGGTCACCCTGGCAGGTAAAGGGGACTCAAATGTCTTCTGAAGGAAGCAGCTCGTTAGCTGCCGAGTTAAAGGGCCTCTGAAATTCAGAGCTCTGCATAGGAGTCCAGCACACTTTATTATGAATGACTCCAACCACGGCAGAAGTGGCCGTGGAACCAGTGCTACCCAATTCAGGGTTTGTTCACTGTTTCTCAGTTCATTATCACAACTCATGCTCACAGAGCAGCCGCACACAGATCCTCAGACGTCTACACAGAGTGGGACAATGGCGCCAAGTCACGTGAATGTCCTGTTGCAGACTGGGAGACACCGGTCAGACACGGAGCCAGGCAGAGCACAGACCTCGCGTTAAATCGGCTCCTTGGATTTAAATCGGCCAGGCCCTTTCCTATCTGCACAGCTTCTACAAATTCAACTCTCACACCTGACACCTAATAATACTGCACACCCCCATGTGAACCCCCCATTTACCTCCCAAAATGACCCGGCATGGCCGAGTACAAAAAATTTCAACATAAGGGAACTGGAGGGCATGCGGGGCTTTCTGGAGTCCCTGCTGCCTCCTGATGGGAAGGCCCAATGCTTCACACCTCTAGTGAAGGGCGGGTCTCTTCGCCCCCCCAGCTTTGACCTGGAGCTTAAATCAGCATTAACTAAATTTCATTTTCCAGGACCAACTTCAAAGGCCTTCAAAGCCAGAGAAGAGAGAGGACATGGAACACGCCCTCAACCTCAGACCTGCTGCAAGCACGCACTTCTCAGATGCGTCCCAAGGTGCACAGCGTGTCCGTTGCCTGTTTCACATCCACCGACCTGCAGGTCTTCTATGTGGCATCAGCCTCCTGGGCAACGGAAACAAGAGGAATAATGGCAAGTCCCCTCTGCAGCAAAGGTGAGGCAAAGGGACCCAACGCAATGGAACTGGCCTTTTTCCGACAGTCTCAAAACAGAAGGAAAATACTGTACAGCCAACTTCCCCTCACGCAGGTTTATTTACCTGTGACTCAGAGGCCATGACAGACAACTTCAGGTTCTTACCGATTCCTATTTTCCCCATCCAGGAAGCCTTTGTTTTTAATATCGTACGAACTTGCCATTTTGTACGCCAAAAACAGCAAATATTGGCAGTTTCCTACAGTTCAACCGAATAAAATATGATCATGGCCTTTTGTGAAACCATGAAGGAAAGGTGGATATCTCAATATGTGTTTCCAGACTGGCTTTGTTCCTGAAGCACTAACTCTGTTCACTCAGGATTTTAGACACTGAAGAATAAACATCAATATCCCACCAAGAAAACCAAAAAAAATGAAATAATTTTGCATCCACCTTGGAGCCTTTTCAGGACAAGGCAGGACACAAATTTTTAAAAAGCTGCAGTTGTCCCTCTGTATACACAGGGACATGGATTCCAGAACACCCCCCGAGTTTACCCAAATCTACGTATCCACAGGACCCCGCAGCCACCCTATGGAAGCGCATGTAGGAAACGTCGGCCCTCCACAAAGCCAGGTTTTTTCAGTAAGGGTTTGGTTGGAAAATATTTAACATAAGTGATCCTTCGAAGCTCAAAACCTATGTTGTTCAGGGTCAGCTGCATTTACTACTTGTGTCATATCTGAGGCCTGAAAGCCATCATTCTCGATACCTTAACGTGATGGTTAACAAACTAACTGTTCTGATTAGAAAGAGGAAAAAGCTTATTTTTAAGCTGACAATGAGAGTGGATGCACTACGGTGAACAGAGAACAGACCTAAGCAAGCACCAAGGTCGGGGTGACTGTCTATGCTCAGACCCACGAGGGCCTGTTCCTCCATCTCCCTCTGCTGAAAGGGATAACTGCTTCTCCCCCATGACTAAAGGGCCTTTTTTAAATATTCACACGAGAAGTGCTATGAAAAGCTGAAAGGTCACAGATAACATTTTAAAAAATAAGCACTAACGTAAGCATTTAACAAGCCCATTATGATTTTTTTTAAAAAAAATGGTATTAAGTTCTTGGGTGTGGTAGCTCATGGCCGTAATCCCAGAACTTTGGGTGGCCGAGGTGGGTGCATCACCTGAGGTCAAGAGTTTAAGACTAGCCTGGCCAACATGGTGAAACCCCGTCTCTAACGAAAATACGAAAATTAGCCAGGCATGGTGGCAGACGCCTGTAGCCCCAGTTACTTGGGAGGCTGAGGGAGGAGAATCACGAACCCGGGAGGGAGAGTTTGCAATGAGCCAAGATCATGCCATTGCACTTCAGCCTGGGCGTTGAGTGTGAAACTCCATCCCAAAAAGAAAAAAAAGTATCAAGTTTTCCTTCCAATGAACCTATCATTCAGCCACCGAGGTATACTATAGCTACTTATTCAGCCATGAGATACACCACAGGAGATACAGGCGAGCAGGACACAGTTCTTCCCTGAAAGAAGGCTGCACCCTCGACAGAAGGGAGGCACACACTCCGAATGGAATAGGCATAGGGAACAGATGCTGCTGCAGGTGGAACTGGCTGCACAGAGCACCCGCTCAAGTGTCTGAGAAACAAGGAGCCGTTGGTGCCATCACCTTCCATACCTGAGCTGGGGCAGTGGGGAGCCTGTCATCACCACCACCACCACCCGGGACAAAGAGCCCCAGAACCACACAATGAGCTTACAAACTCACCGAGACGATGACTGAGCAATGTGCGTGGAGTGATGCGAACACGCAGACTTCAGGGCCACGCGCGGCGTTGGTTTTGTGCATCAACCTGAGCGTGCCCGGGGTGCCCAAATGGCTGGCTCTGCATTATTTCTGTGTGAGATGCATGTTTGCCTCTGGACTGAGTGGAGACCCATCCTCGCCGGTGTGGGGGGCACCACCCTATCCACCCAGGGCCCAAGTAAAACAGCAAGGCGGGGAAAACTGGGTTCACTCCACCTGTGTGGCTGATGGGCCGGTGACATCTGTCTTCTGCCGCCCGTGCTCCTGGGTCTCAGCTCCTCAGACCCGGGTGGGATCTGCAACCTCCGCTTCTCAAGTCTTCAAGCCACACCCTCCCAGGACTCTAGCTTGCAGGCTGTGGGTCCTGGGGCTTCTTGGACTCTGTAGCCCCTGCAGCAAGCCTCCCCCTGGAGACACACGCACACCCGGCTGGCTGTCTCTCTGGAGAGCCCTGACTAAAAGCCGCCCCATAAGTGGTCTTCAGAGTTTCTTTCTAGCCCTAAGATCCCAGCGCCCCTCCTACAATTCTAGGCGGAAAGGTGAACGGAGACCAATGGACAGAGGTGTGTGCGAGGACACGCCAGGCAACCGCACTGGGCAGGAGGGCACTAATGCTCACTAAGCAAAGAATCAATGTTGCTTGCCACAAAAATGAGAACAGTAAAGATTTCTTCAAACAGAAATGAGTTTGTTTCATGATTTGCTCTTAATACATAAGAAAGCATAAAAGTAGGCCTATTAACAATTACGTAAGTCTTTAGAGGCCCTTGAACTACTTCTGTCCCTTTGTGTTTTTATAAAAAATAAGCCTGAGGTTAAAGAGAATAACATCACTGGCCACAGCTGGGGCCACGCAAGGACACAGCTTATACCCCTGAGGTCCCTGGATGCCCCGAGTCCTTTCCTTGCTATTTATGGCAATGTGGGAGAAACCAGGGGGTCTGAGCATGGACCTGACCGTGCTCCCAGGGGCCGAGGAAAGCACCCATCTGTCCAGTCTTCCCTCCACCCCGCCGTTCCCTCCTACCCAGACTCTTGGGCTGACGCGGCTCATGCACTCAGCAGCGCCATCATTCAACGTTTAGCTTCGCATCACGAGGGCCTCCTCTGGCCTCCTCTGACCACTCCTGAACCTGCAGTCAGCACTAGTTTGCAGGACACGCGTGGACAAAGTTGATGGATCACGGCCTCCAACGAGGAAGGTGCCCAGGCAAGGAGTCGGAGAGCCGGGGATGGAGCAGCACTCACCCAGGGAGGCGAAGGCCAACAGCGGCCACCACCGAGGACCTCCCTTCCCACCCTGAGGGCAGCTCACCCAGGGAAGCGAAGCCGACACTGGCCACCACTGAGGGCCTCAAGGGCTCTCCCCACCCCGAAGGCGGCTGCGATCACATTTCCCATCGCACCAGGAGACCCCTGTATTGAGCACAAACCTTTTCAACCTTCGAATCAATAAGGAATCACAACACAGACATTCCCCCAATCCAAATGGCCAGCCCACAAAACAGACACGCAATCATACACGTTTCCTGTGGGAAAATCAGTCAGTCCCTGGGGCCTCGCGCCAGGGGTGGGGGAGCATCATGGGGAGATGCCCCAGCCCCAGCCTGGCTCTTCCCTCTACAGCTCCTTTTCCCTCCTCTTCCCCCCGCCCCCGCTAGCCTCAGAGGCTCCTCCCTCAAATTCTTTCCCCTTGATGAAGTCATTTATGCCCAAAATACAAGGCAAAGTCATGGGGGCTCAAGAGAAAATCCATACCGTGGCCCACGTTTTAGATTCTCATAAGTTTGAGAATAACCAAGCAAGAATCTTTGGCATCTGAATGTGGTCTGAATGCATCTGAGCACACTGCCTGTCACTGGCCCGGAGTGGATCATGGGTGTCTCGGACATCTTCGCAACTCTACACCAATTATTTTGAAACACACTAGCAGAATAGAACCATGTGAATAGCTGCTTCTCAGTTAAAAGTAGGAAAAGACTCCAAAAGCTGCCCTCAAGGAACATCCTTCCCATGAGGAGTTTCTACATCGGGCCCTTCAGGCACAGGCAAGGCCCCTGGGCCCAACTCCCTCATCCCTGCGTCATAAAGCAGCAAAGATGGTGGGGAATAAAGCAAGTGAAGGAGTCAGTCCCGCACAAAACGGGCTCCAGAAGCCACAGCCACTCTCCCAGTGTGGGAGCCAAGTTCAGAGACCTGGAAACACCAGCGTTCCCAGGGAGGAGGGCAGAACAATGCCATTTCCCCCTAGTTTATGGAGACACCACTCCACGTCCTCTGGCCTTAATAGAAGAGACTTCACATAAATGATTTCAATGACTCCACCACACACAGAAAGTGGGCTAAGGGCTAATGCACCCATTTAAATGCCTGGCAAAAACACATTAAATGAACACACAGATAAGCAAGGTTCTCCTGTTATCCACGAAATATTCAGAAACAAATCCAACAAGCAATCTCTTTGCAATCAAAAGACCAATTCAGAGGTGCAGATTAAAAAATAAACGTACAACTGAACCCTTAATACACCAAGAACCAAATTCCACGGAAGTGTTATCACATCACCACCTCCCAGCTGAAGGAAGCAGCACTGGCCACTGACCAGCTGTTCACTCGTGGGTCAGTGAACGAAAGGCAGTGCTGTCCAGGACAACAATGAGATGTTAACCTGAAAAGGGCAAAATTGCAGAGGCTGGAGGGACCTTCCAGGTAACCCGGCCCCCTCAGTGGACAGAGGACCCCCGTGGGGCCACAGAGCCCAGAGCTCCAGTGTGTTTGGGGCAAGCACTCAACTGCAACCCTGATGATGTCCGAACGCCTTCTGCTCTTCTGCGTCTCTGCCCCAATAACAGGGAATCCATGAATGCTAAGGACATATAACGCATTTTACAATACATGTAGATTTTTAGCAAATTAAAGATAAACAGTGACAAACTTTGAGAATTAACCAAAATGTAGTTCAGTGAATGCCCAAACTCAAAGCTAGTCTCCAAGAGGTGATAAGCTGTGTGTGGTGGTTAACGCCTGTAAATCCCAGCAGTTGGGGTGGCTGAGGCAGGAGAATCACTTGAGCCTAGAAGGTTGGGGTTGCAATGAGCTGTCATTGTACTACTGCACCCAGCCTGAGAAACAGAGTGAGACTGTCAAAAACAAACAAACAAAAACAAATTAAAGGAGTTCAAATGAACTCGCCCATACCCTTTAAATTTTCATTTGGGTACATGGGGTGATCTAGTTCCTTTTTCCCTTGCAATACATGAATTAAATATAATCTAACAATTAAATGGGAAAATTTAATTATTTTCCCATTTCATTATTCCCTATCTCAGGGAAAAAGTTAAAATTATTCCCTATTTCAGGGAAAAAGCTAAAAATCATTTTAAACCTTCCTTCCACAAAACAGTATACTCAGTCATCTCTATCTGCTTGATCATGTGGAATTCAGCTTCACATGTCTGCAATACGGTTTTTGTTAAACAGCGTTTATGTAGACAGGCAAGAGAAAGAAACACTTGGTCTATGTAGAAGCAGCAGAAGACACGTTTTAACAGAAAAGGGAGAAGATACCACCGTGTGAATCTGGAAATTCTGTCCTCATCTTGTCCACACACACAGAAAACACCCAAGCAGGTGCCTAGTGTCCAACGGGAGCACAGAAAGGACAGGGATCCCTCCAGTTGTTTAATGACCAGCCCCACTTGTCACCGCCACATAACAAAATCCGCATGGTAACTTCAGCACGTTTCATTCACGATTCCACGGAAATCAGGCTGAAGAACATACAGATGTTTTGCCCACATTTAAAAATCCAAGTGTGGGACTCATAGAAATAAAATACACTATGGGTTCACTTAACTTTTCCAAATTTTTACTTGGAGAAACCTATAAAGTTCTTGTCAGTTACATCCTTAAGTTTTTCAATAATTTTTAAATGCAAAGGTCGGGCAAGACTTGTAAAGAGGTACTCACATACGGCCCGGCGTGGTGGCTCACACCTATAATCCCAGCACTTTGGGAGGCCGAGGTGGGCAGATCACGAGGTCAGGAAACCGAGACCATCCTGGCTAACACGGTGAAACCCCGTCTCTACTAAAAATACAAACAATTAGCCAGGCATGGTGGCGGGTGCCTGTAGTCCCAGCTACGCTGGAGGCTGAGGTTGGAGAATTGCATGAACCTGGGAGGCGGAGCTTGCAGTGAGATCACACCACCGCACTCCAGCCTGGGTGACAGAGGGAAACTGTCTCAAAAAAAACAAAGGAGGTACACACATACATGCTACGTTCTTCTCTCAAAGAGACGGGCCCTTTTTTAAGATTCCAGAAGTAAATGTGGTTGTCACCCTGCTTTTGAGAGGATGGGCTGTGTTTTAATCATGAACACACTTTCCTCCATGCACCAAGGATGAACCATGGGGGCAGTGCTACCGCCGCCTCCCCGCTGGAGGCATTCGTTAGCAGGGCAGGCAGTGCCTCGTGCTGGTGGGCATCCAGCAGTAAGGGGGTCTTGCACTTCACTCCCTGGGCCCAGCCCCAGACAGAGGGGAAAGAGACACCTGTATCATAACTCATGTATATTTATAGACACACAGAGACTCTGCAGTGCAAGGTGCAGAACTAGAAGGAATCATGGAAATAAGAGGGAAGACATTTGGTTATGACTGGCAGAGCCACCTCCAGCCTCAGCATTTCCTGCCGGAGCCCTCACTGACCAGACTCCTCCAGGGTCACTGCCACTGCCTTCCCCAGCTCATGACAGGGCAGACAGTGACAGAGCCTCAGAACAACCTCCCACTCCTTCCTCACCAGCCCAGGGGACGAGCTGTTCATGAGTGTCCCAAAGCCTGAATGCGGGAACACAGAGGTGACTGAGCAGAAAGTGGGACAGCCACAATGGCCGCGGGTGTGCAGATATTGCAGGGCACCCCAGCAGCCCTTTCCATCTTAAAGAGGACGGCCACGGGTGTGCGGATGCTCCCGCGTGACCCAGCCGTCCTTTCCACCTTATAGGGGAACGGCCACGGGTGTGCGGATATTCCCGGGTGCCCCAGAGCCCTTTTCACCTTAAGGAGATTTTCACAGTCTCATATCAGTCTCCAAACTATTCAGTGAGGTTGGAGGAGTATCACTGTGGACCAACACTGATTGGCACCAAGTAAGGGCAATTTTATAACCATGTCTCAACCATGAAACAATCAGGTCTTTGGCCATCTGATCTAAGCTTTTTCCATAACAAAGTTGGATAATTAAGTTGAACTTTGGTTTTCCAAAGCTTGTTACAGAAACCACATCTTCCTAGGTGTGGCTCTGTGGTGTCGCGTGCACACATCAGTAGCCAGGCTTGCCAAGACTCACGGCACATTACACGTTCACCTGAGAAGGCTGCTCAATCACTGAGGGCTCTGGCGTGCTCTGAAATGAATTTGCCACTTCAGCCTACACTCTACTCCCTTGTTTGGTTAAAGAAACCCAAAAAGCAGAATTTGTTTTGGCCAATCGCCTGCTGACTCAACTGCAGAGGTTTTCATTAGAGTACTTTCATTGCATCATAGAAAGTAAAGTCATATAGATCAACTCATTATTACCACTCCAAAGGTTTAGTAAATCTCCAGATAATCAGGCAAACATTTTAAGAAGCTACATTAAGGTTTACAATACTCAAAATTTAAAACTACATCCGGCCGGGCGCGGTGGCTCAAGCCTGTAATCCCAGCACTTTGGGAGGCCGAGACGGGCGCATCACGAGGTCAGGAGATCGAGACCATCCTGGCTAACACGGTGAAACCCCGTCTCTACTAAAAAAAATACAAAAAAAAAAAAAAACTAGCCGGGCGAGGTGGCGGGTGCCTGTAATCCCAGCTACTCGGGAGGCTGAGGCAGGAGAATGTCGTAAACCCGGGAGGCGGAGCTTGCAGTGAGCTGAGATCCGGCCACTGCACTCCAGCCTGGGCGACAGAGCAAGACTCCGTCTCAAAAACAAAAACAAACAAAAAAAACTACATCCATACTTGAAAAAGCCACCATTCCCGTTTTAGATGGCCAAATGCATATGAGAAAGAAAGAAACGTGCTGAGCGCATTTTTTGGGTAACCTTATGGAGAAACTGCCACTTTAAAAATGGCTCTAGTTCCTGGCTCCAGATGGGTGTGGTGGGTTGCCTCACTCAAGTTCAACTCCACCTGAAGCTGGGACACTAGAAATCCATTCCCAGACTCCAGGGCACAAGAATTCCCACTTCTGGAAACAGCCTGGAATGCAGACCTGTAGCAGAGAATTCTTTCCTGCCCACCCTAACCGTCCTCTGTGGAAGGCAACAGTCAAAGACAAGTCCACCCCCCAGGCGCAACTGCACCACGAAGAACCATTTCAAGGTGGAAGGTGATTGATTAGTGCGAACAGGCAGTTTAGCTAATCACTTATAAGGCAGAGATGGGGGGTTTGAAGGCCTGTGTCTGGCCTTGTCCTCGGTAAATGGTCATCTGCAAGTCAGCCTAAGCCACATAGGAAGGGGCTTCTTGCAGTAAAAGTGGGGGCGCAGTTGTGGGGAGGGGGAATGTCTTAACCACCACTGTTTTACAGGATCACAGGGCTCAGGAAATGTTCAGTATTATCACACACCAAGGTTTTTACAGTCTGAAGAAAACTACAGTCCTAAGGTGTCAGTTCTCAAAGCCTTAAGTTCCTCCTGCTAAGATTCCCAGAGGGTCTCGACTTCTTGCACTGAACCCCAACTTGCACAGGCTCCTGCGTCTTCCTCCTGCAGCAAATGCACATGAGAAGGCTGTGGCTCTGCTGCAGTAATGATGCCATGCAGCTCTAACACCGTGGCAGAGTAATGGCTTTGGCCTGAATGTCCCCAAAACCTCATGCTGAAACCATCTCCGATGGGATACATTAAGAGGTGGGACCTTTGGGAGGTCCTGCTCTCAGGTCTGGGGTTGGTGTCCTTGTTGGGAGGTGGAGGTGCCCTCTTGCTCCTCCACCATGTGAGTCCCAACGAGATGCCTGCTGACACGCAAGAACCTGTGAGATGCTGCCGTCTGTATGCCACAGGCCCTGGGACACCAGATGTGTAGGTGCCTTGACCTTGGACTGCCTTGACCTTGGACTTTCCAGCCTCCAGAGCTGTGAGCAATAAATGTCTGTTTACAAATCACCCAATCGACAGCAGCCGGACAGAGAGACAGTAATGTTACAACATGAGTCACTTTCTCAGTGGGCCAGAGGCCTCCCCATGAGCCACCACCGTAAAGCAAGAACTCCCTGGAGGATGCAAAGGGGTTCACAAGGAATTCTACCCAGCACCAGGGTGTCTGTCCTTTCTCGTAGGAAGATAGCTGAGCCATGGCAGGAAACTACGGGGTGGGTGGGACTAGACAGTAATGTGTCACCTGCTCATCTAAGCCTCAGTCTCCTGCCTCTCATCATGACAGTGGGGGTAACCCCCTCACCTGAGCTGTTAGGGGAGGTAAGATTGCTGGGTGATTAACAATTGTTAGTTCCACAGAAATTAGGCAAAGAATCCGCCCCTACGTCTTATAAAACCAAACCAGCCCAGGAATTCCACATCACTACTAATTTGCATGGGAAAATGCTGGATTCTCATAAGTTCTGGCATGTCATTTGTATTGATAAAGTTTGCAGAGTTGTCACATACTAAGTATGTAAAACAGGAAAATAAATCATGCAATTTGGAGGTTGAAGCAGGAGAATCAATTGAGTACAGGCGGTGGAGGTTGCAGTGAGCCGAGGCCGAGCCACTGTACTCCAGTCTGGGTGACAGAACGAGACTCGATCTAAAAAAAAAAAAAAAAAAAAAAAAAAAAAAAAAAAAAATTGCTGCTTCATGCTAGTAAAGTGGGCAGATTCTACATGCCAACTCTTATTCAAAGGTCGCCTAACACTGACTCAGGAACTCTGGCCCTGATGTGCTTGAAGTTTTAATGCTAACAGTGTTAAAGACCACTCCCCCAGGAGCTCTGAACAAGTACTCCAGGTATACGCTGAACAAGACCACACACTCTCTGACCGAAATCTAACTTCACAGACCCAAACTACAGAACCACAGAAGACACTGCTTCTGTCCAACTTTGTGTTCTGCCACCGTTTGTGTCCGTTATTTCCTACAAACCATCTCATTAGAATTTAGGGCACACAAAAGGCTGATACAACAGGGTTACTTTTCAAAGGTTTGGAGGTGAAGAACAGATACAATGCATTAACTTCCTATGGCTGCTGCAACAAATTACCACAAATGCAAACCTCCTCTCAGCCCTGGAAGTCAGGAGTCCCAGGGCTGAAGTCAAGGGGTCAGTAGGTTGTGTTTCTGCCTGGAGTCTCCCAATTCATAGAGGCCACCATGCAGCTTGGTTCACAGCCCCACACCCCTCTGACCACTGCCCCGGCCTCAGCCCTGCACCCCTCCAGCCCCTGCCCCACCCTTGGCCCATGCCCCTCCGGCCCCTACCCCACCCCCGCCCTCAGCCCCACAGCCCTCTGGCCTCTATCTTATCCTCAGGTCTCCTCCTCTGAGGCAGACCCTCGTACTCCCTCTCATCAATGCACATGTGAGGACGCTAGACCCCACCTGGACAACCCAGGGTCCTCCCCCATCTCACTGTCTCAAAGCCTCTTTTGCCATGGAAACTTCATTATACTAACAATCATTTAACAAGTCCATTATAATGATGTAAAAATTGGCATTGTTTTCCTCCTAATGAACAGATCAGTCACCCATGTAACCTATAAATATTTCACTATTAAATATACAATACTGTTGGGGACAAAGATGAGGAAGACGGTTCCTCCCTGAAAGATGACTGGACTCTAGATGGAGGGATGAACATTCTGAACAGAATCAACCTAACTCAACATTTGAGTCAGAGAGGCCAAGCAGTAAGACTTTCAAAAAAGCAACCAGAAAGTATGTACCGTGCCTGTAGTTCACAGCTGAGCCTGGCGTCATGAGCATGAGCGTGTGGACATGCATACCAGACCCAAGTTTAAGATCAAATATAAGGAGCTTTCAACTGTAGTGTTTAACTAGATCTTATTACAAAATAGCTTCTCGATTACAGTTTTTGTCCAAAAAGTTCTCTGTAATTAAAGAAATTAATTTTCCCCTAAAAAACACTTCGCCATCTATCATCCCATAAAAACTAAATGGATATATTAAAGAAAAAAGACAAATGTTTGACTTCGGGGGTTTGCCTACGACTTGGATAAGAATGATTTTCTTCTGGCCAAGCAGGGAGCAGCTGGACCAGACTGGAGGGAAGGAAAAACAAATTTCCACTCTGACCTCAGTTGGACACCAGAGTCTTCCCTGTCAGAATGTGGGTGTAGTGCTTCCAACACACCAGCCTCTGACAAAACTCGGCCCAAGGGTGTGGGAAAAGGCCGTCTACTTCTGAAAAATCTATAAAGTACAGACACATCAAAAGCTTCAGAAGACTGTAAAGTGCCAAGGAGACCACTGCACCCTTGGAGTTTACAGAAAATGGCCAGCATCACACGTGCCTGAGGTCCAGGTTCAGCTCCCAGCTGCCGCGACACCGTGAGCGCAGTCCTGGCTTCCCCTCTGATGCAGAGAGCTGGAAACTCTGCTGGCAGCACTCAGAGCTCAGAACATTCTAGATGAAAGCAACGTGTTCCTTTTAAAATGGGGAACCGGGGCAGCACAACTGAAGCTCTATGACTGTCTCAACTACTGGGTTTCGGGGTAGCATTAGGAAATCGTGAGAATCCAAACCTCAATTTCATACAGATTCCAAACTCACTGCAGGTTCCAGAGTTTCCTGAAGCATTCTTCCAATTTATCACTCAGGATTCCCTTGCCAAAGCTAATAAAGTCTAAATTCCTTACGGAAAAGCCACCATAAGCACCACCACAAATAAGATCAACTAACGCCCGCCCTTTGCACCAAACCTATAAACTGTTACTCACAGAAGACTGCGCTGGAGGCAGCTCTCAGCTGACGCCGAATCCGTGAGACTTCATTATCCCCATTTTGGATCGAGTGTGAAGACTGTCAGCAAACCAGGGCCCCAGTGTGAAGTAGAGAACAGATTCTCTGATACCTGCCTAAACATTTTCTTCCCACCTGTCTTGGATATTGAGCACCCTCAGAGCTACTGAGTCATCCACATTTGCAGGTCATTTATCCAGCCACCAGGAGAACATAATTATGCGATAAAAATGCCTTCTCAGGGCTTTGTCATACTCAACAACGCAGCTCAGAAGGCTTGGTAAGCCCAAGAAAGGGGGAAGCGTCCTCCAAATAGACAAAGACCAAGGAAAACCGTGCAGCGACTCTCTCAAGACAGCAGAAACAGAGCCTGCTGTAGCCTTTCAGGCCATGCTGGCCACAGCCCTGCGTTAGGTGGCACCATTTCCACACATGCAGCCTGCTGGGCCCATTTGAAAGGTCCCGATTGCGAGACACTCACCCCCACTTCCAGTTTCTGCAAGACCCGCTGCAGCCCCACTCCACCGCGGGGGCGGACTGTTCAAGTTTTCCCTGCGAGACCCCTCAGAGCCTGCACAGCGTCTGAGACTGGGAAGCACCAAGGATCCAGAAACGCACAAACCCGTTCTCCTCATGCTGCTTTCTGGGTTCCAAGTTGTCTTAAGAACGAGTCCTGCATAAACCCCGGGCTGGGGAGCCAGCCACAGCCCAGCAGCACCCAGCTCATGTGCTCCACCCACCCCACAGAGGACCACGGAGGCCCCAGCACACTCTGTCCGCGGGGCAAGACCCCAGAAACAGCCACAGTTCAGTGTTCTGCCACTCACCCCGCTGCCCTAATTACCTGCTGTGATCTGAATTCTCATTGGTTGGGTAGGTGATCCCACAGCTCCGCTGCCCTAATTACCTGCTGTGATCTGAAATTGCATTGGTTGGGAAGGGGATCTCTGCTCAAGTACTCCCTGCTGCCTCCTTGCAAACAACATAAAAAATCCAAAACCTCTCTGAACGTTTACTATAACCTCAAAACAAGACCCATCACCAGACCAGGGAAGATACACACGCACATCTGACAGCTGGTGGGCGTCAGTGACCGACGCCACGGCTTCCGTGTGGCGTGTGAAGCGGGAGGCCTGACACGGTGACTCAGGCTGGGGTCTGAATAGGGGTCTTCCAAGCAACTAGGCAACCAGGACGCACACCCCAAAACCCAAGTCCCCGCACTCATGTACCTGGCAGAAATGCTGCGTGGCCATTGACACCAGTTGTGCACCAAGACCGATCTGTGTCCTGTGGCCCTCACAACGTCTGTACACATCTGGGCCCAGCACAGGCACGCATGTCACCCTGCTCGCCTCCAGTGGGGCTCTCTCCTACCAAGGGGGATGGTCCTGAAGTCCGTTGAGATTTCCAAAGCTCTACAAAGTCGTCCTTCCTCCTGCTTGTTCAGAAGACCTAAAGCCCTGAAGACACCAGTGAGAATTGACCTAGCCTCTTAAGGCAGCTCAAACACCTAAACAGAGGAACGCTGGACCTCTCTGCCCTCGGGAGCAGCCAATAACCCACTGGGCTAAGCAGAAGGCACAGATGTCACATCCAGAAGCCAGTGGCGCTCACATTTGCATTCCAAGAGCCACCCTTGTGAGTCCCTCCAAGGCTTCCAAGTCCCACTTGATTGTTTTCATCGTATCTCTATAACATCAGAGACATTATATCTCATGGTATCTATGAGATCCTCTCTACTTTTATGAGCATATATGCTCCCTGACTTACCATGGGATGAAACTGTTCCAATAAACCCAGCGTAAGCTGAAAATATCCTAAATAGAAAGTGCATTTGACATAATAGTTTCAACTTACAATGGGTTCATTCAGAGGCAGCCCATCTCGGGCCGAACAATGCACTGAGTGTGACTAGTTCACACCATCACAAGGTTGGGAAAAAAAATCACAAACGTAACCATTGTGAGCCAGGGACCATCTGTATTGTGGCTCCTGTCTTCAGAGACAACAGAAACCTCTTCTTAGACAAGAATCACAATTTATAATCCTCAAAATGTTAAACTTAGTTTAACAATCTACAGATTCAAACAAAGCCAAAGTAGGCCCACAAGACCGTTTGTGCCATTCGCTAAGACACACGACTCTGTAATAACCCTCACCACAGCCCCTCAGGGTGAGTCCCAGAGGTGGGTGAGGCTTGTAGCTACGGACACTAACAAAACCAAAATCAGAGTACGCAGCTGCAGTCAAGACAGATGACTTCTCCACTAGCATATGCACAAATGTTTATCAGCAAATCTGATCTTTGCTTTAACTCCCTCTCATGACCTAAAAAGGAGTCCACCACACACACACACACACACACACACCCCACTTCAAAAACATAATTCGTACTTGCATTCAATTCTGGGCATTTGGAATAGACCTAATGGGGGATTAAACCTCTCCTCCAACCCATTGCTTAGTCTTCTTTGAGGATGAAGGATTTTGCATAACACAAGTCAGCATATAAAAGATCTTGTATAGAAACAGACTTTCAAGTGGTCCTCATTAGAGTGATTCAACTAATATACAAAGGACCCAACACACAGCACAATGTCTATTAGAAGAATGATTAATTTGTTCCCCTCAAAATCCTAATATCTACACAGAAAAAATACCCGATACACATTTTATCATTCTTTACCAGTATAGTCATACAAAGGAGTATCACAAAAGCGAAAGAACACATTTGGTTTGACTCACAGTTCTAAATTTAATATAAAATTGCTAAAACCACCAAGACAAACATGACTATGAAATATTTAACGATCTTCACCTAAATTCAAGTCACCATTCAACCACCAATACCTCTGCTCTCCTTACAGGAACTTTCCAAAAGTAAATTTTGGAATTAACAGGACAAATTTTTCTAGTGATAGAAATTAGGAAGAAATTGGTCGAAGGTGGTTCCTTGGCTGTCAAACTTTTTCTCAATAATATTTTGTAAAATAAAAGCATCAAACAGATCTTTACATTAACTTACAATCTATCAAGCAATACTGGAGCAAGCTTTAAATATTAGCCACATTCTGTCAGGGCTGACTAACATAAAATCAGCATCAGTCTCATGTCTTGCAGTATCCACAGCTCATCTTCTCAAAACCACTTAAGATTTCATAATTAACTCAATTAAACAATCTAAGTCATCTCCTTGATCATTGACATGAAGGGATAATTTTCCCCCAAAATAGTACCTCTTTCCTTGACATGATTTAATCTGTGGTTAGAGTATTTAACAGGATTTCTTTCCTTCTTAGAAAATAAAATATACACCTTTCCAATATGAAAAACACTAACCGATAATGCTATAGCTTAACCAGGTCAAAAGGGTTTTTTTTTTTTAAAAAGTTAAAAAAAGAACCTAACTGCATCTTTGGACCTTATGTGAGGTAGTGTCCAGGGTCACTGGGACCCCCACTTGGTCAGTGCAGCTGGGTACCAATTAAAGACAGAAACCCAAGGGTTCACTCAAAGCCCCTTCCCAGCTCTTCATCCTAGTGGAAGCCATGGGCACAAAGGAATGCGGCATTCCACGGAGGACTTTGGGGAATGGCTGCTTGAGAACATCAAAGTGGCTCACGTCCCCCAAGTATAAAGCCAGTGACTGCTCTCAGCTTCAATGCAGTACCATCCACAGCAGCCAAGGTCTGGAATCACCTGAGTGTCCGTCAACAGGGGATGAAGGGAACGTGACCCGAACATACACAGGAGCAATACTCCACCACACAGCTGAGATCCCTGTCATCTGCGACAGGATGGATGGAGCTGGAGGATATACGTTAAGCAAATGAGCCAAGCAAAGAAATGGAGCATGTTCTCACTCATAAGCAGGAGCTGAGAGCAGATCTCATGGAGGCCAAGAGTAGGTGGTCAACAGGGCCCAGCAGAGCCCACTCATAAGCAGGATGGGCAGAGGCTTGTAACGGGCACAAACACACAGCCTAATGGGAGCACAAGCCCTACTATTGATAAATCAGCAGGGGGATGGCAGTGGGTCATCTACTGTGTATTTCAAAACAGCTAGGAGAGAATAACTTGAACATTACCAGCATAAGGAAAAGAAAATATTTAAAGTGAAAGACATCCCAAGTACACAGATTTCATCAATACAGGGATGAATCAAGATATCACATGCACTCTGAAAACATGTACACATATTATGTATCAACAAAAACAAAAACCAATGACAGAACCATTTGCGAAGCATGTGCAGGAGAAGAATGGGAAGCCTGACATGATGTGGCTGTGTGTCCCCACCCAAATCTCATGCTGAACTCTAACCCTTTGTTGGAAGTGAGCCCTGGTGGGAGTGACTCATGGGGGTGGTTTCTAATGGTTTAACACAATCCCCCAAGTGCTGTCCTCATGGTAGTTCTGAGATCTGGTTGTTTGGAGGTGCATGGCACCTTCCCCTTCACTCTCTCTCCCCTTCCAGCCATGTGAAGACATGCCCACCTCCCCTTCACCTTCCACTCTAAGTTTCCCCAGATGTAGAAACCTGTACAGCCCACAGAACTGTATGCCGATTAAACCTTTTTTTTCCTTATTACCCAGCCTCAGGTAATTCTTTATAGCAGTGGAAGAACAGTACAGTCCTCAGGACCAGCAGTGTTTTCTTTCTCCCCAGGAGCCAACAAGGTCCCACACACTAACTTGTTTTCCAAAGCCTTTGCCAGAATGCTGAGGCTGTTTTGGGGATACGGACTTTCCCCATCTCTGGCAAACCAGATGGGGCATCCTATTTGCCTCTTACCACCTTTCTCAGACAAACCCTACCTCTGAAACATCCTCCGCCAGGGGCCTCCTTCAGCAGCAGCAAAGCTGAGTATTCCTTGCACCTCCCTTCTTCTGAACAAGTAAACATCTTAAGCTTATTTTTCCATCTTCCCAGCTCATTGAAAAAAATATCTTATGCTTTCTATTTTCCTAACACACACACGGAAGAGAAGTGCCGTGAGGGCAGGGGCTCTTGCTTTCCCGGATCTGAGCCTGGCCCTCAAACACTAGACGAATTCATACTGACACGATATCCAGAAGCAGAAATGCAAATATCCACATGACTTCAAATACCCTAAGGATCTAACAGGCCGAGTGGCCCATGTAACTATGGTTTGTGCTGGGCCATTCAACTGGTGTCCAAATCCCTGTCCAAGTGAGCTCTTTAATTTTGGGACTTTTCAGACAGCTGTTTTTTTGTTGTTGTTGTTGGTGGTGGTGTTCTGTTTTGTTTTTATTAAAGGGATCTATTACAGTTACAATCAAGAATATCCCAGGCCGAGTGTGGTGGCTCATGCCTGTAATCCTAGCACTTTGGGAGGCCAAGGTGAGCTAATCAAATGAGGTCAGGAGTTCAAGACCAGCCTGGCCAACATGTTGAAACCCCATCTCTACTAATACAAAAATGAACCAGCCATGGTGGCAGGCACTTATAATCCCAGCTACTCAGGAGGCTGAGGCAGGAGAATGGCGTGAACCAGGAGGTGAGGCTGCAGTGAGCCAAGATCGCGCCACTGCATTCCAGCCTGGGCAACACAAGACTGTCTCAAAAAAATGAAAATACACCAATACGCCCAGTGAGTTCTTCACCAACATCAGATACATCAGTTTAAAGAAAAATAATATGAATGCATGTTTTTAAATTTCAGTGTTGAATTTAACCATATCTTTTAAGAAGATATGAAGATAGAAGTTTCCCAAGGATCGGGGGAGAAAAAAGCAGTTAAGAAAATGTTAAAACCTCAGGAGAAAAACAAGTATGGGGTAAGACCTCAAGGCAAAACTTTTTCCTTGCACTTTGATTTCAAAAGAACAGAGATGCCCAAAATATGAACTCTCCCATCTGCATTTTATATTCCTCTCTGTCCTTTGAAGGACTGGAGATGGGATTCCAGGTTCCAAAGTGCCCGGCCAGGGCTCACATCAGGCCAATTCCTCTACGTCCTTTGAAAGGCTGGAGATGGGATCCCAGGTTCCAAAGTGCCTGGTCACGGCTCACATCAGGCGGCATCTTTCACAGCTGTTTACTCCCCTGACCGTGCTTAGAGAGCTCTGTGGCCCAATTTACACAAAAAGGTCCTAATTTACACACGTTCATCACTTTGAGCAGAGTCTCAAGAAATGAGACAAATATTGACACTCCACAGAAGCAAGTATTCTCTTCCGAAAAGTCAAGTGTCAGGTTCCCATGAGCCAGGCAGCTTGGTTACAGAAAGCACTGGCTGACTTGCTGGTTTAATGTTAAATGCATTTAAAATGTTAAGTGATCCGGCCCCCCTCCCAGTGGGTGTGTACGTTGAGCTGGTTGCAGTAGTGATGCACAGACCACGTGGTTTTGCTTCAAGCAGAGGACCCCACACCCAGGAAGAGACCAAAGGACGGCATCGAGGTCTAGGACAGTTCTAAGGAGAGCTGCAGTCTGAATGCCTCGTCTGCAAATAGTCTCTCATTTCAGAGGAAATCACTGAACAGAGTTAGTAACACGTGAATTTTAAAAATTCATATTTCTAATTTCATCCCATTAGAACTTTTGAAGAACAGATGTGCACCTGCTCCAAGTCAATGAGAGGACACTCAGTCCCTCACAGGTCCTCGGCCTCCGCCTCTCACCTAGAGAACGTCAGCTCAAGCCAATCACAGCGCAGTGCGATTTTCTATAATATGCACGCCTGCATCTGAGCTGAGATGTGAATGTCTGGAATGTGCCTGCCAGGCCCAGGAAGAACTGCAGCAGCTGTGGGGACATAAGCCGCTAAGGAATCCGATTTGGAGGGAACTCGAGGCAACTAAAACTAGTTCCACTGGTTTTTCTTAGCAAGGCTTGACCAGGCAAACTCTTATCACTGTTGCTAATTCATGGTAATTGGGATGGGGACTTAACAGTAAGTAATTAGAGCAATTCTAGAATTTGCTACTCAATTACAATGGCACAGATTCCTGAGAATGGAAGAACTGTTGGCCAGGAATAGAGTTCAACAGGTCCTCCCCATACCCCAGGAAACATGACATTTCCATGCACCCCTGCTTTGTTCCCTGGCAACCTGATCTCAGCCGTCTGATGGCATCACTCCCCAGAGCTGGAAACACCTGACCTCTTGTCACCCTCCCATCTGCCCTGCTTTCCTCCAGCCCGGGAGACTCAGCGATGCCCACATACAGGACCAGGAAACCAGGGTTATCCTAAACCAGTGCCTGCATTCAAAGTCCTCCATGGCAGGACAATCACCAACGGCCAATACTCCCAGAACCTTCCACCTCAAAACAGGAGCACATCTGGATTCAAGCTGACAACGCTGCATTCTCTTTGCCATGTACATATGGAGGCATGTCAGGTTCCACCTAAAGGTATCAAGTTTCACGCTGGTCAGGAGCCCAAACCTAGTCACTCTGCATGATCTCAATTCACCATCCACAGAGAAGCCTGCAGTTTTCCTCTGGTGCACGGTGTGTACGGTGGATGCATTTCCTCTGAAAATTTGGAGACGGGATCCTGGCCAAGGAGGCCAGTCACCCTAGCCCCTGCAAGGCCCAGACGTGCCCCTCTGCTGTCTGCACACAGTACCCAAGTCTAGCAGTGCTGGCTCTGTGGTGGGATCCATCTGGGCCTCAGAGGACCCAGGGCACAGGAACCGTGCAGCCTGGCTGTAGCCAGAGGCCTAAAGGATCCCCACGAGGCTCTCCAGCCAAGGTGCCCCCACCACAGGCAGAGCCATTCAAGAGAACTGCCAGCTGAACCGGAAACGTCCCAATCTGCTCAGCCAACACAGAAAGATAACAGCCACCTACAGCTGCTGAGCCCCGAAACGTGGCCACTGGGCCTGAAGGGCTGAATCCGGAATTTAATCTGTGAAGTTCTTTTCAAATGTGTTTGGCTATGTAATCAAATCTTTATTCTAATTCAATTTAAAGGAGCCTCTGGCTATGGGCTCCCTTGTCGGGCATCAGCTCCAGGGAATAAGAATGGGAAGGAGAAGCCCAGAGCCTCTCTGCATTCTCCGCCCTAATTCAGCACGTCATCATAAGGAAAGGCACTCCAGCAGGAGAGGTGTGCACAGGAAGAACTGGGTTGGCCCTGACACAAGCATGACCCCCATGGCATCACAGCTGCCTCAGCCAACAGGCAAAAGACAATGATGCCCACCTGGACAGGTCACCGGATGTGATGATGCACCCCAAGCCCTAGTCCCACAGCAGCCAGAGACCACCCGCTGCTCGTCCCAGGTGAAACACAAGCCCTAGTCCCACAGCAGCCAGAGACCACACGCTGCTTGTCCCGGGTGAAACAGGCAGAGCTGCCCGAGCCCTCAAAAGCAGGAAGAATTAAAGAGGCAATTCCCGTGATTCCCACAACACATGACACTCCTGGGAGACAGACACAGGCTTCGCTGTGAAAGTGCAGAGGACGGTGCAGTTCCTAGGTGGGCTGCTTCTTCCAACGATCAGGGAAGAAACCAGATCCGTTTCCTTGTAGGAGAATCATTTGTACCGTGATTAGACAGAAGGTGGCCGATGTTATCAAATCATCAAGCACTGCACGGCTGTGTCTCCAAGGCGGGCCTGGAAACTTCCAGCCACCCGCCTAGAGGCCACAGTGCTTACAATGGAGATACGGGTGACTGAGGTCTGGCTTCCTCAGGGAAGCCAAATTTGAACTTTCATCACTGAGGAATCGCTCATTTAGAGTCACTCACCCTCAATGCAGAAGAGGGCTCAAGACACTGCACCAGACTTCAACACTCAGGGTTAGGGTCAGGGTCAAATTCACAAGATTTACAAAATGTATTTACTTGGGATGCCGGAAGAGATGTAGCTTCACACCGCCCCAGCTGCAGGGTTTGCTTAGCCCTTTCACCAGTGGATCTCACCAACAAACACATCCACGCCTCATCCATGGCAGCACAGAAAACCACTTGGAAGACAGCCACTCCCACCAAGCTTCCTGACTTTGGTGTTTAAAATCTACATCATTTAAAATCTGTATCTCATACGTGAGATTACACTTCTCCGAACAGACATTGCGATTGTCATTTCACCCAAAAGGGCTTTAGGAAATGACACGCGGTCCAGACGCCAGAGGTAGCCTAATTCCTTTGTGCCTGTATGGAGGCTTCACAGATACAGCCCGGTCACATTAATGACCATATGAGAAGCTCAGGGCATAGACGAACTCAGTGCTGAATTTTTCCATTTTTCGCCCTTTTGTTTTATCCAGAAGACAGCTGAGAGGCGCTCTGGCAGATCATCTCCTTGAGTATAATGACTCCAGCCACTTCTCTTCACCCCAGGTCACCCCTCAGTCACACGCTTTTGAGAAGCCAAAGCAATTCTGTTCTCTTCACGCTGGGTTCCAGGCACTAAATTCCTCCGTTTTATCAATTAGATTATCAAGCAGCCGTTTGTAATCTGGACTGCAATCTGATACAAAATTTAAGGCTAATTTAGGTTGCGGTAACAGCTCCTATTTACGTTATAGACAAGGCATGAATGAAAACTTTAATCTGTTCATAGGACCAATTTTGTAAACAAACCAATTATTCAAGCAATGATTGTCTTCAGTTAGATGCAAATTTCTTTGCTCATAAAAGATTTTCCAGTAGGAATTTTTAAATCCATGGTCTGTGTTTCCTGAGCCTGTCTCTGCACCATCCCCTGAGTGCACAGCAGAACTCAGGGCATCCCATAAGCAGGCCCACTGAAGAGAATAAGCCCACAGCCCCCAGCCCAGGAATCAAGTCCGAGCCCCAGCAGCCCCTCGTCCAGCCGGGACTTCCTCACCAGCACAGCACCCAGAGGTCTTCCAGGTTTAATGCCACGTGTGCGTGGAAAGTAGAGTGGTGGAAAGACCACAGGGGACATTCTACAAATGCAAATTCCCTCCTGGAACAGCCCAGCAACCCTCTGTACCGTCCCCAAAGTACCCATGCCAGGCAGGCATAGAGAGTCTAATGGGGTGCCTAGGAATCAGCATTTAACACAATTCTGATGAATAAAAAAGTTTGAGAGGCCGGTCAGCGAGGGGCTGCTGTGGCCTCCACTCATTTGCAGGCTCTGAAGAGACACCGATTCAGGTAACAGGCCAGACAGGACAGGACAAGGATGGGAAAGTGGAGGGCAAATTCCATGGACCACCAACCACCCCGCCATCCCCACTGAGACTCTGTGATTTAAGGAGAAGCAAAGCCAGGGAGAAAAGATGCTCGCACCATGCGAGGGACTGAGATTTCACCTAAAACGCACAGCATGTGGCTGAGGGCCAAGGTTGGGTAAGCCGGGAGCACAGAACGGGATTCACAGGCCCAGAGGTGCCCCCCACACCCAGACCCCGGGTAGACCTCCCAAGTACTGCCTGTGTCTCCTGCCTGGTTTATTTCCTTCCCCCCTTCTACTGTGTTGGTTTCTCAGCCGCCCCCCACCACCACACACCCCTCTCTAAAAGCTTGGTGGACTGAAAAGGGCGGGGGGGGGGGGTGGTAAGAGCTGGGCTCTGGGGCCAACGTCCTGCCTGAGACATTAGTTCCAACCCACCCAGCTGTGATGTGAGCCCGAGATTTCTCAAATGTGAGATGGGAAGGTAACTGAACCCACTTCCCAGGATGGCTGTGGAGACTGAGATCACATAGCCACACGTCAGCGTCCAGCACATGTGGGACCCCAGCTGTGTTGCCCTTGGTGGGAATCCCTCTATGCCCCCTCTGCTACCAGAGCCAACTCCCAGCAGTAGCTGTGGAGGGTGCATCCTCTATTCCCACTCCACTCACCTATCGCTCCACCCAGTGACCTGCCACGCAGCGGCCACCAGCAAATCCGGCCCCACTGGATAACCAACCACCACCAACCTCCCCCCACTTTGAGGCATCTTCCACTTGCAGTTCCGAAGCAAGGAGAAACCGCCCTCAAGGGCGCTCACCTGTTCCTTATTGCACGTAATGACCAGGGCCACCAGCAAACCCGGCTCCACCGTCCAGGTTCTGGTGGGTTACTGCCCCCCTCCCCCACTTCCTCCGGCGGTGTCTGGGAGGCTCAGAAACTGCCCTCCAAGGGCACTCATCGGTTCCTTATTGCACTAATACCTCATTTACAGAAGTCCACTTTGACTTCCAGCACTACAGGCCTACAGGCCAACCAGAACCCAGTTTTCCTTTGGCCATCTAATGCCAGAAAAAAATCTGTTTCTTAGAGACTTTCATAATTTATATTAATGAACCGTTTGACCATACATAAAATGTTATAAATGTATGAGGCTTTACAACTTGGCAGATGTGTAACTCACATGTTATGATTGAATCCAACTGTTGAAGATATTTGTTTCACTGGAAGGTGACACTTTAGGAATCCTGCTTGCAAGCTCCAAGAGCTTGAGGTCACGTCCACCTCACCAGCATCCCAGAGACCCAGCACTGTCCCACTCTGTGTTTAAAATTCCAAAATACTCTTTCAAAATGCTACTGGCATTTGGTTTGCACATAAAATGCTAAAAACCTTCCAGTGAAACAAATATCTTCAACAGTTGGATTCAATCATAACATGTGAGTTACACATCTGCCAAGTTGTAAAGCCTCATACATTTATAACATTTTATATATGGTCAAACGGTTCATTAATATAAATTATGAAAGTCTCTAAGAAACAGATTTTTTTCTGGCATTAGATGGCCAAAGGAAAACTGGGTTCTGGTTGGCCTGTAGGCCTGTAGAGGCAGACATATCTGCTGACACAACCAAGCTCCTTCCCACTGACATGGCCGCATCCCAGGCCCCTCACCCGGACGCCCGCAGGCCCCTGGAGGAGCAAGCTGACCTGCCCACATTTCTCAAATACACAGCTGTTGCTCACACTGCAGATAGAGTTCAAGGCACGAGCAGGCCACCACGCTAAAAATACCACGCAGCGTCCACGCCAGGTGACGGTGTTTTCACTCCATCCCAAAAGCCCCATGTATGAGTTTACAGCCATGATTACTACATGAATTTTTAGACCCTCAAGACATACTTTGTTTACTTTTATGCAACAAAGTTAAAAGACTATCACTCAGATATAGGCTCTGAAACTGTGGAATAATTATTTGGGAACAGAGCCTCTGCCAGATCAGGATAAGCACTTGGGACAACACCCCGTGACCTCGGTCCACACAAACCCATCCAGACCAGAGGCCTCCCGCATTGCTATGTAATTTCTGTAAATGAGGTATTAGTGCAATAAGGAACAGATGAGTGCTCTTGGAGGGCAGTTTCTG
Source organism: Macaca fascicularis (assembly GCF_037993035.2). Taxonomy (NCBI): domain Eukaryota; kingdom Metazoa; phylum Chordata; class Mammalia; order Primates; family Cercopithecidae; genus Macaca; species Macaca fascicularis. The sequence goes on along the minus strand of NC_088377.1, from coordinate 40,436,926 downwards.
AGGCTCCCAACCACACGGCCACATTAAGGCTGAAGCCGCACCACCTCCAGAAACACTGTCCCTCGCCGAGGTGTGCCTGGCTTCTCCCTTTTTCCAGAACTTAACAAAACCTGAAAGGACAGGTCTGTGTAGAAAACCACAAACTACTTGCGATTCCTCTTCCCAGGTCAGGCTGTAGGAAGCTCATCTCGGCCCTCACCGTGTTCTGACCTTGGTTCCCATAAGAAATAAAGTCAGATTTCTAGTCCCTGTCTCCTGGGCGGTGTGGCAGGCATACATACCTTCAGTTACATGAGGAAAGGCATGGCGAGCCCCCTTCCTTCAGTAAAGCTGCACAGTTCCCCGAACCCTGATGCCATCCCCCTCACGCCACTGTGAACACCTGGACAGAGAACATTTCAATGCGTGCACCTTCGTGGGCTGGTTTTCTATTTCTCCACTAAATCACCCCAAAGTTAGCGCCCTGAACACTCACTTATTTTCTCCCATTTCTGAAAGCTGGAGTCCAAAACAGGTCCCACCAGCTAACGTCGAGGTGTCGACAGGGCTGGCTCTGGGGAAGCGACCGTCTCCTCGCCTCCCGCAGCCTCTAGAGGCTTCCGCATCCCCTGGTCCATATGGCACCTACTGTCTTCAGGACCCACAGCAGCCCTGACGGCCCCTCAGCAGGAAGACGCAGAATGTCAGGAGCCCGGGCTCCAGTGCTAGGGCCAAGCCTCCGCACCCTCCCAGCTCCTCACACACGCCCGTGCGAGCTAACAGAGATTCCACTTTAACTAGTGTCACCTGTGTAAGGGGTAAGTGCCCAGCTGTGAACTGGTTAACCTCGCTCACACAGACCCCGGGAATAACCTCACAGGCCATGGACCACTTCACAATGAGTGACCACCTGCTCGGGGACCTCCATGTCCCAGTAGAGCCCTCCGGTGCCTCCCCGTGGACTCAGGGTCTGCAGCACCAGAGGGCCCTGGATAAAAAAGACAGCTCCCATGTCAGGACGCACTCACCAGCGGTTGGGTTCCCGGTACTTTAAGTAGCCAAGGTGGACAAGCCGGGCCCTGTGCAACTCCATCACAAGAATAACGGCTGCACGTGGTGAGTGCACGGGTGACCACCCCTCAGCCCAGATGGCCGCACTAAGCACATCACCGCCGTGACCTCCAATGAGACTCAGCTGCTGGCACAGTCCAGGTATCGGCCCCCAAGAACATTCTGGATCACAATTCACAGTAGTGATTGTGATCAGGGCCACACATGGCTGAATGTATTTACAGGAGGACGCCACAGCCGATCTGGCTGGACTGAGAACATTTCCCATTGTACATTCTTACAACACCATTTTATTTGCGCTTTATTAAACTTTTATGGCTTTTTTCTGCCTATCTACTTTATGGGAGTGTTTCTTGTTCTTATGACTGCAGTGACACTTTAAGCTACAACTATTAATGTGTAAAATTAGTTTGGAAGACGCCTTCTCATTAAACATTTCACAAGCAAGCAGTCAGAGGCACCTAACCCGGAGGCCTGTTTTCTTCTCTGAGCCAAACCTACATTGGACTCAAAGAAAAGGGCACACGGAGAGGGGCTGGATCTCCAGCGCCCATTCCTAGGGGGCCTCCTGGGGAGCAGATATGGAGGGAGAAGCCCTGGGCTACGGCACCGTCGTACTAAAGAAAAGTCCATTTGGGTAAATGTAAGTGCCAGACTTAAGAGATTAAGTAAACCATGAAAAGAAACCACTAACCACAGCTTCTCCAAAACAGAACTAAACTCCCTTTAGTTTGAATTGGAAAAGCAGAAGTGATGATCAGAATACAAAAAAAAATGACAAAGTATCTGAACACAGGAGAATAATCAAGGGCCACTGTCTCTTCCTGTGTCAGTGGGAGCCTCGCATCTAAGCTGGATTTAGAAGGTTGCTGCTTTGGACTGAAAGTTATCCTCAAACCGTTTGTAAGCAAGTGGAGCAGAACGCTTCAATTATTTCAAGGTTTAGCGGTAAAGCTCTGTAACTCTCACAACTATTTTAATTGGTGTGAATTTTAAAGTGACTCAATCTGTTGGCTGGAGTATCTAACCGCTTACCCACGGGGTCATGTTGGAAAATTATTCCAATTGCTTTTGTTTTTCCTACTGAAGATGCATTTGAACGTTCTTGTAGTTTGCAGTTGGCTGGTTCTGATGTTTGGTCCTGAGGAGGCCCAAGTACCCGGAAAGGAAGAATCTGAAACCTCAAGCCATTCGAGTGCTGTCTGGGGAGATGGAGACCCCAACCCGAGGGCCACTGACGGACTCGACACGAGCGCAGGGCCGCCTGAGGCAACGGGCCACGTATTTGCCGCTTACAAAACAACATAAGCACACACCCCTAGGTGTGCACACACGCCCTGTACACGCTCACGTCTGCCCATACCAACACCAGCACACACCCCCAGGTGTGCACACATGCTCTGTACACATCTGTCCCCGCCATAACCAGCACACACCCCCGGGGTGCACACACGCTCTGTACACGCTTACGTCTGTCCATGCCAACAGCACACACCCCCAAGGTGTGCACACACGCTCTGTACACATCTGTCCTACCAATGCCAGCACACATTCAGTATGCACTCACATCTGTCCCTGCCAACGCCAGCACACATCCCCAAGGTGTGCACACACGCTCTGTACACGCTCACATCCCTCTCTGCCAATATGAGCACACACCCCCAGGGGTGCACACACGCTCTGCACATACTCATGTCTGTCCCTGCAGCCTGAGTCAAACAGTCACAGAGAGGCAGAGGAGGAGGAGGAAGGACGGGATGGGCACCGAGGTCCTGGGCCCGTTCCCCTCCCTACCTCGGGAGAGACCCCTCATGTGATCCTGCCATCACTCACCCTTCCGCCTCCATCCTCCATTCTCCCATATGGATCAGGAGGACGCCCACTGCACAGAGCTGTGATGAGCATGAACAGAAGACGGCAGAAGCTCACGCCAATGTGCTGAGCACGGGGCCTACGGAGTGCTTCTTTCTGCTGTGGCTGACATCATCAAACAAGAGGCCGACACGAGAATATCACTCGCTGAGAAACTGAAACGTGTGACCTAGGAGCCTGTGAAGGTCTAAGAACAAACCAACAAACCAACAAACCAAACGGTTTTGTTTGTTTTTCAAACACCATAGCCTGTTTTTTCTTTTTTTTTTCATGCTCTACCTTGGGTATTATTTATTTTAATTTCAAATTAATTCCAATAAATACACAAAATCACAGGACTGAGCATGGAGCATTGTTTCACTTCATGTCCTCCAGCCTTTAGGACACATTAAGGAAAGACATGATTCCAGGATTCCCATTAGAAAGGCTGCCCTGAGACACCTGCTGGGGCAGCCAAATTGTAGCACTTGGTGCTGCCCCCAAGCTGCTTGGATGAAGCAGAAGATTCCGGAGGTCTCTTTTCTTCTGCCCCTAGCCCAGGAGAGAAGGTGGGAGGAGAAAGGTGAGAGAAGACAGGAAGAAGGAGGGGGGAGGGAGGGAGAGAGGAGGGGAGAGGGAGGGAGACAAGAGGGGGGAGAGAGGGAGAGAGGAGGAGGGAGGGAGGGAGAGACGAGGAGGGAGAGAGGGAGAGAGGAGGGGGGAGAGAGGGAGAGAGGAGGGGGGAGAGAGGGAGAGGGGGGGGAAGAGAGGGAGAGAGGAGGGGGGAAGGAGAGAGGAGGGGGGAAGGAGAGAGGAGGGGGGAAGGAGAGAGGAGGGGGAGGGAGGGAGGAGGGGCATGTTCCATCCACCAAGGCAGCTGCACTGCAGAGAGAATGGAGGATGTGTTGCTTCTCAGGACAGCAAGTTCAAGCTGTTTATAATTGTTAGCGTAAACAGTGACCAGCTGAGGACAGGGCTGCAATTGGAGATGACAACGTTTTTTTTCATAGTTGATATTGGGGACCTGGACCTAAAGCACCATGCCTTACCCTTTTGCCAGATGGGCCAATGCCTCTCTCTACTTGACACTATTTGACTAAATACCCGATATTGACTAGGAATTATGACGTGTAGGATACCCTTTACCGCAGTAACATCAAACTCATGTTCTAAATGCAATTTGCTCAGGGACTGGCTTCTAACTCTGGGTGGGAATGTTAAGCTCAGTCCAGTTCAATTCAGTAAGCATTTATCAAGAAACTTCTAGACCAAGAGCTGTGTTAGACACTGGGTATGGGGTGACGGGGATACGAAGATGTGGAATTAGAACTCAAGAAGCTCAAATGCTCTCATTTAATTCCCTAATGCCATTACCTAGCTTCAACCTGATGGCTGTAATGTCCAAATTCACTTTTTCTTTATTCCAGTTCTACATAACAAAGCATAAATAATCACAGAGGAATGATTCTGTGTTGGACTATTCAGTAGACAGAGAAGAGCATTCTGACCGGCATGAGACACTGTCTCTGTTCCCAGGGAGCCCGTGAGGTGGATGCACAGAGTACACGCGTGAAGATTCAGGAGCACGAGCGTCAGGTGATGGGAGGGGCACAGAGGCAGCACCAGAAAGATGCCTGCTGAGAGGCCGCTGCAGCCAGGCTGGTCGGGAAGGTCACGGGAGTGGGCGCAGGCATCTCCCTCCAGCCGCACTTGGTTTTCATGAGGACGCGCGCAGGGAAGGGGATGACACCGAAATGCTGTGGCGCTGAGGGGAGGAGGAGAGGGACACAGGGCTGAGGGCTGGCCACCACCCCTTGCGTCCATGCCCCTATGAACGCTGCCAAAATCAGCCCCAACGGGGAGAAATGAGGTGGGTGAAAGAGGTGGACACACTTGGCTTCCATGGAATTCACAGATTCCAGTCATTAAAAATCCCTTCTGAGTTTTCATCTGGAAAACTTTGCAAATGTAAATACAGGACAGGAGGCAGAAGATGAAGCCAACACAGTTGGGCTCAAACCGCCACCCTTCTCCTTCTCTCTGCATCCAGGACCCTCCCTGGGCCCCTGAGTGCGAGAACCCGGAGCTGCCCAGCCCAAGGGCGTGGCCCCTGATCAGAGGAGGGAGCCGCACGGCGGGGCCCCCAGCACGTGGATGGCAGGATCTGTGCTATCTCAGTCCCAGGGCCCCAAGCAGAGAAGGCCTGGGGCTACCAGCTGAAGTTTTGGTGTCTCCTCTGTCACCAAAGTCGAAAAGAACTGAGTGGGACCAACGCCGCACCTGGCGGCTCCTCGGTGGCTGCCGACGTGGCCCTCAGGCTGCGGGTGAGACCTTCTAGGGGAGCCCAGACAGCGGCGATCATCACAGCCACGAGTGCTCCAGTTGCCCCAAAACTCAAGCATAGCCTGAGGAAGGCAGCGCCCGCTCAGATCCCCGTCCGGGCTTGTGTGGCACACTGGAGAGGCACATGGCACCAGAACATGGCACTTTAAGTGGCTTTGTGGGGTGTAGGAACACAAAGTGGGGTCTCGAGTGGCTCAGAAGTCACTCCCACCAGCCTGCGGGACCCGGACGGCCCCTTTGGACTGGCAAGAGTCTCTCCAGGGCGGGCTCCAAAGTCCCAAGGATGAGGTGAGCGTCGGTCTTGCTCTGAGGAAGGCCCCTGACAAGTATCCTGAACATGCAGGCACACAGCTGGCTGACTCTTTTGAAGGGACCTGCTGAGCCTCGAGCCAGGGTTGGCTAGAGAGAACTCGACTAACACACGAACCCTGCCCAGGCGCCCACCTGGGGCACCCACAAGAAAACTACGGAAGCTGTGAAGACGGAGGTGTCTACGGGGCTGGGAGAATCCTGGGAGAAGCCGCACTGGGGACCGGGAGGGACGGAGGCCTGGTCCCCACAAGCAAACGAGGGAGGCAGTCGGTACCCTGTAGAATCCTCTACACTCACAGCTGCAGGCCTGGCTGGCAACACAACCTTGTCTGCAGGGGCCCAGGAGCACGTGTGTTTGGCAGGAGCTGTCCTCCTGGAGCCACACTACGGGTACCGTCATTTTAGAGTCAGGTACCTGATATCAGCTATGACAATCAACCATGCCACCCTGTATTACAGCCGTGTCCTCAGCGGGTCACTCTTTGTGCTGACAATTACAAAGAGTTTGAACTCGCTGTCCCAAGAGGCAACAAGCCCTTCATTATCAGGGCCACAAGCCTGTGTGCAGCCCTCCACCCCCGCCGTTTCCCGTCGGGGCAACATGAAGACCCATGACGGTGACTCAGAGCCAGTCCAGTAGCTTCAGTGCAAGAAAAATCACAAAAACTCAAACACATCATAAACATGGGCAGTTGGTAGGAGCAGATTCCTCAATTCAACCTGTTCAGAGGCTTTCTGGGCTAGCACAGCTCTGATCACAGGCTTGCGCTTTCTGCTCCCCATGAAGGGCGGCGAGGAGGCCGGGCTCTGCCATTCTGTAGGCTCCGCTACGTGGAACCTGCCCTGTGGCCTCGGTGGCCTGTGCCAGACAGCGTGACCGTCGCCCGCAGTGAACACTCGGCACAGTGCAGCAGGCTTGGGGAAGAACAGAAAGTGACCTCTAAGCCTGCAGAAGACGATAAGCCACGCACGGCCTCACGCGCACTGTGTGTCAATCGCCTCCGAAGCAGGAATGAGCTCTTCATAGTTCCAGTAAATGCAAAGGCCACCCTGGAAAACTGCGTGAACCTTTCTGACAACTCACAGGTGGGGAGCCACTGCCTGAGACACAAAGGTAAAGAATTAACCTGAAACTGCATATTATAAAACTTATTTTTAAGTGGTGGCTCTTAATTTAAAAGACTCCCAAAAATACTGCATTAGAAAGTGACAGAGTGAAACCGTGAGGCTGACCACAGGAGTCCCGGGAAATTTCACCAAATGTTGCGTCAAAACTGGGAAACAGAAGAACCGCACCTGATGAAACATTCGATTAATCGCTTGAGTCCTCCCCACATACGAAGCTCTGTAAAAAGTGTTCCCAGAAGGTAAAGTGAGCAGGAGGGCTGTGAACACACAAAGAGAGAGCCACTTCGTCCACGGACCACAACAAAAGAAACGCTAACGAGTGCCGATGACACGCTGGAGTCAAGGGCTCTGGGTGCAGCTGGGACGGGGATACTCAGGGTCCCACTGTCCAGAAGGGAAACCAGGGTGGAAACACCAGGGAGCCTGTCCCAGGGTGCAGAGCCAGTGAACGGTGGTTCATACTGGGCCAATCCCAGCTGCCAGGCTCTGGGGCTCCTCGGGACAGAATCCTGTTGGCTTCACTCTGGGGTGAGAGAGGCGGCACCATCCCCCAAAGGCACCTGGAGTAGTGGTGTTACCCTCCATCCCCTGTCCCCGGTGTTACCCTCCATGCCCCTGTCCTCGGCGTTACCCTCCATCCCCCTGTCCCTGGTGTTACCCTCCGTCCTCTCTCCCCAGTGTTGCTCACCATCCTCCTCACCTCCAGGCCCCTCTCCCTGTCCTCCCTCATTTTCCTGTTCAGCCAGAGCACATCACATGTCTCTTCCCTTTTCAAGAGGCTCAGCTGCACCCAGAGGCATTCCAGCCTATTTGGGATGGGGCACACACCCTGGGGAAATGCCAGCACAGTGCCGAAAGGGCCTGAGACCCTCTCACTGTCGCCCAAGAAGGATGGAACAGCCCACGGTCACGCTGATTGTCAGGCAGGATGAAAACTTCTGTGTCCGAAATGCTCTTTTCACTGGAACTGTTCAGATCATTCGTGAACGAATCCGTTAAATACCAGCAAGGGCCGTTCCCACTTATTCTCTGGCTACAGTTTTCCACCCACCAGCAACCACACTCCTAGGAATTATCCCTAACGCACAATCAGCGCCTTGTGCCTTTAGGAAAACCTCTTTCTCTCCAGCTTTGTCCTCCTTCCACAAAAGGTGCCTCTGACTGCCTCACTCACCACACCAGGATTTCACTCGGCTACGGAGGAAAATCTGCGTGGGGCTCAGAGGTGGGTGGTCCCTGCATGGGCAGCAGGTCTGTGACATCCTCCGAGGAGCCTGGCCCAGGCCTGCCTCACATGCCAGGACTCTGCCTTCTGGCCCTCGGGCCCCCGAAGCTGCTTTCCCTCCACGTGTCATGCCCCGGGCAAGAAGGCTGGACAAGGGCCCAGGGCTGCTGTGGGTCGGGAAAGCCTCCTGACAGTTCCCACTCCAGAAACCCCCATCAGCATCCCAGCATCTGGACCTGTGTCACCAGCCGCTCCGCCGTGCAAGACAATTGGATTTTCAGCGGGGTGTGCTGCTTCCCTAAACAAAGTAGGGTGTTGTTACTGAGGAAAAAGGAAACAATTGGCATCCTCTTGGCAAAACTGCGACATCCAGCCACCGGTTCTCACCACCCCAGAGATGTCCACCCAGGGCAGATAGTGTCTTCGACCAAGCGCCACTGACCCAGAGTGCAGTAATTAGTACACTTTCACCAGAGTCACCCACTCCTTCACCTTTACACCCAAGAAAAACATGTTTGCCAGGCAAATTAGTTGTCCAGGAGGTGTAACGAAACCCCAAGCCTGCTTTAAGCCTCAGACTTTTGAGACCGTTGAGGGCCGTGCACACAAGAGCAAGGCTGCACCCAAAAGCTCTGCTCCTGCCAGACATCATGGACAGACCGCACGGCTCAGCCACATGGACCCTTCCAGGACTTCACGAGAGGGACCTCCGTGGTACATGCAATGATGTACACTTCGTTCAGCCTCGAACAGACCACGCCCTCATTACAGGGTCGGTGGTCCACCTCCTGCCATCAGCCCCCCACCTCACCGAGGGTCTGTGTCTGCATCTGAAATAACTTTGCTGTTTTACCTGGGTACCAAAATGCAGCATCGCGATGTTTAAAGGTCTTTAAATATCAACACTCCGGGTGCAGTCCTTGTCACTTAAATCGCTCACTCGATACAGGCCTCACTCACAACTCTGAGGTAGCTCATACCTTCCCTACCTAACCAAGGAAGAAACGGAGGCATGGAAGGTGCAGCTCCTAAGGATTAGGATTAGGATTAGGATTCAATCTAAGGATTAGATTAGGATTCAAACCAGTGATCTTCGTCACATGCTGACCTACCTCTCAGGCTGAGATAACGTTCAAAATTAACCAGGTAGAACAGCGTTCCATAAATCAGCTGGAAATGGTCCTTGTGGATGGGCCTGTGGTTACTCCCTGAAGAACAAGACCATTAGCCCAAAAATCCACCTGTGTCACACTCAAATGCTTACATATCCAATTATTTTTAAAATCACTCAATCAAGCATGTTCACAACCATTTAGAGCCATATAGATTGTCTGCTTTGCTGACAATCAACCCAAGACCTCTGTCGGCAAAGGGCACGGTGCCACGTCCAGAGAAGGTGGGACAGAGACACAAACAGGAACCTCTCCATCCCTGGGAGCCTTGCTCTGATGGGTCCGTGAGGACATGGTACAGACCGCAGGGCACAGGCAGATGGCAGGCCAGAAGAACGGGCTGCATTGCCGGGAGGCAGTGCTTTGAACTCTAATGGATGGAACACTGCTAAACAGCGAAGGTGGAGAGAGGGCATGAAGAGGCAGCAAAGCACAGCCAGCCTCGGGGAACCAGAAGCCACAGGGACATCAGGTTGGGTGCTGCTGTTTGCTGCCCACCGGCTGGGGGACTGTACTGGGCCTGGAGGGACATCCCTGACACTCCCCACCAGATGCCAGGGGCACCCCCAGCCCCAGGTGAGAACCACGGATCCCATGGCGAATGAGGCCAGCCTGTGGGAAGTGGGGCTGGGACAGCTCTGCACAGCTTAATAGGAAAGTTGGGTTCTATTTTGTGGGGTTTTGGTCACGCCGATGGCTAGTCAGGGCTGTCCGTCAGGAAGTGATTTGAGGACAGACTAGAGAAGGGGCTGCCAAGGGCAGCAGAGCATTCGCTGCCTGGGTCCAAGGAAAAGGAAATAAAAGCTGGCGGTGTGACAGTGGGGGGGAGCACAGAGGGAAGGAACTGGTGGAGACACAGGGCTGGCCCCGCACAGGGCTTTGAGCAGCTTCCTGGGGGTCGTCCTATTAATTCTCCTCATGGCCCCAAGAGGCGGCTGTAAGGATCCCTCTCCTGAGGACAGAACTGCTCCAGAGCCACACAGCGAGGATCCACAGAACCAAGATCCGGGCCAGCTCCAAAGCGGGTGAACTTGACCCCTCACCCATGGTCCTGAGACAGGGATCGGAGCCCCCTGGACACACAGACACAGGAGCTGCAGGAAGGGGAAATAGACGCCCCGGACCAGTGGCAGGACCCAGGGTTTCAGCCCTCCAGGGCCACTGGGACCAGCCACTGCACAGGTGGACACACGATGCTTTAACCCACTCTGGGGGAAGGAGCCCTCACTCTCAGGGTGGAGATCGAAGCTCAATCGGGCCAGCCTCCCTGCAGGGCACAGCCTGAGCCACACATGATGCTGAGGTGCCCCAACGTTGGGGTGCTCAGAGCCACTCAGCTGAGATCGTGGTGCTTTCTGTAACCACCCTCGTTTCTTTATGGTATAGATCTGGACTCCATCCTTTGCAATGTGTGGGGTTTTAGGAAGAGGCTGGCCAGCCGGGGAAGTGTCCTGGGCTCTGTCCCAGTGATGACGAACTTGGCTCCCCACAAGGGTGGCCTGTTCACCACAGAGACCCCCGGGGACCACGCCTGCACCCACCTTGCTGAAGATAATTCACTTCTCATCCGTGAAAGAATAAAGCTAGACTAACTCAATTTCACACTCACTTCCAACTTTAACAACTTGTGTTAGGAAATCAAAGACAAGGACTCTGACCACGTCACAAACCCAGGAAGCAAAACCCGAGACTAACGGAACGATGCCACCTTCGCAGTTCCGAGCTTTACTAGTTGTTTTTCTTTTCTGGTCTGTTTTTCTCTTTTGGTTTAAATAATTAAAGATCCTCGTTGACAAGAAAAAAAAAATTCTCTATGAAACTAAAAAAAATGGTTCTAATTAAACATTTAAACATTCTTCCATATGCTTTATAAACAGTTGAAATTACAGCTCTACTTACTGTTAAGTACTTTAACCAAATGAAAGATTAATTATACAGACTGGTAATTATAAAAAATAAGGCTACATATTCATGGCATCATGAATAATTAATAAGAACTGTTTGATTTCATTCAGACCAGGGATTCTGTGCTAATAGGCTCTCAGCTGTCTTGAAATAATGGTGAAATTTTAAAATTACTTTTGTACTTCAACGTGTCCGCAAAGTGAAGCACAGCAGCTAACATCCATCGTGGTGCCCAGCAGAGCGACCCGCCCTACTATGGCCGACACCCTGATTCCCGAGGGCTGCATCCCAGGGCTGTGCTAGTGCAGAGAACGTTCAGGAAACAGACCAGGTGGCAGGAGGGGGTCTTGTCCTCAAGGAACCTCATGAGTCTTGCTAAGGGGACAAACAGCGAGAGAATGAAACCGGCAGCCACAGAAAACGGACAGCGATGCCCAGGCCTTGCCATGCATACCCGCTCACTGGCACCTCCCTGAGACCCGTCTGGCACAGGCAGCGGCAGGGTCCGGCCCTTGGAGCGCAGGGATGGCAGAGCAGAGCCATCAAAGCGGGCGGCATGCCGACAGTGGCTTCTCCGCAAGAGCTCCTGGCTCTCAGGTAGCTGAGGGCTCCTCAATGGGAAATTCTGGCTGAGCTCCAGGGGAAAGCCGGTGGGAGGCCCATCTCCTCTGCCCCCATCTCCTCTGCCCCAACCCTGGAAGAGGGTCAGATATCAATGCTAACTCTTGTGCTGACTCAATTAATTCCAACAATTCAGAAAACAAACTTGCTTTAAGTATTAATTTCCTAAAAAGAACTAACATGAATTCAAATAATTCTCATAATTAAAATGATTTTAATTGTTAATTTAATTAAAACATCTCCGTTTTCACAGAATCATGTACCTTGGTACTTTCTCCTTATTGCATTTCCCATCTTCCAGGGCAGGTTTCCTTCCACCCAGAGCAGCAGTGACTCTGGTGTCTCAGGTGTTCCCAGGCTTCTGTCAGCCCCTGGGGTGCTTACAGTTCTGCAGCGGTCTCCATCCTCATTAATCTGCATAAGAACATCCGTCCGCAGGGATGTCCTGTGGCCCCGTGGCCACATCTGACGTGCAGCTAAATGCTGGGCGTGTCGCCTGGTCACAGCAGATGACACAACTGTGGGCAAGGTAGCACCTCTGGGCGCCGACACTCTCGATGAGTTTTTTACAAGACCATTCTTTAATGGGTGAACCCTGACAGGAAACACTAAAGATTGTTTTTAACTATTTTTATATCGAGACAAATCTTTATCAAACGTTCACTCAATGCTAAATGTCACTTCTCCAGCCAACCCCTTTAAGAATACCTAAAACTTAAGACTGGAATGACGCTTTCAAACACATACTCTACTCATGCATTCTCGGGAGCAGAGAGCAGCTTAATGTTTTCACGATACACAGGCATGAAGTTTGGTGAAGGCATTTTAATATTTTTACCTGAATATTTTAATAAAATCAAAAGATCATTTTCACTCTAATACTCTACTTACAATGTAATTTTCCATTAAATAAACAATGTTCAGTAACCCACATGCTGATAAACTTTTGAAAACTTTAGAAAGCATTAAGTATAATCAAAGATTACTTTTAATTTTCGAGCTGGTAAGAGCCTGTGTCAGGGACCAGAGTTGAGATTGAAGCGATAAAAGCACGATTATTTTCTTAAAGAAAAGCGAAATTCGTAAAAGAGACCACGTGATTATATAAAGCAACACAGAATCCGTTTTCCGAAAAGGCAAACGTGGACCACAGAACACCAGCGTTGCCCGTGACGAGAGAAACAGTTAAAAGGAAGAATTCACGGTGGCCCAGCGTAGATCAGGTGTGGGAGGACAGAGAGGTGATGAAATGATCCTCCTTCTAACTTCCCAGAAAGGCACAAATGGCCAGCACTGTAACTGAAGACCACGCAGGCACCAGCGTGAACTCAGACTCCATGGCCAGCATCGTAACTGAAGACCACATGGGCAATGGTGTGAACTCAGACCCCACGGCCCACACCATAACTGGAGACCACACGGGCACCGGTGTGAACTCAGACCCGACGGCACCTGCCTGGGCTGCTCCAGCCACCACCAGAACCTGTTCTGCAGCTGAACTGGAAGCTGATTCTGGAAGGAACTGAGGAGCATGAGGACGAGATCCTTCTACCTCAACAGGGATCAATTTTTTAATGATTTCTTTCTTTTAGAAAACTGTTAATAAAATACTTTGTTCCAAAATGACCAGGATTTCAGCAGCCTCTACATTCCTTCATGTCAGTAAAAGCTTTCAAATAAAACCCGGGGCCGCCTGTGTACCTAAGAGCCAGGGCACTGAACATTCAGACAAAACGTCCAGGGTGAGAGTGTTCACGTCCCAGCGTATGTGTTTGAAAGCAGAGAACTGAGATTCTTCTGAGTTAATGCAGGCGATTGGGCCAAAAAACAAGGCACATCCACCTGTGAATGGGATGAGCTCCCAGCTGGCTGCCCAGAGGCTGTAGATATGAAGGAACTCACTTCCCTGCACACTGAAGGGCATCAGCATCTCCACGTCGACCGCACCTGGGCTCTGCTCGCCCCTCACAAGCTAGGATGACAGTGGCTGCTTGTGGACAGAATGTCAAGGACGGATGGACAGACATCCTGGACAGACACTGTACAGAGACCAGGGGCTGGGCAGGGGGAAGTGGCACAGCCTTGGGGCCAGCAGGGGCGAGGCCAGGAAGCCTCAGTGAAGGCCTGCATCTCCACATCCAACAGAAGCAGGAGCGGCCACCCAGTGTGGGCTGCAGCTGTGGTGAAGTGGCCAGTGGGACATAGCAGGAGGCCGTGGCCAGCCTTAACCCCAGCCCGGGAGGAGGGGCCCAGCTGCGGGCACTGCCTCAGGAGCCGGCATCCTGAGCCCCCAGGGAAGGCGGGAAATTGCCCCTGGGCACTGGGCGCTCAGGCTGGAGGTAGTGAGACCTTGAGGCCCTGCAGCTGGGGAGGCGAGGGCAGAGGTGGCCAGACTGCAGCTCAGTGAAGGGCTTTGTCAGGAAAGGCCCCCAGAGGCTGCCTCACCAGCCCGGGGGAGGTTACTTCCAGCCCAGAGGCTCAACAGGGCCCTTGGTGGTGAAGCTTAACCTTGTCCTGTGACAGAGGACCATCGAGACAGAGTCACTCAAACCTCTGCCAAGCTCTGCACCCAAGTGAAGCTGGTACCACAGATGCTGAGGCAGGCAGTGCTCATCTCAACTCTGTACAAGTGGTTTCTTTAGCCAGTTCTCCAAATTCTTAATGACAAACCACACTAAACGTGTGTTTTCAGTATCACCTATGCTCATAGCTATGTATAAAATATCACCAGGAAAACTAGGTAGTGAACCCAGGAGGAGGAAATCCCCAGGACGAGTCGAGAGAACACCAACGGACCGTTGGCTCTTCCCGGCTGAACCCAAGAGCGCTTGGCTGGGCTCACTTCCGTTCTAATTTCCAGATTTATTTTTACTTTCCCACCATTTCATTATGAAAATGTTCTAACATATTTAAAAAGTGGAAGAACAGTACAACGAGTGGTCAAGTTTTCTCCACGCGGAGCTCCAACAACTGCTAACATTTCGTTAGATTTGCTTTCTCACCCTCTCTGTAGATCAGACAGAGAGACAGATTTGTTTCTCCTCTGGAGCCACTTGAAGTGAGAGGCTCCTGCTGCCTCACGGAGTCCTCAGGCACACATTCCCTAGGCATAAGGACCCCTCTGCAGACGCAGTACCATCATCGGCAGACAAGAACGATTTCAGAGCATCGCTGTCCAGGTTATGTTCAGGTAGCACAATCGTCCCGAAAACCTCTTTTCTATCCTGGCCACACACTGCGCCGAGTGACTCTCCTTCCCCGTCTTCGTCAGGAACAGCCTCGCACCCCTTTTATGTGTGATCTTCACTTTTCCAGAGTCCGGGGCCATTGTCCTGCAGAATATCCCCTACCCCAGAGGCATCTGTTTCTAGGGCCATCATTAAATTCCCTACTATGCACCTCCATTCCCTGTAAACAGGAAGTTTCAGTCTCGAGGCGCGATCACCTGTCAAACGCTTCTCAGCAGCTTCTGGGTGAGGCTACTGGTTCACCAGGGGCGCGAGCTCCTACACCTGGTCACTGACGGCGCTGCCGCGACCAGCACCACACCCCGAATCAGAAATGTCTGGAGGGACCGCCGGCAGCCGAGACACCTGGAGGTGTGAACGGCACAGGCGTGGGGCAAGAACAAGGTCAAATCATAACGGAACGTCTGATTCCAGACAGTCCCACCTGGGTAAGATGGTGACATCTACCTAGCAAGTATCTGAAGCCAGAAACTACAACAGAAAATTCACGACCTGCCTTCGTTCACCCAGGCTGCTCTAACAACACACCACAGGCTGGGTAGGGGCTGGCGAACGACACAAGTTCATTTCTCACAGCTCTCAGTCTCAGTCTCAGACTGGGAAGTTCATAGTCAAGGCCTGACAGGTTTGCCTGGTGAGGGCTTCCTGGTTCATAGACGGCGCCTTCTCACTGGGTCCACACACCGTGGAAGGAGCGAGGGAGCTCTCTGTAGTCCCTTTTTTGAGGGCACAAATCCCATTTATGAGACCCTCACGACCTCCTCACCGCCCAAAGCTCCCCCTCCTAGCACTATCTCCTCGCGGGTGACGATTCCAACTTGTGAATCTTGGGGAGACACAAACATTACAAAAGCCCATCATTTAATTTTTTTAAAGGCATTTTTGCTTCTACAAAGTCTCAAGATAAAATGAAAAGAAAGAGGTCTGAGTCAATCCACACAGTTCTCCCAAAAAGGCAAGTGATCAATTGCCACCACTTTTTATCCGAGACCCGCTGGGTGCCCCGGTCTGCACGACTGATTCTAAATCGCCATCCTCTCCTCTGCCACTCAGAGGTCAGAGTCAGTCCAGAGCTTAACACCAAGGCAGAGCTGACTGAATGACACCAGCTAATCCAGTAAGACAAGCCAAGACTCCTGCCCAAGACCTAATCCTTCCCCCAGGGAAACATGGAAGGGCCAGACACCTGGCAGCCCTTCCTTCCTGCTCTAAAGCCCCAGAGACACAGCCCCACCAGGTGTGTGTCTCGGGCAACGCACGGTAATGTCAGCTGGGCACCGAGTCTGAGAACATGTTCCCAAGTAAAAATGAAAACAAGACTACTGAGAAAAGTTCATACTTAATCACCTCTGTGCTAAATTCTAAATGCAATGTTATTTCAGAGCTAGGTGGAAGTAATTCCTTAAAAATATATATATGAACAGTGACTAGCAACCAGGGTGATAAGTACTCAATATGTGTTTGATGAATCAATGAATTTTTAAAATTTATGAAAAGAACACACTCTATTTAGGAGAATTCTATTTAATCGGACGTCCTAACTATACAGTGGCTCCTTCGTGCTGACAGCAGAGTTTGCTTCAGTTAACTCAAAAAAATGGTAAGTCACTCTAACAGGAAACCAAAAGGCTTTACAGAGAGTCAAATTATGGTGCCAATTCAACTGTGCATGGCAATTTCACCTTAATATTTAAATTCCTGAAGCACCATACTCAGAAAACAAGACATAACATACATAAATGCATCGCCTGAAGCAACATCATCTAGAATTTGACAAAGTTTGACTGTGAGTTTCAAGAAAAGGGCTGACGAGGTCAAGAAGTTCCTTCCCCTCTCCACTTACCTCCCATTTCGGTGACCAACTTAATGCAGAGAAATTCCTGTTTCAGGTTTACAGACATTGAAGCAATCCTGGTATCTCTTCCCCCAAGACACCAACAGGCTGAAGTCTGCAGGGTGCACATACTGAAAATCACAGGAGCACTGGAGAGGCGGAAAGAGGTGCCCGTGAAGATGTCATCCTTTCCAAGACAGGCTCTGATTCCGCCTCCGGGCCCTTTTGCAAAAAGCCATTGCTACAAATTCACAGCCGCCAGGAGGAAACACACAAAAGACCCCACTGCCCTCCTGGATTCCCAGAAGGCCTCAGAAGAACGAGACACGGAGCCTGCGTGCAATCCTGGACCCACCTCCCTGCATTCAGTTTGACGTGTGTCACTTGTTTGACTGACGGAGATCCCACAATGGGCACAAGGAGACCCGTCAGGTCAAGAGGGTGCTGCCCGGCTCATGGTCCACACATGGGGATGCGTCAGGTCGGGAGGGTGCTGCCCGGCTCACGGTCCACACACGGGCACCCGTCAGGTCAGGAGGGTGCTGCACAGCTCTCAGTATCAGCCACATATGCACATTCTTCACTGAAGCCACTGCATGAAACCACTGCATGAAGCCACACTGGAAGCACTTTCTGGCAGGTTTAGGAGGCTCGTGTCCAAGGTCATTAAACACATGGCAAGCTCGCCTTGGAGGCATTTTACTTTGCTTATGACAATGAAGCATTCTCATTGCACTGAATAGAGCATGCTTTCTTGTTCAGTGCCTCTTTGAGATAGGCATTTTGTGCCTGTCTTACAGATTACATCAAGGCCCTAATACATTTAGACCCTTGTCTCAGGTACACACAAAGCAGCGGCATCTCTAGAATGTGTTTTGGACCACGGGAGGAAACCAAATCGCAGCATTATCCATTGATGTTGCTTAAAGTGTATTTCCAAATGTGTCTCCCGAGCCCGGCCTGTGTTCACGGCTTCCGCTGACCACACGGCATCTGCTGGGCACTCTGTGCACTTTCTCCCACACTCGCCACGCCTGTGGTCCTGTGCCTGTCCTTCCACACATCCCCAGGCGGCTAAATCTCCCACACTCACCACGCCTGTGGGCCTGTGCCTGTCCCTCCAGGCCTCCGCACCTACCACGCGGCTAACGCACACCTCCCACAGGCGGCAAGTGCCTGAACATCCCCACGGCTGGAGGGGCTCCGAGTAGGTTCTACAGAACCCACAGACAGGCATGGCCACCCCGCCCAAGGCCACCAGAGGCTTTGCTTTGTCTCTAGAGGTGCCTTCGATGAGGCGACATGACAGATGACCCAGTATTAGGTAATTAAGACTCAGGAAATCAAGGTGGTCCTACCTTTAGAACTCACCTCTCTCCCCAGCACTACATCGCGAAGGGTGGGTCGCCAGAGCTGCGGAAGAGATGCCCAAGGCTCCCTCCTGCCCTGACAGGCTGGGACACTGCTCCCCTCTGTTGGTTTCTCACCGCACCTCAATAAACTGAGCTCACAGGCAAGAGGCAGGCATGGGCTGAGTAGAAACACACAGCAGACCCCGGGTGGACAGGACGGAGGACAAGGGTGCTCAAGGAGACGAGGGTGTGCCCCAGGAAGAAGGTGCATGCGGGGTAGTGGGGGCACGGGGGGAAGAGAGTGCACAGGCTCCGAGAACCTGGTGGCAGCAAGGCCGGTCAAGGCTGAACCCCAACAGAGGCAGCAGCAACGGTGTTGGGCAAGTCACAGAGAAAGCACCACCCAGAGGGGCTGCAAGAACCAGCAGCGACCCCAACCCAACATGCTCATCGGACTGGGCACACACACACGCTGTGGACACGTGTGAATATGTTCCAATTAACGTGATGTTACATAATAATCAACAATGTTAACCCCACGACTTCATTACATGGCATCTGGCACATTGAGACTTTTTATTCTGTCTCTCTTCCTATACAAAGAAGTGGAAAATAGGTCCAAGATCATTCACAACAAATTATGGCTAATTGAAAAAAAAAAAAAAATTCCTACCCTCACCTTGGAGGATCTCAAGGCAACACCTCGTTCTTTGAGGTCATGGATTGGACGCTCTCCGGACCCCTAGGTGGATCTGAAACTGCAAGGAATCCCCAAATGGGCAGTTTTGGGGCCAGCACAGACGCCAGCCATACATCCAGGCAGGTCTTGGCAGGTTGCTCCGTGACCTCGGCTGGTTCACTAACCTTTTCTTGCACTCAGAACCCGCGAGGAACGAGGGCACCGGACCGCACGTCTCTGCTCCCAAGGCTACATCCCCTATGTTCTGCTGCACTCTGGGTTCCATGCCTTAGATCCCAGGCACCTTAAAGTTGACGTCTCCCCACCAGCCCTCATGAAGATGATACTCAGATAACGTCCTTCCTCTCCCACCTGGTCAGTACCCAGGGAGAAACGAACGCGGGTCTCAGTTTGATTTTCTGCCAGTCCATCAAAAAACAGCTGGCCAGCAGCACTGGTGCACAGCACTGCCAGGTTACCCGTGATGAAAAGAAAGCAAAACGAGATATACTCAGGTCAGCTGCGGCAAGTGCTTCCACATCCCTGCTCCAACAAGGAAAGACAGGAGGCTGGGAGTGTGGCTCACACCTCTTGTCCTTCCTTGTTGGGTCAGGGGTACAGAAGCATTCTGGGAGACTGAGGCAGAACAAATGCTTGAATTTGAGACCAGCCTGGGCAGCATAGCAAGACCCCGTCTCTAAAAAAAAAAAAAAAAAAATACAAAAATTAGCCAGGTGTGGTATCATGCCTGTAGTCCCAGATACTCAGGGGGCTGAGGTGAGAGGATCACCTGAGTCCAGGAGGCGGAGGTTGCAGGGAGCCAAGATTGCATCACTGCACTCCAGCCTGGGCATCAGGGTGAGACCCTCTATCAAAAAAAAAAAAAAAAAAAAAAAGAAAGAAATACAGGAGACCACTAATAATTCCAAATATTTTCCAGATATGGTGAAGGAAATCATTTTTCTTCCTACACCCATTCTAAGGAAACGTTTCTATTTTTCTGCTATACAATTTGATAAGCTGCCATTTCAGATCCTGGCCTCTTTAAGCAGGACTTGCTGGAGTGCTAGCAAAGCAGCGCTCTGAAACCTCAGCATCCTCAGGCCCACCTGGAGGGCAGGTGAAGGATGCTGAGCCTCCACCTCCAAAAGTCACACGGGTGGGGCAGATCTGGGGTGAGGCAGGGTTTGTACTTCTAATGCATTGCAGTCTAGGGCCACACCACCCTAAACACGCCCATCTCATCTAATGCATACCAGAGGGAGAAGCCACGTGGGGCAGGTCACAGAGCAAGCGTCCAGGCACCAGGTCACCA
The DNA here is from genome assembly GCF_037993035.2 of Macaca fascicularis. Lineage (NCBI taxonomy): Eukaryota > Metazoa > Chordata > Mammalia > Primates > Cercopithecidae > Macaca > Macaca fascicularis. The sequence goes on along the minus strand of NC_088377.1, from coordinate 40,416,891 downwards.
TTTGTCTATTTAAATGCAAACCCGTCAAACAGCTTAAGTCAAACAGGTTCAGCCTCCTAACACATTGGTCAACACAGCTAGTGATAAATGCCACTGCTGTTAGACCTTCTGCTCACTGATGACCAGAGCAATGGCCTGAAGCATCAAAGCTGAAGGGTGTGTGCCACGGTCAGGGCTCTGCACACCCCCATCCCAGGCCATCTCACACGGGTGCCTTCACCGGCACCGGGGTCTCACAGACCAGCTCCACGCTCACACTTACTGGGACGCAACCACCCTTTCAGCCCTTCATGCGTCTGTACCCTATAGCAGTGTTCAAGGGAGGCTAATTTAAGAAAGAAATGTAATATGGACATCTGTGAACTCTTCCTCCATATCCACTGAGTGGCCGTCCAGAAACAGAAATATTAAAAAGAAAAAGAAGATTTAAGAGTCAAACACAGGGCCGGGTGCAGTGGCCCATGCCTGTAATCTCAGCACTTTGGGAGGCCAAGGCGGGCGGATCACATGGGGCCAATCGTTTAAGACCAGCCGACCAGCATGACAAAATCCTGTCTCTACTAAAAATACAAAAATCAGCCAGGCATAGTGGCACATCCCTGTAATCCCAGCTACTAGGGGGGCTGAGGCAAGAGAATTGCTCGAACTGAAAGGGAGAAGTTGCAGTGAGTGGAGGTTGCAGTGAGCCAAGATCATGACACTGCACTTCAATCTGGACGACAGAGCAAGACTCCGTCTCAAAAAAACAAAAACAGGCCAGGCACGGTGGCTCACGCCTGCAATCCCAGCACTTCAGGAGGCCAAGGCGGGTGGATCACAGTGTCAGGAGATCGAGACCATCCTGGTAAACACTGTGAAACCCCGTCTCTACTAAAAATACAAAAAATTTAGCAGGGCGTGGTGCGGGCACCTGTAGTCCCAGCTACTCGGGAGGCTGAGGCAGGAGAATGTCGTGAACCCGGGAGGCGGAGCTTTCAGTGAGCCTGGATCGCGCCACTGCACTCCAGCCTGGGTGACAGAGAGAGACTCCATCTCAAAACAACAACAACAACAACAACAACAACAACAACAAAAGCACAGAGACTCGTGGAACAAGCCCTTGCCCCACTCCATGTCAGCTGTGCTGTGCCACCCAGGAGCATGCCAAGCTCAAAGAGTCATCCACCTGCCTTGCGTAAACGATGTCACTACTCGAATCACAGAGACTGAGATTCCCTAGCCCTCGCCATGTGCATGTCACTCACAAGGAGGCATGAGGACCCCCGCAATTCACAGGGAATCCCTCTGGCCATCCGATGACCATCCATTCATAAATAAAAAGCATTAATTCCTGCTGGGTTGCAGAGGTGTACACATCAATACTTGTTACTGTTCACAAATGTTCCACTTGAGGATGGAGTGACGTTACGGAATTGGGAAGAACTTCACAGACATACGAGGGGTGCATTTAAGGAAAAAGTGTAAGGAAAAGGTGAGAAAATGGAATATGCTAACCTCTGTCTTTTCATCACCCTCTAAATCTTATGATTCCAGTTCTGTTCATTCTGCAGTGAAAAATAACAAGTGATTCACATTCAGACACAAGGTGGCTTAGGAAACTGTGGCTGTTTTACAAAGATGAAACAATTTAGAAGATCAGGATTCCATGAATCTACTTACTTAAAGAGATAAGAGACTGGGAGTTACACATCAGCTTACCAAGGCTGCCCCAAAGTCCAGGAGCCCCTTAGGAGAACAGAGAATGTGCAGCCTCCACAGACCAATGAAGGTGGCTGGGCCCAAGAGTGGGGACAGGGAGGCTGCAGGAGGCTTGCAGAGGGAGCTGTCCCGCCAGCCTCTCGCAGAAATTCCTAATTAAACCCTGACAGCAACTCTGTTTAGTGAATTGTCTCCTGGTTACTAAGAAGAGTGAAGCTGTTGAAAGCCTACAGCCAACCCTCTGGATAACAGTTGAGATGTATTTTAGACAAGGAAATCATCCTATCACAATCCCAGACCTGCCAACAGCTGCAAGCACGTCCTGGGAGTGCGGCTTCTTGCTCTGTCAGCACCAGAGCCCACCGTAGAGCCACACGGGTTCTGTCCAACGTTCCCACTTCAGGGAGTCTGGGCAGGTGCAGCTGAAACACCCAGGGGACAACCCCCACCCCCACTTCTCAAAAGTACATGCAGAGGCAGACAGAATGAAACATGGCCCCAAACCTCAGACGTACGGTTCAGCAACACGGCCCACCATAGAGCCACATGGGCTCTGCTCGACGCCCCCAATTCACAGAGTCTGGGCAGGTCCAGCTGAAACAGCACCTGGGGGGCAACCTCCAACCCCACTTCTCAAAAGTACATGCAGAGGCAGACAGAATAAAACACGGCCCCCGAGCCTCTGACATAAAGTTTGGCACGGGCATCTGTGAAACAAGAACAAAAGTCGCATGGGAAATTGAGCACAAAAATGAAAAAAATAACAGAATTACAGTGAAGATGGATGAGATGGGGAGGATTGCGAGGAAGTTGAGAAAGGGACTGAGGACCTGAAGGGGCACATAAGGGCTGGACATTCCCGACAAAGTAACAAAAACACCTCTAGATGAGGTGGGACATCATCTTCATTATGGAAACAAAGGGGAAAAGCCTGAAAACATCAGTTTCCTACCAGGAAGCAAAAATCAAACTGGCTTCAGACTTCTCCTCTACAACACTGGATTCCAAAAGACAAGGATGTGGCATCCGTGGCATCTTGAGGGAGAGCTGGCACAAACGTCCCAGAGCTGCCATCTCCAGAAGCAGCTGAAACAGCCTCAGATCCAGCAAACTCTTGTCTTGAAAAATCTATCAGAGTACACCCCCTTATCAAAGGATCGCGTGGCTGCAGGGCTTGTGGTGTAAGGCAATTTAGAAATCTTACTCCGTACAGACCCTAAACTTGGGAGGCTGCTGGTCACACCCTGGGAGGACCTCAGCCAGCGGGAAGCCCTGTGCCTCCTCTCTGCTCCATCTCTAAAGCCAAGAAACATTTTATGCATAAAATTACGTTATTTCCAATTTGTTAAATTGTATATATTAAGTCCACAAAGAGACCAAGAAAATGTATAAAAACATTGATGACTTCATGGTGGTATTATAATTAATTTTTAAACAACACTTGTTTTCTAAATTTTCCAGACTGAAAAAAATACTCTTTTTAGCAAGAAAGGTGCTTTTAAAGTCAACATAAACAATTACATATCCACCCTACGAATGTGGTCTTAAAATAAAAAGTGAAGAGCAAAAACAGCAGAAGGAAGTGCATGAATATGTTGATAACGTTTATCTCTGAATGGGGAGGGGCTGTTTTGTCTTCCATTTCCCTGTGTTTGAAGTGTCACCTCTGTAATGTAATAATAGAGCAAACACAACAGTTGAGGAAACACTGCTGCCCACTAGGACATAAACCAAGTCTCCTCCAAAATGCTGCGACCCCAACCTCTGATTTTTTCTTTTAAATCAGCTAGGTTTTCTGCCCTAAAAAGAAGCATATTGGATCATTACTCTTTAAAGTTAGGTGACTTAACAGGCATACAGACTTAAACACCTTCTGGAAAGGTAATGTGTCAAGTTTAACTAAGATTTGTTTTGTTCTGAAAAGAGCAGGGGCACGTTCCCAGGTGAGGGGACTCCAGGAAACACTGGCTGTGTCCGATGGGCCCTCACCTGGAGAAACAAGCGCTCGACGCCTCCGCCCTCCACCCGGACTCAGCAGGAAAGGGGTGCAGAGCTGAAGACAGACTCGTCTATAAAAACCCCAAGGGCTGTTTCCAGGAGCTACTCACTGCCCGGTGCCGCCTCACCCTGCCCCCTGTGCAGGTACCGGAGCTGCTGTCCAGCCTTCCCCAGGCTCTCCATGCCTCCTTCCACCCCACGCCAACCTGCACCACCCAACTCCCCACCGTCACTTACTGACCACCCGCCTTAACTCCCGCATAGCCTGGAAACTGCAAAGCTGCCTGGTAGCAAGAGGGGATGGGCAGTGACCGCACCACCCAGGTGGCACCTGCTCCCACCAGACTGCAGGGTCACAGCGCCTGCCTCATGGAGCCGTTGTTATGCACAAGTACAGTGGGAAATCAATGCAGCTTTAGCTTTACTTTGGTGCTAAATTAACTTTATAACACTTGGTTATAACATACATTAATTTTTACAGCAATTACTAAAATAACAACTCATAATGCATTCATTTACCATATTCAGAAAAGCAACTGAAAAACCAAACACACAGCAGAATTTTATAGGACTGTAGTAGTTTTTGTTAGGCTGTCAAATTATTTTAAGCTCAAAATTAAAGTAATTAAATCTGTGACTCTCAACTGGGGGAGGTGGGCACTCACAGAGAGGGGAAGGTAAAATCCTTTTTTTCTTCCAAACCTCACACAGACCCACTCAGCTGGCAATTTCCATTGCTGGAATTATGTCCTGCTCCTTACGTTAAAAACAACTGCCTTCATGCCTATTAAAAATAATGTTTCTTCCTTTCCTGAGTGATTGTGAAATGAGCCATGGTGGCAAGGTAGGCACGAACAGAGGGAAACTGAGTCCATGTCCACATTTGATGGTGGGCGAGAACAGAAGAAAATTGAGTCCACATCGACATTTGATGGTGGGTGAGAACAGAAGGTAACTAGGTCCACATCTATATTTGATGGTGGACAAGAACAGAGGGAAACTGAATCCATGTCCACATTTGATGGTGGGCAAGAACAGAGGGAAAGTGTGTCCAAGTCCACATTTGATGGTTAGCCAGAACAGGGGGAAGCTGGGTCCACGTCCACATTTGATGGTGGGAGAGAACGGGGGAAACTGGGTCCACGTCCACATTTGATGATGGGCGAGAACACGGGGAAACTGGGTCAACGTCCACATTTGATGATGGGCGAGACCAGGGGGAAACTGAGTCCACATCCACATTTGATGGTGGGAGAGAACAGGGGAAAACTCGGTCCACGTCCACATTTGATGGTGGCTTTTAATGCACTGCAGCCTGTGTCCTCTTGACCTTCACGAATTTTCAGGTAGTAAGAAAGCATTTTTTCTTATTGGAAAGGAGAAAACTAAGTGGCTGTAAAATAATATAATTTCCTTAAAGCAAAACAACAGAGAACCAACTTTGACTTTTTCCACATTACCCAGTAATTCTAAGACTCAGGGTTTTGTCATATTACAGCAAATGCCGTTCATTAGGGGGAAATTGGAAGTCAGAACAGTGTGTGCTATTCAAATTCTCAATGAATAATTAACTCAAATGGGTTCAGAGTGCTATAAAATGAAATTAATTTGTTTTTAGTTTAACCCCAAATCCCCAATCCTGTGCCAAATGATCCTCTATGTATCCTACATAAAGGACAGGGTCTTTCTGGCAGAAAACCATTAAAAGTTTTATTTGCAGTAAGAGAAGCATACCTTCTTATTATCAAACAGGTGCATGGCCCCCTTGCGGGGGGGTCACCCGTCACCCGCATCCCCGTGTGTCACGGTGTTGCCGCACACCATTAACGCATCAAAACGGAAAAGGAAATGTAAGCAGTGTTTGCTGTCCAAAGTTCACGTCAACAACTCCTTATTATGAAGGCACTTCTGAGCCTTTCCTCCTGCCTCTGGGAGCTGCCAGCAACCCAGTTCCAGGAGAGAAAATAGCTCGACACCTCCTGCAGCCCATGGAGTCCTCTTGTTGGGACAAGGTCCCCCCAGGAGAGAGGAACCCCCAGCAGGGTCAACACTGGAGGTCCTGGGAGTGGGTGGTGCTGGGGAGGCCATGCGGGGAGGGCTGTTCCCTTTTCCCTTCCCCTCAGGAGACAGCTTGCCCAAGGTGACACAGCACCGGATGGGATTTCAGGGTCAGGGACCACGGAGCCTGGGGCTGTGGACCACACCAGCGCAAAGCCACTGCATGTCCCAGACTGGGGCTGTGGACCACACCAGCCCACGGCCACTGCATGCCCCAGACCAACACAAGAAGAGTGCAGTCCAACAACATCTTCATCTACGGTAGGTGCCACGGTTATCGTTCCTAAGAGAGCCCATGGCCACTTCTACCAGGTGCTCTCCACTCTTCCCCTGCCCCAGCTGGTCCCCCGTGACAGCCGTGTCTCTGAGAACGGGGTGTGGAGCCAGGGGGAAAACACAAAATAAACCACCTGCTACTAGAAACAGCCTCGCTGTCCTCAAGGAGCCGGTCCCGGGGCCAGCGTCTCTGTCCTCAAGGAGTCGATCCCGGGGCCAGCCTCGCTGGACTCAGGAAGTCGGTTCCAGGACCCCATGGACACCAAATCCAGGCACATTCAAGCCGCACAGGTGGACCTGCTGAATCTGCGTATACAAAGAGTCGGCCCTCCGACACGCGTTTCACATGGCAGGAACAATATTTTCTGCGTGTACAAAGAATCAGCCCTCCGACATGCGTTTCACGTAGCAGAACACTCTATTTTCTCCCTGAGTTTGGTTGAAAAAATCCACCTATAAGTTGACCCGCAAAGCTCAAGCTTGTGTTGGACAAGAGTCAACTGTATGCAATTGACACTGATTCCTACCAACAATATCCAGATCTTACCATGACCAGCACGATAAACAGAATGAGCAAAATTTAAAAACTAAAGCAGAGTTTTTTCCTGCGAGTTGGCGCATTGCATATCCCCTGTGGGAAAGACCACACTGGCTGCTGACCAAACTCCACCGGCCTCTTCCTCCGTCCTGAGGGCATCTTCCTCCATCCTGACAGCAGCCTGGGCTCACCTCAGTCCCAGGGCGGGGGAGGGGGACGCACTGTGCACCCTCCCAGCTCTCCTCCGCCCCTTCCCTCAGGCTGGCCCAAGAGCAGCCTGGACAGTCACGTGCTGGGGACACCGAGCTGCCCCTCCTCCGCCAACAGCCTCAGGCCACCTGTCTCATCTGTGACTGAGAAATAGAGCTGCAGCTGGAGGCGGGAGGTGGGACACGCTGGGATCTACCCATGGCCAGGCCGAGCTGCTCGGATCACTCAAGCTTCACTTTCGTCACTCGCTCTACCAAATAGACTAGAATAAAATATGTCACGTTATCCTTTCCACACACTCCCAAGCCTCCCATCCCATTTCCCAGCACTGACCCCGTAAGAACACTTTGTGCGTCTTTCCAGGTATTTTTATCCTCCTCAAGCACAGAACCACATTCAGAGTGAATTTTTCTTTTTTTTTTTTTTTTTTTTAACAGAAATGGCACCAGGGCAGATGATGATTTTTTTGTACCATTTCTTTACTTTCTTGGGCATTTTCCGCACCAGGACAGATGGGCTCTGCTCTCCTTCCTCCCCGCCCAAAGCTGCCTCACAGCAGCCACACACAGAGCCGTAAACCCTCGCAAGACTGTGGGTGTCTCGGGGTGCCCCAAGTCCCCAAAGACCAAGGGTCACAGATCCACGTTGTCCAGCAACACTTCCGACATGGCCTCGAGCCTGGGAACCCTGCTGGCCAGCCCAGGCCAGCCCCAGAATAGAGGTGTGAGGGGTAACATCTGCACTTCTTAAAAAAAAAAAAAAAGGCAGATATTCAGTGCCACATTTAAAGTGGTCATGGTGGCCAGGCACAGTGGCTCATGCCTGTAATGCCAGCACTTTGGGAGGCCAAGGTGGGCAGATCACTTGCGGTCAGGAGTTCAAGACCAGCCTGGCCAACACGGTGAGACTCCCGTCTCTACTAAAAATACAAAAATTAGCTGAGCATGGTGGCAGGCACCTGTAATCCCAGCTACTCGGGAGGCTGAGACACAAGATTCTCTTGAACCCTGGAAGCAGAGGTAGCAGTGAGCTGAGATCATGCCACTGCAATCCAGCCTGGGTGACAGAGCAAGAGTCTGTCTCAAAAATAAAAATAATAAATAATAACAAAAGAAAAATATGTATATGCATTCCTAGTCCCTTGGAGCTGCAGCAACAAAGCTGGTGATATATTTTGGGTGTTTCTAATCAATGTTTTCCATGAGCTACACTGCAAGTCTCAACCTTGATCCTGCTACAGTAATCATCTATTACAAATTAAAACAAGAACCATAACTCTGTCTCCTACTAAAATATTCTAATTGAGACATGTTAACAGAATACATTTCTTTGGGTGAGAAAGTATTCACCAGGGTGGGGAACAGACGGCCCACCGATTGTGCTGTGGCCCTAACCACCAAGGACTCACGAATCATCCACAGCCAGGCTGGAAACTCAAAAAGAACACTAAATTGCTCTTTGACATTAATTCTTAAGCCTTGAGAAACCAAAGCTCTCTTTGTAACAGACTTGAAAAAGGATGAAGTCAGAAGTGGCTCAGCAGAGATGCACCAACTCTCACCTGGGAGAGACACCACTTGCTAATCACGTCTGGATTAATGGATGCACTAAAAGCATCTCTTCCAACAGGGACACAGACTACAAACAGGAATGCTGCGCATACCTTCCCCAGATTACCCAGTCCTGACCCATCCACCCCTTAGGCGGTCCCCAGCCAAGTCCAATAAGGAAATGAACCCACAGCAGACGCAGGTGCAGGCAGTGAGGGCAGTGGCGTCAGGGAATTCCACTCCATAAACCTTGGCAGCTCGCAGGGAGGCGCATCTCTCCTCATCAGGCACTAGTGTGGCTTTCATTCTTCACAGCTGCTATCTGATCTCTCGCTAATCAGTGTTTTCCTGACAACAAAGTCAAGGTTTCCCTGAAGAGACTGCCAGATGAAAGAAACGGAGAAAAGACAGAAAAGCCAGCTGTACCCAGCTGGACAGGTGAAGTCATTTAAGTGCAGGATGATCTGGCCACTCCAAATATGCAGGGCTTTCCAATTTTGATAAAATGAAACCCAGCCTTTGAAAAGGCCCGGACTTCCCACAATGCATAGTATTTATGGTGTGGAGGGCACTGTAGAGAAGTTATCAGAAAGTTCACAACAGCAAGATCCACGGAGGCTCTGCCATGTGCCAGGCACGAGACAACTGTTTACATAAAACACCTCATTTCATGCTACAGAGAGTCCACAGACTGCTCCACATTTCACCCTACACAGAGTCCACAGACTGCTTCACATTTCACCCTACACAGACTCCACAGACTGCTTCACATTTCACCCTACACAGACTCCACAGACTGCTCCACATTTCACCCTACACAGAGTCCACAGACTGCTCCACATTTCACCCTACACAGAGTCCATAGACTGCTCCACATTTCACCCTACACAGACTCCACAGACTGCTCCACATTTCACCCTACAGAGTCCATAGACTGCTTCACAGAACACTACCAAAGGGCATCATCAAATGATCCCCAAGAAGTAATGAGCACCTTGAAAGTAAGAAAGCCAACCTCCTCCCTCTCCTTTATCTCCCTGTCCTCATTTCCAGAAAACCAAGGAAATATGAAGGGCCAGTGATGCCCCACTGAAGAACGCTCTCCTGGTGGTTACGCTCTGTACATAGGGAACACAACACTGCTCCGTGCTGCGCGAGGCTACTATTCTATACTACACTAGTACGATCTGTTTGTTCTATTCTATACTATTCCATTCTCTACGATAGAATACAACAGTTTCATTCTATACTATATAATACTGTACTATCTGTTCTATTCTATATTATTTTCTTCTATACGGAAAGGAGTTAGCCAGCTTGCCTTAGGCAGACAGTAAGGAAAGGGTCTCAGAGAGCCTCCAGCCTCCAGCCTCCAGTTTTGTGCAGATAGGGGGCTTGCCTAAACATGCTCACAGCAGACTAAGGGCCCCCATGCGCACGGGGGAATGGGGTGGAGCCACCAGAAAATCGCTCCTTACACAGACAGGGAGCCCAGCCCCATCAGCTTCTATATAAAAGCACTTGTAGTCAACTGGGAAGGTGGCAACAAGCAACCTGCTCTCAGCACCCCTGTTTTCGCCGAGAGCTTTCCTTTTAGCTTAATAAGTTCCACTGCACGCACTCTTCGATGTCCACGTGCCTGTTTCTTCCTGGTCATGAGACAAGAACCTGGACTCAGCCGAGCTAAAGAGCAAAACTCCTGCATCAGTGCTACAGAACACTATCCTCTCTGTTCTGTGCCATGCGGCTCTACTATTCCACACCATACTATGTAATATTAATACTATGCTGTGTGTTCTAATCTAGACTATATTATGCTATGCAATACTACGCCATTAGTTCAACTGTATACTCTGCAATACTATCTCACTTGTTCTATTCTAGGCCATGCAATACTATTTGTCCTATTGTATACTATACTACATACTGTTACAATGTTTCTTCTGTTCTATGCTACCCTATATAACATTATACTATTTGTTCTATCCTGCGCTACTCTCTATAATTCTATTCAGTTGGTTCCATTCTATACAATAATCTTGCATCACTTTACCATCCTCCACGATACAAGAGTAGAGCCAGTTATACTTTCATAATCTCTTTCCCAAGCTCTTGCCCCGTAAGAAATGTGATGTTTTACTATGCCTCACATAAATGCACATTTCATGATAATCAATGCCATTTCCTATGGTTATAGAATTCTGTCTCTATGATTCCATTGATATGGCTTCTTTGGGCTTTTCTGTAAGTCCTTTGCAGTGTCTGGTTTCCTAGTGAAAAGATGACTAAGGTCCAGATAAGATCCTACGAAACCAGCATCCACACAGGCTCACCTGTGTGCACACTCCTGGACTCCGTGTTGAAGGAGTGACAGGAAGACAGATAGCTGTCGGTGGATGGAAGGCAACAAGGAAAGAGTAGATTCCAGAACTGAGACAAGTATCAAGGCTCTGGCACAGCTGAGGGTCGATCCCAATTCTAGCCTCTCGCAGAAAGGCAGAGGAGACTTAGCACGAAGAGCATGGAACTTTGCTTTAATAAAGCAAATGCTTACCATCCACTGTGAGGAACTCAAGAAGAAATGGCAGTAGGCTCTACTAATAACTACTGCTGTGAAAAATGGAAGGGAGGGGGTACATTTTCACCTGGGCCATGTGGAAAGTTGGCTGGAACTGCCGCTGGACCTGATACTGGACCTGCCCCTGGACCTGACGCTGGACCTGCCCCTGGACCTGACGCTAGACCTGACGCTGGACCTGCCCCTGGACCTGCCCCTGGACCTGCCACTCGGTCTGCTACTGGACTGCTAACAAATGCTGCAGATTTTTATGGAGAGAAAAGTACAATGCGTCTGAGAGCAGCTGTCCCAGCTCTGGATGAAGCCGGCAGAACAAGGAAGCAGCAAAGAGGCTGGTATCATTCAGTGGGCAGAGTCAATGACCGTCCTCCAAGTCCAGAAAAGCTCAACCTGCATGTCTGCAACTAGAAATACCAATCATAAGCCAGACCTCCTGGCAAATACCATTGACCTGCTGTAATTCTGTGTGGTGTATTATGCCCCATGTACAGGAAGTCACTCACAGAGCCTTTAACAAGGAAGTATTAACATGACTTTTAATGCAATATAATAGCTTTGCACCCATTTAACATATATTTAACTCCAGTGGTATATGTAAATATATATTTTATACAACATCAGGCATGTTTACCTAATGGCTCGAATCTTCACAATGTCTCTCTCCCTGAGAGGACAGCGGAGGATCCCATGCACTGTCTCCAGGAAGATGGCCCTCCCAGAGAGGACTCACAAATCAAATGTGCACATGCATGCATGCACAGACACATATCACACACACACACACACACATGCACACGCACACCTACATGCAATACATACATACACACATGCACACACATTCACATAATCACATAATACCAACACATAACACATGCATGCACATACACACAACATTCAAACACACATGCATATACATACACATTCATGCATATACATTCTGACACACACATATGTAAATGCATGGACATAACATGCACAAATATACATGTATAACTATACACACACGAGCATCCATGTATGCATATTTCCACATATGTGCACTGTCATGCCTAAACATGTAACACGTGCACACACATACATGCAACACAGATACACATGCACACATATACACATGCATGCACGTGTACATTACACACAAAGGCACACATACATGCACAACACATATACATGCAATACACATTTTCATACACATAAATGCAAACACACATACATATATACACCCCTCAAGGACTCCATTATTCAATTCTAAACAAAGTGGTTTATCCCCCAAATGTACCTTCTCGTAATTAATAAGCTCTACTGCACATTTCTTGATTTCAAATAATGAGGTCTCACACACGGCACACACACATTTATACTCAAATACATGTGAACATACAAATAGAAATAGGCACACGTGCACGAAGACCCTCTTCTGTAAAGGTTTTCTCAAACTTGAACTGAACGAATTCTGCTAATTATAGTCAGAGTCAGCAAAGATATATATTTGACGTCAGAATGAATATACTCGTTCTTTTCATTACTCCTGGCAACAGCAAGAATGTAAAACAGAGTTGTGTGATACGATGCCACTTATTCAATCCCACTTCCTGGGATCTGACCCACTTGTAATAGCATTTCTGTCTGAGTGATTTCCTTCTGACGAAAATCATGAGATAATTCCTTCCCTTCCTGCTTTCTCTTTCCCAGGCCTTTTCACTGCCCTTTCATCATCTCGGAAACTAAATCATAGTTGTCAAAATGGAAGGCAAAGAAACAGCCTTAGGAGAGAATCTCACAGTGGAATGGACCCGAGAGAGGAAAAAATATTCTTTTTGAAAATGTACAAAAGGAAAAGTCAAGAGGCCTGGGCTCCCTCTCACGACAGAAACAGACGTCGGCAAAGCAGGTCGCTCAGCACAGTTCAGCTCTGTGGATGAAACGGAGATTCTAGTCCTTGTCCCTGTTTCAAGCTCTGTGTATGAAACAGATTCTAGCCCTTGTCCCTGTTTCATGATGTTGCAGTGAAGGAAACAAAACAGACAAAGGGCACAGGCTGGAGAAAAGGATTTTAAAAGGATGACTTAAAATGTGCGCCTGGTTTTCAAGAGCACAATGAGGACACTTTCAAGTACATTAAAGCTGATTTATAAGAGACGGGTATAAAGACTCTACAAGGTCATTAGACTTTAGACTTACAAAGAAAACAAATCACATTCTCCTAGCATCACCAGTCAGGTGTTCCACAAATACTAAGAATAGCCACCGCAACGCGATCCACTATGAGGGGTCAAAACATAAACCATGTAGCGTGGCCGAGAGCTCCTATAACCTGATTTCTAGGAATCTAATTTTAAACATCCTCACTAGCTAGCACATCACAAAAATACAGAGCTCCAAATGCCGTAACACAAGGGCTAAGAACTCCTAAGCCAAAAATATACGAGGCATTTCAGGCAAAAATCCCAGAATCAGAAGAACACAAGTTTTCTAAGTTCTTCAAAAGCTGGTGTTGGTTGAGGCTCTTCTGCAGACTTCAACAAAAGACACGCTAGAATTAGCCATTGACAGTAACCCTGAGTCAACACGCACAGTGTTCGGAAAAGCACAAGGCCTGCTCCGGGCTTGAGACCCCTGGGAACTTTCTCTGGACCACATCGAGTGGATGACTTTGAGAACTCAAAATAACCAACAATCAGTCCATGAACAGAGAAAGAAGACTGCAGCCTCCCTGGGGACGTGGCTCCATGCCTGCCCCCTTTCTTCCAGGTACCTTTGCCCTTCCTGGCTCCCTCCTCCACCTGGAGACGCTCTGGGTTCAGGCTCCTCTCCAGCTGTGTCTTGGTCCACGGCTGGCTGCCCGTGTGAAGCACCAGGGCTTGAAGGATCATATCCACCTGCTTCCTGCACTTCCCACCTACTTCCGCGAGACCCCCAGGCTCTGGCTGCTCTCAGGGATCAGGGCCGCCAGGCTCCCCTCGCAGGCTCCAACTGGAGTCCTGCACCCTGGTTTTCAGCAACGCTTGGGACTTTCTCCTGGAAACTCTCGGCTCTGGGCTTTAGTGAACTGCGCCATCCAGCTCTTCTCTGGACTCTAAGCAGGACCTTTTCTGGGTCTTCCAACCCTTCCTCCATTTCCAAATGTGGGCTTTCCTTTGGCCTCCTCTCTCGAGACATGCGCGCCTCACACTCTGGCTACTTGACCTGCACTTCTACGTAAGAGGCTCCCAAATGCACCCTGCTCCAGATTTTCCCCAAACCTCCTCCTGTATTTCCAAACTCGCAGCTTGCAGTGGTGTCTCTAAGTATCTCCGAGTCAGGTCCACACTTGCTTCTCCTCCTGATTTCCAGCAAAGCGCAACGCCGACCTCCGGGTGCAGACTCGCAGCTTCATCCGCCCTCCTGCACTCCCTCTTCCCCTCCTGACCCAGGCACCGAATCGCTCAGCTCACTGGCTGCCTTCTCTCTTCCTCTCGCCACGGCGAGTGCCCTGCATGAGCCTGCTCTGTCCCTCCGGCTCCACGGCATGCCGCACATCAGAGGCACGATTCTCTCCGAAACCCTCAGTGGCTCCCTAGTATCCGACAGGTAAGGACTTCCACATTCTGGCCTCAATCTAACTTTCTGGTCTCAGATATGCACATGCTTATTTTATCTATGCAAAGAGAGTACAGGCCTCACACCTGCTCTCATTCCTGGGCTCCTAGCTCCTCCTGAAGGTGCTGTATGAGCTACCTATGCACTTTCCAAACACTAACTGAATATGCGCTTGGAGAACACTTACTTGATAATTTTGTGGCATTGCCGGATGACGTGGACAAAGTGAGAACTACGCAGGTGTGTGGATGCTGCCTTGTCCAGACCTCACTTACCCAGACACTCCCAGATGCTCAAGGTGACCAGCCCTATTGGAGCACAGACAGGCACAGGCTGCACTCCCACAACTGGGCCCCGTGAGCTGAACTATAATCATGAGGCAGCTGTTTGCTCCTAAATCTGTTTATGCCGGTGTACTTGTTACACATTACTGAAACCAATAAAGTACGACTCCAAAGAGACAATAATTGTATGAAAACTAAGTTGGATGCCTTTCAAAGACTTAATATAGGGGAATTTTTTTTTCATTTTAATCTTTTCTAAATTGCTATCAAATTAGGTATGGGCAAAAAATATACACAATGTTTGAGGAAATAATTTTTAAAGGTTTCAAATCTAACATCTTGTTTCTCTTGTGTTGCCTATTCTCTTCTAGAAGAATCAAAACTATGGCAGGCCTGCGATGGCTGTGGTTGAGGAAAGAGGCCACACCCACAGCCAGTAGAATCACGCTCAGCAGCAGCCTAGCCCCGCGTGGAAGAGGCGTGAACACTCTCGGGAGAGGTGGATGTGCACTAACCGTTCCCAGCTCTGATCTCTTTGATTAACTGAATATGGTGATTGGTTTTATCTGAGCGTCAGACAAAAGGGTGTCTACACCCAGGAAAGACTCTAAACACTCTGGACCCTGCTGGGGCAGATGGTGACCGTGACCCAGTGATACCACTCTCCAGTGGGCAGCCAGCCCAGTCTCTTAATCGTAAAGGACATTCATAGCAACACTACGAAAAAGAAACACGACTGTTCTGACCCGGAAAAGTGAAATTTAAAACATTAAATATCCAGGTTCTAACTAAGAGGCAGACGGACCGGGCGCGGTGGCTCACGCCTGTAATCCCAACCCCTTGGAAGGCCGAGGTGAGTGGATCACTTGAGGTCAGGAGTTCGAGACCAGCCTGGCCAACATGGTGAAACCCCATCTCTACTAAAAATGCAAAAATTACCCGGATGTGATGGTGGGCACCTGTAATCCCAGCTACTTAGGAGGCTGAGGCAGGAGAATCGCTTGAACCCGGGAGGTAGAGGTTGCAGTGAGCCGAGATCACGCCACCGCACTCCAGCCTGAGCAACTCCTTCTCAAAAAAAGTAAAATAAAATAAAATAAAATAAAATAAAATAAAATAAAAGGCAGACAAAGAAAAGGAGATTTCCTCTGATCTTAAAAACAGAAGTATTTGATTCACAGCCTGGATAATTGAAGATCTGCATAGAAATCACCTAGGGCCTCGCCCTCCCTCACAACAGACTGGGATAGAGGGAAGGAGGGCAGGAGGTGGGCCCCTTGTCCACGAGAGGCTCCTCCCGCCCCATCCCCTTCCGCAGGAGGGCAGGCCCCTTCTCCCCAGGTAAGACCCCGGCATCTCTACAGGGACACCCACCTCCCTTCCCTGCAATCCACTCCAGCTGCTCACGGCCAGTCAAGGCTGGCGCTCTTCAGAGAGGAGCAAACGGTTTCAGGGAGAGCCTGAACTCCGACGTCCCAGGTGTGGCTTGCCAGGGAGCACAGAGGAAGGATGCAGGTTCTGAGAAGGAGGAGGCGCAGGAGAACGAGAGAGAAAAGAGAGACAAGAGAGACAGACCGCCCAGCGGCGGGCTGAGCACAGGACCTGGCTGAGGCCTCCTGGGGAGGGGCAGAGGCAAACATGCTGCTGATTCTAGGCTACTCGGGAAGTTACAAGCTCCGAAGGGGCTGCAAGGCAGGACTCGCTGAGGAGCAGTCATGTGGATGCCCCGCCTCTCACACGGTACACACTGACAACATGCAACTCACAAACAACACAACACGCATGTACAATGCGCGTATACAACACTGACAACACACAATGCACACAAACACACACAACCTATACAACACATACCCAATACATGCAACTCACAACACAATATGCATTTATAACACACTCATACGACACATAACCAATACATGCAACTCACAACACAACATGTACGTTCAACACACTCTTACATACATACAGCACACGTAACTCACATACAACACAACACGCACGTACAATGCACTCATACAGGACACACAACACACAACTCACAAACAATATGCACATGCAACACACTCATACAACACACAACACTCATACAACACACAACACACACAACTCACAACACAACATGCACACACAACACTCACACAACATAGACACAATACATGCAACTCACCACATACACATACAATACACTCATACAGCTCACGTACAACACATGCAACTCACGTTCAACACACCATGCACCTACAACACACGCAACTCAATGCAACATTCACGTACTCACAACACAACATACACATACAATACACTCATACAACACATACAAGAAATGGAACTCACGCACAACACAACATGCACGTACAACACACTCACAACATATAACACATACAACATACACAATACATACAACTCAACACAAATACATGTACAATGCACTCACAACACACAACACTTACACAACACACAACACATGCAACTCACAAACACACATACAACACACTCATACAACACACAACACTCACACAACATACAATACATGCAACTCATATACAACATACACATATGCACAACACACAACATTCATACAACACACAACACTCATACAACGTACAAAAAATACAACTCACAAATACACGTACAACACACTCATACAACACACAACACTCAAATATACAATAAATGCAACTCAACACAATATGCACATACAACACACATACAACCCATGCAACTCACACACAACACAACACACTCATACAACGCATTCATACAACACACACTGTACACATTCTAAGTATGAAATAGAAAACAGCACACGCACGGTTTCTAAAGTATGATGAAAGTTTTCTCAAGAAGGTCATCCAACATCCAAACTGGCGCCATGTCCTCATTTTCAGCTGCTGTTCAGATTCAAGCATTTTTATCATCTGCTCTATGAATTATAATAATATAGCATAAACCCATTTTTCATTTTACACCCACTTTGGTGTGGGGTGCTCCAAAACAGGGGCCAGGAGCCTCAGAGTCGTCCCTCAGAACAAAACACAAGCCACACTCAGAGGCCAGAAAGGGAACTCGGGGGGCGACACACACTCTCTCATCTGCAGAGCTCTGCTTCAATTACTTCACACGTAACCAGGGCTGGAACGGGGTTGCTGAGGGTACAGATACGGCAAACTGAGAAGAAACTGGCAGGTGGAGAAAGATCGGCCAAAAGCCAAGGAAAAATGCTGAACATTTTCCACAAATAGTTCACACGACAGATGATACTCGGGCTACTGAAAGTTTATTGAGAGGGGTCTTGCTCCAAAGAAAAAGTTCTCTCCCAAGGTTATCGAAGATTCACAGCAGACACCTGCCCCCAACACACCATCTGCCGAGGGCCTATGAGTCAAAAAGAAGGTAAGACAGAAGTAAGGGTGCAGGGGAAGGAGAGCCGGAGGGGACCGAGAACTCGGAACCAAGTGAAGTGATGGGCGGACACTGAATGCCTGACTCCAGGGTTATCACCTCGGAAAACAAGTCTGTTTAAGTCCGTAGTAACAGTGTTAGTGCTTTCACTGAACCTGCACTCAACACTGGAGAACCTCCCTGTGTTATGAAGACGATCTGAAAAATAACATTAATTCACAAGGTAGGGTGACGATTCAGCCACAGAAAATAAAACTGATATAATCCACTGCAAGTCACACTGTGTCTTTCTTTAAGACTGGTTTATGATGCAGAAAAGAGGCAGCTTGAGATCTAAAATACTGAAACTGGCAGACACCTTGTTTCCCTGAATTCTCACAACCGTGGCACCAGCTAGGGTAAGACAGAGTGGCTTTCAGAGCTTCCAGAACAGCAGAACAGATCAATCATAAATGTGCAAAGGTGATCTGAAGACAGAATTAATATTCCACGTTTTGGCTTAAACTAGTCATGTAATTTCCAATAAGTGGGAAACATCCACACCAATTTTTATAAGAAAGTTCAATGTGAACACATAGTACAGAACACTATCTTTGTTTTGGAATTTATTTACTTAATATGACAATTTCAGTTGTCTTTAGGGATTCCTGATATTGAATGCTCATCTTTATTAATGATGAGCTACCCATTTTCTGACTGAGGAAATGGAAAGTTGTCACTGCCTAACAGCAATACTCAACACAGCCTGTATGAAAGGGAAAGCTCTACCTGTGTGCACACACATGCATACACATGCATACACATACCTACACATGTACACGCACACACATACACGTGTATGCACTGCACGCACATGTACACGTGTGTGCATACATACATATACATGCGCACATACGCACATGCATGCATACACACGCATATACGCACACACATATACACGTGTACACATGTACACACATTGATGCATATACACGTGCACATGGACACGCATACACGCACATACACACGCATACACACGTGCACACACATGCATGTGTACATGCATACGTAAGTATCATCTCAGGTATGTGGATTCAAAATTCTGATGCAAACAAGAATAATCACAAAACAAGGTAGGGTGTCAACAAGTGAGAATTGAGATGGATGTCCTGGAATGTTCCAGAGAGGATATGAGGGAGGTCTGCACATCACATGAACATCTTACCCATTTTAAACGTGACCATTCCTGCCAACATCAGCCTGGATTAAGATGATTTCATTTACATAAGGAACAGAAAATATAATACTTGTTCTAATGAGGTTCTATAATCATTAGATTATTTTCATAATTATAAGTAATCACTAAATAACTTCCTTTCAAGGGTCTAAAAATAAAAATAAGATAACAAAGTCACAGTCCTGACAGTTTTATCATGCAAATCACAGCTGTGAAAATAAAGCATGGTTTTGAGACTATGCCCTCCTCAAATACCCTTCATGGAATTTTGTACCAGTAATGGCTGGTAATTAATTGTTATACCAGGTGGAAAAGTATATCATTTGGGGTATACGAAGTAACCATGTAAAGAGAAATGACCATACACACCTGAAACCAGGTCTCATTTCACAACTGTTTCCTACTTTAGATTTGCTTAATTTACTTCATGAGGTGCCTTGAGGAGAGAAAGCAGAGCTGGGATCCGCCCCGAGGCTGCTTCGGGAACAGCTGGGTGGGCACCAAGACCCTCAGACCGAGGGCCGAGCTGCGTGGCTATGACCCCATCACTGTGGCTCCCCAAGTGTGTGTCCTTATGTGTCACGCAAACCTCTGCCACACAGGTGACACACGCCACACACCTGACATAGGCTCAGCACACAGGGAGCGATCAGTAAGTGGTGACTAGAGAGAAGCGACGGCCTTCAGCGTGGACGGAGAAAACAGGTCACAGACTCACAGAGGAAACGCCGCAGATCCACAGACGGAGAAAACACCACAGACTCATGGACGGAGGAAACAGACCACAGACCCACAGAGGGAAGAAAAGCGCCACAGATGCACGGAGGGGGGAAAAGCGCCACAGACGCACACATGGAGAAAACACCACAGACGCACGGACGAAAGAAACGCCACTGACGCACGGACGGAAGAAATGTCACAGACGCATGGACGGAGGAAACGGCACTGACGCACGGACGGAAGAAACGCGCCACAGAGGCACGCATGGAGAAAACAGGCCAGAGACGCACGAAGGGAGGAAACACCACAGACGCACGAAGGGAGGAAACGCGCCACTGACGCACGCATGGAGAAAACAGGCCGCAGACACACGAATGGAGGAAATGTGCCACTGCGGCACGCACGGAGAAAACAGGACACAGACGCACGAAGGGAGGAAACGCCACAGACGCATGAAGGGAGGAAACAAGGCAGAGAGAGAGCACACACCAGTGTGGAACATGGGACAGGAATGTCCCGGCCATGCACCGTCCACTCCCACTAGGGACTTCCCACCCCAGAGTGCTCAGGATGGCTGCGGAGCTCCTGCCACCCACCCCAGAGGTGAAGCTGGGGAGCCAGAGATGAGTAGGTTCACGTCCATCAAATGCGGCTGCAATCCCTGTAGTAACTGGAGGTCATCATTAAACAGAACCGCACTTCACTTGGAATAAAAGCACTCTGCATAAAAGAACTAAAGATTGTCTGGAGACGGCTTAGAAACCATCACAATCATTCTTGCTAGTGACAGCGAAGCTTTAAGAGTGGTCACTTTTCCTGTAGAAACGTCACAGAGGTGATTCCTGGAACTCATTTAGAATATTTGTTTCCCAGAAACCACACAACTAAGAATTTAATAATGCCGTCTCTTGACCAGAAAGATTAAGATTTCTGATGAAACAAAACTCTGGCCAGCCTCCTGATTCTAGAAGATGCTATACAGAAAAGCTAACTCAAAGGGGTTGCATTTCTTTTGTCGTCCATGACACACATAAAAAAAATTTTAAATATACAAAAAAGGTAGGAATTGTACAGTGAGTACCCATGTATCTACCCCCTGGATCACCGATTAGATTTTAAATGTAAAGTTCTAAATGTTTCCAGCTAAGGAAATGTGCAGTGTAAGCCTCTACCTGGTTAGAACCAAGGGGAATAGAATGAGCTTTCCCTGGCCTTGCTGCTCAGCTGGGAGGGGCTGCCACAGTTCAGCCACCCCACCCCAGAGCACCCAGGATGGCTGTGGAGTTCCTGCCACCCACCCCAGAGGTGAGGCTGGATCCCCAATCGTGGTGTTAAGAGTGAGCCAGCCAGGTGCGGTGGCTCAAGCCTATAATTCCAGCACTTTGGGAGGCCGAGACGGGCGGATCACGAGGTCAAGAGATCGAGATCATCCTGGCTAACACGGTGAAACTCCGTCTCTACTAAAAAAAAAAATACAAAAAACTAGCCAGGTGAGGTGGCAGGTGCCTGTAGTCCCAGCTACTCAGGAGACTGAGGCAGGAGAATGTCGTAAACCCGGGAGGCAGAGCTTGCAGTGAGCTGAGATCTGTCCACCGCACTCCAGCCTGGGTGACACAGCGAGACTCCGTCTCAAAAAACAAACAAACTAAAAAAAAAAAAAAAGAGTGAGCCAGCCTTTAGAGGTCATGTGGTCTGTACTTGAATAGAAAATGTTCCAGGAAACCAAAGATTCCAATGCCTGCGATGAATTCCTAACCATTTGAAACCCAGGCTCCTCGTCTATATAAAGAGAACAATGCTCTCTCCTGGGAAAGCATTTCAGAAGGACGAAAAAGGATCCACATGAGAGCAGGTGAAAACTACAAGGCACCCTGCAATTATAAGATTTTTTCTATATTTTTGTTTCAAGGAATGTCAGCATTCTAAATATTTCACTTCATCCCACATCACCTTTCAGGAGCAAATCATAACGATTAAAACCATCAGCAGAATCCCTACCAGCTCAATCGCCGCGTGCTTCTTCTCCCTGCATGAGAATTCTTGCAGAACGATGGGACCATCCAAGAATGGCTCCCTGCCATCAAGTGCCCATACTCCTTCCCCAGGGAGCTATTCCTGTACTCATGGGGCATGGGAAACCTGTATAACGCCACCAGAAAGTCCTTGTTTGATTTACACACTTTCCAGAAGGGCTGATTTTATCCAGAATCCGAACTGTGTCAAACACTAAACCTAAGAAATCATCAAGAAACCAAGGAAATGTAAGGCCATATCCTGCCCTGGGTGCATGACTACTAGGGGAGAAATAGAAAGTGAGACATGAAAGGAAACTTTTAAGATATTCAGAACATCACTGGGTGATTCCAGGAATCCATTACAGATCATTGCTGTTCCTAAAAACAGGAAAGAAATTCTAAAATTCCAACAGGCATGGTGAGTCCCTTACTTGCATGAAATCAAAATAATAATCCGTCGCCATCTTTAAAAGACAAAAGAAAAA
Source organism: Macaca fascicularis (assembly GCF_037993035.2). Lineage (NCBI taxonomy): Eukaryota > Metazoa > Chordata > Mammalia > Primates > Cercopithecidae > Macaca > Macaca fascicularis. The sequence continues at coordinate 40,394,284 of NC_088377.1, read as the reverse complement.
CTCTATTTCCTCTTCATATTAATTTGTGTACAAATAACTTAAGTGAGAAAATCTTAATGTCTGGACTGTGATATCAATAGCAAAATAACCCCAAGCTTCCCAATGAAAAGATATAGATGGGCTGAGTGGATTTAAAAGAAGAAAAACCAACTACATGCTGCCTACAAAAAACTCACTTCAGCCATAAAGACACACATAGACTAAATGTGAAGGGATGGAAAAACATGTTCCACATTAATGGAACTCAAAAGTGAACAAGAGTAGCTATATTTATTTCAGACCAATCACAATTTAAGTCAAAAACTGTAAAAAGGAGACAAAAAGGTAATTATGTAATAAAGAGATCAACATAGCAAGAGGATATAAAAATTACGAGTATATGTGCACGCAACAACAAAGCATCCAGATATATAAAGCAAATATTAGTAGATCTAAATAGAGAGAGAGGTCGGGCAAAGTGCCTCACACCTGTAATTCCAGCACTTTGCGGGGTGGAGGCAGGTGGATCACCTGAGGTCAGGAGTTCAAGACCAGCCTGGCCAACATGGTGAAACCCTGTCTCTACTAATACAAAAAATTAGCCCAGCATGGTGGCACATGCCTGTAATCCCAGCTACTCGGGAGGCTGAGGCAGGAGAATCACTTGAACTCAGGAGTTGGAGGTTGCAATGAGTTGAGATTTCACCTCTGCACTCCAGCCTAGGCAACAAGAGCAAAACTCCTTCTCAAATATATATATATACACATACATATATATATATACATACATATATATATATACACACACGTACATATATATATATATATATATATATATAGAGAGAGAGAGAGAGAGAGAGAGAGAGAGAGAGAGACCAACACAACAATAGTAGGGGCTTCAGAACCCCACTGTCAGCACTGGAGATCATCTAGACCAAAAATAACAACAAATTATCAAGTTGAAAGTACAGTGTAGACCAAATGGACCTAACAGACATTTACAGAACATTTCATCCAACAGATACAGAATGCACATTCTTCTCATCGGCACATGGAACATTTTCTAGAATCAACCACACGCTAGGCTACAAAAGAAGTCTCAATACATTTTTTAAAAATTGAAATAACGTCTAGGATATTCTCAGACTGTAACAGAATAAAGCTATAAATCAACAACAAGGAACAGATACTTCTCAAAAGAAGACATTTATGCAGCCAATAGACACATGAAAAAATGCTCATAATCACTCGCCATCAGAGAAATGCAAATCAAAACCACAATGAGATACCACCTCAAACCAATTAGAATGGCGATCATTAAAAAGTCAGGAAACAACAGGTGCTCGAGAGGATGTGGAGAAATAGGAACACTTTTACACTGTTGGTGGGACTGTAAACTAGTTCAACCATTGTGGAAAAGAGTGTGGCCATTCCTCAAGGATCTAGAACTAGAAATACCATTTGACCCAGCAATCCCATTACTGGGTATATACCCAAAGGATTATAAATCATGCTGCTATAAAGACACATGCACACGTATGTTTATTGCGGCACTATTCACAATAGCAAAGACTTGGAACCAACCCAAATGTCCATCAATGACAGACTGGATTAAGAAAATGTGGCACATATACACCATGGCATACTATGCAGCCATAAAAAAGGATGAGTTCATGTCCTTTGTAGGGACATGGATGCAGCTGGAAACCATCATTCTTAGCAAACTATCGCAAGGACAGAAAACCAAACACCACATGTTCTCACTCATAGGTGGGAAATGAACAGTGAGATCACTTGGACACAGGAAGGGGAACATCACACACCGGGGCCTGTTGTGGGGTGAGGGGAGGGGGGAAGGATAGCACTATGAGATACACCTAATGTAAACGACAAGTTAATGGGTGCAGCACACCAACTTGGCACATGCATACATATGTAACAAACCTGCACATTGTGGACATGTACCCTAGAACATAAAGTTTAATAAACAAACAAACAAAAAACAAATCAACAACAAGCAGAACTTTCAAAACTGTATAAATACATAGAAATTAAACAATATGCCCTTGACTAGCCAATGGGTCAATGAAGAAATTAAGAAGGAAATTTAAAAATTTCTTGAAATAATTGAAAACAGAAACACGGCTGGGCGCGGTGGCTCAAGCCTGTAATCCCAGCACTTTGGGAGGCCGAGACGGGCGGATCACGAGGTCAGGAGATCGAGACCATCCTGGAGAACATGGTGAAACCCCGTCTCTACTAAAAAAAAAAAAAAATACAAAAAACTAGCTGGGCGAGGTGGCGGGTGCCTGTAGTCCCAGCTACTCGGGAGGGTGAGGCAGGAGAATGGCATGAACCCGGGAGGCAGAGCTTGCAGTGAGCTGAGATCTGGCCACTGCACTCCAGCTCGGGAGAGAGAGCGAGACTCCGTCTCAAAAAAAAAAAAAAAAAAAGAAGAAAACAGAAACACAACATATCGAAGCCTATGGTATACAACAAAAGCAGTATTAAGAGGAAAGGTTATAACAATAAACTCCTACATTTAAAAAACAGATTTAAAATAAACAACCTAACAATGAACTGCAATGAGCTGGAAAAGCAACAACAAATCAAATCCAGTAGTGGTAGAAGAAAAGAAATAACAAAGATCGAAGAGGAAGTAAATAATATGGAAACTAACAAATATAAAAGATGAAGAAAAAAGTGTTGGTTTTTTGAAAAGATAAATACAATAGACAAACCATTAGCTACACTAAGGAAAAAAAAAAGAAATCCCAAATAAATAAAATTAGAAACAGAAAAGGAGAATTACATTTGATACCACAGAAATACAAGGGATCATTAGAGACTATTTTTAACAACTGTATGTCAACGGATTGGAAAACCTAGAGGAAATGGATAAATTCCTGGACATGTACAACCTACCAAGATGGAACCAAGAAGAAACGGAAATCTAAACAGACCAATAATGAGTAACATGTATGACTATGTAATAATAAAATGTCTCCCAACAAAGAAAACCCCAGAACTAGGTGGCTTCACAGCTGAATTCTACAAATTTTTATTTCAATTCTTCTCATGCTATTCCAAAAATATTGAAGAGGAGGAAATTCTTCCAAGTTCATTCTTCATGGCTAGCATTACCCTGATACCAAAAGAAGACAAGGACACAATAAAAAGAGAAAACCACAGGTCAATGCCCCTGATGAACACAGATGCAAAAATCCTCAACAAAATACTAACAAACTGAATCCAACAGTAAATCGAAAAGATTATACACCATGATCAAGTGGGATTTATCCCAGGATGCAAGGATTGCTCAACAAACACAAATCAATAAACACGCTACATCACATCAACAGAATTAAGGACAAAAACCATATCATTTCGACAGATACAGAAAAAGCATTTGATAAAATTGAACGCTGCTTCATGATAAAAAGTCTCAACAAACTAGGCACTGAAGGAAACACACCTCAACACAATAAAGGCCATATGTGACAAACCCACGGCTAACATAATGGTGAATGGGGAAATACTAAGAGTTTTTCTCTGACACCTGTAACAAGACAAGGACGCCCACTTGTGCCACTCCTATCCAACACAGCACTGAACGTCCTAGTCAAGAGCAGTTAGGCAAGAGAAAGAAATCAAGGGCACCCAGAGTGGAAAGGAGGAACTCTAATTGTCTGTTTTCAGACAATATGCTCTTATGTATTAAAAAAAAAAAAAAAAAGACTCCAGCAAAAATCTCTTTGAACCGATAAACAAATTCAGTAAAGTTACAGAATACAAAATAAACATATAAAAATCAGTAGCATTTCTGTAGACTAACAATGAGCCAGTGGAAAAAGAAATCAAGAAAGCAATCCCATTTAGCTACAAAAATATAAAATAAAAATAAAAATACCTCGGAAGAAGTCTAACCAAGAGGGTTAAAGGTCTCTATGAGGAAAATGATATTCTACCTTCTGAAGGGAGAACAGTGGAATCTAGAGACAGGAAAGGGCGGCGGGAAGGCAGAAAGGGAGAGGTTGGTTAATGGATACAAAATTACATCTAGATAGTAAAAATGAGGTTTAGTATGCTATAGCCTTGTAGGGTGACTGTAGTTTGTAATTTATTGTATATTTTCAAGCAGCTAGAAGAAAGGATTTTAAATATTCCCAGTATTAAGAAATGATAAATGTTTGAGAAGGCGGACATGCTAATTACCCTGATTTGCTAACTACACATGATAAACATGTATTGAAATATCACACTGTATCCCATGGATATGTACCATAATGTGTCCATTAAAAATAATAATTGTTAAAAACCCAAGGGCCATTTCTCATTTGTCCTATGTCAATGTTGTGGTCCACTGGTGGAGACCTAGCCATTTGCAAGTAAGACTATAGTCACTTGAGCTGAAAGCAAATGAATCGTCACAAAAACTACCACTGGCACCAAGTCTTCTTTCCAGAATTTCCTGGCCACAGCACTGCCACAGTCACTGTGGGCAGGAAAGACACACTAGCAACCAAGTTTCAACCCCAGCACAGTTGATGCTTTTATTTCTCTGGTTTGGAATAAGTGTGTGTTCATAACTTACATTTACTCCAACTGTCCCCTTGCTTAAATAGCTCCTAAGGATGACTTCCTGTTACTAAATTCCAACAGCTTCTGAGCACCCATTATATTCTCCAAAGTAAATAAAAAGAGAAAATGTGTTGAAAGCCTGATAATATTCACTGAAGAATCCATCATGATGTACCGCTTGAAATGGCCACTCCACCTTGTTCCTTTACATGACTTTTAAAGTAGCCCCAGTTATTACACATAATTGAAGCCATAATTTCTGCAATACCATTAGGTCCACAAAGGGTGGGGCCAGGAGACTTCAAAGTCTGTCTCTGAATTTTTTTTTAAAAAAAGGAAAGCTTATGAGAGTAGGTAACGAAAATAAATATTCACGCAACTCGGAACAGGTGATGGTGACACATAAAGCTCCAGCCTGGCACAGGTGTCCAGCCAGTGAGGGTGGGGACACAGACTCATATGGTTCCCACAATCCCCCAGAAGTGCCACAGACAGGTGGGTGGCCTGAGGCAGAACTAGGCTCCGAATTCCAGGAGCTGTCTGGCTCATGTGCACCCCATGTGGTCCACAGTGCACGAGGATGCCCAACGTCAGCTGTCCCGGTGCAGAGCACAAGAATGACCCATGGCATGAGCCCCCGCTGCACAGCATAGCCCGAAGGTGCCAGCCCAGCCTCCTACACACACTGGCCACCAAGGCACTGCCCTCCAGGAAGGAGGACCCCAGAGGTCGTGGCAGGGTGAGGTTCTGCTCTTCATCATCCCCGAGCAGAGGGGAAAGTCCCAGCAGACATTTGGGGAGCCTCTACAGGTGGCTCTGGGACTCTGAGTGGAGGCTCAAAGATGTCCCCAGATACACCAGACTCAAACCTAAAACAGGCCATTCTTCCAGATATGCCCAGACTGGAACCTATATAGGCCATCCTTCCTAGCTTTCCTCTGGAAAAGCAGGCTTAAAAGAGTATGAACTAAAAGGGGCCACCAGGAAGAGGGAAGTCCTATCTTTAAAAAAAAGATTTTTTTAAAAAAAGAGGCATTGAGGCTCTGACCCATCTGATCACAGAGTACGTGCTCGGCAGCATCTGTCAGAGCAGAGCAAGTACACACATGCTCTCCATACCCTGTGCTACCGGTCCCCGTGCTCCCCGCACCCATGTCCCCTGCACCCGTGCTCCCCACACCTGTGCTCCGGGCACCCGTGCTCCCTGCACCCGTCCTCCCCACGCCCATGCTCCCCACACCTATCTGTGCTCCCCATGCCTATGTTCCCTGCACCCGTGCTCCCCGCACTGTGTTCCCTGCACCCATGTCTGCTCCTCGAGATCTCTTCCACTGATTTCCTCTGTACGTCCCTCTTGAGAGTCACTATCACCTCGAATCACCTGATAAATGCAGGTAAAGAAAAAGTCTAGAGCAGCACATTGGAGGACAGAGTGGAAGTGGCTGTTTACCAAGCAGGGCTATGAGATGAGCGCATCTGATCCCCATTAATCCTGACGGTCAGTTGATTGGCCCTGTTCAACAGCTGGGGACACTGAGGTGTGGAGGGACGGGCTTGCTTACCCCGGACGATGCTGACAGTGTGGGCCCAGCCCGGTCCCACAGCCACCAGGAGGAGCTCCTGAGTGGGAGCTCCTGAGTGGGCATGCGCGGAGGTGCAGCCCAGAGAACGCCTGGGACCCTGGCACAGACTCCTCAGGAAGGAAACAGAGAAAGGTCCACAGAGACTCAAGCAGCACAGAAGAAGGTCACCCACAAGTTAAAAATAGATGTTTGTGCTTTATCGTCCCAGCGTGCTAAAAATCCAGCTCGCTCACACGCACAGCCTGAAGTGAGCCCGGCCTGCTTCAGCACTGGGCTAAGGGAGAGCCGCACCTGCCCCTCTCCCGACAATAGCAGGCTCGGCAGCTATTCTTCAATGAACTTGACACCCTTCCACGAGGATTAAGCTTCACTCTGTCGACACTGGGTAAGTTTAATCCCGACACAGCTAACCGTGTCGATCTGCAGTGAACAAACAACTTACTTTGGATGATTCTGTCACTGACAAAGACCCCGAATCTCCCAGCAAAGCTTAGTGATACGACTTACCTTTCTGTTTTCATTTCAGGTACACTGGTCCATTAGGTCTAGTTTACCTGCTGATAATGTCTTGGAAAGACCACCGGGGGCCCCACACCATTTTCAGCTTTATAGGGATGTGAATTTCCCTTTGATGACAAAGGTGATGAGGAAATAAAACAAGGATCCAAAACAGATGCCTGTGTGTTTCCTGGGAGTGATAAGGTCAGGGACTGCCGCTCTGTGTCAGGTGAGGGAGTAACAGAGAGAATGGCACCAACTCCTGAGACAGGACCTGATGCATGATGCAGCCACCACCTGTGGCCATGGAAATTCCAGGGAATGCAGGCCCCAGTTGCATGATACAGCCGCTATCTGTGACCACAGAAATTCCAGGGAACGCAGACCCTCAGTCACATGGTACACCATCTGCGGCCACAGAAATTCCAGGGAACGCAGACCCTCAGACACATGGTACGGCCACCATCTATGGCCAATTCTAGGGAATTCAGACCCTCAGTCACATGGTACAGCCACCATCTATGGCCATGGAAATTCCAGGGAACGCAGACCCTCAGTCATATGGTACGGCCACCGTCTATGGCCACGGAAATTCCAGGGAACGCAGACCCTCAGTCATGTGGTACAGCCACCATATATGGCCATGGAAATTCCAAGGAATGCAGACCCCAGTCCCATGGTGCAGCCACAGCCTGCAGCCACAGAAATTCTGGGGAACGCAGACCCCAGTCGCATGGTACAGCCACCACCTATGGCCATGAAAATTCCAGGGAACACAGACCCTCATTCACATGATACAGCCACCACCTATGGCCACGGAAATTCCAGGGAACATAGACACCAGTTGCATGGTGCAGACACCACCTGCAGCCACAGAAATTCTGGGGAACACAGACTCCAGTCGCACGGTGCAGCCACCACCTGTGGCCATGGAAATTCTGGGGAATGCAGGTCCCAGTCTCTAAAGTGTTATTTGTTTTATGACCTTCACTGCAGTGAATGTGGAAGAGTTTCTGCAGGTGCAGAGCTCAGTATCCAGAAGGGAAGTCGGCCCTAGGAATGCCTTCCTCCTCTTCAGAGCTCAGGGCCCAGGGCTGACGCCCTTGGGAGGGGTCCTTGTTCGGCAACTGTGCCTGTGGAGGGTTCCCCAACACTCACCATGCACCTCCTAGGAGCGGAGGCTACAACAGGGAGCCAGAGACCAAGCTCTGCTCAGACAACAGTGAGCTGTTGGCCTTCCACTCTAAGTTCAACAGGGAGCCAGAGACCAAGCTCTGCTCAGACAACAGTGAGCTGATGGCCCTCCACTCTAAGTTCCAACTGCACGGAGTGTGTATTCCATGAATGCTTGTTAAATGAATGATTCATATAAGGTCGTCTGTGCTGACCTTTGCTGGTCTGCTGACTGTGGGCTTCAGAGCATTGACCTCATTCCTGGAGCAGCCAGTTCTTCCCAGAGCGATGGCTGCTGGAGGACAAAGCCCAGGACTTCTGTCCTGCAGCAACGTGCTCAGGACCCTGCGCTGGGCACGCTGGGAGCCTCTCCAGCAGTAGATCCCCAGTCCTGACCTTGCAATACCAGTGAACCCCACGGGAGTCCCAAGTGCTCAAAATCAAGTAAATGTCCATTGTGATTTAACATATCAATTTTAGAAGAAAGGGCAGATTGCCGCCTCCCTCTTCAAGCTAGGGACCATAAATCAATCCACGGCCCTAACTGAGGCTCTGCCTTAAATCCTGCTAAAACTACCAGCCAAACACTCAAATTTACATTAGAGTTAAAGGAAAAAAAAAAAAAAACTAAACCAAACATCTGTAAGAAATGGTCAAGTAATCTGTGATACATCAACCCAAAGATTAAACATTAAAACAATGAAGTAGCAAGATATTAAAAGAATATAAACTCTATGTACATCGTGGTTCAAGTTGCTAAAATTACACAGAGAGAAAGACTAGAATGGAAGGGGGATAGGTTTACAGATACATTTTTTAAAATTTTAAATATTACTTCTCTAATGTATGATTTGACTAACCAGATAATTCAGCAAAAAAAAAAAAAAAAAAAATCAATTATGCCTATAGATAAATATGTAAAGAATCCTTCTCTCTGATGCCAATGGAATTAGTTTGGGTCCGGCCTACAGTCTTCAATCTTTTAATTAAGACACAAAAACCATCTGTCAAGCTATTAGGAAAAAAAAAAAAAAAGATTTATAACCAGGAGCCCAGAAGAAAAGGACCCGCTATGTATCACAGCGTCTCTCCACGCCTCTCCACCCCGGACAGTGCTCCCTCTTTCCCCATTTTCATACCTACTGCACAAAACACTTAGTAAAGAACTATCTCAATTCATGAGTCGCACAGCACAAAGGTCCGATGTCGCTGCCAAACACACCCTGCAGCCCCAAAACGAAGCGGCAACCCCCAGTGAAGGAAGAATGAGAGGCTGCTGGTTGTAATTTTAAATCTCGCAACTCAATGTCTTTGCACTTTCCTGCTTTGTTGGTTTCAAGGGCTCATTAAAATTAACCCCCCTACTGGATATTGAAGAAAGAAAGCAGGACTGTTGTGCAGGCTCTGAAGAGGCAGAGCCCTCGTTCCGCGGCCACCGCTGTCTTTCTACCCACAGCAGACGGGTTGACCAATTAGTCTCCCTTAGAGGGCGCTGTTTATGATCACTGCGAACAAATGGGTGCAATTGCTTCTTTTGAGATGTAGCAAGTTCTGGGCCCTCAGCAGAAAAAAAAAAGGGGGGGGCACTGGCACAATAGTCATAACCTCTGCGTGACACACACGCAGAAGGAAAATTAAAGCCCTGGAGGCGGGGGCGTTTGGAAAGGGAAGGTGGAAGCAGGAAGGACGCCCACAGAATAGAATGGTCAGAAACCGACCACGTCACTAAAGGGCGCCTTAGACGGTCCAGAGGACAAAATGCCCCTCTTTCCAGGGTAAACACCCATTTGCCAAACAGCCAGTGACCGCAAGCAGGAGTTTGCTTTTTTTTTTTTTAAGGCATCGAGTAACAATGAGAAGAGCAAGAAATGAGCTTAATAATGGGACTAACAGGGCCCTGGGCTGGTGACTCAGCTGATGTGCACAGCATCAAAACCCAGGTCCCTCAATGCGCTCCCTCTGCAGTTCAGGCCAGCACTACAACTCACCCCAATCACTGCTTTAAAAAGCAGTTCTACAAAAAGACATGGCCCATTTGAAAGCAGCTGGAGGAGGAAGACAGAGAGTGACTCGCAGAATCCAACCGCTTGTAGCTTTGGAACCATAACAAGAATATGAAACTAGCCGGTCCAGTGTGAGGCAGAACAGAGACACTGTCACCGCTCTCAGGAGGCTGAGCGGGAAGCCCATGGCTCAGGCCCCGCAACGCCCTAATGGTGCCTGGAGCAGCCCACAGGTCTGTGTCCTTCGTGTGGGTTCACCTTCCTAGTTTCCTGGGTAAATTCAATGTACAACATTTATTCGCCAAGAAAAGAACATTCAAAGCAAACTACTGTCATAACTCTGAAGGACTCTTAACACTCCAGTCCACACGTTCAAAAGCCCACAAATATCAGTGCTGCCACTGTGTAGGCAACAATGTTTTTGATGCATCATGCACGTAACCAGTAACGATGTTTTCATGTTTTCCGTAGCCATCTCATTCAGGATACTTAAATATCTGTGACGACTTGACACTTAGTTACCTGTGACTTTCAGATAGATTTAACAAGGCTACCTGACGGAGAAGGCCTCACCCTCCTGATCCCGGGCACAGGCGCCCCTACGTGCACCCGGGACCTGGGGAGGGCACTCTCCATCACCTCCTGCTCTTCAATGTTAAATGTCCTCCCGGCGCGCCCGCGTCCTGGGCCCAGGCTCGGGCCCCTCCTGGAGAGACGCTTCCACATTGCAGGGCAGGGGAAGCCCAGAACCCGCGCCACGGCGCCGATGACGTCCCAGAGTCCCAGCTTTCTGGTCCTTCCGGTCCGCGGAGGCTGGCGGGGAGGTCCTGGGACCCATTTTACTTTTCAGTTTTGTCACGAGCCGGAAGGCGACAGCACATCCGAGCACAAGAAACCCTTTTTGTAAATCTTCCAGCGGAAACGCGAGGGGCTCCCGGACCGCCTCGGAGACGCCAGGCGGGAACCCAGAGCACCCCTGCCGCGTCCTGCATTGCAGCAGCCGGGACCCCGCCCACACCGCGCCGGGCACGAGGCGACAGGAGGCGTGCGGGGACACGGCCGTTTCTTTCTCGACATGCTGGGTGGTGGTGTGGGGCGGAGTTGGGGGGCGGGGGGCCACTTAGGAAGTGATCGCGCTGTACCCTCGCTTCGGAGGGGGAGCCCGGCCCCGTCCTACAGCTCAGAGGCAGAACGACCCCCGAGGGCGCTCCAGGCGACCCCCTCTGCCAGGCTCAATTTAAAACATAAACCGGAGGGGATGGAAAGCTCACTATCCTTCGGATGGAGGTTCCTACCGCCATGTCCCTTCCTCCTCCGCCCCACCCGGCAAGGACCCCGGGGCTGCCTTGACCGCTCACGCTGCCCCGCAGGTACCCCTGCCCTGCCGCTCCCGGGCACCGGCTTCGACCCAGTTCTCCCGATCGCTTCCCCGCTCTTCTCCCCGGTTCTTCTCATCGCTTCCCCATCTTTCACCGGGTCCTCCCATCGCTCCCCCCTTCTTCTGCCCTGTCCCCCCATCCCCTTCGCCCTGTTCTCCCTCTCTCCGTCCGTCCCGACCTCGCCACCTGGAGGGGGGCGCGCACCTTGAGCATCCCCGCCGCCGGTCAACAAGCCGATGGCTTGCAGGCCCCGGAGAGGTGCTCCGGGAACTTCCGCAAGAAGCCCTTGGGGGCCCGGGAGTCGTCCGCGTCCATGGCGAGGAGGCCGAGGGGAATCGCTAGTCCGGGTGCGCGGCAGGCAATGAGGACCCTGCCCGCGCGCGCCAGACTCGGAACTGCTGCCCCGCCCGCGCCCCCACCCGGCGCCAGCGCCAATGGGCGGTGACGGGCGGGGCCCGAGCGCACAGGAGGGCCTGCGGGGGCGGGGGCGCGGCTAGGGGCAGAAGCAGGGAAAGGGGCAGGGAAAGGGCAGGGGCTGGCGGGGAGGGGGCGGGTGTGGGCAGGAGCACCTACGCGGGGGTCGTCGTAGGTAGGGGCCGCGCTAGCGGTGGGGGAGGTCGCAGATGCGGGGGTACCTCCACAGGTGGGCGGGGTCCCTGCGGGTGGGGCCGCGTTGCTGGTGCGCGAGCCTCGCGGGTGGGTTGGAGGACTCTGGTTGGGGGCTTTAGAGATGCCCGGAGCGCCACAGGTGGGGGCAGGGGCAGCGTCCGGGGGAGGGGAGAACGCATGGGGGCGGCGTCACAACGTTTGCTGGGCTTGCCATGGCGGGACAGAATAGAACGCGGGGAGCATCTCCCGGGGGGGCAAGGGAGACCGTGAATGGGCGCGAACGGCGGGGCGGGTGGAAACCCCGCACTTGCTGGGAGCGCCGATGGCGGGGCGGGATGGAATTTGGGCGCGGAGACCCTACCTGGACGCGGAGGCTCGCGGCGGGCCCGGTCGCTCCGGCTGTTGTCAGCGCCCAGCCTGGCCGCTCGCACAGCTTGTAGTTGCCCGCAGGATTCCTCTGGGGGCTGCGCTGGGAGCCCCGGCGCCTGGCTTCCTCGACCCCCGCCCCCAAGTTTTCTCCGCAGCCTGAGGTCGAGAAGGACGCACGGAGAGTGGATCATTCGGGTGGCGAGAAAAGCTGAGCGCGGCAGGCTTAGCTATGACGAAACTGCGATTTCCCGGGCCCACGGGGGCTGTGGCGCTCCTGAGCCACCAGCCTGGCCCTTTCGGAAAAGAAGCCTTGGGGTGGAGGAGGGTATCGGGACGCGACCCTCAGAGACGTCTGGGCACGCGAAAGTCAGAGTGGGGCAGGAGGAGGCGCAACAGGACTGGCCTCGCAGGGAGGCGGGACGACCCTTCCTCCCCACGGACACGCGCGCTGCTGTACACTGTGCTGACCTCGGCTGACTTCACTGGCCAACGCCAAGTGCTGAAATACGCATACGCAATGCGCTGTGCGGTTGTCCATCCACAGCTTAACAGCCTGGTGCCAGTTACCTACGATGGGAGAGGGGGCAGCCCCCACAAAAGCACGGGCTTATGGGATCCCGGTTCCTTCAGTGCTCACCCCGAGAAGTAGGGCTGCCAAACGGCCCCACTCGAGGGCTTACCGGAGGATGGTCCTGCGCATTGGGTGTTTGTTGAACAGATAAGAGACAACAAAAGAGACTAAGAAGAGGTTTGTTCTATGAATCGGGGAAAGTGAAGCAATCGTAAAGGAGCGTCTCGCCAAAGGGCAATCCTGGGGAAAGGATGGAGAGGCATGGATTTTTCTTGGCTATGTGCCTCATCCTGGGGCTCATCCCGCTGAGCATCAAATATTCATTGCAAAAGAGGAAAAAGAAATGTGCTGCGGACAGTGCTGGATGGTCTCATCTCTCCCTTGGCCAGAATTCACGGGGAAATTCCTAAACCCTCGTGGTCCTCAGAATCACCTGTCCTATGCACACCCCCACTAAACCACTGAAGTCCAGTTTCTGGGAGCGCAGCCAGGGAATGTATATTTTTAAACAAACCACCTGGGTTACTCTGATGAATGCAAAGTCGGAGAGCGCTGCTCTCATGCACTGAGCCTGAGCATTATTCTATTAATAAAAAAGGAGAGGAGAATCTTGGGTGTCTCAAGGTGGCAGTTGAGTGGCCTTTGCCTTCTGGCGGGCAGAAGAGCAGACCGAGGCTCTGAGCACCTGCACCCACCGCTGGGCTCAGGATCTGTGCTGGAGAATAGAAGGGCTAATTTAATCATTCATGCCTTTTTAGAGCATATTACATGTGGAGAAGGTGGGGCACACTGAATTTTATTTTAGCCAAATACCCTTATCTCCTTATACAATTGATATTTTTATATTGAACGTTAGGGGATTGGTCATTTGTCATCAAATTGTCTATAACACAGAAAACGATAGACACAACCTAACAGTTCAAACATGATGAGTTAAATAAATGATGGTAAAAATAGACGCTGCAATAATATTTAATTGCTGTTACCGCTACGAAGATAAGTGTCTACGGACATGGAAATATGTTGAGGACATACAAATAAGTGAAAAGGCAGGCCTAGACATAGTGCGAGCCTGTGCGTGCGTGTGTGCGAGTGTGTGTGTGTGTCTGCATATATATGTAAATGTTTCTGAACATTTTATTTCCTTTCTTTTGCTTAGTATAGGTAATGCCATTTTTTCTCTCCGATGAACAGGTATTGCTTAGGGAATAGAAATAGTTAATTAAAAACAATGAAATTTAGAGTGTCAAGACCCCCAAGGCTACAGATTATGTTCAAAAATTTGTCTGTATATAAGGGCTGAGGTCAGGGTGGTCACTGACGGTCCTCACACATCTGTTCTTATGAGTTTGGCCCATTGCTCAGTCAGTCAGGGAATTAACATATATTAATATATACCTGTAACTAAGATGGAAAAGAATGGCTATGGCTCTTTTTTTTTTTTTTTCTTTTTCTTTGCAAGTCATGTATTTTAATGGTGCTACAATTAGAGGTATTTTTTTCTTTTTTAATCTTTGGCCTTAGCAATGAATCTTCTAATTGAACTGGAAGATGTTGCCATGCTCGTTCCTGCGAAGAGACCACCAAAGAGGTTTTGTGTGAGCAACATGGCTGTTTATTTCACCCGGGCGCAAGTGGGCTGAGTCCAAAAAGAGACTCAGCAAAGGGAGATAAGGGTGGTACCGTTTTATAGGATTTGGGTAAGTAAAAGAAAATCACAGTCAAAGGAGGGTTGTTCTCTGGCGGGCAGGAGTAGGGGTCACAAGGTGCTCAGTGGGGGAGAGTTTTGAGCCAGGATGAGCCAGGGAAAGGAATTTCACAAGATAATATCATCGCTTAAGGCAAGGACCGGCCATTTTCACTTCTTTTGTGGTGGAATGTCATTGGTTAAGGCGAGGCAGGCCATTTGCACTTCTTTTGTGATTCTTCAGTTACTTCAGGCCATCTGGGCTTATACATGCAAGTCACAGGGGATGTGATGGCTTGGCTTGGGCTCAGGCCTGACAGATATTACATGCCATGCTGACCCTACAGCTTCCACCCAGTAGGACCTGAGGTGTGTGTTTGTTCTTTATTGTAACCTTGACAGGTTACTCCAAACTGTGGCCCACACCAGCACACAGTTATACCACAGGAATGATTACTCCTTGGGCCAGGAGTTCAGGCTTCACTGGGCCCTCTGTCCCAGGGGCTCTCCGCAGCTGCAGCAGGTGTCTGCCCAGGGCTGCCATGTCTTCTGAAGGCTCAGGCTTATCAGGGGAGGAGCCAATTTCACGCTCGCTTCTGTGGTGCTGGCAGGGTTCTGTTGCTTGTAGGCTGTTGGACTGAAGGCCCCAGTCTCTCCGTGGCATCAGCTTAAGGCCACCCTCTGCCCTGGGCCAGTGACTGGCTTTGCCAGAACTAGCACCTATCAAGAGCCAGGGGGAGAGTTCCAATGGATGGAACCTGCAGCCCCTCCCAATCCAATCTCAGGAGAGACCGCCATCTCTTTTGCCTGCTTCTATTCATTAGAAGTGAGCCGCTGAGTCCAGCCCTCTTCGAGGGTCTGGCTGTGAACACTAGGGGCAGGGGCCAAGGGGAGCCACTTCGGAGGGGAGGTGCTGCTTGGGACCTGCCTAGGACCAAGTGAAGGAGAACATGCGTAGGGACAGATGCCCTTCCCGCTTCCCCTCTGTGGTGAGCGCAGGAGTTGCCCATATGCCCTAAAGGAGTTGTAGCATCCCAGGAGGGAAGCAGCTCCCAGCCATGAGGGCACCATGACCCATTGCCCCAGCATGTCAGGCTACACGTTCCAGGGCTACCTGAGCTGCAGCCTCTTCCCCTCCCCTGCTGTGTCTGCCTGTGCATGGAGTGGGCATCTCAAATCTGCAGGGGCCACACTGAGCTCAGGCCTCTGCATCTCTGCACAACCCCCCACCGCTCAGTCTTCCTCACCTCAGCTCCTCGTGACTCCATCCTCCCAGGGGCTCAGGCTGAAGCCTTGCAGTGCTCCTCCACCCTGGAATCTAAGTCCCTCAGGAAAGTCCCTCTTGGCTCTTCATTGCACCTGGAGCCACTGGGGCCAAGCCACTGCCTCTGACCTGGACCGGCACAGGCTCCCTCCCCACCCCATGCTCTGCCCCCACATTCACCCCACCTCCATGCCTCAGGTCTCCTCAACTTCAAAGTCAGGGTGTACCTATCAGCATGTAATTCAGGCATCTTCTCTGCTGACTTGGAGTCACAGGCCCCACACATGGCACACTGGCCTGTCCTCTGGTCCCTTCAGATCCTGGTGCTGCCCAGAGGCCGATGCGGGCACCCGCCTGCTCTTTCCCCAGCCCAGGCCCTCCTCTCCCTACCCACTCTGTCCACCTTCCTCAGGTCTGTCCTGCAAGGTCTCCTGCATGGTGAGGCCTCCCCAGATCACCCTCTTAGAAATTTTGGGCTCCATGCACACTCCTGTTCCCTCCCTGCTTCTCTTAAAACATCCTCCTCAGTGTCACACATGGGGCATTTCACCTATCTGCTGGGCTTCTCCAGAGGTCCCCCTGCTAAAGTCTGAATGCCATGGATTCAGAGATCTTCGACTATTCCCTGCTGCAGGCCTAGGGCAACAGCAGAGCCCACGACAGAGTGAACCTGTCATGGGTGCTGCTGAATGAATGAATGAAGGAGTGAGTGAGTGAGTGAGTGAAGGAGTAAATGAGTGAGTAAATGAGTGAATGGGTGAGTGAGTCAGTCAGTGAATGAGTGAGTGAGTGGATGAGGGAAGGAAGTAAATGAGTGAGTGAGTGGGTAAATGAGTGAATGAGTGAAAGTGAGTGAGTGAATTGCTGAGTGAATGAATGAATGAGTGAGTGAGTGAATGGGTGAGTGAATAAGTAAGTAAGTGAATGAATGAGAGACTTAGTGAATGAGTCGGTGAATAAATGAGTGAGGGAGTGAGTGAATGAGTGAATGAGTGAGTGACCAAGGGAATAAATGAGTGACGAGTGAGTGAATGAATGAGTGAGTGAGTGAATGAATGAGTGAATGGATGAGTGGGTGAATGAGTGAGTGAACAAATGAGTGGGTGAGTGAGTGAATGGGTGAGGGAAAGAGTGAGTGAATGAGTCAGTGAGTGAACAAGTGAACGAGTGAGTGAAGAAGTGAGTGAGTGAATGGGTGAGGGAAAGAGTGAGTGAATGAGTCAGTGAGTGAACAAGTGAACGAGTGAGTGAAGAAGTGAGTGAGTGAATGAACGAATGAGTGAGTGAATGAGTCAATAAATGAGTGAGTGTTGAGTAAAGGGTGAGTGAATGAGTGAGTGAGTGAATGAGTGAAGAGGTGAATGAGTGAATGAATGATTGAGCGAGTGAATGATTGAGTGAATGAATGAGGAAATGAGTCAGTGAGTGAATGAGTGAGTGAATGAGTGAGTGAATGAGTGAATGGCTGAGTGAGTGAATGAGGGAATGAATGAGTGAGTGAATGGGTGAGTGAATGGCTTAGTGAATGAGTGAGTGATTGAGTGAGTGAATGGGTTAGTGAATGAGCAAGTGAATGGGTGAGTGAGTGAGTGAATGGGTTAGTGAATGGGTGATTGAATGAGTAAATGAATGAGCGAGAGTAAAAGGGTGAGTGAATGAGTAAACGACTGAGTGAGTGAATGAGTGAGTGAGCGAGTGAAGCAGTGAATGAGTGAGTGAGTGAATGAATTAACGAGTGAGTGAATGAGTGAGTGAATGAGTGAGTGGGTCGCTCAGACGAGATGAGGACCGGAGCTGCCCTCTGACTGCTACAGTAGACAGGAGCTGAGGGAGGAGTCTGAAGGGTGGGATGTGCCCACTCGGTACATATACCCTGCTCCACACATCCCCAAAGAAACCCAATCTCACCAGAGTGGTCTCTTGAGAATTATTAGTAACAACATTTTTTCCCAATATTTCACATGTGCAGGATGATTTCTTATTTTCCTTTAAAACGCTAATCGTTTTTTGGACTTGGAATTCTCCACTGCTGGTCCACGCCACTGTATTCTCCCATAGGGGCATCCCCCGAGTTGAAGAAAGAGTCATTCCCAGGAATGGATAAAAGCCAGAAGGGCATCATCAGGTGGGGCACCTTCTCCTATCATCCTCCCCTTCCTGCTTGGGTTACCCTGAGTGACTTGGTTTGGAGGTCTACAAAATGTGAACTTACCTAATTTGGATAAAAGCCTAAGCAGTTTAAGAGGTTGCAATGCTAGCAGGAAGGTCTTTGGCTCCCGGTACCCTCCTCCCCTCCAGTCTCTGCTGGACCCAGGACTCTGACTCCACCTTCGGCCTTGGGGATTTCCTTCCTTCCTTCCCAGCCACTGAGCCGCCTTGGGCTAATCTGCAACCTCAGAGGCACAGCCCTCCTCCTTTCCTCCTGCCTCTTCCTCCCTTCTCATTTTCCTTCTGCTTCTTTCGGGACTTTGGAAAGTCCAAGAATAAGCAAAACCGTAGACCAGAAAACACTGCCTTCAGCCCATTCCACTCCCACCAGCTTCCCTTCAGATTCCTTGATCTTTAAACATTATTTTGCTTTGTATCTAGATGCTAAACTTTATATAGAAAACAGGTGGAGTTGATTTCTTGGCTGGGTACAGTGGCTCACACCTATAATCCCAGCGCTTTGGAGGCCAAGGCAGAAGGATTGCTTGAGGTCACATGTTTGAGACTAGCCTGGGCAACACAGGGAGACCTCGTTTCTACAAAATTAAAAAAAAAAAAAAAAAAGTAGCCTGGAGCGATGGCACATCTGTAGTCCCAGCTACTTGGAAGGCTGAGGCCGGAGGATCACTTGAACTCAAGAGTTTGAGATTACAGTGAGCTACGATTATATCACTGCACTCCAGCTTGGGCAAGAGAGTGAGACACTATCTCCGAAAAAAATAAAAATAAAAAGTGCTGGAGTCCATATCCAAGCCCACAGTCAATTGCGACATGTGGAACTTTTATTTTTATGATCCGCCTCTCTTGTCTAAATGCCAAATGACACTCACATCGTGTGTAACTACTTCCACCTCTGTCTGGCTTCTCTTTCCTTATGTATTAAGAATCAGGTTGCATAGAGTTCTGAGAAAATAAAATAATAAATCAGCTGTGTGCCGTGGCTCATGTCTATAATCTCAGCGCATTAGGAGGCTGACATAGGTATTGCTTGAGACCAGGAGTTTGAGACCGACTTTGGCCACATAATGAGATCCTGACTCTACACAAAATAAAACAATAAAAATAAAACATTAGCAGGACATGGTGGCACACCTGCAGTCCCAGCTACTCAGGTGGTGGAGGCCTGAGGATTGGCTTGACCCTGGGAGGTTAAGACTGCAGTGAGCTGTGATCATACCACTACACTTTGGCCTGGGTGACAGAGTGAGACTCTATTTCTGAATAAATAAATAAATAAATAAATAAATAAATAAATAAAATAAAAACAGATGGAAGCTTCCCAAGACTTTGATGCAGAAACAGGTTGCCCTGATGTCAACTGAAGTCCACTTCACAGAATGACTTCATCTCCTGAGCACGTTGGAGAACGATGATTAAAGAGACTTCCTGGCACTCCTGATACTTTTAGTGTCACATGGAAGCAGCAAGAGTCATATGTGTGAAATGGGTGGCTATTACAGCGGAAGACATTGGTTTGTTCTTTCACAAACATCATCGGAACATTTCCCTAATTACTAGCGTTGTGTCAGAAAATGGGGGGAGAGAGATGGTTCTTTATTGGCAAATAAGTTACATAAATTTCCCAGTTAGAAAAACAATCATGATTTTAGCCATGTCAGATGAGGTCAGATATGCCCTATGCTTCAGTTATGGAATGCTACCTCTGAATATTGATTGACAGTATCTTCCACAGACCTGTGACCTGTCGCTGTGTACAAGCTTGAATTCGTAACTACCAGTCATTGAAGCTCCCTTGCTGCCCGCGCTGAACTGAAGTGGCTCCCGACTGAGGCATTCAAGGGAGAACTCACTGAAATATTTGAAACCACCGCCATGAACAAGAATGCTCTTCCTGTGTGCCAGGATGTACACCCAGAGCGTTATCTTGTTTTTTTGTTTGTTTGTTTGTTTTGTTTTTTTGTTTTTGAGACGGAGTCTCACTCTGTCGTCCAGGCTGCAGTGCAATGGTGCGATCTCCACTCACTGCAAGCTCCGCCTCCCAGGTTCATGCCATTCTCCTGCCTCAGCCTCCCAAGTAGCTGGGACTACAGACGCCTGCCACCACATCCGGCTAATTTTTGTATTTTTAGTAGAGACGGTGTTTCACCGTGTTAGCCAGGATGGTCTCAATCTCCTGACCTTGTGATCCGCACGTCTCGGCCTCCCAAAGTGCTGGGATTACAAGCATGAGCCACCGCACCCGGCCTCAGAGCGTTATCTTGTTAGTTGTATATGTCAGCATCCCGCAGGAGCTTTTACCTTTTATGGATGTCAACTTTGAGATTCTGGTGTAAGCCACAGACCTCTTCCTCTGCCTGCAAGCACACCCACCAACAACCACGTGTTGCCTGGTTTAGAGAACTCCTGTGCCTGCAGCCGCGCCCACCTACAGGAGGAGTGAAGCCCAGACCAGGGACAGGGTCAGAGCTGCGGTCACTCATCCAGGGGTGGACAACTCTGCATTCTTGGGAGGGACCAGATACCCTCTTCTCTTGGAAGACCAAGCCCAGAGCCTAGGTCATCTTTGAACCCAAATAGACTTTGTGGTCTAGGGAATGAGAGCCCCACTCACCAGGGGAAGAAATTGGGGATCTTGGTCCTGAGTTTGTGGGGCAGACTCTTGCCATTTTCTTCCCCGTTTCCCTGCCATGCCCTATTTGAAGAGAGGTCACTTCCATTTCGGTGAACCAAGATTGAGCCATTGCACTCCAACCTGGGCAACAGAGTGAGACTCTGTCCCAAGGAAAAAGAAAAAAAAAAAAAGAGGTCACTTCAAAACTTCCCTGTTCAAACAGTTGACCCTTGAGAAACAAGGTTTAAACCGCGTGGGTCACTTACTTACACATGGATTTTCTTTCACTTCTGCCACCCCTTAGACAGCAAGACCAACCCCTCCTCCTCTCCTCCCACCTCCTCCTCCTCAGCCTTCTCAATGCAAAAATGAGGAGAAGAACCTCTATGATGAGCCACTTAATGAATAGTAAACACATTTTCCTTATGATTGCTTTCCTCTAGCTTACTTTACTATAAGAATACACTTTACAATACATATAACACACAAAATGTGTGTTAACCGACTATCTGCGTGATCACTGAGGCTTCCACACAAGAATAGGTTATAAGTAAATTCCTTTTGGCTACTCAAAAGTTATTGTCCAAATTTCAACTGTGTGGCCAGATTGGTGCCCTTAATCTCTGCATTGTTCACGGGTCAATTGTGTTGCTTAAGAGGTGGTCATTGGAACACTCCTTAGGGGCTATTTTTTTGTTTAAAAACGTTTTTGCCACAACGGGCCACTCATTTAAGGCCCTAGGATTCCTCACTTCTGAGCTCCTGCTGCCATAGACCAAGTGCTGATCATTTTTGTTGCTCAACATACTTGTCGCTTCCATCCATCACAGGACCCACTCTGACCTTCCAGGAGCTGCTCCTTCCACTGCCTGTGATCTTGAGGGTCAGCACATCCAGTCAGGCCAAGTAGCGAGATCAGTCCTCTCCTCTGCCCCAGTTCATGGATGGGCACAGGATGCGGTGGTGGGGGTGGTCCACCCGGTTCCTGCTAATCCCACTGGATCATCAGGTGGAGAGAGTCAGCTTGCATAGTGAAACCAAAGAGAGCTGCGAGATGGAGAGTGAGAGTCAGAAACTAAGAGAGTGAGACACACACACACACACACGCAGAGAGAGAGAGAGAGAGAGAGAGAGAGAAAGTCAGAGAAGCAGAGACACAGAGAGACATAGAAAGATGGAGAAAGAGATGAGGGGAAGAGAGAAACAGAGACACACACAGAATCTCAAAAAGAGACAAAGAGAGACAGAGCAACCAGGAGAGAGACACAGAGAGGGAGAAACAGAGACAGACCAAGTGAGAGGCAGAGAGAGATGGAAAGAGAGATGGGGAGAGGGATGGAAAGAGAGATGGGGAGAGGGATGGAAAGAGAGAAGCAAAAGCACAACATTCCTTGAATTGCTTCTCCCTGAAGTCACCATTCTATTTCTGCACTTCCAGTTGCCACCAAGAATCTTTCTAAGTCACCTGTCCTCCTTCCTTCCCCATCTTCCTCAGGCACTCTTACTAAAGCCTCCTGAAATCTGCCTTCCCAATGACAACTCCTCCTTGAAATGTCGCCACTGACTTCCAAACAACCAGCAAATAAAAAAGGTTTTTAAAACAATTACTTCCACTAGTTTCTCAGTTTTACTAAAGTTTATGGTGCTGTTTCTTAATACCTCTCTCGAAAATCTTTCTCTTTGTTTTTTATTTCTCTGCATGAATTCACATGAAAATAGAGCACAACATATTATAGTGAATATAGACTATAAATGATGTTTTGTGTATACCTTATTATTAGTGATAGACACTGTATAAGTAATTTATTCTTGTCATTTCTTTCTTACTATGGTTTGAAAGTGTCCCCCAAATTTCAAGTGTTGGAAACTGAATCCCCCATACAGTAGGGTTGAGGGGAGGGATCTTTAAGGGGTGATCAGTGTTAGGCAGGGACCCGGACCCGACATGGCGGCGCCACTCGGCATAGCAGGCCCTTTGTTTCGAGACTTCCCTCCCTCTTTGAACACACCCTCAGACTTAGGTACATCAGAGGTTCCAGCTGGGCAGCCACACTCACCCATGACCTGCAGCTCACCTGCATTCCACACGTTCGTAAACAGCAGTTTTGGTTAACAGTTTCCAAAGACCCCTTCCTCGTGACCCTTACTCAACTCCTGTTCTAGTAGTTTCAAGACCCCCCAGGCCCTGTTTGCACAACCAGCTTCCCTACCTCTCAGGCTATAAGAAGCCCCTATCCTCCTCCCTCAGCGTGACTTTCTGGACCCACACCTTTGGACCGAGGAACCTCGCCCACAAGCCCTAATAAAAGCTATTCTCACTGTCATTTGCCTTATGTCTTCATTCCCGGTTCGGCTCCAGCCTCAGTTTACCTTTACAATCAGGTCATGAGGGTTTCACTCTCGTGAGTGGACTAATGCTGTTATTGAGGGAGTGGGTTCCTTATCACAAGAGTTGGTCTGTTACAAAAGTGAGTTTGACCCCTCTTACTCCTCCATGCTCTTTTGCTCCTCCACCTTCCTGTGGGATGACACAGCACAAAGGTCCTTGATAGATGCCCACCACCCCTTAACCTTGCACTTCCCACTTCCAGGACTGTGAGAAGTGAATCTCTGTTTTTGTAAATTACCCAGTCTCAGGCACTCTGTCAAGAGAAGCAGAAAACAGGCTAAGACAAAATGTTTTAGGATCCTATTCCCTCACAGTTGCAGTGAGAAGTTTATAGCTTTGTTTTGCATTGTGGAAGATAAAATGCTAAATAGTAGACATAATTTTGAAGGTTTCTCCTTCCATCCAAATATTTGATTCATTTTAAAATTTCTATTACACTGAGTTGTTGACTGTCATGTACGTCCATGTGAAGAGACCACCAAACAGGCTTTATGTGAGCAATAAAGCTTTTTAATCACCTGGGTGCAGGCGGACTGAGTCTAAAAAGAGAGTCAGCGACGGGAGATAAGAGTGGGGCCATTTTATAGGATTTGGGTAGGTAAAGGAAAATTATAGTCAAAGGGGTGTTGTTCTCTGGTGGGCAGGAGTAGGGGTCACAAGGTGTTCAGTAGGGAAGCTTTTTGAGCCAGGATGAGCCAGGAAAAAGAATTTCACCAAATAATATCATCGCTTAAGGTAAGGACCAGCCATTTTCACTTCTTTTGTGGTGGAATGTCATCAGTTAAGGCGAGGCAGGGTATTTGCATTTCTTTTGTGATTCTTCAGTTACTTCAGGCCATCTGGGCATATACATGCAAGTCACAGGGGGTGCGATGGCATGGCTTGGGCTCAGAGGCCTGACATTGACCTTTGCTTCTGATGCCTTAGAGATGTCTGGAAGAAAACCACGGAGGAAGCCTCAAGTACCATGTAGTCTGTCTTATCTAAGTGCGAGAAGGATCTTTCTGTGAAGCAGAGAGCTAACAATGTAGCCCAGCTCAAGACACTTTTCTAGAAAAGCTTTCAGAACATAGCCATTCCCGGGGAGCATCACAGCTTTTAGACTTCACAACAGGCACCAGAGAGCAGTCAGAAGGCCATGGAATATTTTGCCTGAATTCCTTCCAGCATTGTGTTCCAGGAACCTTGAAACTCCCACCCCCTCCACATGGGTCTTAGGTTCCTCTTTCCAAACCCAAACAGACTTGTTTTTAAACAATCCCCAGGAAGATGGTGTCTTATCATTATATATAATTGAATTGTAAATCTTCTAACTTCAGAAAGAAAAAGTATGGAAATAATTCAGAAGTCCTTGAGTTTTTAGTGAGAAGACTCTGCGGTGAGGGGGAGACTCTTTTTATCCTGCGAATTCCCACCGTGCTTCTTCCACACACGATCCTTGCTTGTGTCTCTCTCCAAGCCTGTCTGTGAGTAACCCACTCATCCTTCCAAGCTCAACTAAAACGCCATGTGACAGAAACAGTTGGTTCAACATCCATTTCTTCTTCCTCTTCTGACCAAGGCTCTGCACTAAATGCTTCATTCCCCAGCTGTCTCTGTGCACCCATGTGGCCATGTGGGTCCATTCTGGCCCATGTGATTTAAGTAGAATTGTTGAGTAGCACATCCAAAAGGACTCCTTAAAAGGAGCCAAACTACTGAGTGTCGTTTTTTGTTTTTTGTTTTTTTCTTTTTCCTGCTGCTTTGAATGCAGCTCTGATTGTAGGAACAAAGCTGCTATCTTGGGGCATGAGGTGATCTAGAAGATACAACAACCTTCAGTCAAAGTGCCTGAGGGAATGATAGGAGAAGCTGGGCTCCCTGATAAGATCACAGATCCAGTGAACAGGGGAGGATTGCCTGCCTTCAGATTCCTTTCATGTGAAAAGACAGACCTTTATATGTGTGAGCCTCTGTTAGCTTGAGTCTTCTGTTTTATGCAGCCAAACTTAACCGTAACTGCCACACACCATCTACGTATAGTTTATGATGCTCTCTCTAATCTCTTAGGTAATTATGTCCTCTCAGAAACCTATGGAGAGCTGAAGGGATTTTAGGATCATGGAATCCACCCTCCCCCTTTGGTACAAGAGTACAAAGACCAGAGAGCTGTGCGATGGCTGAGGCATCCGATTGTAAACCAAAAGGTACCTGAGACTGATCTCAATCCATTTAAAAGTTAATTCTGCCAAGGTTAAGGCCATGCTTGGAAGAAAAAAAAACTGAATCACAGAAATAGTCTGTGGTCTGTGCCTTCCTCCCAAGATGATTTTGAGGTCTTCAGTAGTTAAAGGGGAAGGGTGGGCCGAAGAGGAAGGGTGTGCTGGAGGGAAGGGTGGGCTGGAAGGGAAAGGTGGGCTGGAGGGGAAAGGTGGGCTGGAGGAAAAGGGTGAGCTGGAGGGGAGAGAGGGAGCCTGTGGTCTTCCTCAGGTTGCAAGAGAAAGAGAGCAGATGGGGAATGATTAGTTATGTCTTCATCTCACATGTGGTAAATCAGTCCTTTACATAAGATAAGATGAACATAGACCAGCTTCCTGTGGAGATATGTAACCCTTTATCTGTAGCTATCTGCTTAGGAACAAAAGGAAAGGCACTTTCTTGCATGATTCAGCTTCCAGCTTAATGTTTTTTTTTTTCTCTTTTTGTTGTGAATTGGGGTCCTGAGGCTTTATTTCTCCCTGCGTACTATATTGTATGTGAAAATTGTTGTTCAGGACCTAAAGCTGTTTACTTACTCCAGCTACATCCCTTAGCTCAATTTCCATTTGGAGCGGCTTCTGGAAGGCTGGAATTGAAATCCACCAGTGCCCATTTCAAGGTGTTCCCAACATCACCTGGAAAAAAGGAGCCCGGATACGCTTCCCTGTGGATGCAGGTCAGTCATCATAATGCACAGAAACAGCCTTGACCTCAGCCTGGAGCCATTGTCTTGAAAGAGGATTCTTCTCAGCTGGAGCCTGAGACTGATCCCTGAGAAGCGGCCGCTCCATCCCTGAACCCTTCCTGCTTGTGTCTCCTTAATTCCTAGTGATGATGGCATTCAGGCTCAGAATGCTGCAGGCCTATCCCACTGGAAGCTGTCGAGGTGCCTCCTGCTACACAGGACGCCCGACACGGCAGCAGCATCAAGGGACCAGCAGGGAAGAGGTTGCAGCGATTTGGAGGAACGGCCTGAAAATCACCTGGAGCCTGGTGGCAGATGGTCCCACCTCCTCCCCAATATTAGGTCCCAGAGAAAATGACAATATGAGCACCTCATGTCATCATTATTAGCAGAGTCTTTTTATTCTTTCCTTAAATTTTGCCATTAAATTGAGCTCTATAACAGGCCCATTTTCTTTTCTTTTCTTTTCTTTTCTTTTCTTTTCTTTTCTTTTTTTTTTTTTTTTTTAGACACAGTCTTGCTCTGTTGCCCAGGCTGGAGTGCAGTGAGGCGATCTCAACTCACTGAAAGCTCCGTCTCCTGGGTTCACGTCATTCTCTGCCTCAGCCTCCTGAGTAGCTGGAACTACAGGCGTCCGCCACCATGCCTAGCTAATTTTTTGTATTTTTAGTAGAGACGGGGTTTCACCGTGTTAGCCAGGATGGTCTCGATCTCCTGACCCCGTGATCCTCCCGCCTCGGCCTCCCAAAGTGCTGGGATTACAGGCGTGAGCCACTCCACTAGGCCTATAGGCCCATTTTCTGCTTTTAATGCCACCAATACATGAAATTCCAGAGCTGCTTCTGTAAAAAAAATTTCATTTTCATTATTTTATTATTCATTACATTAATTCTATTATTTTATTCTCTTTGTGTTTTTTAGAAGAATTTCAGCGTGAGACGGGCTATCCCTGCTGCCTTGTGGCTGCAGAAGGAGAGAGAAGGAGCCTCTCCAAAAAAGGGTTTCATGAAAGCCCTGAGGCAAGATACTCACTTCAGTGGGTTCAGAACAAGGACACTCACTTTGTTCTGTGCGGTGTGGAGACAAGGGTGAGCGTTCCTCAGTAGCACTAACTGGTTCCCTCTTGTCCTCAGCTGCCAGTGCCCTGGGGCATGTCATTTGGACAGAACACTTTTCCATGTCCTGCCATCCGTTCCACGGAGGCAGGAGAAAGGGGTCTGGAGGCAGGAACATAAGGCCGATTCACCCTGACTTTGGAGAATGAAATCAAATGGAAACTCTTGGGCTATGACAGGAAACATCCTCTCCATTTACACAGGGCATACACCGAGTATATGACTTTGTAATTGTACCTCCTCCTCTTCATTTACATAGGGTGCACACCAAGTAACCAATGGAAACCTCTAGAGGGGATTTGAAGCCCAGAAGCTTCAGTAACGGGCTCCCTGTGCTCAGGCGCTCCCACCCTGTGGAGTGTGCTTTCATTTTCCGTCAATCTCTGCTTTGCTGCTTCATTCTTTCCTTGCTCCATTTTTGCGTTGTGTCCAATTCTTGGTTCAAGGCACCAAGAACCGGGACACCTTTAACCAGTAACATTATCTTAATATCATGTTTTAAAACTGAATTCTGTTTTTCATCTGTTCATCTAGTTTTAGAAAATGACAATGAAATGCAACTTGGAACTTACCACAGCTTAATACGAGGGTCACTATGAGCTATACAACAGGTTTGATGTTTAAAAGTTTGCAACATTTTTTATTGCTCTTTCATTTACAAGCTACAGTAAATATTTTATTTTTTATGTTTAATTATGAAATATGTGACATATAAGAGTCTATAAAATTTGGGTTGGCATGTAATCCCAGCACTTTCAGAGACTGAGGCGGGTGGACCATTTGAGGTCAGGTGTTCAAGACCAGCCTGGCCAACATGGTGAAACCCGTCTCCACTAAAAAAATACAAAACATTGGCTGAGCATCATGGCAGGTACCTGTGATCCCAGCTACTCGGGAGGCTGAGGTGGGAGAGTTGTTTGAACCCAGGAGAGAGAAGTTGCAGTGAGCTGAGATCATGCCATTACACTCTAGCCTGGGCTACATAAGCAAAACTCTGCCTCAAAAACCAACAAACAAACAAAACTGAATGCATAATCCGATAGATTAATAATTGCACTGATGTCATCATCCATTAGCATCAACTGTCTTGAAAGGCTACAATATGCTCGTCCTTGATCACCTGGCTCTCCCTTCTTCACCCAGACATAGGACTAATGTGTTAATGTTTGTCTTGCTTTTCATAAGGTTTATCATTTCTGTGTATATTATTAAGCAATGTCATATGTTAGGGTTTGTGAACTGTATATGGAATAGCAGTGTATTTTTCAGTAATTTCCTTTGTTCACTGTAATTTTTCATTGTTGATGCTTCTAACTGCAGTTCATTTTCACAGCTGTATCATATTCCACAATGTGACTATGCCAGCTTTTTTCCTTGATAGAGGTGTGTTTGGATGGCTTTCAGGTATTTTCTATTTCTGCAATCACTGCCTAAATATTCTTGCCCCGTACGTTTCTCTTGGAGAAGACACTCCAAGGGCATTTCTGGGGCAGACATGCCTGAGAAGGCAAGTGTGAGGCCACAGAGGGGCGTGTCTAGCTTTTTATGAAATACAATCTCTTAACAGGAGCAACAGCAGTGGATACTTTGCCAGCAGTTGATCTTTTCCACCTTTTGGATTTTTGTGGCTCTGCTGAATTTGTTTCTTGAATTATCGGATGTATCCACAGCACGTTGTTGACTTGTTTTGTAACTTTTTGCACGCGGACTTATCTTCCTTGGAATTTTATGTGGGGAGCTATTTTGAGGACAGGGTTGCATTGTTTCAGCAAAGATGTTCACTCACATGGGGTAGAGGTGAAGTGAGCAGCCTCCTGGTGCCACGTCGATTTGACCCATGCTCTCCAGGTCTTCCAGCATGAACTCCTGGAGGACTGTTTCTCATCGGTTCTCAGGGTCAGTGGTTTTCCCTCCACCCAGCACCAATGCAGGGACAGCTGCTCTCCTTGCTCCTCCTGCTCTGAGGTGGGCTTTTATTTTAAGCCTAAGATGTCAGATTTCTGACCTCATTTTGGAGAGACATCCAGTTTTGTTTCTGATGCCCCATCCTCTGTGCAACTGTCTAAACAGAAAAAAAAAAATTCCACTTTGGTTCCTGCCAATTCTTTATTGACTGCTGTGGATTCCATCCTTCAATGCCAGCTCAGTAATGCACTTACAAAGATGCATTTTTGTAGGTTTTACCCACCATCTCAGTTTTTGCTGGGAAAGCTATTTAGCGTCCCTTATGTTGAAAGTTGGAAGTGCCTGGCAACACCATAGGTGAGAGAGCTGCTCTTACCCGTTTTCATCATCTTCCTGCTGGGTCCAGGCCTTCTTTTCCTCTGTGATTAAGCTGCTACAATGGGCCGGGTAATCTTAGCACTTAGCTCATGCCTGTAATCTTAGCACTTTAGGAGTGCAAGGTGGGTGAATCACTCGAGGCCAGGGGTTCAAGACCAACCTTGAAAACGTGGTGAAACTCCGTCTCTACTAAAAGTACAAAAAGTTAGCCCCGCATGGGGGTGCATGCCTGTAATCTCCGGTATTCCAGAGGCTGAGGCAGGAGAATTGCTTGAACCAGGACCCGGCAGGTGGAGGTTGCAGTGAGCCGGGATCATGCCACTGCACTCCAGCTTGGGCTATAGAGTGAGACTGTCTCAATAAAAAAATTAAATAAATTAAAATAATATATATATGTATTTTGTGTATGTATGTATATATATATATATATTTGAAGTATTATCCAATGAGAGCAAGTGTTCCGGAAGACCTCATTTAAATACAGAATCTGAATGGGGGTCCATGTCACACCTGCCATTTTTTAATCTTTGCAGCTGGGCTTTTCTCCTTTTCTCTGCTGGACTGTGCTGTTTCCCACAAGGTGTTCAGAGATTCTGCCCTGAATCGTGCAACCAGGAGATGAGAAGCACAGAGTGACACCAGCAGAACATAAAGATGCGGTGACAGTTGTCCTCCTCCTGCAGAGTCCAGAGCAGTGCACTCCTACCGCTGGTGCCCTAGCTAAGCCTGGGGGCCAGCATGTCCGATGATAGTCTGGGAGTGCTGCAGTCAGGGTTCCCACAATGGGCACCCAGCCTGTGCCCTTGCACTCTGGACGAGGGTGACCATTGTCACTTCAGAGCCCGTGGGTACAGATCAATGCATCCTACCAGAACTGCATGTGAGAAAGGACCATGTGAGTCCCAGGAAAGAGCTGAGGCCCTGCAGGGGGAGGTGGCCAGGACCGAGACCTGATGCCTGTCTGGAGAATCGTCTGTGGGTGTGAGTGGCACTGTGGCGTCAGTGCCCGGGTTCTGCTGCTCCCCCTCCTCAAAGATCAGGGCCTGAGCAGGGGCTGACATGTGTGTGGCACCTGGAACAGCAGGGCCACCACCCATGTGTGAAGCCGTCATGGGGACCTGAACACGGTGTCGCGTGCAGACCCCACCCATCCATTGGCCCCAATTCCTGGCCAGCTTCTGCCAAGGTGAGAGGAAGGAATTTCGAAGGTGGGTGTAAGCTGAAGCCTGTCCCCCAGTAGCTGACATACAGTGGTGACACTCTCTGTGTGGGGGAAAGAAAGAGAGATCAGACTGTTACTGTGTCTATGGAGAAAGACGAAGACACAAGAAAGTCCATTTTGATCTGTACTAGGAAAAAGTATTCTGCCTTGAGATGCTGTTAATCTGTCACCCTACACCCAACCCTGTGCTCACAGAAGCAGGTGCTGTATTGACTCAAGGTTGAATGGATTTAGGGCTGTGCAGGACGTGCCTTAGTCAAAATGTGTTTACACCTACTGGGCTCCAGGCTGCCAGCTGCCTGCCCAGGGTCTGAATGTCCTACTGTGACCTGTTTCCTCACCTCGCCCAGAGGACAGATAGGGAAGGCTTGTTTTGAAGATTAGGCAGGGTAATCCTAGTCAGCCCTCATTAGCTTGTCTATCCTCCAGGTCTTTTTGATTTCTTTTTTCTCTTCTTTGTTATGAAACTTTGGAGAACTGTCCTCCAGCCTGTCTTCAGCTGGGCAGGTGGAAGGACTGGACCATGCCCTTGACTTCAGGGCCCCTTCTGGGTGCCCCCTCCTCCTGGGTTTTTAAAAGCATATACTTAGCAACATACCCTGTACCTGAGAGAGCTGCAGAGAACCTCCTGCGTGTCCAAACCAGAACACTTTGTTCCCTGACCCCAGGCCCTCATCACACCCCAAAGCCCAAATACTTTCAGGTGGCCAACTTCACACAAGAGTCTGAACTCAATGCTTGTTTTCTGGGGTCTACACAGGCCCGTATGATGGGGCTACCTCCATTCTACCCCTGTGCCTCCCCAATCCATTAGGGGCCTCAACTCCAGTGACCCCTAACTGGGAGCAAGGTTCCCCAGGCAGGGAATGCAGCCCTCCCCAGGATGCTGGCCTGGCCATGTCCCAGTGGACATCAGTCCTGGAGCAAGAGGTCCGAGGCAGGAAGTTTCACCCCCCATTTCACCAGGTGTGGTGACCTTTCTGGGTTCCTAACCTTCAAGATGGGATTTTTACACTGTGCCACAGTGGGGGAAACCGAGGCACAGGGCCGGTGAGCGGTAAAGAAAGAAAACCTCTGTGACTAGGAAACGTGTCCCTTGCCCAGCACAGCCACTCCAGGATAGCACCCTTTGGGATGTACCGCTGAGCTGTTCTTGGCACGTGGCATGGCACTGTGGTGGAGGTCAGCAGCTTGTGGAGTTGGGGGAGGGGGTGCTGGCAGGAGCGGGTAATTTTGGACCCACCATGGGGAGGAAGGGGACATTGCCCCTTTCCGCACACCTTGGGCACAGCAGCAATTATCTTCTCTGGTGTGTGTGGGCACCAATGCCTATGTGGCTGTGGGTGCGTCCTCCCCTTTTGTTGATGAAGAACCTTCCTGCAGCCGTTGGGGTGGGTATGGGCACCACGTGTGCCTGGCAGCAGGGTGGTGCCTGTGGAGGCTTGGCTACTATATGTCTCACTGCCACCTCCCCAGGGGAAGCAGACCCTGTACCCTAGTGTCCCTCATACCCAGTCCCTCACATTCTTCACTTGGCATCTCCCTGCCTGATTCTCCCAACTCAGCCCCTGCCAGGTTTCTCCAGGCCCTGTGGGCCCTGGGATGGGATCAAGGGAGGCAGCAACTGTGCTGTCTGCCTCTGCCTGAAGTCAGGGATCCCTGGCCCCTACTGGCATCTGGTGGGCAGGGTAGGTGGGTAGGTCAGGGGTCAGCTTTTCCACTCCCCAGCCTGCATTGGCTAAGTCACCAGCTGTAACTGGCCTGGAGGCTGATCTGTGTCCTCCACAGTCCCTTGATGCATTATATTGAAGCCAATGCTTGTGTGAATGACAAGACATGTTGTTACCAAGCAGATCAAACCAGAACCGAAAGACTGTAGCACTTGGGCCCAGAGTCTGGTTCTGAGGCTGCCATGACCACCCTGTTCTCTTCCTTCTGTTGCGCTTGGGCCCAGAGCCTGGGGCTGAGGCTGCCATGACCACCTTGCTCTCTTCCTTCTGGGATCCCCAGGAAGCTCCCAGGACCGAATGATCCCCACAAAACACAGTGGCCAGGATGGGAGGGCTGGAGGTCAACTGCCCCCTGCCCCTACCACCACAACCAAGAGGCCCCATGGAGGTTGGCCCTGAGCTGTGGGTCCCTGTGGGATGCAGGTTCCCACGGATACTTCAGGGGGTGAGCATGAGTCCTCCTGGCTGACGGGAGACTGGTGGGCACTGGGTTAGTGGGGCCTGTGTAGGTGTGTTGGACAGCACTGGGTCTATCCAGGGAGCCAGGGACTGGTGTGGCCAAAGTGGGCAGCAATATGTTGCCAGAACAAAACTACAGTGCCACCAGCCCAGCTGGTAGGGAGAAGGAGGCCTGCCTAGCAGGACCATCCACCCCTGTCCTGGCCCCAAGCCCAGACTGCCTGCCTGTACTGGACATTGCCTGGTCCAGGAGGCCTGGGCATGATGGTCAGGTGGTGTGTCCCTGGGTTCCAGGCCTTGGTGGTCCCTTGGGAGCTGAGCATCCTCTGGGCAGGAGGAGGGCCCATGGTCCACTGTTTGCATTTGTCCCTGGGGGGTGTGCCCCACCCCAGCTTCTCAGCCCGTACGGGGACGTGGCCAGGGCTCCTCACCTGCTCTGTGGCTCCAGCTCTGAGCAGCTCACTGGGTGACTCTGACAGCTTCCTCCCCAAAGCTTGGGTCCTCGTCTGTGGGAATGGGGTGTCCCAGGCCCCCTGCAGGCAGGAACCCAACCCCAGCTCCTCTGGTGGGCCCTCCTGGGCTTTCTTACCTACTGGCTTGTGAGACCCGTTTGGCCAAACTTGGTGTCCTATTTTTATTTTGGCCTTTTTCTTAGTGTGTGTTTTCTGTAACTACTGCTGTGTAGATCTTCTATGTGAGTTTTAGGTAGAGAATCTTGCCCACCCAGAGGTCTTCCACCCCAGAGAGCCTCCACTTCAGCCCCCTGGGGCTGGTCCTGCCTGTGCTCCTCTTGGTGTGAATGTTGAGTGTGATGGATCCACACAGCTGCTTGACCCTGCATCTCCTTCCTTCTTCTTGCTGAGGCGGGTTCTGTCTCTCTTTCTCCACCTGAACTGCACTTGAAGCCAAGATGAAGGATGAGAAGTGATTGCTATGAAGGACCCTCTTGCAGTGGATCTGCTGTGAGGAGGCTATGCTGGCCAAGCCTGTCATTTCCTTCTCTAAGCTCATTCCAGAGGTCGGCCAGGGGCAGCCCGTACCTGCTTCCTCTTGTGGCCTGTGAATCAAGAATGGATTTTACATTTCCAAATGGTTGAACAAATAAAAAATAACACTTCATGGCACTGAGAAGTGTCCATGTCCGTAAGTAAAGTTTGATGGGGGTGCAGTCATGCCCATCTCTTCACAGGCCACCTGCAGAAGGCTGCTGTCGTGCAGTCATGGCAGAGTTGCATCCTTGAGGCAAAGATCAGTTGGCAAAGCTGAAAATACTGACTCCTGGCTCTTTAGGGAAACAGTTTCCAGTCCCTGGTTTAAGGGCTGTGTGGCAGAACCCCAGGATCTTGGTCAGCTTGTTCCTCACTCAGGGCCTGCTGCGGCCTTCGCTAGTATGTCTGCAAAGTCTGCGTGCTATGATGCCTCTCATGGGGGCGTTGAGCTCTGTCGTGCTAGATTTCAGGGTGTCTGCCTCAAGGTCACCTGTCTCACCAACAGAGACCCTGTGGCCAGATTCAAACTAGCAGGAGCAGTTGGTCTTTGGCAGCAGGGATACCTTCGAGCTGAGCTGCCACCCACCCTGAGGTGGTCCCATGACACCCACTGTCTCGGTTAAGGTTGGGGCCGGGCAGGTGTCCTGAAGTGCCCTGCGACATGGATCATAATAGCCAGTGGGGAGAGGGGGTTGTTATTACTCCCCATATTGTGGGGAGTGCCTCACCCCCTGCGATGTGGATCGTAATAGCCAATTACTCCCCCCTGCAATGTGTGTCCATTATTAGCATCTCTTTTGTTCAGGATATTAGGAACAATTTCACAGGTTGTGTGTACACAGCCTGCGACAGGAGAACAAATACCATCCTCTGCATCTCCGAATATTAGCAACCATACCACACAACGGGTGTACACTTTTTGGGAGATTTGGGGTAATGTCCTCCTTTGTTTCCCTGAATATTCAGAGACATATCACAGGGCAGCTGTACATCCACTACTCTCTTGGCAGGAACATCGTACTTTACCTACTGGAAATTAGGAGCAATATCACAGACTAGGTGTCAAGCCACTGTCATACTGGAAGTAATATCATGCTCTCCCCCACAACTTATGAGGAACAATATCACAGAGGGTGTGTACCTTCTCCGTTAGTTGGAGTAGTATCATCATCTCTTCCTTTGGATGACAGGAACAATATCACAGGGTGGGTGTTAACCCCGTGTGTTTTTGGAAGCAATGTCATTCTCTCTTCTTCTAGGTTTTACGATTCATATCACAGGCGGGGTGTACACCCCTTGTTATATTGGATGGAATCTCATCCTCCTTCAACCTGTATCTTTAGAACAATATCTCTTAGGGGCTGTCCATCCCTTCAATATTGGTAGTAATACCATCTTCTCCTTTCCTGGATGTAAGAAAGAATATCACAGGAGGGTTGTACACCCCTTGCAATGTTGGTAGTAATATCACCTCTCCCCTGTGGTTATTAAGGACAAAATCCCAGGGTGGCTGTACGGTTCCTACTTTATTGGGAGTAATATCATCCATTCACCCCCTGGATAAGGGGAACCATATCACGGAAGAGGTGTCCACCCCCTTCGATATTATCAGCCATGTCATCTTCTTCCCGCCTGGATATTAGGAACGATACCCGAGGTTTGGGGGCGGTGTACACCCACTGCGATATCGAAAGTAAAATCAGCCTCTTTCCCGCTGGATATTAGGAACTATATCACGGGTGTGTGTGCACCTTCTGGGATATTGGGAGTACTGTCAGCCTCCACCCCGCTGCATATCAGGAACAATATACAGGGGGCAGGGTGGTTACACCCCCTGTGATATTGAGAGCAATATTCTTCTCTTTCCCCTGTATATTAGGAACTACATCACAGAGGTCTGTACACCTTCAGCGATATTGGGATTCAAGTTATCCTCTCCCCCACTGAATGTCCAAAACGATATCACAGAAAGGTGTACACCCCCTGCCATATGGCCAGTAATATCATTGTCTCTACCTTTGGATACTAGGAACAACATCACAGAGGGTGTGACACTGCCCCACGATATTGGGCTTAATGTTATCCTCTCTTCCCCTGGATATTAGGAACGATATCCCTGGTGGAGGGAGGTGGAGTACATTAAGAACAATATCACTGGGTGGGTGTACTTCCCCTGCAATATTGGGTGTAGTATCATCCTCTCTTCCCTAGCATATTAAGAACAGTATCACAGGAGGGGTGTACAGCCACAGTCCCTGCGCTATTGGGAGCAATAGCATCTTCTCCCATTCTCTATATAAGGAACAATATCCCAGTGTGGGTGTACATCCCCTGCGATATTGGGCGTAGTGTCATCGTCTCCCAAAGTGGATATTAGGCATAGTGTCACAGGGGGGGGTGTACGCCTTCTTCGATATTGGGAGCAATATTATCCTCTCCCCTCAGGATTATAGGCAAAATATCAAAGCGGTTTTACAACTCGAGCTGTATGGGCAGTAATATCATCCTCTCCTCACCCAGATGTTAGGAACTATATCACAGGTGGCTGTACACTTCTTGTGATATTGGGAGTCATATCATCCTCTCCCATCGTGGATATTAAGAACAATATTACAAAGTAGGTGTACACCCCCTACGATATTGAGAGAAACATTATGCTCTCCCCTTTGGGACATTAGGAACAATATCACAGGGGGTGTGTACAACCCCTGCGATATTGGGAGTCATATCATCCTCTCCCCCTGAATATAAGAAACAATATCACAGGAGGATGTACACCCCCTGTGATATGGGGAGTCATATCATTTTCTTTCCCTCTGGATATTCA
This sequence comes from Macaca fascicularis, assembly GCF_037993035.2. Classification (NCBI taxonomy): domain Eukaryota; kingdom Metazoa; phylum Chordata; class Mammalia; order Primates; family Cercopithecidae; genus Macaca; species Macaca fascicularis. The sequence goes on along the minus strand of NC_088377.1, from coordinate 40,357,871 downwards.
GAACAATATCACAGTGGGTGTGTACACCCCCTGCGATATTGCCGCTGGCATCATCGTCTCCCTCCCAGGATATAGGAAACAATATCACAAGGCGGTGTATACCCCCTACAATATTGGGAGTAATGTCTTCCTCTCCCCAGCTGGCTATTAGGAACAATGTCACAGAAGGAGTGAACACCCACTGCTCTATAGGGGGTGATATCTTCTCCATCCCTGAATATTAGGAACAATATCACTCGGCAGTGTACACCTCCTGCAATATTGAGACTATTCCTCTCGCCCACTGGATATTAGGAATCATATCACAGGGGTGGTGTACACCCACTGTGAAATAGAAAGAAGTATCATCCTCTCCACCTTTGGATGTTAGGGACAATATAACGGGGGAGGTCTACACCCACTGCGATATTGGGAGTCATATCATCCTCTCCCACCGAGGATATAAGAAACAAGACCACCGAGGGGACAGACACCCACTGCGGTAGTTTCAATAATGTTATGTTATACCCCCTGGCTATTAGGAATAACATCATAGAGGGGTGTACACTTTCCTCGATGTTGGGAGTAATATCATCTTCTCCCCGCTGGATATCAGGAACAAGTCTATTAATTATTAATATTAATAAATATAAAAATTAATAATAATCATCGATATTAATAATCATAATTAAGATATTAAAAATTAATACTGGTTTAAAAAGTTAATGATTAATATTAATAATTAATAGTAATATTAATAAAATAATGATTTCAACAATTAATGTTGCTTAAATCATTACTAAGAGATGTTGGTAATAAAATAATGATTCATATTAAGAACTAATAATATTGTTAAATGACATTAAAATTAATAATTAATTTTAAGCATGCATAATCACATATGTAAAAGAGTTATCCAAAATTAATAACGGTATTTACTAATTAATAGTGTCATGGATAATTATTAAAATCAATAATTTATGTTTAATAATTAATCATATTATTACTCCTAATACCACAAGGAGTGTACACCTACCTGTGATGTCATTCCTAATATCCAGGGACGGAGATCATAATACTAGTTTTCAAATCGCAGTAGGTGTACACTCACTTGGTGACATTAATCCTAATATCTACGGTGAAAGAGTAGGACATGAAACCCAACATAACAAAGAATGGACAGCCACCTGGTGAAATTGCTCCTAATATTCACGGAAGAAGCTTATGATATTACTCCCAATATCCCAGGGGGAGTACAGGTCTTCTGTGATATGGTTCCTAGTATACGGAGGGGGAGAGTATGATAATAATCACAGTATGGCAAGCTGTGTTCACCCGGCCTGTGATACTGTTATTAATATCCTGGAAGGAAGAGAATGATATGACGTCTCATAGAGCAGGAGGCGTACACCTAGCCTGGGATAGTGCTCCTAATATTCACGGAGAGGAGAGGCTGACTTAACTTCCAATATGGCAGGGGGGTGAGCCACCCCCCGCGAGGTGGGGACCAATAGCCACCCCCTCTCCCCCCCTTGGCTATTGGGAGCCACCTCGCGGGGGGGTGAGCCACCCCCCGCGAGGTGGGGACCAACAGCCACCCCCTCTCCCCCCCTTGGCTATTGGGAGCCACCTCGCGGGGGGGTGAGCCACCCCCCGCGAGGTGGGGACCAACAGCCACCCCCACTCCCCCCCTTGGCTATTGGGAGCCACCTCGCGGGGGGGTGAGCCACCCCCCGCGAGGTGGGGACCAACAGCCACCCCCTCTCCCCCCCTTGGCTATTGGGAGCCACCTCGCGGGGGGGTGAGCCACCCCCCTGCGAGGTGGGGACCAACAGCCACCCCCTCTCCCCCCCTTGGCTATTGGGAGCCACCTCGCGGGGGGGTGAGCCACCCCCCTGCGAGGTGGGGACCAACAGCCACCCCGTCTCCCCCCCTTGGCTATTGGGAGCCACCTCGCAGGGGGGTGAGCCACCCCCCTGCGAGGTGGGGACCAACAGCCACCCCCTCTCCCCCCCTTGGCTATTGGGAGCCACCTCGCAGGGGGGTGAGCCACCCCCCTGCGAGGTGGGGACCAACAGCCACCCCCTCTCCCCCCCTTGGCTATTGGGAGCCACCTCGCAGGGGGGTGAGCCACCCCCCTGCGAGGTGGGGACCAACAGCCACCCCCTCTCCCCCCCTTGGCTATTGGGAGCCACCTCGCAGGGGGGTGAGCCACCCCCCTGCGAGGTGGGGACCAACAGCCACCCCCTCTCCCCCCCTTGGCTATTGGGAGCCACCTCGCAGGGGGGTGAGCCACCCCCCTGCGAGGTGGGGACCAACAGCCACCCCCTCTCCCCCCCTTGGCTATTGGGAGCCACCTCGCAGGGGGGTGAGCCACCCCCCTGCGAGGTGGGGACCAACAGCCACCCCCTCTCCCCCCCTTGGCTATTGGGAGCCACCTCGCAGGGGGGTGAGCCACCCCCCTGCGAGGTGGGGACCAACAGCCACCCCCTCTCCCCCCCTTGGCTATTGGGAGCCACCTCGCAGGGGGGTGAGCCACCCCCCTGCGAGGTGGGGACCAACAGCCACCCCCTCTCCCCCCCTTGGCTATTGGGAGCCACCTCGCAGGGGGGTGAGCCACCCCCCTGCGAGGTGGGGACCAACAGCCACCCCCTCTCCCCCCCTTGGCTATTGGGAGCCACCTCGCAGGGGGGTGAGCCACCCCCCTGCGAGGTGGGGACCAACAGCCACCCCCTCTCCCCCCCTTGGCTATTGGGAGCCACCTCGCAGGGGGGTGAGCCACCCCCCTGCCAGGTGGGGACCAACAGCCACCCCCTCTCCCCCCCTTGGCTATTGGGAGCCACCTCGCAGGGGGGTGAGCCACCCCCCTGCCAGGTGGGGACCAACAGCCACCCCCTCTCCCCCCCTTGGCTATTGGGAGCCACCTCGCAGGGGGGTGAGCCACCCCCCTGCGAGGTGGGGACCAACAGCCACCCCCTCTCCCCCCCTTGGCTATTGGGAGCCACCTCGCAGGGGGGTGAGCCACCCCCCTGCGAGGTGGGGACCAACAGCCACCCCCTCTCCCCCCCTTGGCTATTGGGAGCCACCTCGCAGGGGGGTGAGCCACCCCCCTGCGAGGTGGGGACCAACAGCCACCCCCTCTCCCCCCCTTGGCTATTGGGAGCCACCTCGCAGGGGGGTGAGCCACCCCCCTGCGAGGTGGGGACCAACAGCCACCCCCTCTCCCCCCCTTGGCTATTGGGAGCCACCTCGCAGGGGGGTGAGCCACCCCCCTGCCAGGTGGGGACCAACAGCCACCCCCTCTCCCCCCCTTGGCTATTGGGAGCCACCTCGCAGGGGGGTGAGCCACCCCCCTGCGAGGTGGGGACCAACAGCCACCCCCTCTCCCCCCCTTGGCTATTGGGAGCCACCTCGCAGGGGGGTGAGCCACCCCCCTGCGAGGTGGGGACCAACAGCCACCCCCTCTCCCCCCCTTGGCTATTGGGAGCCACCTCGCAGGGGGGTGAGCCTCCCCCCTGCGAGGTGGGGACCAACAGCCACCCCCTCTCCCCCCCTTGGCTATTGGGAGCCACCTCGCAGGGGGGTGAGCCACCCCCCTGCGAGGTGGGGACCAACAGCCACCCCCTCTCCCCCCCTTGGCTATTGGGAGCCACCTCGCAGGGGGGTGAGCCACCCCCCTGCGAGGTGGGGACCAACAGCCACCCCCTCTCCCCCCCTTGGCTATTGGGAGCCACCTCGCAGGGGGGTGAGCCACCCCCCTGCGAGGTGGGGACCAACAGCCACCCCCTCTCCCCCCCTTGGCTATTGGGAGCCACCTCGCAGGGGGGTGAGCCACCCCCCTGCGAGGTGGGGACCAACAGCCACCCCCTCTCCCCCCCTTGGCTATTGGGAGCCACCTCGCAGGGGGGTGAGCCACCCCCCTGCGAGGTGGGGACCAACAGCCACCCCCTCTCCCCCCCTTGGCTATTGGGAGCCACCTCGCAGTGGGGTGAGCCACCCCCCTGCGAGGTGGGGACCAACAGTCACCCCCTCTCCCCCCCTTGGCTATTGGGAGCCACCTCGCAGGGGGGTGAGCCACCCCCCTGCGAGGTGGGGACCAACAGCCACCCCCTCTCCCCCCCTTGGCTATTGGGAGCCACCTCGCAGGGGGGTGAGCCACCCCCCTGCGAGGTGGGGACCAACAGCCACCCCCTCTCCCCCCCTTGGCTATTGGGAGCCACCTCGCAGGGGGGTGAGCCTCCCCCCTGCGAGGTGGGGACCAACAGCCACCCCCTCTCCCCCCCTTGGCTATTGGGAGCCACCTCGCAGGGGGGTGAGCCTCCCCCCTGCGAGGTGGGGACCAACAGCCACCCCCTCTCCCCCCCTTGGCTATTGGGAGCCACCTCGCAGGGGGGTGAGCCACCCCCCTGCGAGGTGGGGACCAACAGCCACCCCCTCTCCCCCCCTTGGCTATTGGGAGCCACCTCGCAGGGGGGTGAGCCACCCCCCTGCCAGGTGGGGACCAACAGCCACCCCCTCTCCCCCCCTTGGCTATTGGGAGCCACCTCGCAGGGGGGTGAGCCACCCCCCTGCGAGGTGGGGACCAACAGCCACCCCCTCTCCCCCCCTTGGCTATTGGGAGCCACCTCGCAGGGGGGTGAGCCACCCCCCTGCGAGGTGGGGACCAACAGCCACCCCCTCTCCCCCCCTTGGCTATTGGGAGCCACCTCGCAGGGGGGTGAGCCTCCCCCCTGCGAGGTGGGGACCAACAGCCACCCCCTCTCCCCCCCTTGGCTATTGGGAGCCACCTCGCAGGGGGGTGAGCCACCCCCCTGCGAGGTGGGGACCAACAGCCACCCCCTCTCCCCCCCTTGGCTATTGGGAGCCACCTCGCAGGGGGGTGAGCCACCCCCCTGCGAGGTGGGGACCAACAGCCACCCCCTCTCCCCCCCTTGGCTATTGGGAGCCACCTCGCAGGGGGGTGAGCCACCCCCCTGCGAGGTGGGGACCAACAGCCACCCCCTCTCCCCCCCTTGGCTATTGGGAGCCACCTCGCAGGGGGGTGAGCCACCCCCCTGCGAGGTGGGGACCAACAGCCACCCCCTCTCCCCCCCTTGGCTATTGGGAGCCACCTCGCAGGGGGGTGAGCCACCCCCCTGCGAGGTGGGGACCAACAGCCACCCCCTCTCCCCCCCTTGGCTATTGGGAGCCACCTCGCAGGGGGGTGAGCCACCCCCCTGCGAGGTGGGGACCAACAGCCACCCCCTCTCCCCCCCTTGGCTATTGGGAGCCACCTCGCAGTGGGGTGAGCCACCCCCCTGCGAGGTGGGGACCAACAGCCACCCCCTCTCCCCCCCTTGGCTATTGGGAGCCACCTCGCAGGGGGGTGAGCCACCCCCCTGCGAGGTGGGGACCAACAGCCACCCCCTCTCCCCCCCTTGGCTATTGGGAGCCACCTCGAAGGGGGGTGAGCCACCCCCCTGCGAGGTGGGGACCAACAGCCACCCCCTCTCCCCCCCTTGGCTATTGGGAGCCACCTCGCAGGGGGGTGAGCCTCCCCCCTGCGAGGTGGGGACCAACAGCCACCCCCTCTCCCCCCCTTGGCTATTGGGAGCCACCTCGCAGGGGGGTGAGCCTCCCCCCTGCGAGGTGGGGACCAACAGCCACCCCCTCTCCCCCCCTTGGCTATTGGGAGCCACCTCGCAGGGGGGTGAGCCACCCCCCTGCGAGGTGGGGACCAACAGCCACCCCCTCTCCCCCCCTTGGCTATTGGGAGCCACCTCGCAGGGGGGTGAGCCACCCCCCTGCGAGGTGGGGACCAACAGCCACCCCCTCTCCCCCCCTTGGCTATTGGGAGCCACCTCGCAGGGGGGTGAGCCACCCCCCTGCGAGGTGGGGACCAACAGCCACCCCCTCTCCCCCCCTTGGCTATTGGGAGCCACCTCGCAGGGGGGTGAGCCACCCCCCTGCGAGGTGGGGACCAACAGCCACCCCCTCTCCCCCCCTTGGCTATTGGGAGCCACCTCGCGGGGGGGTGAGCCACCCCCCGCGAGGTGGGGACCAACAGCCACCCCCTCTCCCCCGCTTGGCTATTGGGAGCCACCTCGCAGGGGGGTGAGCCACCCCCCGCGAGGTGGGGACCAACAGCCACCCCCTCTCCCCCCCTTGGCTATTGGGAGCCACCTCGCAGGGGGGTGAGCCACCCCCCGCGAGGTGGGGACCAACAGCCACCCCCTCTCCCCCCCTTGGCTATTGGGAGCCACCTCGCAGGGGGGTGAGCCACCCCCCGCGAGGTGGGGACCAACAGCCACCCCCTCTCCCCCCCTTGGCTATTGGGAGCCACCTCGCAGGGGGGTGAGCCACCCCCCGCGAGGTGGGGACCAACAGCCACCCCCTCTCCCCCCCTTGGCTATTGGGAGCCACCTCGCAGGGGGGTGAGCCACCCCCCGCGAGGTGGGGACCAACAGCCACCCCCTCTCCCCCCCTTGGCTATTGGGAGCCACCTCGCAGGGGGGTGAGCCACCCCCCGCGAGGTGGGGACCAACAGCCACCCCCTCTCCCCCCCTTGGCTATTGGGAGCCACCTCGCAGGGGGGTGAGCCACCCCCCGCGAGGTGGGGACCAACAGCCACCCCCTCTCCCCCCCTTGGCTATTGGGAGCCACCTCGCAGGGGGGTGAGCCACCCCCCGCGAGGTGGGGACCAACAGCCACCCCCTCTCCCCCCCTTGGCTATTGGGAGCCACCTCGCAGGGGGGTGAGCCACCCCCCGCGAGGTGGGGACCAACAGCCACCCCCTCTCCCCCCCTTGGCTATTGGGAGCCACCTCGCAGGGGGGTGAGCCACCCCCCGCGAGGTGGGGACCAACAGCCACCCCCTCTCCCCCCCTTGGCTATTGGGAGCCACCTCGCAGGGGGGTGAGCCACCCCCCGCGAGGTGGGGACCAACAGCCACCCCCTCTCCCCCCCTTGGCTATTGGGAGCCACCTCGCAGGGGGGTGAGCCACCCCCCGCGAGGTGGGGACCAACAGCCACCCCCTCTCCCCCCCTTGGCTATTGGGAGCCACCTCGCAGGGGGGTGAGCCACCCCCCGCGAGGTGGGGACCAACAGCCACCCCCTCTCCCCCCCTTGGCTATTGGGAGCCACCTCGCAGGGGGGTGAGCCACCCCCCGCGAGGTGGGGACCAACAGCCACCCCCTCTCCCCCCCTTGGCTATTGGGAGCCACCTCGCAGGGGGGTGAGCCACCCCCCGCGAGGTGGGGACCAACAGCCACCCCCTCTCCCCCCCTTGGCTATTGGGAGCCACCTCGCAGGGGGGTGAGCCACCCCCCGCGAGGTGGGGACCAACAGCCACCCCCTCTCCCCCCCTTGGCTATTGGGAGCCACCTCGCAGGGGGGTGAGCCACCCCCCGCGAGGTGGGGACCAACAGCCACCCCCTCTCCCCCCCTTGGCTATTGGGAGCCACCTCGCAGGGGGGTGAGCCACCCCCCGCGAGGTGGGGACCAACAGCCACCCCCTCTCCCCCCCTTGGCTATTGGGAGCCACCTCGCAGGGGGGTGAGCCACCCCCCGCGAGGTGGGGACCAACAGCCACCCCCTCTCCCCCCCTTGGCTATTGGGAGCCACCTCGCAGGGGGGTGAGCCACCCCCCGCGAGGTGGGGACCAACAGCCACCCCCTCTCCCCCCCTTGGCTATTGGGAGCCACCTCGCAGGGGGGTGAGCCACCCCCCGCGAGGTGGGGACCAACAGCCACCCCCTCTCCCCCCCTTGGCTATTGGGAGCCACCTCGCAGGGGGGTGAGCCACCCCCCGCGAGGTGGGGACCAACAGCCACCCCCTCTCCCCCCCTTGGCTATTGGGAGCCACCTCGCAGGGGGGTGAGCCACCCCCCGCGAGGTGGGGACCAACAGCCACCCCCTCTCCCCCCCTTGGCTATTGGGAGCCACCTCGCAGGGGGGTGAGCCACCCCCCGCGAGGTGGGGACCATCAGCCACCCCCTCTCCCCCCCTTGGCTATTGGGAGCCACCTCGCAGGGGGGTGAGCCACCCCCCGCGAGGTGGGGACCAATAGCCACCCCCTCTCCCCCCCTTGGCTATTGGGAGCCATTGTGGACTCACATCCTGTTTTCGATATTGCGAGTAGTATCGTTTCTCTCTCTGGAAATGATTAACTCTTTCACAGACGGGTGTGTATCTTCAGAATATTGCTCAGGGAACAATGATAGAATTATTTATTAAATATTAAGAATCAATTATAATAATTATCAATAATAGTATCAATTAATATTTTCTCATTAATATTGATAATTAATTTAAATAGATGATGATGTATGCCCAAAATTAATTTTTAATAATTATGTCATTTATTAATATTAATTCTTAATATTAATTATAGTGTTTTTGCCATATCACTTTGTATTGATTTAGGTAACATTAGTTATTGATACCATTATTTTATTATTAATAGTGTTATGATTATTAATTATTAATACTAATCGTTAACATTTTGAATCAATAATATTTAGTATCTTTATTGTCATTAGTAATGTTGATGATTAGTATCAATTTTTATTGTATTTATTAATATTAACAATTAATAGGCTTGTTCCTGATATCCGGCATTGAGAAGATGATATTACTCCCAATATCGAAGAAAGTGTTCACTCCTCTATGATGTTATTCCTAATAAGCCGGGGGTAGTGGCTGACATTAATGAAACTACCGCAGCGTGTATTCATCCTTACGGTCTTCTTGTTCCCTCTATCCAACCTGCGAGAGGATAATATTACTCCCAATATCACAAAGGGCGTCGACCTCCACTGTGATATTTTCCCTCACATCCAGCCGGAGAGAGAATATATTACTAATAGCCAGCCGGGGAGAGGAAGATATTATCCCCAATATCACAGGGGTGTACATCCCCTTGTGATATTGTTCCTTATATCCTGGGATGGAGAAGATAATACTAGTGGCAATATTGCAGGGATTTTACACACCCACTGTGCTATTGTTCCGAATAACATCGTATGACTCCCAGTATCACCGGGGGGGTACATCCTCCTGTGATATGGTTTCTTATATTCAAAGAGAGAGAATGATATTACTCCCAATATCACAGGGGTTGTACACACCTCCTGCAATATTGTTCCTAATATCCCGAAGAGGAGAGCATAATATTACTCTCAATATCTCAGCGGGTGTACACCTCGTTTCTAATATTTTTCATAATATCCAAAATGGGAGAGGATGATAAGATTCCCAATATGCCAAGAAGTGTACAGTCCCCTGTGATATAGTTCCTAACATCCAGGTGGGGATAGGATGCTATTACTGCCCATATCGTACGAGTTGTAAAACCCCTTCGACATTTAGCCTACGATCCTGAGGGGAGAGGATGATATTACTCCCAATATCGAAGAAGGTGTAAACCCCGCTGAGACACTGCACCCAATATCCACATTGGGTGACAATGACAATATGCCCTATATCGCAAGGGATATACACAAACCCAGGGATATTGTTGCTTTTATCTAGAGTGGAAGAAGACGCTATTACTCCCAATAACGCAGGGACTGTGGCTGTACACCCCTCCTGTGATATTGTTCTTAATATCCTAGGCAAGAGAGGATGATACTACACACAGTATCACAGGGGGAGTACACCCACCCAGTGATGTTGTTCTTAATGTACTCCACCTCCCTCCACCAGGGATATCGTTTCTAATATTCAGGGGAAGAGAGGATAACATTATGCCCAATATTGCAGGGGAGTGTACACACCCTCTGTGATGTTGTTCCTAGTATCCAAAGGTAGAGACGATGATGTTACCGGCCATATTGCAGGGGGTGTACACCCTTCTGTGATATCGTTTTCGACATTCAATGGGGGAGAGGATAACAGGAATCCCAATATCGCTGAAGGTGTACAGACCCCTGTGATGTAGTTTCTAATGTACAGGGGAAAGAGAAGAATATTGCTCTCAATATCACAGGGGATGTAACCACCCTGCCCCCTTTGTGTTGTTCCTGATATGCAGCAGGGTGGGGGCTGATAGTACTCCCAATATCCCAGAAGGTGCACACACACCCGTGATATCGTTCCTAATATCCAGCGGGAAAGAGGCTGATTTTACTTTCGATATCGCAGTGGGTGTACACCGCCCCCAAACCTCGGGTATCGTTCCTAATATCCAGGCGGGAAGAAGATGACATGGCTGATAATATCGAAGGGGGTGGACAACTCTTCTGTGATATGGTTCCTGATATCCAGGGGGTGAATGGATGATATTACTCCCAATAAAGTAGGAACCGTACAGCCACCCTGGGATTTTGTCCTTAATAACCACAGGGGAGAGGTGATATTACTACCAACATCGCAAGGGGTGTACACACCTCCTGTTATATTGTTTCTCATATCCAGGAAAGGAGAAGATGGTATTACTACCAATATTGAAGAGATATACAACCCCCATGGGATATTGTTCTAAAGATACAGGTTGAAAGAGGATGAGACGCCATCCAATATAACAAGGGGTGTACACCCCGCCTGTGATGTGAATCGTAAAACCTAGGAGAGAATGACATTGCTTCCAAAAACACACGGGGTGTACACCCACCCTGTGACATCGTTCCTGTCATCTAAAGGAAGAGATGATGATACTAGTCCCACTACCGGAGAAGGTACACACCCCCCTGTGATATTGTTCCTCATAACATGTGGGGGAGAGCATGATATTCCTTCCAGTATGACAGTGGCTTGACACTGTTTGTGATATTGGTTCTGCACACCAACTCTGTGCCCCTCGTTTCCCATGCGTTCTCTCCACACTTTTGGAACCTCGGGGGAGTCTTTGTCTTTGGTTACAGATGAAGAGAAAAAGGGTCTGAGAGGTTAAGCAAGTTTGTTACTGGAAAGCGGTTCCGATCCAGACCCCAAGAGAGGTTTCTTGGATCTCACAGAAGAAAGAATTCGGGGCGAGTCCATAAAGTGAAATCAAGTTTATTAGGAAAGGAAAGGAATGAAAGAATGGCTACTCTGGCCGGGCGCAATGGCTCACTCCTGTAATCCTATAACTTTGGGATGCCGAGGCAGCTGGATCACCTGAGGTGAGAAGTTCGAGACCAGCCTGGTCCAACATGGCAAAACCCTGTCGCCACTAAAATACAAAACATTAACTGGGCGTGGTGGCAGGTGCCTGTAATCCCAGCTACTAGGAAGGCTGAGGTAAGAGAATCGCTTGAACCCAAGAGGTAGAGGTTGTAGTGAGCCAAGATCACGCCACTGCATTCCAGTTCGGCCAACAGAGCGAGACTCCATCTCAAAAAAAAAAAAAAAGAAAAGAAAAAAAAGAATGGCTGCTCCATAGGCAAAGTGGCGCCAAAGGCTGCTGGTTGCCCATTTTCATGGTTATTTCTTGATCATACGCTAAACAAGGGTTGGACTATTCATGAGTGTTCCAGGAAAGGGGTGGGCAATTCCCAGAACTGAGAGTTTCTGCCCTCCCTTCTAAGACCATGCAGGGCAACCTCCAGATGTTGCCATGGCATCTGTAAACTGTCGTGGCGCTGGTCGGAGTGTCTTGTAACAGCTAATGCATTATAATTAGCACATAATGAGCCGTGAGGACAATCAGAGGTCACTCTCGTGGCCATCTTGGGTTTGGTGGGCTTTGGCCGACTTTACTGCAACTTGCTTTATCAGCAAGGTCTTTATGACCTGTATCTTGTGGGGACCTCCTATCTCATCCTGTGAGTAAGAATGCCTAGCCTCCTGGGAATGCGGCCCAGCAGGTCTCAGCCTCCCTTTACCCAGCCCCCATTCAAGATGGAGTCACTCTGGTTCTCGTGCCTCTGACAAGTTGGCCTGGGTTGAGTGTTCTCTAGTGTGTGGTTGTTGGAGCTGTTCCTAGGGGTAAGAGGGATTGTCAGTAGGAAACAGGCCTCTGTTAGCCCGGGGACTGGCACTCTGCCCCAGTATGTCGGCCTCATTTTAGTGGTGGCAAAACTGGGGCTCAGAGACATCAACTCCCTCATCCCGAACCCCCAGACTGTCAGTGGTGGGCTGGGGTTTGAATGTGGGGCTTGAAGACCCGTCATCTCCTCTGGTCCCCCAGTCTCTGCTGCACAAGAGGAACAGGATCCCAGGATACAGGCCCCTCATGGCACCAGCCAGGGTGGGTGGAGATGGGGAGGCACAGTTCCAAAGCCCCCCGGACTCTGAGGCAGGTCGGGGACCAAGAGCAACCCTGACCTAGGGGCCCCACCCCGAGAAGAATGGCTGCAGGTCCAACCCAGCGGGCACGAAGTCTGTCCTCAGGCAACGTGACGGCGCTTCCGGCTGCTCCAGCCAGGCCGTGCTGTCTTCGTTTCCAATCATGCGGCCTCCTCTCCAATTCCCAAGCCCAACCCACAGAGACAGCGATCTGGAGTCCACGTGAGGTTTGTCAGCAGTTCTGACGCGCTGCTTCCTGCCAGCCCCGCGGCTGGTTCTGGAAAGCTCTCTGCTGCCCCCTGGTGGGGAGGCTCAGGGTAGGGCTCTGGCTGCAAGCATGGGGTCCCAGAACCTCCTGGCTCTGTCACCTCTGCTAGGTGGAAAACCAACCCAGGATTGAACCAGCAGATGGGTGCCTGATTCCTTATTATCAGAGCTCCATCCACTGGCAAGTCTCTCTGCGGGCCTCAGTTTCCCCTTCCATTAAACGAGGGGCTTGGGGGATACCAAGGAGGGGTAACTGCTTAGTGAGGATGGGAGGTTTCTTCTGGGGAGATGAACACATTTTGAAACTAGATGGCGTGAGTGGTTGCACAGGACTGTGAATGCACAAATGCCACCACATTAATCGCGTTGAAATAGTTAATTGCATGTGATGTGAATGTCACCTCATTTAAAGTGTTTAAAAGAGGGGCCTGGGAGAGTGCAGTGTACGTGAGAATCACGTGGGACACCCACAGTCTCTGAACCTCGGTTTCCTTGCCGTAAACTGGCAAAGAGACCGTGTGAGCTGTGTTCCCTGGGGCCCAGAGATTCCAAGAAGGAAAACCTGGGATTCCTGGGACTGGGATGAGGGCCGGGGGCCGGAAGGGGAGGGGCATGTGGGGATGGCTGCGGTCAGCCCAGATAAGGCTTTCAATACCAAGTACCAGCGTCTACACAGGCGGAGATCCCTGCATCTCACTTCCCGCAGGGCTGACCAGTGGCCAGAGGTGGGACTAGCCAGGCTCGGCCCAACCAAGTCTGGGAGCAGAGGACACTGACTGAGGGATCCCCGTCGCCACCCTCACTGGCCTGTGGCTCTCCTGACACCACAAGAGAGGTCCAGGAGCTGACCTTGGGTCCTAATGGGGGACACCTTCCTGGCTGCAGGCTGACAGGGTGGTGTGGTGGTCAGTGTACTGGGCTCTGCGTCTCCGCCCCTACCTGCTGTGTGACGGTCGGCCAGACACCTAACCTCTCTGTGCCTCTATTTCTCCAATGGCGAACAGGGACACTAGCATCCCCCACATCCGGGCACAGTGGCCTGAAGGTTAAAGGCAACGGCGGCACGAGACCTACAGCAAAAGCTCTGAGCAGGGAGAGCAGGGAGGTGCCCAGAGTTCCACCACCATCTCCCCTCTGGCCGCTGAGGAAACCTAGGCTCATGGTGACCTGGCCCAGGTCTGTTGGACTCACAGTCCTTCTCATCCCCAAGAGGGCTGCCACCAGGGAAGGAGCTGGCCCCTAGACACAGCCCAGGAAGCACACAGGGAAGGATGCCCTGGGGACTTTGGTATGTTATTGCAAAAAAAACCATTTATTGCTATTTGAACCCTGTTTTCATGCCTCCATTTCCCAGAAAATGAGCCACGGAGACACCAGGAGAGGCAGGAGACCATCCTCCTTGCACAAAACCCATTCCCTCGGATGCTGTCCTCAGCGAGGGTGGCTGAGGGTCAACCAGGGGGCCCACCCGCAGAGTGGCAGAGGAGGTAGGTTGACCCTGCGGACGTTGAGTTCTGTGGCGAAGGTCCTGGCCTCCTGGTAGAAGAGGATCGACTTCTCGCGGTCCAGGAGGAAGTTGTGGGAGATGGTGGCCGGCCGCGTGTAGATCTTCAGCCGTGCCTTCTTGTTGCCCAGGTCCACGGCAGCTGCCAGTGCCAGCTGGTAGTACCCGGCTGCATCAAAAGGGGTCCTGAAAGGGACAGGCCATGCTCAGCAAAAGGGGGACTCGGAGCCCGTCTTCCCAGAGGCCGTTCCTGTCTCCAGGTCATTCCACATGTCCAGCCAATGCTGGCTCACCCCATGAGCCCCGAAGCCTGTGACACTGCTGTGGTCTCAGCTGCAGGTGGGGATGACCCTGACACCCCTGGAAGCCTTCCTGACTGTCCCTACGCCCCACTCACCCCACGCCTCCTGCCCCAGTGCCACCCTCTCTGCAGGCAGTGGCTGCTTTCCCCATGGGCTGAGGTCAGGGCAGATCCTGCCTGCTCTGAGAGTTCCATGCAGGACCCGTGGCTCCAAGCCACAGCAGGGGCACAGCGTTGAGTGACCCAGGCTCCCCTCTGGCCCCTTTCCATGCTGACCATTTCCAGGCCCTCCACGGGCCAGGCCAGGTACAAAACCATCTCACAGGTGTCCTCTCTGGCAATGTTCCCTGAAATACTGACGGAGTGTGACTCCCCAGACTTCCACTCCTGTTTTCAATGCATCTTTGGCTCAAACTCACCATCCCTGGATTGGGATGCCGTCTCCCAGACCTCCTCCTTGACCCTCCCATCCCCCACCCGGCTTCTCCCCAGGCACCTCCTCCACATGGGGGTCACCCAAGGGACCTCTCTAAGACCCATGCCTGGCCTGTTCCTCTTTACCATCTCAAGATGGCTCCCAGGGCCAATGAGAAAGTCCAAGATGCAGCAGTCCATTCCCTCACTGCCCCGCCCCACACACAGAGCAGGGGCGTGAGAAGGCCCCGAGTCACCGCCACTGCTCATCCAATGCCCCCCAGCCCAGCCGAACACTGGACTCTGTGCTGGGTGCGTGGCTGAGCCTAACGTCCTTGCTCCCAGTCTGAGGGACCTTTGAGTGAACACTGACCACACAGGGTGGCCCGGGCTGTGGCAGAGGGAAGCCCAGGAGGCCCCAGACTCAGCCGGGGGTGGAAGGCAAAGGCTTCCTGAAGGGGTGGGGGCTTCCCAACTAAACAGGAAGGAGCCAGCCAAAGCATATGTCTCTGCGTGTGCCTGTGCATGTGCTTGTGCACGTTTGTGTGCCTGTGTGCATGCCTGTGTGTGCGCGCGCCTGTGTGTGTGCATGTGCCTGTGTCTGTGTGCATTTGCATGTGCATTTCCATGTGCCTGTAGTGTGTGAAGCAGCTAGTGAGTGGCAGGCTGAGCCAGGACACACCTAATCCACCCTATTCCAGGGCTCACTCTCATGTGTAGACTAAAGGGGACCCCATTTTAGAGGCAATCGGCAAAGATGCCCATTTACCCCTGCTTCTCTGCCAGCCTTCCAGGCTCCATCCAGCCCGGCTTTTTCTCCCACTCCTCTGGGCCCTGGGTCCAGAGCCTCCTATACAAGGAGGAGGGTGTAGCCTTGGAAAGACAGCCGCCCTTGGGGAATTCCAAGGCGGCCTCCCTGTGGGAAGCTGGCCCCCGCTGACAGCATAGTCACGATGAGGCCCAGAGGGCTGTGCATGGGAAGGAGGTGAAGGAGGACTGTGCACGGGAAGGAGGTGAAGGAAGGTTGTGCACGGGAAGGAGGTGAAGGAAGGTTGTGCACGGGAAGGAGGTGAAGGAAGGTTGTGCACGGGAAGGAGGTGAAGGAAGGTTGTACATGGGAAGGAGGACTGTGCATGGGAAGTAGGTGAAGGAGGCCTCTGCCCCTCGACCCCAACCGTGGACTTTGGCCTCTCAGGTACTACTTGGCCCTTTCCTTTCTCCTGGACAGGCGGAATGGGCGGCAGGCTTGACCAAGAGAGATAAAGGCCTCTTCTGGGAGGCCAGTCCCCCTGGGTCCCAGGCGAGCCCCTGAGCGGTGAGCAGCGTCCCTCTGGGCCTGACACCTGGCACCTCCCTGTCTGGCTGGGACTTGGGAGACCACAGGGACCACTTCTGACCACCAGGTGTCGCCAGCACTGGGCAGAGGCCTCCCGGGCAGCCCCAGGCCTGCGGTGGGGGAAACGGGGCGGGGTCTTAGGGCTGCCGCAGCTCCCCATGTTGTTCTAAGGCCGCCAAGATCTCGGCCCCTGGACTGGAGCGCCCTGGCCCCTCAGCCCATAAGGAGCACTGACGCGGCGCCGGTGCGATGCTGAGGGGGAGCGGTGCCTGCTGGGCAGAGGGGTGGAGACACCCCAGGTCTGAGTCTGCCAGTCCCAGCTCTCCACCCCTGCAGGGCTGGGGGCAGAGGGAGCACAGCACCTTCCCTCGAGACAGACCCGACCCAGCAAGGCCTCAGCCTGGCTGGCTGGGGCCCCGCCCCACTGCACCTGCCCTAAGCTGGGGTTTCCCTGTCTGTGAACCCAATGGTAAGACGCTGGGGTCCCACCCCACCCTTCCTGGGTGGTGTGAAGATTCAAGGTGTCTCGGGACTCCAGGAAGGAGTTGCTCAGTGCAGGCTGGCACCCTGGGCAGGCTTCCTAGAGGAGGTGCCAGGATTTGATCTTGCAACGTGGATTCAATGTGAGGATGTTGCCGTCCTCCGAAATGTCCTTCTCCCAACCCTGTTTTCTTTGTTAAATGCAACTTGACACTTGACTGTCAAGACTCAGCTTTGGTGTCACCTCCTCCAGGAGGGCCCCACTGACTACAATCCCCCTTCTTTACTCGGAGGCCACCATTGCACACT
Organism: Macaca fascicularis; assembly: GCF_037993035.2. Lineage (NCBI taxonomy): Eukaryota > Metazoa > Chordata > Mammalia > Primates > Cercopithecidae > Macaca > Macaca fascicularis. The sequence goes on along the minus strand of NC_088377.1, from coordinate 40,341,096 downwards.
CATGTGTCAGCCTCCCTGGCTGAGACTGAGTTCCTGAGGGTGGGGCCTGGCCATCTTGGGAGCTGGGTTGTATCTGCTAAGCTTGCCGGCTCCTCCAGCTGGGTACAGAGCTTCAGGAGGCCACTGGGCCATTCCTAAGGAAGGCTGGAACCCAGGCCTCTGGGGTCTGGGTGGAGATCTCACTCCAAGGGGGCCGGGAACACCCCAAGCCCTGCCCCTCCTACCCACCTTCAGGTCGTAGAAGATGATGTCACCGAGCACCAGGTACACCTTCACGTAGTAGAGGGTCTCCTCGTCAAACTCCAGGGGCAAGTTGCAGAGCTACAGGGCCTTGAGGTAGAAGTGCTCCGCCAGCTTGCCATGGCCCAACCGGTGGTGCAGGGCTGCCAGCCGGTGGTAGTCCACGCATTCGTTCAGCCGGTCCCCTGGGATGCAGGCCAAAGGGGCAGGTGTGAGGACGCGGCTCCCTGGGGCAGGGAGTGCACAGGCCCCTCAGGAGCAGGTATGCAGACCCCGGGCAGCACACCTGGCTTGCCTCCAGGCACCTGTGGTCACCTGGGCAGCTCTGGCCAGTCCCTTCCAGGTTCCCAGACTCACTTTCACATCTGCAAAGCAGAACTAATAAGGCCTGCCCCTGTCTACTGTGAGGCTTTGGCAAAGTCGGACTTGGATGGCCCAGCTCTGTGCCTACACATAGCCACCTGCCTTTGCTCACTGGTTTTATGTCTTTTTTTTTTTTTTCCTTTTTGTGGAGAACGGGGTCTCGCTATATTACCCAGGCAGGTCTCGAACTCCTGGGCTCAAGCTATCCTCCCGCCTCTGCCTCCCTGAGAGCTGGGATTACAGGCGTGAGCCACCGCGCCCGGCTGCTCACTGGTTTTAACCAGGGGAGCCCAAAAGCCATGCAGTCCAGGTGCTCCCGGGACCCCGGCTCCAGGCAACCCAACGACGTGACATCTGACTCCTCCTGGGTGTGTCACGATCAGAACCCCTACCTTGGGGAGTCAGCTGCACACCTACTGTGTACTGGGCCACGGGGCACAAGGCGCTGGGGCATGTGGCCTGCCTAGGGTTCCCTGTCTCTGGAGGGGGACAGACGACCCTGGCACAGCACCAGGGGATACCTGGCCTTAAGGGGCAGACTGCTGGAAGGGGAACTGGGATTTTATCAGCCAGAGAGCCATGTGGTTGATAAGGGTGGGAAGGGCACAAGAGAAAGGGAATGTGCCACTCAGCCTGACACATACAGGAACCAACGAGATGCCTGGCATGTCTGGAAGGCAGAGGGCACACTGGGCGGCCCTTGTGGTCAGCAGCAGGAACAGGCAGAGGAAGCAGAGCTCAGTCAGGCAGGGAGCTCTGTACTGCGTGAGAGACCTCGGGCTGTGCCCCACAGCCAGACGGGGAAGCCAGTTGGGCAGATCTGCCTGCCTGGACAGGAGACCAGGAAAATCCAGCAGCTGTTTCAGCTCCTGGCCTGCAGACCTGGAGGCTGGGCTCTGGCAAAATGTGGGTCCTGGCAGGGTGGGGGCTCAGGGGACTTACCCAGAGTGATGCTGAGTGCTAGGGCCATGTAGGCAAACTCCAAGACCTCCTGGGGCTTCTCCAGCGTGGCCAGGAGTGCCACCAGCTTGTTGCACAGCTGTAGCTGCAGCTCCGCCTCGCGGTTGCCCGTAGTCACTGCCAGGGGCAGGGCCTGATCCTACCACACAGGCAGGTGGGGTCAGGTTTCCCGCAGCACCCACCTTGCCCACAGCCCTCCTCAGAGCTCAAACATGTACTTGGAGCTTCCCACGCCCCAGCTACCCCTGCACCTCGACACAGCTCTGTGCTCTGGGATAACACACAGTTCAGACACCCAAGTTGGGGGCTGAAGAGTCACCTGAGGCCCATCCAGCTACACTCGACAGCCTCAGACCAGCCTCTCCCACCTGGGCACCGGGGGTCTGACTGGGGGGAGCCAGCACTCCTCTCTGCTCTAAAAACACCACATTTATCTGTGCCCAGGGCTGAGCCACACTGTGAGCTCAGAGGAAGGGAGAAGCCATCCCACTTCGGGGTACATGCAGACCTGGGCCTCCCACTGATGCTGTGTGTCCTTTGACATGTCTCTGTGCCTCTCTGAGCCTCAGTTTCCTCATCTGGAAGATGGGGACAGGACTTCCCACTCATGGTTGCTTGAGGTCATCAGGTACAAAGGTACAGCCATTGTCACGTCCAGAGCCCGAGCGTTTGTCCCGGGCAGGGGCACGGTCAATATCATTCCGGTGAGACCACTTGGAAACTCATCATGTGCATGGGTGGCCCTGCCTCCAGGTGGGAGACCTCTACCGTGCCACACCTGTACCTCAGCCTCCAGGTGCCCCACTGAGGCCCACCCACATCAGCCCACAGGCCAGCTCACCCGGTAGAAGGACATGCCTTCCTCCCGCTCCCAGGCCCCATTGAAGATGTCTCCAGCTGCCTCAAACAGCTCCAGCCCCAGGTTGGGGTTCCCTGTGTACAGGTCCACATTCTGTGCCACCTGAAAGGAGACAGAAGTTCCCTCAAGACCCACACCTAGCGAGGTGGCTACGCGCACCTTTGCCAGCCTCCTTCCTCTCACACACTACAGGTACACCTGAGCATTTTTCAAACCCTGTGCATGAGGGCTGCCCCCACCACTGGCATGAGGACAATGAACTGATGCACCTGAGTGCCAGGAGGTGACTGAGCAGCTGCAGCCCAGGAGCCCGATACCTGTGAATCCTACCAACAAGGCTAGCCCTAGCCCACTCCCCCTGCACTCAAAACAGTCTCCGTGGCCCCCAGATTGCTGGGAGCCCAGCCCCTGGCTCCTTTCTGCGTTGCCACATCCCTGCCACATCAGCAGTGTTTGTGGGTGGGCCTGGTCCTCTCTTGGCCATGAGCTCTTGATCCCTCTCCTCAGCTCAAGGAGATATACAGCAGGTGCTCAATAATGAAAGCTTCACCAGGCTCGTGGGCTTCACAATTTGTTCCAGATCACACTGTGTTTGGAAAAGCCTCTGAAAACAGCCACTATGATAGATTTATTTTGTAAGGAGATGTGCCACGTGTCACTTGGAGCAAGCTCTTCTGTGTGTTAACTGAGTGGTCACATTATTTGAGCATGTGCTGTATACCAGCAGGTGCTGTGCACTGTGAGGGGCCACGCCTCTGCCCTCAGGGAGAAGATGCTGGCCACTGGGGGAGGATGTGAGGGAACCAGTTGGAGGGAGGGAAAAGGCACACAACAGGTGCTCAGCAGTGGTTTAGGAATGAGTGGATGGATGGATGAATGGATGAGGAGATGTAGACACATGGATGGATGGATGGGTGTGCGGATAGATGAATGCTTGGATGGATGGATGGATGGATGGGTGGGTGGGTGGGTGGAATTTTGTGTGTATGTCTGTATGTATGTATGGGTGGGTAGATAATGTATGGATGGGTGGAGGGTAGATGATGTATGTACATGTGGATGGATAGATGGTGGATAGACGAATGTGTGGATAAACAAATGGACAGATAGATGAATGGAGGGATGGATTAATAGGTAGATTGGTGGGTGGATGGATGAATGATGGATGGATGGACGAACGGTGGATGGATGGACGAACGGTGAATGGATGGATGGGAGAAAGGATGGATTATGGAAGGATGGAAGGATGAACAGGTGGATGGATGGATGATGGAAGCATGGATGGATGATGGAAGCATGGATAGATGATGGATGGATGGATGGATGGATAAACAGATATGTGGATGGATGATGGATGGATGGAAGGATGAACAGGTGAATGGATGGATGATGGAAGGATGAATGGACGGATGGATGGATGAACAGGTGAATGGATGGATGATAAAAAGATGGATGGATGGATGATGGATGGAAGGATGAACAGATGAATGGATGGATGATGGAAAGATGGATGGATGGAAGGATGGATGAATGGATGGATGGAAGGATGAACAGGAGATGAGTAGATGGATGGATGGATATATGGTTGAATGGATGGATGAAGGATGGATGGATGGAAGAATGAACAGGTGAATGGATGATGGAAGGATGGAAGAATGGATGGAGGGATGGATGAACAGGTGAATGGATGGATGGATGATAAAAGGATGGATGATGAATGAATGGATGGATGGATGGACAGGTGAATGGATGGATCATGGATGGATGGAAGATGGTTGGATGGATAATGGAAAGATGGATGGAAGGATGGATGGAAGGATGGATGGACAGAAGAATGGATGGATGGAAGGATGGATGGATGGAAGGATGGATGGACGGATGAAGAGGTGAATGGATGGACGAAGAGGTGAACAGAAGAATGATGGATGGATAGATGGATAGAAGGATGAACAGTTGGATGGATGATGGAAAGATAGATGGAAGGATGGATAGATGGACGAACAGGTGAATGGATGGACGAACAGGTGAATGGATGGATGGATGGACAGGTGAATGAATGGATGATAAAAGGATGGATGGATGATAGATGGATGGACGGAGGGATGGATGATGGATGGATGGATGGATTCGTGGAAAGACGAACAGATGAATGGATGGATGATGGAAGGATGGAAGGATGGATGGATGGATGGATGATGGATGGATGGATGGAAGGATCCACAGGTGTATGGGAAGATGATGGAAGAATGGATGGATGGATGGATGATGGATTGATGGATAGAAGGATGAGCAGGTAAACAGATAGAAGATGGAAGGATGAATGGATGGGTGGATGGACAGGTGAATGGATGGATAGACGGGTGAATAAATGGATGATAAAAGGATGGATGAATGGTGGATGGATGGATGATGGATGGATGGACAGAAGAATGGATGGATGGATGGAAGGATGAACAGGTAAATAAATGATGGAAGGATGAATGGATGGGTGGATGGACAGAGAGTGAACAGCACAGGGGTCCTCCTGCATCCCTTGCCACTCACCTGGATGTGCAGGTCACCAGCTCGCTCTGCCGCAAGATGTAATAGATCTTCCCTGCTTGCAGCCAGGCATACGCCTCCTTCTCTTTCCTCTGGAGGTCAATGAAAATCCCCAGACTTCGTTTGGTGTAGTCCAGAACAGATTTGTAGGCCCTGGAATCAGACACAGGTGTCAGAACAAGGGCTCTCATCCTCCTGGAACCAGTCTGCCTCCACCCGTGGGTCTGGTGACAGATGAACCTGGAATGTGGGGACTGGGAACGGCCCTCTCGTGTGTGCAGTGTTCTGCCCTTCCCAGGCTGCTGGGAGGGCCAGGGTGAACACACACGGCATGGAAAAGATGAAGGACATCCTTCTGAGGGAATCGAGCATCATGCTGCCCTGTGGCAGGAGGAGTGTGCTAGTCCATCTCCCCTGCCTCCCAGACATGGCCTGTGTCTTCTCCAGATGCACCAGGAGCCGTTAGTGTTCAGAGGCTATCTGGGCCGATGGTTCCCAAGGTGTGCAGGCATCACAGTCACCCGGAGGCCGGTCTGTACAGATTGCTGGCCCTGCCCCCAGAGCTTCTGGTTCCATAGGCCTGGGGCAGGCCCTAGAACTCCCACTTGCCACAAACTCCTAGGTGACATGGATGCTGCTCTACTGGTCCAGGGACTACACTTTGAGAAGCATGGCTCTAGCACACTGGCCCATTTCCTTCTGTGAACCTGAGGCCAAGACTGGAGCCAGTCTCCTGGGTCGCCATGGAATCTGGCTCCTTCCCTGCTCTCTCAGTAAGTCCAACACTCGAGGGGGTGTGACTGCAGCAATGTCACTGGGCCCTATGGGTGGGGTGGCCAGGGCCATGGTTACCCCAACAGGTCAGGATGCTTGGGGGAAGCCGAGTAGGTCACTTATGGGACGTGAGACCTTGGAAACCGTGCCCCAGGGAAGCAGGTGACACAACTGGCTCTGTCTTCTGTGGAAGAGAAGCCACAGGTGGCTGCTGTGGTCACATTTAAGGGGACAGATGAAGGCCAGGAGGGAAGATTCGGGGCAGGCAGAGGACAGACGACAAAAGCCACCACAGTAGGAAGAACAGCCCAGAGTGCACGTACTGCCTCTGCTGGGGTTGAGATGACCTTTGACCCAACAAGGGAGGCTCAAGCTGGGACTCACGGGCCAGCAGCAGCCCTGGAACGACCCCAGGCCCACCAGCTCAAAGCATCTGATGCCAAAGAACCAAATGATCAAAAGGAGAGGGGCTGCTGGCGCCCTGGGCCAGCTTCCCTGTGCCCCTCTCCCTGCCCTGCCCGCCCCCACCTCCACCACTGCAAAGCCAGCCCTTACTGCTCCATGCCCAGGGACAGGTAGAGCTGACTGATGGTCTTCAGGATCTGCCCCTCCAGCACCTTGTCGGCCACCTTGCGGGCCAGGGAGAGCTGGAGCTCGTGGTAGATGACACACTGGGCCTCGCTGGGCATGACGGCGCTGTAGAAGTAGCACAGCCGCTAGACGGCCTGCAGCTGGCCTGGGCAGAGGACAAAATGGAAGACGTTAGTCTCCCAGCATCGAAGCGAGGCTGGCTGGGGTCGGAGACCCGGTGCCGTGCTTGCCTCTTTCATACCTCTGTGAGCCTGGGCCCCATAGGCGGGGAGCCTGAGTGCAGACAGGCCATGTACCCGTGCCAGGGCAGACACCGAGCACACCGTGACATGGGCACAGCTTGATGCAGATGCTCATGGTACAGGCCGGCCTTCTTTACAACTCCCAGGGCCGAGGTCCTGGCCAGGCTCGGCCCCTGCACCAGGCCATCTATTTCTGCTTCACAAAGCCCCTCTGGCCAGGACCAGGGCCGCCTTCAGCCTGAGCTGATGAGGCCAGGGGCACAAGTAGCCCCTGTCGCAGATGGAACCCTGAGAGAGCAAAGCCAAGCGTCATGTCTGCCACACACGGCATCATGTTGGGGGAATGGGGTTCAAAGCCGGCCCCTGGCATTCCCACACATGCTTCTCTCATGGCACCAGGCTCCAAACCCACAGGTTCACTGGCCTCTCCCAAAGCCAGGGCACTGGGAACGGTCAAAAGCTTCTGATTTTCTAGTGTCAGAAACATTCCGGAGATTAACACCGGAAACCAGGTACGCCGAATGGACATCTGTCACACACGCCACCCAACAACAGCTGAATACACCGTCCTCTCGAGCACCCATGGGACATTCCCCATGACAGACCATGTGCCAGGCCACAAAATGAGCCTCAGTGAATGGAGAAGGACTGAGACCAAAGCAGAGGTGTTCTTCAGCTGTACTGGCACGAAACTGGAAATCAACAGTGAAGGAAATGTGGGAGATTCAAAAATACGTGGAAATTACACACTGCTAAACAACCAGTGAGTCAAAGAGACCATCAGGGAAACCGAAAACTAATTTGAGAAGAATGCAAACAAATGCACAGCCCGGGCCAGCGCGGTGGCTCACGCCTCTCATCCCAGCACTGTGGGAGGTCGAGGCGGGAGGATCTCTTGAGTCCAGGAGTTTGAGATCAGCCTGGGAAACATGGTGAAATCCCGTCTCGCTCTATTAAAAAAAAAAAAAAAAAAAAAAATTAGCCAGGTGGGGTGGTGCACATCTGTAATTCCAGCTACTCGGGAGGCTGAGGCATGAGAATGGCTTGAACCTGGGTAGAAGGTGCAGTGAGCCAAGATTGCACCACTGCACCCCAGCCTGGGCAATAGAGCACAACTCTGTCTTTAAAACAAAAAAAAAATAGCGCAGCATATCAAAAATTCCAAGATGCAGCTAAGGCAGCACTGAAAGGGAAATTTATAACTGTAAATGTCTACATTCAAAGAAAGAAGAAAAATCTCAAGTCAATAACTTAACCTTCCACCTTGAGAAACTAGAAAAAGAACTAAACCCAAAGTGAATAAAAGGAAGAAAATAATAAATGTGAGAGTGGAAATGGGAAGTAAAAATACAGAGAATGGAAAAACAAAAGAGATAATCAACAGAACCGAAGGTGGGTTTTTTGAAGATAATAACAAAATTGACGAATATTTCTCCAGACTGACCAAGAAAAGAAAGACGGGACACAAATGACTAAAATCAGAGACTGAGCACCATGGCTCACGCCTGTCATCCCAGCGCTTTGTGAGGCGGAAGTGGAAGGATCGCTGAGGCCAGCATTCAAGACCAGCCTGGGGGATCATGATGAGACCCCATCCCTAATAAAAATAAATAAATAAAAACCCAAGTTTCTAAAATCAGAAATGAAAGAGGAAACATTATTGCCGACCTGACAGAAATAAAAGGATTCCATGAAAACACTACGAACAATTGTACACCAAGAAATCAGACCATCCAGACACAACAGCCACACTCCTAGAAGGACACAAACTACCGAAAGTGACTCAAAAATGACCCCAAGGAAGCATGTGGGGTATCAGCGGCACCCTCGGTCTCCTCGACTGTTCAGCTCAGGGTGGGGAGACAGGGAAGCATGATCCCCGTTCCCTGGCCTGCATTTCCAAGTCTGAATCCCCCAGCACACCGGGGAGGGCCTCGTAGGAGGAGGTGCCACAGGCTGTTGTGCCAGGAGCCACCGGAGGCTGCAGTGGGGGCTGGGGCGCTGGGTTCCTGGAGGGTCTCCTTCCAGTCAGAGAATGCCCCTGGGGAAGAAGCCTGGGTCAGAACCCCCCACCCCTCCTTGGGCAGATATGTGGGACCAGGGCCCCTTCACATGGTCCTTTCCAAAATCTCATCCCTCCTAGGGCCAGGAGTGGGTGCCAGGCCTGTGCTGGGAAATGGGCAGGTTTGGTCACAGCCCCTGGGGCTCTGGCCCAGGCCACAGGAGGCACCTCTGAGTGGTCTCACGATGCCATGACAAAGCGCTGCAAGACAGAGGGGACTCAACAGTATCCCTCGACTCAGCCATTTTCCTGGACTCAACTTCCTCATCTATCCTCTGCGGCCTAGATTTCAGACAGCCCTGCGCACCTACTGTCCGTTCACTGCTCAGTCTGCAGTGACTGTTCGATAGCACCCCATGGCTCCCCAGTGCCCTTGGGGAAAAGGCCAAGCCACAGCCTGAGGCCCCAGGCCCTGCTTAGCTCTCCAGAAGAGCTTCTCACCATCCAGCACCCAACCCACCTGCTCCCAACTCTGCACCTCCCTGCATAAGCCCTGCTCACTCACCCCCGCTCATACCCCACTCATCCCTGCTCACACTCCCGCTCACTCACCCCCACTCACTCATCCCCGCTCACACCCCACTCATCCCCGCTCACACTCCCGCTCACTCACCCCACTCACTCATCCCCGCTCACACTCCCGCTCACTCACCCCACTCACTCATCCCCGCTCACACCCCACTCACTCATCCCCGCTCACACCCCACTCATCCCCGCTCACACTCCTGTTCACTCACACCCCATTCACTCACCCCCACTCACACCCCACTCATCCCCGCTCACACTCCCGCTCACTCACCCCCACTCACACCCCACTCATCCCCGCTCACACTCCCACTCACTCACCCCCACTCACGCACCCCTGCTCACAACCCACTCATCCCCGCTCACACTCCCGCTCGCTCACCCCACTCACGCACCCCTGCTCACAACCCACTCATCCCCGCTCACACTCCCGCTCACTCACCCCCATCACACCTCCGCTCACTCACCCCAACTCACTCATCCCCGCTCACACTCCCGCTCACTCACCCCCACTCGCTCATCCCTGGTGCTTCACACAGGCTACACCACCAGCCCCTCCCCCACCACCTATTACTTGACTAAATCCTCTCAACCCTCTGGTCCCACACTAAAGAGGCTTCCCTAACCCGGGGCCAACTGGTGCCCCGCCATCACGCCACTCACACTTTTGTGGCTTCTCTGGCCTGAAGCTCCCATTCCCACACTCAGTCCCTGCCACCCGAGGACTCCACAAGCCCCATTTGTGGGTGGGGCCTGACACACTCTGCATGAACTGCTCTGCGGCTTTGGGCAATCACCCACCCCCTGTCCCCTGTGAAGTGGGATGACAGGTGCGCAGGCTGCCAACATACCAAGCAGATCACACGGGCACAAGAACCGGTGTCAGGGCCTGGCTCATGGAGGGGCCCCAAGTCCCAGCGCAGCAGAGCCTGCCTTGATCCCAGGGTTATGTCTAGGGATTCCCAGCAAGCAGGACTTTCCATGCTCAAGTCAGGATGGTCCCTGGGCAAACCAGGAAGAGCTGGCTGCCTCAGTAGGGCACAGAGGGCCTGGCCCTGCATGGGAACCGCCTGTCTCCAGGGCGCTTGCCAACATCTGCTGCTGGCCATGACTCAGCACTTTCGATGGTGGAAAAACCACCCCTTGTTTCCGAATCACAAACCCCAGGTGTGCCCTGACCCGAGTGGCCCCGGAAGGCGCACAGGGGGAACTGGGGCACTCACTCTCCACATGGCCCATCTCCACGGCGACCAGAAGGGCCCACTCATAGTAGCCCTTGTCCTGCTGGGCCGGGCCCTGGCGGGTGCAGAGGTGGCCCAGCTACAGGAGCACGTGGGTGAAGTCCTGTCCACACTCCCTGCAGGGCAGCCTCGAGAACAGCTGCACGGCCTCCAGGAGGTAGTGCTGGGCCAGCCTTCTGGCACCCCAGAGCAGGCACAGGGTCCCGAAGTTGGCCAGCACCACTGCCTGGTTCCTCCGCTGGCCCAGGTACCAAGCCGCCCGTAGGGCGCAGTAGTAGCCCTCGGCTGCCTGCCTCGTCTGGCCTGTCCTCTTCAGAGCCACGGCCACCATGTTGGCAATCACACCCTCCTGGTCCTCGCTGGCCACCACTGCATCCTGGATATACTGCAGGATGTTCAGGGCCACCGGGCTCTGTCCATGAAGCACGTGCAGCCAGGCCAGGGCCACCAGGGGGTCCACGATGGCACAGACTCCGGCAACAGCACTGGCTTCCACCACCTGTGTCATGAAGGTGATGGCTGGGCCGTGATAGCCACGGTGGCTGTACAGTTGGGCCAGGCTGGTGTGGAGAAGGCCGCGCAGCACGTGGCCTGTGCCCGGGGTTAGGGAGGCCAGCGCTCGCTTGAGGTAGTGGGAAGTCTGGGTGGGGCGGCTGTGGGGCTGGAGGGAGTTCTGGAGCACCAGGTTCACGCTTCTTAGCGAGCCGGCCAGCGAGTCCTGTGTCCTCAATGAGGCCACCATGACACAGGCTCAGCACGAGGTGGGGCAGGCACTTGTGGCCAGGAGTAGGAGCCAGGAGTAGATGTCAGCCAGCAGTAGGGAGCAGTCTGAGAGCCACGCAGCCTCTGGGGCTCCCGAGTCCCTGTGCAAAAGCAGCAGCAGCTCTAGGAAGGGCAGGGCCTCCTCGAGCTGCTTGAGGTGCACATGGTGCCTGGCCAGCAGGAAGCAGGCCCGGGCCGCGGCCTGCAGGCTCTGGCCACCCACCATCTGCTGCAGGGCCAGCTGCAGGAGCTATTCCTCCACCTCGGTGCTGCAGATGTGACCCGGCGTCCCCAGGAGCAGGGCCATGGCTTTGGGAACCACCTGAGTACACTTCTCCCGTTCTGCTTCCGGTAAATGCTGGCCAGGTTGGCGTACACAGCCACCACCAGGAACAGGTCCCCAAAGCTGCCCTCCAGGGACCCCAGTGCTTCCTCCAAGTACACCCGGGCCCGGGACAGCTTGAGCCTCCTGCTGCACAGCCGCCCCAGGAGGAAGCAGAGTCTGGCCAGGGCCATGAAGAGGCCAGCTTTCTTGGCCACCCCTCAGGCCTGTGCCAGGTGCCCAGTCAGCTCCTCCTCGTCGCTAAAGCTGCAGAACATGCCGCTCAGCCATGGCCATGCCACACCATACAGGCCACAGAGGCTGGCCTTGTACCCGGGGGCGTTCAGGAACACAGCAGTGAGGTCAGGGCCTCTGGGTCCTCCCAGTCGTCCTCAGCTTCCAAGAAGAAGGAAGGCTCCTCGGGGTCCTGCAAGCTCATGTTGCTGGATGCCGCACAGAGACCCCAGGATGCTGGCTCCTGGGGGCAGCCTGGGCAGGTCTTGCATTGTTCTAGAACATTCTTCACCTTCGGCAGGGTCGCCTGTGGCTCCAGGCCCAGGCAAGGTGGAGGTATTTCTGCAAGTCACAAAAACACCTAGACAGATTAGAGTTCAGCAGTGAGTCCTTGGTCCACTGGGGACAAGGTCCCCACATCCCCCCTCTCTGTGTCCCTGGCACAGCTTGCCATGAGCCCTTGAGAATTATGTGCAATGCAAACCCGGGCCTGGAGCACACAGGAACTCCGGCACTATGGGGACAGAGAGAACACGCAGGCCCGTGGCCCGACTCTCCTACAAAATCACCCTCCTGTCCTGCTTTGTCGCCCACCTCACAGCATGGTTTTAGGAGACTATGTCAGCTCAGTGATCCCTCAGAGATGCCTTTCCCTTTAGAAAGAATCAAAGCCTTCTAACTGGACCCATGTATATGCAGCACTACAACTACAAATGTAACTTTTGTCAGCATATTGGGCCCCCCGGTGGGGTACAGGAATCCATGAAATCCTCAATAGCCAATCAGAGCTATTGATCAGCTCAAAAGCTACTATGCAAAATTGGTAAAGCCACTGACGGCACAGGACAGGGCTGTTGTACCCATGTACCCATCTCCGTGCAGGGAAACGGACCATCGCTGCAGGAAGGATGGGAAAGCTTCCAGGCCCCTGTGGCCACCTTCACCTTCAATGGTCTGAAAACCTGAAGCCCACAGTTCCTAAAGGGTTAACAAAGGCCAGCGTGCTCCAGCAGCCCACTGGTGCCTGCTGGCTTTGGTGGATTCCTAGCCAAATCCCCCTCCCAGAGGTGAGCAAACAAGCGCATTTCCTGTTGGAAAACCTGGGATGAAATGAGGCATTACTGGGAAGGAAAAAACTAGATTTAAACAGACTCTCTGTTTCAAGCTCACATGTAAAAAATATTTTCAGTACAAACTGCCTCCTTATTCATCTGTAAAGCCTTGGAATTAAAAAAATAAATAAATATGATTTAGAGGCAAATGTCTGACTTGACTACACTAGATTAGCTAAGAAATCTCCCCAATCCAGCAGAGGCACACAGCCCCTCCCAGCCACTACCCTGGCCTCCGGGACAGCTGGAGAGCCACGTGCCTTTGCTCCAGTGACTTTGGCAGAGGGTGGAACCACCCCCTCCCTGAGGCAAACCTACAACAGCCTTCCCTTCCCCACTGGCTCCCCTCAGGAAGGAGCAGACCCTTCAGGGACCTCAGTTGAGGCCCCTGCAACCTAAAGCTCTGCATTCTGCTACCCGCTGAGGGCAGTGTGGCCTCCCATCTCTGAGGCGGAGCACAGGGTGAACTGCAGCTTCTCCAGGTCATGAAGAAGGAACCCACAGCTACATGTGGTCTCCAGCAGTGGAAAGGATGTCCCACCTCGGTCGGTGACCAGGCAGGGGTCAGCATGTTCATTGGAAGAAGTGTGGGACCCCACGGCCTCCAGTGCCAGAGTAGACGGGAGGTTCAGGCCCACCTCAGGCGATGTCCCTCAAGTCCCCGGCCCACACCACAGAGGGGTGACAGCCACATCCAATGCCCACTGTACTCAGCTCTGTCCCCTCCCCCGGTGTTACTCCAAGACCCAGCCCATAACCAGAGGAAGCCTGAGCCACGGGCAAAACCTACCTTGTTCCTGCGGCTGCTCGGTCTCAGCTTCCTCTACTGAGTCTGGCAAGGGAGAAAAGAGAAGCAATCAACACCCCCAGCCAGCACCTCTGGTCCCATGTCAGGTTGAGCTGGTGTCGGTGTTGCAGGGTGAGAGCATTGCAGGGTGCAGGGGTTGAAAGTCATATCATCCTCTTCCCTCCTGGATCATGGGAACAACATCACTGGGGGGTGTACACTTTCTGCGATATTGGGAGTAACATCGTCTTCTGTGCCTTGGAATATTAAGGACAATATCATGGGGGAGCGTGTACATCTTCTGCAATATTGGGAATAATATTATCCTCTCTCCCTTTGCATATTAGGAAAGATATCACAAAGTGGGTGTTCACCTCCTGCGATATGGGGATTAATACCATCTTCTCCCCTTCCAGATATCAGGAAGAATATCATATGGGGGTGTACGGTGTCTGCGATACTGGGAGTAGTATCAACCTCTCAGCCTTGGAATATTAAGAAGAATATCACAGGGTGGATGTACACCCCCTGCCATATTGGGAGTAACATCAGCCTCTCCTCTCCATGGATATTAGGAACAATATCCCAGGCTGGGTGTACGCCTCCTGCTCTATGGGGAATCATATCATCCTCTCCCTTCCAGAATATTAATAACAATATCACAGGGCGGGTGAACACAGCCTGTGATACTGGAATTATTATCATCCTCTCCCCCTCCAGATACTAGGAACCATATCACAGAAGAGCTGTACCCTCCCTGGGATATTGGGAGTAATATCATACGCTTCTTCTGTGTATATTAGGAGTAATATCACCAGGTGGCTGTCCATTCATTGTTATGTTGGGAGTCATGTCATATTCTACCCCCCTGGATATTAGGATCAGTTTCACATGGTGAGTGTACACCTACTGTGATATTAAAACTAAAATCATGCTCTCTGTCCCTGGATATTAGGAACAACATCACAGGTAGGTATACACCCCCTGCAGTATCAGGAGCAATAATATGATTAATTAGTAAACATCAATGATCGATTTTAATAATTATCAGGCTGGTCTCGAACTCTTGACCTCAGGTGATCTGCCCGCCTCAGCCTCCCAAAGTGCTGGAATTACAGGCGTGAGGCACCGCGCCCAGCCAACACTTCTTGATATCCCTTTTTGGACCTCAAATTTAGCATGCCGAAAACACACTTTTGATTCCCCCTGCTATAACCCACTCCTCCCATAGTCTTCCCGATCCCAATAACAGCATCTCTAGTCTTCCAGTTACTCAGGCCAAAATCCTTGACATCATCCTTAAAACTTCTTTTTCTCTCTCTTGTCATCCAACCCATTTAAACTCTCCTTTCAAAATATATGCCAGACCTAACCACTTCTCACCTTTCTCATCATTTCCAACCAGGTCCAGCCCTCATCATAGCGCTCTGGGTTACTGCAAAAGCCTCCCAATCGCCAGCCACAGTGGCTCATGCCTGTAATCCCAGCACTTTGGTAGGCCAAGGCAGGTGGATCATCAGAGGTCAGGAGCTCAAGACCAGCCTGACCAAAATGGTGAAATGCCCCTACTAAAAATACAAAAAATTAGGCAAGCATGGTGGTGGGCGCCTGTAATCCCAGCTATCCCAGAGGCTGAAGCAGGAGAATCACTTGAACTCAGAAGACAGAGGTTACAGTGAGCCAAGATCGTGCCATTGCACTCCAGCCTGGGTGACAAGAGTGAAACGCCATCTCAGAAGGTCAAAAAAAAAAAAAAGCCTCCCAACCCACCTCTCTCCTTCCGCCTTTCACCCTGCCTGCATGCTACCTTCCACTCTCAAACATTTCGGAAAAAAAAAATTATATCCACAGAGAAAGAAAGTACAAATGGGGTGAAATGTTTGGGGAATCTGAGGGAAGAGTATATGGGAATTCTCTGTACTATTTTTGCAACTTTTCCATAAGTCTGGATTATTTCGAATTCAAGAGTTAAACAAAGGAAAAAAAAACACACTATCTCCCTTTGTGAATCCATCCTGTCTTTCCCCTGGCAACTTAAGGACGCTCTCAACTAACACATCTATTTTTTCATGAAC
Source organism: Macaca fascicularis (assembly GCF_037993035.2). Taxonomy (NCBI): domain Eukaryota; kingdom Metazoa; phylum Chordata; class Mammalia; order Primates; family Cercopithecidae; genus Macaca; species Macaca fascicularis. The sequence goes on along the minus strand of NC_088377.1, from coordinate 40,325,406 downwards.
ACTAAAAGAACTCTTGCCTAGTATTGACTTTCTGTGCTTGGCAGTAGAAGTGTGTGTGTGTGTGTGTGTGTGTGTGTGTGTGTGTATTTCATATATATGTGTGTATATATATGTGTGTGGTGTGTATGTATATATAGAGAGGGAGAAATATATATATGAGTATATATATAAATATATAGTATATTTACAATGGTAATGTGTATATATATAAATATATGTGTGTGTGTAGATATATATAATACATACCCCATAGCCTGTCCTTAACCAGTTCTAAATGTAGTCAGAAAAACACATACCTAAGCAGAGAATTTCAAAATAACATGATGAATATTTTGATAGAGGGATGGGTTGCTATGGAACACGCTGCTAAGACACAAAACCTCCTAGATGGGACAATGAATGAACAAAGTTTTGTACCTATAGGCACCCCTCTGATATCCCCTCAAACGTTTATAGTTATATGCATTTGCTTCCCCCAGGACCCCTATTTCATAAGGGTTAGTCCTAGAGCCTAGCAAGTTCCTACTACAGCTGGCACACATATGCCATTCAAGAAACAGTGGCGGAGTGAATGATGAGTTAAGAACCATTTGTCAGCCAGTGCTCAGTAATACAACATGCACTGGTATGCAAATTATATTTTTCTTGAAAGCAACAGCAGGATCACAAATTATCTTTCCAGAGAAAGCAAATCTCAAAAGCTTCTTTACCCTACTAAAGCACATTATAAGAAGCTCCCCTTATATAAAAGAAAACCTCCTCATTTGTTATCAATGGCGTGTAACACTAATAAGCCTCCGACTCTGATGACACCTCTTCCGTCCCCAGGGCTAGATAAAGGAGGTTCCGGAAACCCTGGTAGATGTGAAGGTGGCTCCCAGCTCTGACACTCTTGAACCCTGTGGGCACGGAAGTCACACAGCAGAAGAACAACCGAGGGAAGCATCATCAGGCTTCGAATATGTTTGAACCAGAGACGGCAAATAGGCTGCAGCCAACTGAAAACACCAGAGATTCATGGTGGCCACCTAAGGGGTTATGCTCTTAAAAAACAAAAATAAAAAATAAAAATTAAAAAATTAAGAAAGGAAGGGGTCAAGAATCCATCAGGTCTGACTGAGACGTGTATCAGTGACTAACACCCCGTATGGCAAAAGTACTCCAGTGCGCTTTGGGTACTCACAGCTTCAGCAGTATTCAAAGGCGTGTGCTGCCCGAAGACTAAGCCACGGGAATACCCCCAGCAACACTGCCAGGAGAAACGTCTCCCATGGATTTGGCTAGAAATACAGTTGTCTTTAACAAATTAACACTGAATAAATCCTGACTTATTAGAGCCTGTGAGAATGACATTCTCAATGATAATAGTTATCACTACAATCTCCAAACATCTGCGATCCTGCAGGGAGGAACTGTGACAGCGCAGGCCACATGTCCAGAATGCTTCCCAGACTGCCTGTTAAAGAATAAAAAAAATGAAACCCCCTCTAAGAATGTCTTCACTCACATTTAGCCAGTTGTTCCTTTGTGTGCATCTCTGTGCTAAAATGGCCATTCTTCCCCACAGCCTGAAGTCATATGCTACAATAAATGAGACTTACATGAAGCCAGAAACGTGCAGATGCGAGGAAACCAACACAAACGAAATGGGCTGGAGAGTGTGGCCAGGAGGATGGTACTTCCCAGGAAGCAATTACTTCATCTCTGCCCATGAAGTAGGCAGTTGTCACTGTTCCCCAGGCCCACGCCAGCCACTCGAAGTACGTTCTAACCAAACTACCTCCAACAATCAACGTCAATACACCACACAATTGGCTTCTGAAAGGACACCTTGCAACCAACAAGAAACTGTTAGCACAACTTTGACAAACTGTGCAACTAAAAACCTTGGAAAGGGATAAACACTGCCACATTTTGACTCCAATACTGTTACGTGGTAGCACTGCAATAATTCACTGAAACAAAAGAATGAATGAGGAATACGTTTATATAGGAATCAGAGGAAGCATGACTAATCATTTAAAGAAATAGGTCAAGAAACTGCTAGGTTCAAATGCTACCGTGAGACACTGTCAGGGCCTTAGGGAAATTCACTTCTCTTGGTCCTGTTTCTAGGTTCATCAAAAACCAGCTTTGGACTAGGGAATCTGTTGCTTCCCAAACCTTCCTTCTGTGATTCCAGCCCAGATTTTAGGACTGCTCTCCCGCTTGGTATATGAAAGCCCTTTCTATGTATAATAGCAAGAGTATATTTCTGTGTTGAATGCGGTTTGGGACCTACTCTATGAGACAGAATATCATCATGTAACTTTAAGCATGACAAGGCGCACTCTAGATAAGGATGACACATAAGATGTGGCCATACACCTGTGCATGCCTGGCAGGGAGGTGGGGAAGTCTCATTTAATGAAGCCGGGGTGCCTGTTGCACCTGAACATCCTCAGTCCACATCAAGTTCACAATGTCCTTCTGACATCAAACCACAGGTATCACATACTTTTCCATACTTTCTACCCAAGATTAAAATATGCAGAGCACCGTGATAAAGACACCTCCATTCCCAGCATGTTGGCTCTCATTCTGTAGAATTACATACTTTCGGTGCAAATGGTGACCAGGTTCCAGCCGCAAGCAAGACTGGGCTCCGTGGGGACAGCAGGCCCTGCAGGAGCCACCACTCCTGTCGCCACAGTCTGATGCAGCTGCAGAGAAGCTGTGGCTGAGGCCATTCGCTTTGTGAGAGAACCGCACAGGAGGGAAAAGGTAGGGAAGGTCGGGAAGAGGGCAATGTCATGCTTCTGAGCCCAAGCCAAGCCATCGCATCCCCTGTGACTTGCACGTATATGCCCAGATGGCCTGAAGTAACTGAAGAATCACAAAAGAAGTGCAAATGCCCTGTCCCACCTTAACTGATGACATTCTACCACAAAAGAAGTGAAAATGAAGTCCTTGCCTTAAGTGATTATATTATCTTGTGAAATTCCTTTTCCTGGCTCATCCTGGCTCAAAAAGCTCCCATACTGAGCACCTTGTGACCCTCACTCCTGCCCGCCACAGAACCCCCTTTTGACTGTAATTTTCCTTTACTTACCCAAACCCTATAAAACGGCCCCACCCTTATCTCCCTTCGCTGACTCTTTTTTGGACTCAGCCCGCCTGCACCCAGGTGATTAAAAAGCTTTATTGCTCACACAAAGCCTGTTTGGTGGTCTCTTCGCACGGACGCGCATGACAGGCAGGTGCAGAGCCAGGAAAGGACCAGTGATGAGAACAGAAAGGAATGCGTCTCCCTGTACACACACTCGGAGTTTATGACAATGTGCGCAGGGGGCTGAACTGGATGCCTGAGAACATTCCTCCAAGTTCTTTTGCTGATTTTCTAAATATTGGTGTAAAATCTGAACTCAGAAAAAATTTTTTTAAATCGCTTCAATCAACATCTTTGTTTAGTGCTCAGCATCATATCTACGTGATCATCTAGAAAACCAACTTCTGTTCTAAGGCTCACATACTCCTATAAAGTCCCAGAGATTTTACAAGGGAATGCACCTCTCATTCGCATCAAGAACACACACAACTACCGTTAAAGAAATGCTTAATTTGCTTAAATAATTTTTTAAACACCCAGATTTGAAATACAACAGAGAAGACAACTTTTTGATAGCTCTGCGTTTCAACTGCGAACTGCGGGTGGAGAAAATAACCTGCCATGATTTCTAACCAGTCAACAACCTGTCTTCCCTGGCTGCAGTAGGAGCAATCTTTCTGAGCTCAGGATGAAAAAGACCCCAGCTGTTCAGGGGACAGATAGTCATCAGTTCTCAGCAGGCTTCCTGAGTCCCAAATCCCCATGTGATACGTGGAAGTAAAAAGCTATCAATGACCAAGCATCTGAACGCTTATCCCACCTCACCATCTGATTCTCCTGCCATGCAAATTTAAAATTCATAAGTCTACTATCAGAGAACAGAGTTGGTGCTGCATCTGTCTTCCTAAAATTACGGATAATTACCAGCCCACAATGGCTTCTAATCAGATTTGAGTAGTCCCTTAGACAGGAAGCTAAAGTGCCTCAGCCCTAAACTGAGAAGAAAACAGAAACTGGAATGTTCTAGGTTTGATTTTTTCCCCCTTGTTCTAAAGTGGCTGTTCACGAATCTCCTTCTACTGTCTTGTTTATAAAATGTATGAGAAAGAGGGAAATTCAAAGATATGATAGAAATGGCCACGTTTTCTAGGTACAAACTTCGTGAACATTATTTTAGGTGCTGGGCTTTTTCTCCACAAATTGTGAGCCTGGAGTACATTTTCTCCCTTGTGGTTACACATTCAGAGTCAAGGAAAGTGGCTTTAGCAGTAAAGAGGGGAGTGCACTGAGAAGTGACCGGACACTGAGAAGGATAGACAGGGACTCTACCTCGGTGGCCTACAGCATTCCTGGGCCTCCGCCTTTACTTTTCTATCTGTACAAGGGATCTAAAGGCCCGTGATTCTAGGCCACGACAGCTCTTCATACACACATACACTAACATCACACGCCTATGTGAAAAGTTGTGACACCTGGCTGATTTCTTGAAGAAGTTATCTTGTATCATTTCTACTCATGTACTCCACCTCCTTCCAGACAAGTATCTGAGGATGATGGGCTATCCCACAGCCATGTGTGTAACCTCTGCTGCTTACGATCCCTGTTCATATAGCATTTTCCAAAAGCATATGGTGTGAAGTGACAGAAGAAAGAAGAATAAGGTTCTTTCAGCCCATTCATTCATTCATTCATTCAACAAATATTGACTGACTATCTACGTGCCAGGCACTGGTGATATAACAGCGAACATATATTTTAGAGACAGATAACCAAAAAGTATGTTAAAGAGTGATCAACGCTGTAGAGGAAAATACACCAGGAAACAGGAAAGAAGAATACCCCTAGCCACCCTACACTGGGGTGACACTAGTGTTACAAAATGGAAACAGCGGCTGGGCGCGGTGGCTCACACCTGTATTCTCAGCTCTTTGGGAGCCTGAGGCAGGCAGATCACCTGAGTTCAGGAGTTCAAGATCAGCCTGAACAACGCAGTGAAACCTTGTCTCTACTAAAAATATAAAAATTAGCTGGATGTGGTGGGACACACCTGTAATCCCAGTTACTCAGGAAGCTGAGGCACAAGAATCACTTGAACTTGGGAGGCAGAGGTTGGAGTGAGCTGAGAGCATGCCACTGCACTCCAGCCTGGGTGACAGAGCAAGACTCTGTCTCAAAAAATGTAAAAATAAAAAAAAATGTAAACAGAGAATAAGATACCAAAAGAAAGAACATGAACGATTAATTGTAACAAAAGCCTTTGTAAACTAATACTTTCCTTCCTGGATCCTTGTCCCTTACAAATGGAAAAAAAGGGCGGAGAGGAGGTAGCATCCAAATGATGTTTTAAGATGGTTTCGGGTTTCAGATGTCTGACAGCCATACTCATGTACTTCAAGGAAAAAGCTCTAGCTCTATAAGCCATCTGGGCAATGGTTTAATGTCTTTTTTTTTTTTTTCAGAGGGTTTTAAAATACAGGAAAACGTGTGTGTTTATTTGGCTGCTCTGTGCCCGCACACGTGCAAACTCTGCTAACAGGTTTTTCCATGTTTTGCTGAATTTGCCAGCTTGCCATAAACAGGCTTCCATGTCTTAATTGTCTATAAATAGCACAAACACCCAAAAATGCAAATCAAGACAAGCTGTCCCTTCCACTGCTGCTGCCATGATGACGGCGAGCGACAATTGGCCAAATCAATACTCGGAGACTGAAGCTGTCCGGCAGAGAGCACAGGGTCCACTGCTTTTCCCATAGCATTTAAAGAAACAAGCGGAAACGGCTCTCCACACAGGACAGACACATCCTTTGTTCTTTGAATCAATACTGCCAATGCCCAAAATACTTTCTCCATCACACTATCTATATGGAATTCAAGTTCCTTCCAATAGCATGAGTAACACCAGTGATAGACTATGTTTAGCCATAGTGACCCATTAGCATTCTTTTTCCTCTAAAATGTTGAAATAATAACATTGAGTGTGCACTCACGAGGTGCCAGGCTCTGAGTTTCATCTCGTCTAGTTCTCATTGAAATCCTGTAAGATCAGTACCATATTCTCTCATTTTTCATAGATGAGGAAACTGAGGCATAGAAAGGCTAAGTAAGTTGTCCATGGTCACAGGTTATTTAGAAACTTTTCTTCAAACTTTCAAAAGTTAACTACTGCCACTATTACAAATGGGTTTTTGTTTGTTTGTTTGTTTGTTTTTTTGGGGACAAGGTCTTGCTCTGACCAGGCTGGAGTGCAGTGGCGTGATGATGGTTAACTGCAGCCTCGACTTCCCAGGCTCAAGTGATTCTCGCACCTCAGCCTCTCCAGTAGCGGGGATTACAGGCAGGAGCCACCACACCTGGCTAATTTTTTAATTTTTATTTTTTGTAGGAATGGGGTTTCACCATGTTGCCCAGACTGGTTCCAAACTCTGGGCTCAAGACATCCTCCCAGGTCGGCCTCCCAAAGTGCTGGGATTACAGGTGTAAGCCGCTGTGCACAGCCCTACAAATGTGACTCATACAAAGTCAGAGCAGTGAGCAGGAAGAGAACAGAGACTTCAGCCAGTCTCCTGGCTGTGGCAACACCATATCCCTCCTCCATACCGTAATGTGTCTACACCCACCAAGCTCCTAGACGTTGAAAGCAGGCCAGCTCAGAGACAAAACAGCAGTCAAGAAAGAGAAGATGCAGACACACGTCTTGATTTCAGCTCGAGCGTGCCTCTCTGCCCTGCAGCTGCACAGGCAGAAACCAGGGGCCGTGAGTCTCAGGCAGTGTGTTTGGTTCCTGGCAGGTAATCTTTTGGGAGACCATCCCATACAATTAGTGTTACACTTCTCAAAAAGGAAGTTTGACTTTTATAGAAAAATCGATTCCATTTGGGAGAAAGGCCTAATAAAACCACAAAAGGATAATACATTCATACAACAACAAATTCAATTCATCTGTCACAAACTGAAATCCCAAAGCCCTCTGGGCACACAGTTGCTTTTCTGAGCTGAAATTCAACTCCAGTTGAGAAACAGGTCAACTTTTCTAAAAAGATTTCTTTTTCACATGCCTTCAATAAAAATTCCTTTCCCTCACTTGTCATTTTCCAGATTTAATGGCTCTGTTGGCCTTCCTCTCATTCAGGCTGTGAACACTGACTGCATGTCTACTACCGCCCGAACTCCAAGGGAGGCACCCTAGGGAACACAGATGACCGCAGCACAGCGACACCCTCAAGGAGCACACACGGGGAAGGCAAGATGATACAATCGCAGACTTCACACAGAAAAGAACGTGGCATCCATACCCCGTCCCATTTCTAGAAAACAACGATGCTGACTTAGTAACATTTACCAAACAGCTTGCAGTGTGGAGGCAGGCACGAGGGGGCCCCGGGGCGTGCAAGCAACGTGGAGACAGGAGACGCCCCCACGCAAAAGAGCCAGCCTGGGGGCCTGCAGAAATGCCCATGCATCTGGGAAGAGGGAGAGAGGACAAAATACTTAAATGCTCCAAAATGAATAGAAACCTCCCAAGAACTTCCCCCGAAATGGGGCAGGGATTTACAAAAGACCAAACCGAGCATGCGCAGTTACCTGAGCATAGCGCCACCAGAGCAAGCTATCAAGGAAGAAACAGGGTCACTAGAAGCCTGAGCCTCTACTCCCAGCTCTGCAACTCATTCACCTTGGTGAAGGCTCTTAGCTTCTGTGAGCCACAAGAGAATCATGGAAAAACAGAAGATATGAAAGTGCTCTACCTTTTTCACAGAACTGCTGAGGGAATAAAATCAGATAACAGATTTTAAAATTCTCTGTGAATTACAAAGCAAAATGCAAACGTATGAAATCATTCTTACCATTAATAACAGCACTGTAAAATTAAGAGCAGAGTTAAGACCACAGCATTTTCCACCCCCCGACTCCCGAGAGAAATAGTGAGTCCAGCTGATGTATTTGGGCAACCGCAGTATCTAGGCTTTGAGAGCCTCAAACCGCTCATGAACTCTGACAGTATCACTCCAGTCCAGTGCTCATTAAGTTCTCCAAGACAGCCAACTGACATAGAATACTACAGCTTTTTCAGCTGGGCTTGAAGCCCTCCAAGCTCACAGCACAGCTAAACAATGAAGAGGTTTTCTGCCACTAGACTCAAAAGCTGGCTTTTGTAAATTCCCATAGAAAGAACATTCAAGGCCAGGCATCGCGGCACATGCCTGTAATCCCAGCAATTTGGGAAGCCGAGGCAGGAGGATCACCTGAGGTCAGAAGTTCAAGAATAGCCTGGCCAATATGGCAAAGCCTCATCTGTACTAAAAATACAAAAATTAGCCAGGCATGCAGGTGGGCACCTGTAATCCCAGCTACTCGGGAGGCTGAGGCAGGAAAATCGCTTGAACTCAGGAGGCCAAGGTTGCAGTGAGCTGAGATCACGCCACTGCACTCCAGCCTGGGCGACAAGAACGAAACTCCATCTCAAAGGAAAAAAAAAGAAAGAGCATTCTTTTTTGCTGATGTTAAATTTCCTGTGCTTAACACAGAGAAATCATACAACACTGAAATCCTGAAAAACATATCATAAAAAGCATTTAGTGACTGAAAAGACATTCAATATAACCTGTAACAGTGAGTTCCCCTCCTCTTTCCAGCCAGCTCCACTAACGCTGTGACCCTTAACAATGCTTTCACTAACACAGAGGAAAATTAATAGGACCGCTTACCCCTCTCAGCTGACAGCTAAACCACTGTTTTTCCCTGGGCTCACTAAAGATGACCTTACCCAAAACCAGGCTGCAATGACCCTGTAGATGTTGATTAACGGTTTCAAAATTCCCATATTCTTTGTCCACTCCTAAGGAAGATGAACGGAAGCCAGGTGTCTCCAAGTCAGAACTAACAGAGGCCTTAAACATCAGATGGCCCGTTCCCTTCTTTGACAACCGGGGGATCTAAAGCTGAGATTATGGAATAAAACAGCCCGTTTAATAACAAAGCGAAAACCAAAGCCTAGTCACCCAACCTCTGGTCCAAAACTCCTGCAACAACCCAGCACCCATACAGGATGAGTCTCCCTAACCAGAAACTCTGAAATCCTCAACTTTTGAGTGTCGAGGTGATGCTCAATGAAATGTTCATTGGAACAGCTCAGACTCTGGATTTTTGAATTCAGGATGCTCAACCAGCAGGTATAATGCAAATATTCAAAAATCCAAAAAAGGAAAAAAATCTGAGACACTTCTGATTCCAAGAAGTTTAGATGAGGGATATTCAACCTGCATTTTTTTTTTCTCTCTAATGAAGGAAATTAAAAACGAGGCCCGAGCAAAGTCATTCAATCCATACTAAAGTCATTCAATAGTTTAATTAGTACCCATTTAAAGTTAAATGCTACCCGCAGATATTTAAAAGGATGAATACATACATGACTATAATCCCAGAACTTTGGAAGACCGAGGCGGGAGGATCACCTGATGTCAGGAGTCCAAGACCAGCCCAGCCAGCATGGTGAAACTCCATCTCTACTATAAATGCAAAAATTAGCCAGGCGTGGTGGCACACACCTGTTATCCCAGCTACTTGGGAGGCTGAGGTACGAGAATCGCTTGAACCTGGGGGGAGCACGTTGCAGTGAGCCGAGATCACACCACTGTACTCCAGCCTGGACCACAGAGCAAGACTCTGTCTCAAAAAAAAAAAAAAAAGAAAGAAAAAAGAGAATTTAAATTGTGTTTTCACATGGAGCCCATGTTCCCAGAACACAAGCCCTGCTCTATGCTCCAAGGGCACACAGCGTGCCCCTTTATCTAATACTCACCGTATTCCATGGCAGCCATTAGCACGCATCTGTCCATCGCACTAGACTTCCTGCACATGAGGCAGGGATCATATATTATTACCTTTCTGTCCCCAGTGTCTGGCCTAGAAGACACTCAGCAAATGATTCCTGAACTAAGTCAGTTACTAAGATATGTTAAACTTGTATTAACAAAATTGATTTAATAAGTTTGTCAATGCAGCCTTCATACCACACAGCTTAAATCTCAACCTGCGGATTTATCTTGTGTACTGCTATATTATCACCTATTAACATTCAGGAGGCACCTAGTATGTGCTAGGCATTACTAATTGCTGGGGACCTAGCAGTGACAAAACAACATTCCTTGTTCAAAGAGAAGTTCTAATATAAAGAGGAATAGAAGGAACATGCTAGATTGATGAGAGAGATAAGAAAAGGACAGGCTGCCGTGGGAAGCACCTGGTCTTGTCTGGATGGTACATAGTTAACGAAGTCTGAGTGCTTCATACAGCATAAGGTCATCTCCTCCAAAAAGCGAATGAAGCTTTGATTCCCCAGTACCAAAAGTCATCATAAAGATGTGCACAGCCATATGCTTAGTGTAGGAAGTGAAACCAAACAAACAAACAAAGCTCCAACTTCCAGAGGCAACGGTCCAATTATGAAATCCTCTGGTTACGTTCAATTGAAATTCAAGGTATTCAAGAGGCCAATATTTAAGTGATAAATAAACCCAACCACGTAAAACTAAAGTAGTCTTTGGTTCAAGGGGTAAGGGTATAGTACCTTTTACAAATTTATTAGCTCTTAATATTTACATTTAAATATGATGATGATGGTGTAATAATAACTTTACTGAGTAGTTACTATGTGTTAGGCACCAAACTAAGCACTTTACACACACATTTGCATGATCCTGTGAGATGATCATGACCCCCTGTCATCCCATTTCATAGATGAAAGTCAGGTTTATATAAGCTTAAAAAGTTGCCCCAAATGACACAGCTAGTTAGCAAAACCCAGGCAGCCTGACTCCATAGGCCTTGTTTAAAGAAGTAATATTTATAAACTGTCCAGCACAGCGGTGGTACAAACAAGAGTTCAATAAATGCCTAAAGAGTACTTCATACCCAAAATCGTTTCCCGCCAATCAAACTAGACTTACTCTGGTTCTACATAACCAACTGTCAAATTATTGTTCCATGAAGAAAAGGTGGAATGGGTAGAGATCAGAGTAGAGTGAGTAACTGGTAAATATACTTCATGACAGGTAATAACAGGATGTGACATTTAGGCTGTTTCCACATTTGTTTGCATAACACTTTTTCACAGTTCTAAAGCACAAGAACCATTCTAAGCTGGTGAAAGCATAAGGCATGTCTATGATCCAGGACTCCAATTCACTGTGGATCAGGGCATCTCAACCTTTACTCAACCTTTACAGTATATCAGAACCACCTGGGGGTTTTTAACAGCACTATACCTGCCCAGGCTCCATTCCTGCAGATTCTATTTCAACTGGTCTGGAGTAAGCACACATGCTTTTTTCACAGCCCCCCAGATGCAGCTAGGTTTGCAAACCACTGTCCAAGACGCTCTCACACTTCCTCTCAGTTCAACACACACTCACTGAGATTCTAAGCACTATGAATTGGGCTAAGTTAACAAGTCAGGCTCCACTCCCTAATAATATAGACAAAGAAACCAAGATCAGAGATTTATTCCAGTCCAAACCAAACAAATTGCCGGGTGAAAAAAATGCCCTGGCATAGTTTGTCATACAAAACAACTTCCTGCATCTTCCCAGTCAGTAGCCTAGAGACTGACTCTGAGCCATGAGAATTCAGAATCAGGGGAAAATGCCAGTCTGAGGCATCTGCCACACTCCTAGCACACCCCCAAAAGCTCCCAGCTACATTTCACATCCACTGTCCTAACAGGGGTCGAAATAGAGAAGAGCAGTGCAATACAGAAAACAGAGCCTGCTGGGTGCCAAAAGGCTGGGGAATTCCAGTCCTAGCCCTGCTACCAATCGGTCTACTCACTTCTCTCTGGTTCTGGTGTGGCCAACAGTTACGCGAGAGGTTGAGACATAAAAGCACAGATGTCAGGCAAGCTCCAACATCCAAAATACATAGAAATTAAAAAGCATTAAGCTGATATCAAGGAATGTATAGCATCAACCAGAAAAGTATCTGAAGTATTCGTTTTCCCATTCTTAAGAAATCAAAAGTGGAAGCAGAAAATTGAGCAATCAGCCTACCAAGTTGACTGGGGCAACAGAATACACTCCCGGATTCTGCTTACAACAGCGGGGGTGACAGACCAAAAGGAGAACTGCAGAGCGTCTCTCTCTCCTCTGTCCACCTATGCCACCAGTACGTGAGTGCGTCCACACGCAGCGCCCAGTCTCCAGTTCCACTGACACCAGCGTCCACTCACCACAAGCCTACTAAGTGCCACATGTGCTACGATGCTCCCTCATCTCATCACCATAGACATCCCTGCTGGAGGTGAGTATGTGACAGACAAAAATCACGGAGGCCAAGGGAGGTTGAGACCCGCGTTCCCACTGCAGTGAGGGTGTGCTTGAGAGGGACCCCACGGCTGGGCCCTCCATGCCGCTCTACTCACTAATCACTCCCAGACCAGAGCAGCGAGGGGGAATTTTCTTCCTCTCACTATTTTCAGCCCCTTGGCTGACCCAGCATTCCCCAGAAAGCTATCAAGTTCTGGCAGCTCTGAGACCACAAAGCCATAAACGCACGGGACACACAGCCCATCTGTCTCTAATGGGTCTTTTACTTGTCATGCTGGTCATTTCTAAGAGCAGATGGGTTAAGAAAGACTTGGCAAGTTACCACGAAATGACCCCTCCACTCTTCCCTGGGGGAAGGCTGACTAGCGAGCAGTCAGGCCGGCTTTCTTCCCCCACTCCCTGCATTCCTGTCCTCAAGGAGCCACAGACAATCCCACCAAATATAAGCAGGAGACAGCCACCTCCTTCCTACAGCTGGAGGGGGGAAGGGTCCTCTCGGGCCTTTCTAACTGCATGAAAACCAAACTGTGAGCTGTACTGACCCGGGCCTCACCCATGTTGCAGGCGTGTACAACCCAGGTGCCCAGTGGTATCATCAGGCAGAACTACGAATGTGCTTTCCATCGTTTTCATACAATGATTCCAGAACCGCTATCCACACAGCTCCACTTCTCACACATACGACGTGCTTCACGGATTACACAGCATGTTCACCATGGCCCTCATCTGCTCCTCCCAGCAGCCTTGTGTGATCCCTTGAGCATGCTTCCTCATACTGAGGTTTGAAACCAAAACTTTCCCAAGAACATCCAGCTAGTGTTAGAACCAGGATATGAGGGCTTCTGATTCTAGAACGAGTATTTGTGCCACTATTCCACATGGGCCCCTCCAGGGATTTCTGCCTGATCTTAAAATGCAGACAGCAAATCTGTCTCTCTACAGTCCTGAGGTTCCCTATAGACAAGACGTCAAACTTCTAACAGAAAGCTTGTACTTATTTGGAAGGCTACCTGGGATATTTCTTTTAAGTTAGTTTGTTCATGTTTTGGAAAGATTGTTCCAATGGCAATGCGGGGCATGAAGTGTAGAAAGTATTCCATGATGAGGCAGAGAAACAATTCGGTGGCTCTTACAATGGTTCCAATGAGGCATGAGGCTCAAGCAGAAAGGACAGAGGGAAAATGCATTAGAAAGAAATGCAAAATGAAGTCCACTCAGTCCCAGGATGGAAAAAAGGGGATTAAGCATGATGGTGGTTTCGAGGTTGAAAGACTGATGAACAAGGACGTCATTAACTACTGCAGAGTGGTATCTGGGGCCTGGGTGTACCAGTTTGTTTAACCATTCACCTGCTGAGCAGTCTCCGGGCTGTGTCCAGTTTCTAGACTTTATAAATAATGCTGCTATGAACAGATACATATAGGTTTTTGTGTGAACATAAGTCCTCATTTCTCTGGGATAACTGCCCGTGAATGTGAGTGCTGCCTCCTACAGCAATTGCAGGTTTAGTTTTTTAAGAAACTGTCAAGCTGTTTTCCAGAATGGCTGTACCATCTTCCATTCCCACCAGCCAAGTGTGAGTGATTCCGTTTCCCCGCATCCTCACCAGCATTGCTCTTGTTACTACTTTTTATTTTAGGCATTCTGATAGGTGTGTAGTGACGTGGCTTTAGTGTGCATTTTTCTGATGGCTCATGATGTTGAACATCTTTTCATGAGCTTATATGTTATCTGAAATGTCTCTTCAGGTTTTTTATTCATTTTCAAACTAGATGACTTGGTTTCACTGCTGAATTTGGATAGTTGTTTATATATTATAGATATGAGTCCTTCATCAGACATGTGGTTTGCAAATAGTTTCTCCCAGTCTCTAGCTCCTCTTTTCATCTTTATTTTGCATTTTACATTTTAGTCCATGATCCATTTTGAGTTAATTTTTGTACGAGGTATGAGGTTTAGATCAGGGTTCAGGTTTTTTTCCTATGAATAATCAGGTAGCCAGTAACTTTTTTTTAAGAGACAAGGTCTCACTCTGTCACCCAGGCTGGAATGCAATGACAGGATCAGAGCTCACTGCAGCCTCGACTCCTAGGCTCAAGTTATCCTCCAGCCTCGACTCCTGGGCTCAAGTTATCCTCCTGCCTCAGCCTCCTGGAGTAGCTGAGACCACAGGCAGGTGCCACCATGACCAGTTAATTTTGTTAGTTTTTGTAGAGACAGGGTCTTGTGCCATGTTCCCCAGGCTGGTCTGGAACTCCTAGGCTCAAGTCATCATCCCACTTATATGGGGCCAGGCAGTGGCACATGCCTGTAATCACAGCACTTTGGGAGGATGAAGCAGGAGAATCACTTGAATCCAGGAATTCCAGACCAGCCTGAGCAACAGACGGAGGCCCTATCTCTGCAAAAAATTTTAAACATTAGCTGGGCATGGTGTTGTACACCTGTGGTCCCAGTTACTTGGGAGGCTGAGGTGGGAGGATCTCTCAAGCCTATGGGGCTGAGGCTGCAGTGAGCCGTGATCGCACCACTACACTCCAGCCTGGGAGAAAGTGAGACCCTGTCTCCAAAAAAAAAAAAAAAAAAAAAAAAAAAAAAAAAAAGCTAGAGCATCACCCATATTAAAGACACACATTGTCTTTTTGAAAATTTAATTACAGTTATATAATGGACATGTAAAATGTCCAGTTTGAAAGGTTGAAACATATATAACTCTAAGTATTCTTACCTTAAAATTCTGATTCCTACCTAAGGTATCGCATACTGTTTACATAAGTATCACAATGCCTGGACAACAAATAAAAATGTGTACGAGGGAGAAAAATGATCATATATGCCTATTAATTAAGGTACATTTCCCCCTTATACATAAAAAAGTCATCACGGCAAACCCCTGTGACTGTATCTAAAGCAAGCCTACAGTTTTACTTCTCCGTATTATAAAATGCAAGGCTACAATTCAAATACTAAACACTTCCTGAAGCCAACTGTAGTTTACTTAAAATAAATGCCTAGGGTCTATATCAAAAATACGAAAAAGCTAGCTACTTCATAGCCATTCCAATCTAAGTTCAGCTTTTCTTTTTTAATTGATACATAATTGTGTACTATACATATGTATGAAGTACACATAGTGATGTTATAATACATGTAATGTATGTGATCAGCATAATTAGCATATCCACCATCTCAAACATTTATCATTTCTTTCTGTTGGAACGTTCAATGCCCTTTCTCCAATTATCTGGAACTATATATATATATATATATATTTTTTTTTTTTTTTTTTTTGAGACAAAGTCTGACTCTGTTGCCCAGGCTGGAGTGCAGTGGTGTGATCTCAGCTCACTGCAACATCTGCTTCCTAGGTTGAAGCTATTCTCCTGCCTCGGCCTCCTTGGTAACTGGGGTTACAAGGCACCCACCACTATGCCTGGCTAATTTTTGCATTTTTAGTAGAGACGGGGTTTCTCTACACATTGGCCAGGCTTGTCTCAAACTCCTGACCTCAGGTGATCCACCCACCTCAGCCTCCCAAAGTGCTAGGATTACAGGTATGAGCCACCACACCCAGCCTGAAACTATATATTCTTGTTAACTATAGTCATCCTATGTTATAGAACACTAGAACTTTTTCCTATCCAGCTATAATTTTGTATTCTTTAACAAATTTCTCCCTATCTGCCTCTTCCCCGACCCTTCTCACCCTCTAGGATCCTCTGTCTACTTTCAAATTCCATGAGATCCACTCCTTTTTGCCTTCCACATAAGTGAACATGTGCTGCGTAACTTTCTGTCCCTGGCTTATTTCATAATATCTTCCAGTTCCATCCATGTTGCTGAGAATAACAGGACTTCTTCCTGTGTTATGGCTGAATAGTACTCCACTGTGTATAAATACCACATTTTCTCTATCCATCATCTGCTGTTGGACACCGAGGCTGATTCCTTATCTTGGCTATGGTGAACAGTGCTGTAGGAATAGAGGTGCGGATGCCCCTCCGACACTGATTTCCTTTTCTTTGGGTATCTACACTGTAGTGGGACTGCTGGATCACACTGTAAAGTCATTTGCAGTTTTCTGAGGAACCTCCATACTGTTTGCCATAGTGGGTGCCGTAGCTTACTCTTACTCTTTTTCTTTTTTTCTCTTCGAGACAGAGTCTCACTGTTGCCCAGGCTGGAACACAGTGGTGCAATCTCGGCTTGCTCACTGTAGCATCCGCCTCCAGGGTTCCAGTAGTTCTCATGCCTCAGCCTCCTGAGTAGCTGGGATTATGGGCGCCCACCACTGCACCTGGTAAATTTTTGTATTTTTTAGTAAAGATGGGGTTTCACCACGTTGGCCAGGCTGGTCTTGAACTCCTGGGCTCAAGTGACCCACCCACCTCAGCTGCCCAACGGTGCTGGGATTACAGGTGTGATCCACCGCTCCCAGCTAATTTTTGTGTTTTTAGTAGAGATGGGGTTTCACCATGTTGGCCAGGCTGGTTCAAACTCCTGACATCAGGTGATCTGCCTGCCTCGGCCTCCCAAAGTGCTCAGATGTCAGCGTGCGCCCCGCGCCCAGCCAGCTGCTCTAGTGCACACCCCCCTACAGTATGTAAGAGCTCCCTTGTCTCCATAGCCTCACCAGCACTTGCTATTTTTTGTCTTTTTGATAATACTCATCCTAACAGGTGAGATGATACCTCACTGTGGTTTTGATTTGCATTTCTCTGATTATAAGTGATACTGAGCATTTTTCTCACATATTTTTTGGCCATTTGTATGTCTTCTTTAAAGAAATGTCTGTTTTATTGGGTGTGGTGACACAAACCTGTAAGCCCAGCACTCAGAACGCTAAGGCAGGAGGACAGCTTGAGCCTAGACCAGCCTAGGCAGCATAGCGAAACCCTAGCGCAAAAAAAAAAAAAAAAAAAAAAAAAAAAGAGAAGAAGAAAAAAGAAATATCTGTGTCTGTTCAGCTTTTTAACCTCCAAAAATTAAGAGCCCATTTTGGAATCTGACGACCTGCCTGATTCAGAGACAATCTGTGTTGGGTTCTACTCTGCTACTTCCTATGTGACTTGGGAAGTTCCCTTGGCCACTTTGAGCTCAACTTCCCCAACATTAACCAGGAATAAGTACCACCTGCCTCTGTTGGTTAATGCTGAGGACTGAAAGGAGAACCTCCACAACGCCACTTGACAATGCCGCCTGGCGGAAACCCGTCAATGCGGGACTGGTAGGATCATCTGAAGCTAAGTACAACTTTCCTTTCCACTGTCCCAGGCTCACTCTGCGTACGATTAGCAAGGAATAGCGAATAAAGGAAACCAAAATAGTTGCTTAATTTTTAATAAGAAATTTTTAAAAAGTGGGGATGGTGGCAAAATAGGACGGAGAGGAGGGGAAGGAAAAGCAGCCGGACACAAGTTCTAGTCCAGGGCTCATCCCCGGCCTCCTCACTCAGGCAATCACCAGTCCCCACCTCCTGGGGAGGGGTACTTTCTCTGCTGGCTTCACCCACATGGAAGGCACTGCCACAGGTGTTCAGAAACCAGGAGCACCTTGAAATGGGCAATGTGCTTTGGGTAGGAGACCTACAATTTCCCCAAAGAAACCACGGCACAAAAGTGACCCACATAGGAGGTACCAATGGCTGTAAATACTTGGTGGCAAAAACTGATGTCATACCTTCTGTACAGGAGACACACACCCAAATAAAACTTGCCAAAATAGCAGAGAAAAAAATACAGCAGACAGCCAGTGCCATTCTGTTAGAGAAATATTTATATCCCAAAGCCAGGGACCTCTCTGGAACACTGTCTTTATTTCCACGTTTCATGGAAGATGTTTGAGTGCACTCACGTGTGTCTCAACAAACTTCCAGTCCCTGCTCTAAACCCTGTGTCTCCTCAGCAAAACCCAAAAACAAGTATCAGTTTTCCTTCTAAATGGGAAATTTCCTGACCTAGCGAACCCAGCATCAAATCCACTTATTATGAGAGAGCTGATTACAGGCGAAGCCCTCTAGTCCCAGGATGACTCCCCTCCTGCAGGAGCGGGAGGGATGGGCATAGCACTGGCCTGCCAGACCACATCTCCAGGCAGTTTGAAACCATGGCTGCTCAGCTGAGCCATGATAAAAATCAAAACCAAGTATCTCTGAAAAGTGTACATGTCAAGAACCAGACCTCGGACCAGACTCAGCAGAAATGGATGTTGCAAGGTTTGTTCAGAGACCTCCTCTCCATGCCCCCTCTCCCCGGGACCTCCCTCCTTGCACTAGGAGCCCAGGGCCAATGGATCGCTCCCTTACCTCTAGCGCAGAGCATTTTCAGAAACAGCTCCCAGACTGTACCAGACCCTGAAATGTATTCACTGAATGCACTATTTCTTGAAATGATCATAAATCAACTGACTATAACAACAACTGTTTTAAAAGTGTTCTCTCTCTCTCTCTCTCTCTCAGGAATCGTGCCATGAGTTTGAGCAAGCAGCTTTGCTTCTCTCTACTGCAATTCTATCATTTGCAAAATGTTAACAATTACTGTGTTCACCCATAGCATTGTTGTAAAAAGCCTTAAGACCCACTTCATGTAGCCTGCCTGGAGCACAGACCCTGTCACATGGTAAATGCCCACTGAAGGTGAGTTATCTGTAGCTATTATTACCTGCCACTCCAGCGAACAAAAGGAGTCGATCCGGCCTCATCGTATCACCATGAAATGATGTCCATGCCGAATACGCAGTGAGAATAGGGGAACTCAATGTTGATCAGGTACTATTTTGTTTTTTACAGTGTGTACATACACATTTGTAGGCACACTGGAAAAGATCTGGAAGGAAATACACCCAGTGTTAATAGTGACTACCCCAAAGATACATTCATCCAAACACACAACAGAAAAACACTCACTATCTTTCTGACTTCCATATCATTTGAACTATTTTCAATAAGCCTCTATGGCTTTTGTAAAGCTTTTGAAAGGAATTTATTGCATTTTTTTCTGGAGAAACAAGCAGGAGCATGAAAAAGGTGGTAACAGAAGGTTAAATGGAATGGGACTCAATGGAATTGAGTCCCAGCCAGGTTCAGCAGGTACAGGAACCACGCATCTCTCACTACAACTCAACACCAGCTCTCTCTTCTCTTGGTCCAACGGTCCAAGACTTAGAGATAAAATGTTTATTGTGATGACATCAATCACACCAAGGAGCTTGGAACCACCCTTCCAAACTCCTCTGGTTCTGTGTACCTGCCCGGGGCTGTTAGCTTTCCTCCTGTGTCTTTGGCTGGCCTGTAATCCCCTAGTGGTGGAAATGCACCATGACACTTAGCCATCATCCCCACAACACTCAGCACCGCATAGAGACCAGGGCAGTGATGCCCACTCGGACTGTGATTCTACTTATAAAGAAAAGGACCAGGGGCCAGATGCGAATTGTCTTTGGTAACTCACCAGCTGTTGCTTGAACCAGAACAAAGCCAGGTCTCCTGATGCCCAGAAAAGAGCTAGTGCCTGTCCCACTGGAAACGTGGTGAAAATGTTTTGCTTGCTGTGAAAAGATGCACTACTGGAGAAGATGGGTGCAACTTCTCATGGAGACACTCAGCCCAGATCACCAGGAAACAGGGCTGCTGGATGAGACACTTGGCCCAGATCACCAGGAAACAGGGCTGCCGGATGAGACACTCGGCCCAGATCACCAGGAAACAGGGCTGTTGGATGAGACATGGGGCCCAGATCACCAGGAAACAGGGCTGCCGAAAGAGACACTCAGCCCAGATCAACAGGAAACAGGGCTGCCGAATGAGACACTCGGCCCAGGTCACTAGGAAACAGGGCTGCCAGATTAGACACTAAGCCCGCCCACCGGAAAGGAAATCTGGATGGGCAATGGAGGGAAATTCACACAGCCCAATGACAGCAACAGCATGAACAAAACAAAAAATACCTGACTGGAAAGCCATAGCCTGGCTAGCAGATTCGAAACAGAGCCACAATCCTAGCAGCACATATCACTGCAGCGCAGAGCTTCAATCAGTGTATGCACACTTTAAGTAGATATGTAAAATGTCCATGTTTTTGGAACAAGGGGTATTTGTGTGTGTGTGATGTCAAAGAAAACAGCTGAGAAGAAACTGTGGCAAGGAAATAGAAATAGTCGCCCTTACACATTGACAGTGAGATAACGGTATGGCCCTAACGGAAGGGAATCCAGCAACACCCATCAAAATTTAAAATGCGCAGAACCCTGGATCCCTCAATTCCATTTCTAGCAATGCATCCTATGAACATATTCACGCAAATATGCAAGAATTATGTACAACTCAGCATTGATTAATCCAAACGGTTGGGAACAACCTAAATACTTACCGGCGGACAACCGTGTTTATCTTATGCCAACATCTGTGTTTTTAAAAGCAAGACACATAGGCTCGGCACAGTGGCTCACGCGTGTAATCCCAGCACTTTGAGAGGCTGAGGCAGGTGGCTCACGAGGCCAAGATATCCAGACCATCCTGGCCAACATGGTGAAACCCCGTCTCTTCGAAAAATACAAAAATTATCTGGGCGTGGTGGCGCACGCCTGTAGTCCCAGCTACTCAGGAGGTTGAGGCAGGAAAATCCCTTGAAACCGGGAGGCAGAGGTTGCAGAGATCTGAGATCACGCCAGCCTGGTGACAGAGCAAGACTCTGCCTTGGAAAAACAAACAAACAAACAAAAACTGGCAACAGTGGTCACAGGGCAGTGATGGGAGTAGGACTGCCTTTCACTCTCCAGGACCTTTTGTATGTCGCTCACATTACATATTCAAAATACATGACTACAGCAAATATTTTCAAAGAAACTATGAAAAACTGGGAGAATAAGAATATCTAACACACAGGACTGCTGTAAAATTAAAGAATGAAAAATATTAAGCACTATCAGAGTTCAAAGGAAGAAAGATTAATTCTAGCTTGGATGTCAGAGTAGGGATCATGTAAAGGAAATGAGTATTTCAAGTCTTGAAGGATAGAGAAGATTTAAAGAGGCGGAAGTGTGGAGATGATGTCCCAGATGGAGATAAGAACATAGGCGAAGACGATGTCCCAGATGGAGATTAGAACATAGGCGAAGACGATGAAGAGATGAGAAGGTATAAATTCTAAGTGCAGCTCTGAGGCTGGGCTTCAGAACAGGGCTTAGGAAAGAAGCTGGAACGCAAGGCTGATGGTGGGAATGGAAACACTGAACCCAAACTTGCATATCACGCCCTGATCATGAGCCTTGAATGCCAAGCCAGGGAACCCGTCCTTGATCTTAATAATGAAAAATCACTGGGCTGGGTGTGGCGGCTCATGCCTGTAATCCAGTGCTTTGAGTGGCTGAGGCGAGAGGACTGCTAAGGATAGCACACCTATAGTCCCAGCTACTCAGGAGGCTGAGGCGGGAGGATCACTTGAGCCCAGGAATTTAGGGTTACAGTGAGCTCTGATGGTACGCCTGCATTCCAGCCTGAGCAACAGAGCAAGGGCATGTCTCAAAAATCAAATCAAATGAAATAAAATCACTAAAAGTTTGTATAGACATGAAGTATAAAATCATACCATATATGAATTAATTCAGATATATAATATAAATTAGAGGGGGAAAAGAGAATTTAGGAAGCTATTATAAGAAAACAAGACTCAACTAAGACATGAGCAAAGGCCCTGGGCTCACAGCGCTATCTTCATATAAAGGAATGAACTACCACATTTATTTTCATGGTATCACCAACTTAGATACAGGCTACAGTATTCTGGAACCATCTCTGTATCAGTCAAATCAGATGGCCATAATACCATAGGGAAATACCATAAAAAACGCCATAGGCTGTGTGGTTTAAACATTAGTTTATTTCTCACAGCTCTGGAGGCTGGAAGTCCAAGATCAAAGTGTTGGCCAACTCAGTTCCGGGACAGGGATCTCTTCCTGGCTTGCAGACAGCAACCTTTCTTCTTGTTTCCTCACACCAGGGCAGTGGGAGCTGCCTGCTTTCTCTTTCTTTTTTTTTTTTGAGACAGAGTCTCGCTCTGTCACCAGGCTGTAGTGTAGTGGCACAATCTCAGCTCACTGCAACACCTCAGCCCCCCGAGTAGCTGGGATTACAGGCACGTGTCACCAAACCCAACTAATTTTTGTATTTTTAGTAGAAACAGGGTTTCAGGATGGTCTCAATCTCCTGACCTCGTGATCTGCCCACCTCGGCCTCCCAAAGTGCTGGGATTACAGGTGTGAGCCACCACACCCGGCCTGGTTTCTCTTCTTCTAAGGGCACTAATCCTGTGAGACAAGGGCCCACACTCATGACCTCCTCTAACCCTTATCACCTCCCAAAGGTCCTACCCCCTAATACCATCACACTGGCAGTTAGGGCTCCAGTACAAGAATCTGGGGGAGACATAAACATTCAGTTTAGAACAATGTCTTTTCAATCCTGTTGAAAAAAACAACCAAATGAGTAGGCAAAGAAGTACCTTATATGTAAACAAGTCAGGACTTTTCATAGTTCTGCTAACATATTAAGGTCAATTTAAAATGTCTGATAACAAGAGTCAGAAGCAGAGATAAATGAAAGTTAGTTACTCTGCATTTTAGACCCACATTGAGCTGTCTTTCAATGACATTGTGGCACAAAGAACACTGCTTTCTATTCCTGGTTTTGCCACCAAAAAAGCTGGAACATTTCCCTGTATTTCCGTTTATCTTGAAAATCACTGGGCTGACCTAGCAGACCTCCAAGGTCCCTTCCATTCACAAATTCCACAAATAACTTCCTACCAACAGATGCTACACAAATAAACTACACTGACGAAGGGGAAAGCTAACACTAGCAAACAATGACATGCACACAAGACAAGACGTATAGAGAACTGGATCAACCACAAACTGGTGGATGATGAGCCGGCGGTGGATAAAAACACATTCCCTAACGACGGACAGAGAGGCAATGGCGCCGAGGTAGTATTGTTGAAGATTTCCTATTTTAAATCTTAAGATAAATGCCCAATTGTTTATATTCATTCTGATTAAATGTGAACATGAAAACTTCCTCCAGGGGACACAGACATCTAAAAAGTTCCCAATGTATCCAATTTGTCATTTGATATTTTTACTGACAAGAAAAATGAGGGACTGAATATACAAACAGACCATGCCTGATCATATGTATAAAGACAGAACTCAGACCACAACCTGTAGCTGCCCACCCAGGAAACCAATCCCCTATCTACAGTCAACAGCCAGGAAGCCAGCCAGGCTAGCACATCAGACAGGAAGCCAGACTGCTCTCTCTCCACAACCCAGAAACTAAACCACAACTCTGTCCATGTGGCCAGGACTTGACTCAAAACTGACAGCCACCCTAATTTTGGCCCCTGTTTCCAGTTAGGATCATTCAGAGAAAGCCAAATACGCCCCTAACCAATCACATAGGACAACCCACTTCTGCACAGCCGCCTCCAGTCCCCACAACAGCCTCCACTGGGAGCCATTCTTTTCCATCCTGAAATTTCCCCACTCTTCATCAGCCACTCACTTGCATGTCAGTCTCTGCCACACGCAAGTAATGGTGCTGATTCTCTTGCCATAGCAGTTCTGAGAAAATCACCTCTGCCTGTCTCATGCGGGCGGCCTTCCTTTATTTCCCCCAAAGAATAAGTCTTAAATGAAGGGCTTCTCTCTATATGGCCAAGCTATACAATTCAGAAGCCCAGCATGGCAGATTCCAAGCCTGGAAAGACCATACACCCCTCAGGTCCTCTTTCCACAAAACACAGCTTCCTTGAGTTCTTCAGTCACTCCCACCAACCAGGGAAGGAACCACGTGTTATGGAAAGATGAAGGGCCTTGAAGTCAAACTTCTGAGTTCATCAAGTACTTCATCTTTCCACTTAAGAAATTACATGGCCTCGGCCAGGCGTGGTGGCTCACACCTGTAATCCCAACAGTTGGGGAGTCCGAGTTGGGCAGACCACTCATGGTTGGGAGTTCAAGGCCAGCCTAACCAACATGAAAAAACCCCGTCCCTACTAAAAATACAAAATCAGCCTAGCGTGGTGGTGCATGCCTGTCATCCCAGCTACTCAGGAGGCTGAGGCAGGAGAATCACTTGAACCAGGGAAGTAGAGGTTGTGGTGAGCCGAGATCGAAAACTTACTGCAGTGTTGTAAAGAAGAGAATTCAGGAAAAGCTGAACATTTGAGGCTGGCTGGCTGTGATCTTCAGCTGCTGAGAAAGCCTCAGCTGCTCGGTTCCACTGTGGAAATCCAACTCCTCCCTCAAAGTCCAACTCACGTACACCTCCTCTGCGGTGCCTGCCCCTTCCTCCCTTTCACAAGCACGTGCTCCCTCTGCAGTCCCAGAGCATTCTATCGCCACCTCTGGAGCCACACTGTCCCAGCCGACAGCCAGCTCAGTGCACAGCTGCCTCTCCCTGTGTGTACCTGCAGGCCCCACCTGGGCTGGAAGGCTGCCTCCTTCTCCTCCACACGGAGGCGGCACTCAGGACCTACTGAATGAGGGAGGGAGTGGATGAGCAAGATAGCCAAGGGCCACAGGGAATGAATGGCCTGCGGCTCCCAGCAGGAACAGCCCCTGCCCTGCCAATCCGGAGGTGCTGGCTCTGTTCTCAGCAGGGCTGCTAAAAGCTCCCTTATAACAGCTCTAGGCCACAACGACCAACTTGGTGTCAGGCCCTAAAGACACCAAAAATCCTAACAAATAAAGAGGCGGCTATGCAGCATGCTGGTTAAAAGCACAGGCTTTGGAGTCAGAGCTTGAATTCCACTTATTATGTGACCTTGAGCAAGTTACTCAAGGCATCAATCTCATTTTGTCACCAGCAACATGAGGACATTATCCGCCACACAGTGTTGCTGAAAAAGTAAGAGAGGTGACAGACGCAAAGTGCTTGGCACTTACTTACTCTTACTGGTTTATTACAAAGAAGAGAACACAGGAACAGCCAAATGCAAGAGATGCACAGGGCACACCACGGGGCAGAGAGGTCGGGGCTCCCATGCCGTCCCTGGAAGTGCCACCTCCCCAGCACCAAATGAGTTCACCAAACCAGAAGCTCTCCAAACCCAGTATTTAGAGGGTTTTATGGAGTTTTCATAACATAGACATGATGAAGTCATTGGCCACCCGTGACTAGCTCAATCTCCAGCCTGTCTCGTCTCCCCTCCCAGAGGTAGGGGTGGGGCTGATATGTCCAACTCTTTACTCATGACTCATCTTTCTGGCAACCAGCCCCAATCCTGAACCTGTCCAGGGGCCTGAAGCCACCTGTCATCTCATTATCATACAAAAGACACTCCTATCACCCCAGAGATTACAAAAGTCTTAGAAGCTCTTGTGTCAGGTATTGAAACCTAAGACCAAATATTATAACCAATGATGTTCCTATCACTCAGGAAATTACAAGGGTTTTAGAAGCTCTGGGCCAAAAACCAGGAAGAATACTAAATATATACACTATTGTACTATGTATCCCACTATCACGATACTTTTTTTTTTTTGAGACAGCGTCGACCTCTGTTGCCCAGGTTGGAGTACAGTGGTGTGTACAGCTTATGATGCGATCTCAGCTCACTGCAACCTCCACCTCCCAGGTTCAAGCAATTCTTGTGCCTCACGCTCCTGAGTAGCTGGGACTACAGGTGTGCGACACTACAACTGACGAATTTTTGTATTTTTTAGTAGGACAGGGTTTCACTGTGTTGGCCAGGCTGGCCTTCAACTCCTGGCCTCAAGTGATTTGCCTGCCTTGGCCTCCCAAAAATCTGGGATAAGTCACAAGCCACCATGCCTAGCCTCACTATCACAATAATTATACTGAGAGGATTGGGGAGAAAAACATGGGAAACAGGAGGAGGGGAGAGGGTAAGCAACCTGAATCCTTGTCTTCCACACAATCTAGAAGAACCAGCTAAAACATAAACATAGTAACCTCCAAGGAGCAGGGATCAGGGTGGAGAAGGGTAAGGTGGGGGATTGCTGGGTTTTATTGTAAGCCTTGTTAATTTCTGACTCTTAGAGCTGTATGCCTGTACAACTTTGCAAAAATGAGTATTTACCTGTAATCCCAGCACTTTGGGAAGCCAAGGTGGGCGGATCACGAGGTCAGGAGATCGAGACCATCCTGGCTAACACGGTGAAACCCCATCTCTACTAAAAATACAAAATATTAGCCAGGCATGGTGGTGGGCACCTGTAATCCCAGCTACTCAGGAGGCTCAGGCAGGAGAATGGTGCGAACCCAGGAGGCAGAGCTTGCAGTGAGCTCAGACCATGCCACTGCAATCCAGCCTGGGCGACACAGCGAGACTCCATCTCAAAAAAAAAGAAAGAGTATTTAATTTTTAAACAAAATCTGATACTTGACCAACAACAATAGTATATTAAGTGATACAGTTTTTTGTTTTTGTTTGAGAGGGTCTTGCTCTGTTGCCCAGGGAGGAGTGCCGTGGTGTAATTCTAACTCACCACAGCCTCAGATTATTGGGATCAGGTGATCAACCTCCCGAGCAGCTAGAACCACAGGTATGCACCCCCACGCCCAGCATTTCTTTTTTTTTTTTTTTTTGGTAGAGGTGGAGGTCTCGTTATGTTGCTGGTCTTAAACTCCTGATCTCAGTGGATCCTACTGCCTCAGCCTCCCTAAGTGCTGGGATTACAGATGTGAGTCACCACACGAGGCCCAAGTGGCGTATTCTAAAATTTTTTGGAATCCAACCACTTTGAAAATGTATGGAGAGCTATAAATCGTCTCCCCATAAACACACATGGATGCACATACACAAAATTGTTGCACAGGATTTTGGGGACTTCATAAATTTCTGAAAGCCAGGTTGAAAACCTTAGGATTATAGATTCTGGTTTCTTTTTTTTTCTTTTTTTTTTTTGAGACAGAGTCTCGCTTTGTCGTCCAGGCTGGAGTGCAGTGGCGTGATCTCGGCTCACTGCAAGCTCCGCCTCATGGGTTTACGCCATTCTCCTGCCTCAGCCTCCTGAGTAGCTGGGACTACAGGCGCCCACCACCATGCCCGGCTAATTTTTTGTATTTTTAATAGAGGCAGGGTTTCACCATAGCCAGGTTGGTCTCAATCTCCTGACCTCGTGATCTGCCCTCCTCGGCCTCCCAAAGTCTGGGATTACAGTCGTAGCCACCGCGCCCAGCCCTAGATTCTGGTTTATTAAAGGAAATGTATTTCAAGTCAGAGCTTGTCGTTTATTGCACAGGAAAATAAAAACTTCATTTAAAAAATCAAAAACACCCACATGATAAAATGAGGTCCTGCTTGGTTTTAAACTACTTGGCCACCATCAGTTGTTTTCTTGACCACAGGATACACCTAAGTCCTAACTATGAATAAAGGTACAAACATTGTTTATTGGGCTTTTGGCTTCAGCCTTGAAATAGTCAGATTCTCTCAAACTCAGGAATGTGAATCGCTGTTGGGCTGATGCAGCTGTTTCCATTCTAGAAATGGACCTGGAATCACGTACTTTTCACTCATAGAGAGTCCTTTGTGTAAAAATTGAAAAGGCAAGGTCCCAAATTCCCCATATGGGTGTTTCTTCCAGTAGAGGAATTATTCTAATGACTTCTTAGCAAAACTTACATAATCAGGGCAGGCCATCAAAATACTCCAAAACACAAAGTTTAGCTCCATTTCTAATGGACCTGTCTCCATTGCTATCAATCTCACCAACAGCCTCACATCAAGTCAGAGGAACGGTTTTTTCACTTAAGAAGGATCTTCATGGCTGGGTGTGGTGGCTCACGCCTGTAATCCCAGCACTTTGGGAGGCCAAAGTGGGCAAATCACAAGTTAACAAGTTTGTGACCAGCCCGGCCAACATAGTGAAACCCTGTCTCTACAAAAATACAAAAATTAGCCGGGCCTGGTGGCACATGTCTGTAGTCCCAGCTACTCATGAGGCTGAGGCAAGAGAACTGCTTGAACCTGGGAGGTGGAAATTGTGGTGAGCCAAAATTGCACCACTGCACTCCAGCCTGGGCAAGAGAATGAGACTCCGTCTGGAAAAAAAAAAAAAAAAAAAAGAGGGATCTTCATGTTCTTGCCAATTTGCAAAAATGAAAAAAAAAATTGGTATCTGTTAACCAGAGGCAATGAAAAGCACCTCCCTGGCTGCTGTAGTAACTGGATCAGTAACTCTGATGGGAGATTCCAACCCCCGAGACCTGTGACTATGTCACACAGCAAAAGGGCTTTGCCACAGGCCTTAGGAGGAGTATCCTGGGCTATCCAGGGAGGTCCAATCTAATCCCATGAGCCTCTAAGAGCATAGAACTGGCCAGGCACGGTGGCTCTTGCCTGTAATCTCCACACATTGGGAGGCTAAGGCAGGCAGATCACGAGATCAAGAGATGGAAACCATCCTGGCTAAAATGGTGAAACCCCATCTCTACTAAAAATACAAAAATTAGTCGGGCGTTGTGGCGGGCACCTGTAGTTCCAGCTACTCAGGAGGCTGAAGCAGGAGAATCACTTGAACCTAGGAAGTAGAGGTTGCAGTGAGCTGAGATCATGCCACTGCACTCCAGCCTGGGCAACAGTGTGAGACTCCATCTCAAAAAAAATTTTATAATGGGGCATAGAACTTTCTCCGAGTGGAAGAAGAGAAATGCACACAGGGGAACTGGAGAGGCTGACCAGGTCCCTGGCCTAGCTAGTCCTGAGCTGATGGGACCACGTGCAAAGACCAGATAGAGGCCTCAGGAGCTGAGGGCAGCCCCCAACAGATGGCCAGCAAGGGAACAGACACCTCAGTCCTGCAACCACAAGGAACTATGTTTGGCCAAAAGTGCTTGGAAACAATTCTCCAGTGAGGAATGCAGCCCAGCCCACATGGTGATTTTTGCCCAGTGACACCCACGTCAGACTTCTGTCCCACAGAACTCTGAGATGATACAATTTCAATTGTTTTAAGCCCCGAAATTTGTGGAAATGTGGTAAAGCAGCAACAGAAATGAATACAGTGATTTACATGGAAACCCCTAGAAGAGTGTCTGGCACCGTGTTGACACCTGACAGGCGTTTCCGGACTTCCTTACATTGCAAGACAGGGCTGGCCACACTCCATCCAAAACAATAGATGATAGACTTGTTCTGACAAAACAGATTCAGTGAATTATAAATGGCCCAGAACACCTACAAATTTCAGGTTTCAGGTAAGTGATTGCCTTTCCTTTCACTTAGAAACCTCCCAATGCTCATCTTACTGATAAACTCTAAGTACCAAGCAGGAGACTAAACACCAGACAAACCCAGCCCCAGATGCCCCGAGGGAGCCCATCCCAGCACTCACTCCGCTGCACTGAAATGATGTCCAGGTCAGTTTATCTCACTAGACCAAGAACTCCAGCTCTCCATGTGTGAGTCACCAGTGCTGCCTCTGCATCTCTGCTTCTAGGATGGTGCTTCTGCACTTCACAGGAAATCTGTATCAATGTCTGTCAACACTATATATGACAGTGTAACTTAATGTCTGCACAGAAAACATCAATTCTTTGAGGACCAGGGCCGGGTTTATTAGCCTTTGTCCTCCCACTGCCACTGTCTGGGACACCAGAGGCACTCAGTAGAAGTTGGTGAAGAGAAGGAAAAGGCAGAGGAGAGACAGGAAAGCAGGACCAACACTGCAGACACAGATTCCGAGGTGGCTGGAGGAGAGGCAGGGCAGAGAAACTTCCTGGATGCTGGAATGGGGTTCACTGTGATACCTGCTGCTGAATTTCAAATGTCAAAGGTGGTGCTTTGCTGACCTTGACCTCTGACTGCCCTTTAGCTTTCCCGACCTCAACACAGGGCACTTAGAAACTGCAATGTCAAGAAATTATGCTTCATTAAAGCATGGGAATGTTATTTACATGGACGTCCATTACTGCATTTTTTTACATGGGAATGTAAATAATTGAAGAGATTGGTAAAGACTAAATCATGCACATTCAATAACTTTGTAAAATATTAATGATAACTGAAACACAAATTTTGATGTTCCCCAAAAATGCTAAAATATAAAACAATACTGGCCAGTTAAAGATAGAAAACAATCCTAATGAAGCTCCCCAACAGACACATTAAAACTTCTCTGTACATTAAACATTTGGGATTTCAAAGGAAAACCCAGATTCATTCCATTCTTAATACGGCATTAAAAAAAAATTCTTAGGTAATACAATATTTCATTTAAAATTTACAAAATTCCATCACATTCATGATTTCATTTGATCCTCAAAACAATCTCCTGAGTTAGGCAGAACAGGTATTACTAACAACTAACTCCATTCTACAGGTAAGGGAACTGAAGTTCAGAAAGCACTTGGACTTAACAAAAGCTTTAATAGGGCCACATATAGAAACCAAATCTTCTGCTCAAAAGAACTAGAAGAAGTTATCTTTTACATATTATTCATACTTATATCCTGTCAATATCCAAAAACGTTTTGAGGTA
Organism: Macaca fascicularis; assembly: GCF_037993035.2. Lineage (NCBI taxonomy): Eukaryota > Metazoa > Chordata > Mammalia > Primates > Cercopithecidae > Macaca > Macaca fascicularis. Next base: position 40,294,494 of record NC_088377.1, on the reverse strand, counting down.
GCCTGCAATAATAGACACCTATCCAATAAAAACATTAAAATGAAAAACGGGGAAAAAAAACAGCAGGTGACATGGGAGACAGACAAAGGTACATAGCAAAGACTGAGACTTACAATCTAAGAAAACTTCTTCTCTGACCTTCCAGTTCCAGGGACATAATACTAAAGGAAACAACATGGTTTATAGACTCATCAACTGACAAAAGAGAGGTTGCATCAGTTCTTAACTGTGAAACACTCCTAGTAGCCACAGCAAATCTCTAGGACAACATATCAATGGTATCAAAGCAAGAGAATACTTCAGTGATAGAGTGAATTAAGTTCCCTGCTTGGGACCCAGGCCAGGGCTAGAGAAAAGAACTCTGAAATGTAGAGCTCAAAAATATATCCTCTGTCGGCCAGGCACAGTGGCTCACACCTGTAGTCCCCAGCGCTCTGGAAGGCCGAGGCAGGCAGATCACGAAGTCAGGAGATGGAGACCATCCTGGCTAGTAAAGTGAAATCCTGTTTCTACTAAAAATACAAAAAATTAGCCGGGCGTGGTGGCAGGCGCCTATAGTCCCAGCTGCTTGGGAGGCTGAGGTAGGAGAACAGAGTGAATCCAGGAGGCGGAGCTTGCAGTGAGCCTAGATCCTGCCACTACACTCCAGCTGGGCAACAGAGCAAAACTCTGTCTCCAAAAAAAAAAAAAAAAAACAAAACCCCAAAAAACATATACACACACACACACACACACACATATATATACACACACACATATTTATATATATATACACACACATATTTATATATATATACACACACATATTTATATATATATACACACACATATTTTTATATATATATATAAATATATATATATATATACACCCTCTGTCTTCTCCATACCCATGTGTTCCCTTCTGTGAGAGAATTCCTTACACCATTACGGGGAAGAGAATTTTTCTCTGCTCTATTTGCTTGAAAGAATTAAAAGTGTAGGGCAAAAATCTTGGAAATTATGTAGTTTACGATCCTCAAAAGTGAGAAAAATGAAGCCCAGAAGAGAAGGCCTTCCAGGAAAATTCCAGAGCCGGAGGTAGACCCCGTACATTGTTTTTGTTTTTGTTTAGAGAGAAAGTCTCACTCTATGGCCCAGGCTGGAGTGCAGTGGAGCCATTTCACTCGCTGCAACCTCCGCCTCCTGGGTTCAAGCTATTCTCCTGCCTCAGCCTCCTGAGTAGCTGCGATTACAGGCGCCCACCACCACGCCCAACTCATTTTTGTATTTTTAGTAGAGACAGGGTTTCACCATGTTGGCCATGTTGGTCTCGAACTCCTGATCTCGAGTGATCCGCCTGCCTAGACCTCCCAAAGTCCTCGGATTACAGGCGTGAGCCACCGTGCCCGGCCGACCTGGTAAGTTTTAATCAAGTACTCTGAATTATGCAACAAACACTAGGAAGTAACAGAAAAAAGAATTAATCTAAAAATCCTCTGGAGAGTCAAAGAATTGCAGACCTAAAATAGCATGAATACTTGGATTCATGGTTTTGAAAAAGGACCTCGCATTTACCCGCATGTACAAACTGCCTGCCCACCTCTATCAGAGCATTTTTCAAGCTGTGCTACAGTTAACTATGTACTGCCCAAATCCAATCTGTCCCTGCAGATCATAAGCTCTTCAAGACCAGGACTTCAGGAGAAAGAGCAAAACTTCAGAGAGAAGAGAGCCACCGAAACAGAGTTCATAGCAATGGGTCGGCAGGAGCTGATGACTGGAGGTGCGCGGTAGCGTTGGGGTCTGGGACAGCGGAGGGCAGAGAAGGCAAAAGGGCCTGCATGACACGCTACAGGGCTAGGAGCCACAGCTGCGATGATTAGTTCAGGTTTGTCTCGTATGCCTGTTACTTATACACCATCTCTTGTTCAGAAAGAACTTCAGGTTGAGTATTTGGACTCCTTGAGCCTTCTGCTGTTTGTCTCCGGGACGTTTAACACTCTTAAAAGGGGAAAACTGTCCAGTTCGATTTTCCTTCCTGGAACATTACAGGTTTTTCAAAAGTCTGATGAAAGCATTCACTAAGGAGTGATTCCACTTTCTCTGGTGGCTGAGAAATAGGCGTCTGAGGGGCAGCATCACGTCTTCCCATCAAGCTGAGGTCAGAATCTCCCCACCCACGGACCTCACCCTCGCTCTCCCCTCATAAATCTGACCTCTAACTGTAACTGCCTTGGCCTCATTCCATGGGTGTGGATGCTCCTGCTTGAAACGCATTTTCCAGCGCGCCAAATTCTTGGGAGAGCTTCTTCCACACTCCAAGCGCTGAGAGTTACAAAGTTCAATCTGGCTTTCCAGATTTTTTTTTCTTCCCATTACTAACGGAAGAAATCAAGAAGCGCCCGGCAGAAGGGCCCTGCTCCCTCCAATCAGAGCCCAGCTCGGGGCCAGAGCAGGAAGTGCGGCGGTGGGACGCCTGGTGGGACGCCTGGTGACATCCCCTCGCCCCCCGGGACCCGCCGGCCAGGACACAGGTCGGTGCGGCCGCTGTGCGACAGCTCCGGGCCCGCGCCTCTCGCTTCCTCCCGCCTGGCAAGTGAGAGGACAAACCATGCGGCGGGGGCGGTGCGACCCCACCAACCGCGACCCTCGCGCACGGACCCCCACTACACGCGCGTCCCAGGCGGGGTCGACCTAGAGGAGCCACGGGGGGCCGCACAGCCCCACTAGCAGGGCGGCCAGGACCCAAGCGCGTGGGTCCACGCAGCCACCTATATAGGTGACAAAACAGGAAACTGTCATGCGGGGCCAGGAAAAAGCCCCCACCCAGAGTCACGGACTCCCTCGTCCGAGGGTCCGCGCAGTCCCCTCGGTGAGTCTAGCGAAGCAGTCTCGCTGAGAGGGAAGGCGGGGAGGGTGGCGGAGTCTCCCACTGGCGGTGACCCGGGCCCCGCCCCACGAGTAGGTTCTCGCAGGGCCCCCTCTGCGCACGCGGGGACCAGCCACGCCGCGGAGGACCGGGCAGAAGCCAGTGCCCGGGTCCATGAAGTCCCCTCCGCGGCAGACGCGATGGCTCGGGGAGCAGTGGGGACCGGCCCCCACCCGCAGGGCGACCGGCACCGCCGCGCGGACCCACGCTTTATCGCAGCAGGCGCGAAGCCCCCGGTGCCACACGAGGCCGAGACAAAGCCCAGGCGCAAGGACTTCGGATCCCGAACTCGGACCCTGCGGAGCCCAGCTCGGAGCCGCCACGCCCGGGGCAGAGAACCCCACCCGGTCCGGAGAACCCGTCGCCCGTCGCGCCGTCTCACCTCAGGCCGCCGCCTCGCATCGCTCGCTCCTCGCAGCGGAGCCTGGGCCCACTGGAGCGCAGCTGAGCAGCCGACAGAGACGCGGCAGCCTCAACAATGGAGCCCCGGGGAGGGGCCGCCGCGCCGCTTCAGCCCGTGTTCCCCGTTCAGGATCCAGCTCGGATCAAGGAGCTGCAGCTGGCGCGGGGCTGTGGCCAGGAAACACACCATGCAGGTGCACACGGACCCGCCCACCGCCCGCCGCCCCGCCCCCAGCGGAGCCGGGCGCCTAGGGCCTCCTCCGGCCAATGGGGAGCAAGCCGCGCGGAGAGGGCGGGGCCTGGGGGAACAAAGGGAAGTTGGGCGGGGCGGCGCTGGGATTGGGCGTGCGAAGTCCCGCGGGAGGACCGGACCCAAGAGCTGGCCGGATCCTGGCCCCCTAGAAGACCCAGCTCAACGTCCACCTGCAGTCTGCTCTACAGGACGCGCTCATCTCAAGCCCAGAACTCAGGCTTTTAGGGCAGACAGCGAGAGACAGGCTTGCTTTACAAAAAGTGAAACTGAGGTCCAAGGAATAGGATTGCCTGTTGCCCGAAGTCACGTAGTCCCATTCACTCGTTCACCTTGTCATTCAGCAAACATTTGGAAGCAAGTATGGTGGGCGTTAGGAGTGAAGTAGGGCCGGGCGCGGTGGCTCCCGCCTGTAATCCCAGCACTTTGTGGGGCCGAGGCAGGTGGATCACTTGAGGCCAGGAGTTCGAAACCAGCCTAGCCAACAAGATGAAACCCCATCTCTGCTAAAAATACAAAAACTTAGCCGATCGTGGTGGCGCGTACCTGTGGTCCCAGCTACCGGGAAGGCTGAGGCAGGAGAATCGTTTGAACCCTGGATGTGGAGGTTGCAGTGAGCTGAGATGGTGCCACTGCATGCGCTCCAGCCTGGGCGACAGAGTGAGACTCTGTCTCCAAAAAAAAAAAAAAAAAAAAAAAAAAATTAATAGATGGGAAGTAGAAGCGAACTTAGGCCTTCCCTGAAGGAGCTCGGCCAAGGAGTACCTGAAATGTCTCTGCTTCTCTTTAAGGTCTGATAAAGGAACCAGGAGCGAGCACTAATCACTTCCCTTTCCTGCCTCAGAGCTTTCATATGTTTGCTGTTCCCCGCCTGAAATGCCAAGTACCAATGGAATTTTTTTATTTATAGAAATGGGGTCTCCCTATGTTGCCCAGGGTGGTCTCAAACTCCTGGCCTCAAGCTATCCTCTCGTCTCAGCCTCCCAAAGTGTTGGGATTACAGGCATGAAGCACTGTCCCCAGCCCTGATCGTCTTTCAAACCTCTTTCCTCATCTTATTTGAGCTTCCTGCTTCATGTGCCCCCACACCCTTGGTTTTCCTGTACTTCCATAGCTACTCTGCCAAACTTGTATATGTCTGGGCTCAGGCCAAATGCCCTTCCATTTGCAGTGGGCACTGCCACAGGAAATCTCATGCCCTTCCGGGCTTCACAAACCATCCACATGCTCTGCTGCCTGCCAGAGACATCCATCCCAGTCAGATGCCCAGCCCTGACCTTTCCCAAAGCCCCAGCTGGACATAGGGAAGCATCTCAAATTTTCCGTGGGCCAAAACAAAGTGGTTTATTAGTGCCCTAACCTGCTCATCCACATTCTCGTGATTCTCTGTAAACAGCCCCTCCATCCACCCAGCTGCTCAGGTGAAAATCTCAAATCCTCCTCCAGTCCTTCCTCCCCAAACCTCTCATGCAGCCCTCTGCCTTCCTAGGACGCTGAGCACCCCTCACTCCCAGCACCAGCTGGGGTGCTGTCTGAGTCGCTGCCACCCACTTGGCATGAAGTGTGACCTCTCGCCCAGTGTGGTGGCTTACGCCTGTAGTCACAGCACTTTGGGAGGCTGAGGCGGGCAGATCGCTTGAGGTCAGGAGACTGGGACCAGCCTGGTCAATATGGTGAAACTAAAATACAACAATTAGCCAGGCATGGTAATGCATGCCTATCATCCCAGCTACCCTACCCAGGAGGCTGAGGCAGGAAAATTGCTTGAACCTGGGAGGCAGAGGTGGCAGTGAGCCAACATCACACCACTGCATTCCAGGCTGGGCAACAGAGTGAGACTCTGTTGCAAATTAAAAAAAAAAAAAAAAGAAGAAGAAAAAGAAGAAGAAGTGTGACCTCTCTAAGGCAAGGCAGTGTCCCACTCTGATTCACTTCCATGTGCAAAACAGGACCTGCACCCTGAAGGTATTCACTCAGGGAGGCTGCTGGGATGGGTGGATGCACGGTTAAGGTCTTCATGGTGGCTGGGGCTGACCCCATCCCCATCGCTCTTCCCACACACACCTGCACACTCATCACTCCTACGCTCACACTCACCACTGAAAGCCTGGCCCCTAATCTGATTTGCCTAACAAGGTCCCCGGATGAACAACACAGGCTTCCCTACCTCTCCCCTGCTAGGGCCCCACCGTGTTCTGGGATGTACTCAGGGATAAGGAGAACAAAACCTCAGGGAGTGAAAGGACATTCCAGGGTGCAGGCCTCTGCATCCCCCTCCATGCCCTCACCCCTGCCTGACACACCCTCCCCCCTGTACCTGGCCAGCTCCTACCAACCCTTAAAGTCTCACCAAGTTCTGTTGTGACAGCCATACCCTAAAGTGACTGACCCCCCAATGACCTATGCCCTTGCATAGTCTTCCTGACCTTAGATACGAGCAAAACCGGTGACTGGCTTCTAAGCCATAGGCCCTGGCAAAAGCAATGGGATGTCACTGTCACAGTGCATCACCTTCGCACACTAGAGAGAAATGTTCCACCTGCAGGTGCTGCTGGAGGGAGATGCTGTGCTGAGAAAGACCTTTGGAGGGGCCCCATAGGCAAGGAAGCAAAAAGCTGGGCCCTTGCCAAGCGGGTCTGAGGAAATGAATTCTGCCAGTAACCTCAGCGGACCTGAAAATGGATTCTGCCCTGGGGGAGCCTCAGATGAGGATGCAGCCCAGCTGCTTAGCATGAGATCCCAAGCACAGGACCCGCTTAAATAGGCTCAACTCCTAGCTTGCCAAAATTGGCTTGTGTTGTTTTAAGCTTCTACATTTTTAGTTATTGCCTATGAAAGTGTTAAAATGTGAGACAATAACTTAGGTCCCCTCCCCATCACACACATTCTTCCTTCTGGCATTCATCACAATTCTACTTATTGATTTAAAATCTCCCTCTTGACTGGGTGCAGTGGCTCAGGAGTTCCAGACCAGCCTGGCCAACATGGTGAAACCCCATCTCTACTAAAAATACAAAAATTAGCTAGATGTGGTGGTGTAATCCTGTAATCTCAGCTACTCCGAAGGCTGAGGCAGGAGAATTGCTTGAATCCAGGAGGCAGAGGTTTCAGTGAGCCATGATGACACCATTGCACTCCAGCCTGAGTGACAAGAACAAAACTCTGTCTCAAAAAAAAAAAAAAAAAAAAAAAAAGTCTCTTGCCACTAGTGTGAAGGTCCCATGAGAAGAAAAATGGAAACTCTTGCTCATAAGAGTGTCCCAAATGCCCAGCACGGTGTATTTCTAGGGCAGTTGGTCAATGGTGGACACTGCTGGTTGGAGGGCCCAGCTGGCCCTCCCAGCTGCCTCCTCCCTGGTCATGTTCCATTATAGAAAACAGAATAGTTTCATGCCTTTCCAGAGTCCCTCTTAGTGGGGATGGGCCAAGTGACATTGTCCTGCCCCGGGAGATATAAGTGGAAGTTGGCTGAAAGGTTTCTAGCCGTGGTGTGCTGGGGCGATTTAAACCAGGACATGAGAGCTGACCGTCCATTGTTCAGGAATTCTGCAAGTTGATTGTTCAACACATTCAGTACTTAAAAATATCAAATAATATAAACTCGCAAATTAAAAAATGCATTAAACCAGATGCAGTGGCCCACGTCTAACACATTGGAAGCCTGAGGCAGGAAGATCACTTGAGCCCAGGAGTTCAAGACCAGCTTAGGCAAAAAAGGAAGAGCCTGTCTCCACAAAAAAATTTAAAATTAGCTAGGCATGGTGGTGTGTGCATGCAATCCTAGCCACTCAGGAGGCTGAGGTGGGAGGATCGCTTGAGCCACCTGTTCAAGGCTCCAATGAGCTATGATAGTGCCACTGCACTCCAGTCTGGGTGACAGAACCAGACCCTGTCTCAGAAATAAACATATTTCATATATTAACAAATTTATAATAAATGTATATTTACATATACATGTATGTATTATAATTATATATTTAGACATAAATATATATTTCTTGTTTTATTTATTTATTTATTTATTTATTTATTTATTTATTTATTTTGAGTTGGAGTTTAACCCTTGTCACCCAGGCTGGAGTGCAATGACACAATCTGGGCTCACCGCAACCTCCACCTCCTGGGTTCAAGGGATTTTCCTGCTTCAGTCTCCTGAGTAGCTGGGATTACAGACACACACCACCATGCCTGGCTAATTTTTGTATCTTTAGTAGAGATGGGATTTCTCCATGTTGGTCAGGTTAGTCTCAAACTCCTGACCTCAGGTGATCTGCCCACCTCGGCCTCCCAAATTGCTGGGATTACAGGTGTAAGCCACTGTGCCCAGCCTATATGATATATTTATATATTATAATTATGTATATTTTATATAATTATATATAAATATCAATATAAAACCTTTCCTTGCCTTCTCTTGTTTCTACCTACAGTCAGTCCCATGACTTCAAATACTATCTACATGTAGTAATTTTAAATGTATGTTTATATATATATATTTTTTGTTGTTGTTGTTGAGACGGAGTCTTGTCCTGTCGTCAGGCTGGAGTGCAATGGCGCAGTCTCAGCTCACTGCAACCTCTGACTCCCGGGTTCAAGTGATTCTCCTGCCTCAGCGTGCCAAGTAGCTGGGCTTATAAGCGCCCACCACCACGTTCAGCTAATTTTTGTATTTTTAGTAGAGACAGGGTTTTGCCATGTTGGTTAGGTTGGTTTTGAACTCCTGACCTTAACTGATCGCCCACCTCGGCCTCTTAAAGCGCTGGGAATGCATGCGTGAGCCACCTTGTCCAAAATATTTTTCTGTTTCCAAACATTTTACAAGAGAGGAAAGCGGAGAATAAATCATCTGACATACTACTATAAAAAGAAAATCTTTGTGCCTCTCTTCTTTTCATCTTTCCTAAGTGTACATATTACCAAAATGTCTTTAGGTTGAGGTCCCCCCGTGAAAACTTTACAGGGTGTGTGTCCTCAGACACCCTCCTGTCTTTTCCTAGTCCTGGCATTTTAGAACTGTCTGGGGATGATCCAGGATACCCGCTGTGGCCATGTCTATCGGAGGGTCTAGTGAGTATCAGCCCCGGGGTCATCTCATCACCAAGGACAGCCTGAGGTAGGGGGTAGAGTCTCTCAGGGGAGCAGCTGGATGCTCTTGGCCTTAGAGGAATCTCCTGGTATAGTTTCATCTAAAATGGTGACCCCTTAGGGTTATTAAAATTTTAGGACATTAAAATGAATGGACAATACAACATAATGTCATTAAAGCTAGGTCATTAAAACTGTTCCTCCAGCCGGAGCTTTTATTCCTCAGAGACACATTGACGGTCTGCCAATGGGATGCTGATATTGAGAGGAAAGGGCAGAAATGATTTCTGCTCTCTAGATTGTCTCAGGTTTGTGAAGAGAGAAAAACTGTCCCAAAGGACAAGGAAAACCCACCCCAGAGAGGATGTGCAAGAACCTGAATATGAAAATGCACTCAAGGCACACAGGAGGACAAAGAGCAGTGCCAGTGCCTCCTAGGTGGTCACTGAGGACTTTACTGAACAGGGTGGGTGTCCTGAGGGATAGAATGGCCTGCCGTGACACTTAGAATGGTCTGTGTTGGAGTCAGCGCTGCCTCTCCCTGAGTTTGTTTCCTTGATAAGGCTTGTCCGCTTATATGAGTTTCAGTTTTTCTTTTTTTTTTTTTTTTTTTTTTTTTTTTTTGAGACGGAGTCCCGCTCTGTTGCCCAGGCTGGAGTGCAATGGCCAGATCTCAGCTCACTGCAAGCTCCGCCTCCCGGGTTCACGCCCGTTCTCCTGCCTCAGCCTCCCGAGTAGCTGGGACTACAGGCGCCCGCCACCTCGCCCGGCTAGTTTTTTGTATTTTTTAGTAGAGACGGGGTTTCACCGTGTTAGCCAGGATGGTCTCGATCTCCTGACCTCGTGATCCGTCCGTCTCGGCCTCCCAAAGTGCTGGGATTACAGGCTTGAGCCACCGCGCCCGGCCATGAGTTTCAGTTTTTCATTGACTGTAAGATACATGTTGTCAGTACAGTTTGAAAGATAAAGGTACTATTTCCAAAGTAGCAAGGTAAAATGACGTATTTTATTTGCTAAAAGTTCATATTTATTTCTTCCCCAGAGTGAGTGTAGTAAGATTTAAAGGTCTGTTCTTTTCAAGGGTAATTTCAAATGGAATTGTAGGACTTAGCTTTGTGAATGCTACTGGTGAAATAAAAGTATGATAGATAAATTGATGATTTACAAGGATTCACCAAAATGTCAGTTCCCCTCTTGTAGCATGGTGAAGAATTTATGACAGTGGACACATCTGTGTCCTCTTATCTGGCTATCTGAGGGGTTTTTTGGTGTTGTTTTATGTTTTTTTGTTTTGGAGACACTGTCTTGCTCTGTAGCCCGGCTGAAGTGCAGTGGCACTATCTCTGCTTACTGCGACCTCTGCCTCCCGGGTTCAAGTGATTCTCCTGTGTCAGCCTCCCGAGTTACTGGGATTATAGGCACCCACCATCACACCCAGCTAATTTTTGCATTTTTAGTAAACACGGGGTTTTAGGCCTGGCACTGTGGCTCAGGCCTGTAATCCCAGCAATTTGGGAGGCCAAGGTGGGTGGATCACGAGGTCAGGAGTTCCAGAGCAGCCTGGCCAACATGGTGAAACCCTGTCTCTACTAAAAATACAAAAAAAATTTTAGCTGAGCATGGTGGCAGACACCTGTAATCCCAGCTACTTGGGAGGCTGAGGCAAGAGAATTGCTTGAACCCGAGAGGTGGAGGTTGCAGTGAACCAAGATCTTGCCACTGCACCACAGCCCAAGCGACAATGCAAGACTCCGTCTCAAAAAACAAAAAATACAAACAGCAAAAAGGCGGGGTTTTGCCATGTTGGCCAGGCTGGTCTCAACATCCTGACATCAGATGATTGCTCACCTCATCCTCCCAAGGTGCTGGGATTACAGGCGTGAGCCACCATGCCCTGCCCACACTATTTTATTTTTATTCCCTAAATTTTAATATGTTTGAGTTTGTCTGTTCCTTTATCACTGTTTTCTTACATAAAATAAATTCTGCCTAATCCTTCGTAAAAAAAAAAAAAAAAAAAAAAATCTTTCTGTGACTTCTGAAAGTGTTCTGGTTTTATCTTTCATATTTGAATATATAATAAGTTGATTATGGATCATGGAATAGAGAAGAATGCAGTGCATTTTCCTAAGCAGATGCCAGCCTGGTTTGCCTCATATTTTAAAGTGCATGTGATTTCTTTTTCTATTCTACAGTGCCTACTCTATCACTCATCAACTTTTCATTTAAATGCTGGGTCATTAAGACTTCTTCCCATTGGTCTGCTTGCTCATCTCTCTGCTAATACTGTGCTGTCCTGAGTATTTTCGTTTGAAAATCTTAGAAGTATGTTAGACAAGCCATCACTCTTTTTTTAGATGACTAAAAAGCATTAGACATTTGTCATTTTTACTACGCATGAAAAAGTAATTTTTCCTGCCTAAAAAAAACCTGATTTGGGAATTTATGTGATTTCATAGGAATAGCATCTGGAAGTGGTGACATTAATGTCCTTTTTTAAAAACAGGTGTCGTATTTACTCTTATTCCTTTCTACCTTGACATTGTGCAACAGAAATTTGAAAAATTATTGTATTAATATTGTCCAATATCAATTATTGGTTTTATTTACTACTCAATTAAATTTAATAAGCCTACTCTCTTTTGGTATAATCACATGGAATGGGCTCAACTCCCCAGTTAATAAGTGACAGCACATGTAAAATATTGTGTACCAGGGAAACTCATTGAACACTTAGTGTTCAGACTGTGGTTTGGTGTCTGGTTCTCTAAGCACCACTGCAGTGAAAATAATAGATCATCGGCAAAAAAGTTTTGGCAAATATATTGCATAAGCCATTTAGATGCAGTGAATCATTCTTATTACTTGGGTTGGTGGAATCCCTTTCAAAATGTAAGTTACTAATACAAACAAAGATGGAACTTTGTGAGCAGACATTTTTAAGAATAAGTAGTCTCAGGACTGATAATATTAACTCCTTTATGCACATCAGGTAGAACTTTATTATGACAGATACTAGAAATGTACAAAGTGAAGTTAAAAGGTAACTCCTAGCAGCACATCTTACTCCCTGGATTCTCTAATGAGATAGGTGTTTCTACTTTGCTGTTGCCTTTTTGAATAGTTCAATTCTCACATTAGTACTGCTGTGTGGGAGGGAGTATGTGTGAACAGAGTAAGAGTTGTGACAATCAAGTCATAGAATAAATGCTTGGAAATTTTAGAATCATGTAAACAGCTTATGGATTGAGTATAGATTCCCAGTGCTGTCAGTCTCACCCGTCCTACTATCCACATATGTGGAATGTTCTAGGACTCCATGGCTTTTGAGGATGTGGCTGTGAACTTTACCCAGGAGGAATGGGCTTTGGTAGATTCTTCTCAGAAGAATCTCTGCAGAGAAGTGATGCAGGAAACCTGCAGGAACCTGGCTTCTGTAGGTAAGAATGACAACACATTTCACTTAATTACAGAAGTATTTCCCTATCATCAGTGCTATTTGTGATTTGGAATGTGGCAAGGGAATGATTTGGTGAAGAAATCAGGCATGGGCACTGTGTACAATGAACATGAAATCTAGTAATGTTTCTGTAGTTTGTAATAATTCATGATAATTTTGTGGGTCTGTATATTAGGAAACAAATGGAAAGACCAGAATATTGAAGATCACTTTGAAAAACTTGGGAAAGATATAAGATAATTTGCACTGAGAAGAGGAAATAAAGTCCTCTGAAGGAATCTTAGCTTGTCATGAACTTAAAAACAAGCAATCAAAACAAATAGAGTCACTTGAAATTTATTTTTTTTAGAAAAATTTCACCCAAAATGTAACGTACTTCAAGGTAGCAGTCAGTGTTTGGAAAACAGTTTACTTGAAAATAGCACTACAAAATTGTGTATATGAATGTTACTAATTTGGTCATAGCCATGCAGGTGGTAGCTGTGTTTTCAGTAGTAACCCATTTACTTTCAAATAATTCAATCATGGCAATAATAATAATAATAATAATAATAACAATGCATTTTCCTTGGTATTGGTTGCAGTGTAAGGCCAAGACCTATTAGTAAGTAGAAAGTTATTAAACCAACCAATAATAATGTGCTTGTCATTTTTTACAGAAATCATGTGGTACAGAGACTGTGTGAAAGCAAAGAAGGTAGACAGTATGGACAAGTAGTCAGCCAAATTCCAAATCTTGATCTGAATGAGAACATTTCTACTGGATTAAAACAATGTGAAAGCAGTGTTTGTGGAAAAGTCTTTGTACATCATTCCCTCCTTAATAGGCACATCCTGGCTCACTCAGGATACAAACCATATGGAGAGAAGCAATATAAATGTGAACAATGTGGGAAATTCTTCGTTTCTGTTCCAGGTGTTAGAAGACACATGATAATGTACAGTGGAAATCCAGTTATAAATGTACGATATGTGGGAAAGTGTTTTATTTTCTCAATTCATTTGAAAGACATCAGATCCGGGGCCTATCATGGGGAGGGGGGAGAGGGGAGGGATTGCATTGGGAGTTATACCTGATGCAAATGACGAGTTGATGGGTGCAGCACACCAACATGGCACAAGTATACATATGTAACAAACCTGCACGTTATGCACATGTACCCTACAACTTAAAGTATAATAATAATAAATAAATTTAAAAAAAACATTAACCATTAATGAAAAAAAAAAAAAGAAATCACTGGCCAACAGTTAATAAACTTCTATTTTACAAAAAACAAAAAAAAAAAGAAAGAAAGACATCAGAGAACTCACACAGGAGAAAAACCCTATAAATATAAACAATGTGGTAAAGCGTTCACTGTTTCCGGTTGTTGTCTAATACATGAACGAACTCACACTGGAGAGAAACCCTAGGAATGTAAGGAATGTGGGAAAACATTTAGATTTTCTTGTTGTTTTAAGATGCGTGAAAGGACTCACACTAGAGAAAGATCCGATACATGTACCAAATGTGATAAAGCCTTCAGCTGTCCCACTTCCCTTCGTAACCATGGAAGCATTCATACTGGAGAGAGACCCTATGAATGTAAACAATGTGGCGAAGCCTTTAGTCATTTGAGTTCCCTTTGTAACCATAGAAGTACTCATACTGGAGAGAAAGCCTATGAATGTAAACAATGTGACCAAGCCTTCAGTCGTCTCAGTTCCCCTCACCTCCACGAAAGAATTCATACTGGAGAAAAACCCTATGAATGTAAGAGATGCGGTAAAGACTACGCTCGTTCCAGTCATCTTACTCGCCATGAAAGAAGTCATGATATAGAGGCTGGGTATAGTGACTCGGCCTATAATCCCAGCACTTTGGGAGGCCAAGGTGTGTGTATTGCTTGAGCCCAGGAGTTCATAACCAGCCCGGATTAAAACAATGTGAAACAACCTGGGCAACACGGTGAAACCCTGTCTCTAGAAAAAATAAAATAATGCCAGGCACGCTGGCTCAAGCCAGCTACTCGGGAGGCTGAGACAGGAGAAGGGTGTGAACCTGGGAGGCAGAGCTTGCAGTGAGCCAAGATCGCACAACTGCATGCCAGCCTGCGCGACAGAGCGAGACTCCATCTCAAAAAGAAAAAAAAAAAAAAAAGAAAAAAGAAAATAATTAACTGGGCATGGTGGCACATTTCAGTTGTCTTAGTTCTTTTTCAAGGACATAAAAAGCCACAGGGGGTTGGGGGAAAGCCCTGTGCATGCGGATCACGAGGTCAGGAGATCGAGACCATCCTGGCCATCATGGTGAAACCTCGTCTCTACTAGAAATACAAAAATTAGCTGGGTGTGGTAGCATATGTTTGTAATCCCAGGTACTCAGGAGGCTGAGGCAGGAGAATCACTTGAACCCAGGAGGCGGAGGTTGCAGGGAGCCGAGATTGTGCCACTGCACTCCAGCCTGGTTACAGAGTGAGATTCCATCTCAAAATTAAAGAAAATAAATAAATAAATAAATAAATAAATAAATAAAGCCCCTTGAATGTAAGAAATGTGGTAAAACATATACTCTTTCCCATTCCCTCATAAGCATGAAAAGGCTCACATTGCACAGAAACCTTAAGAATGTAGGAAATGTGGTCAGGCCTTCAGATTTTCCTGTTTTTGAAGATTTGGGAGGACTCAGAGTGGAGAAAAGCCTTTTGAATCTAAATTTGTGGTAAGGCCTTCAGTTATGTTAGTTCCATTTGAAGACAGCAGCTGATTCCTGAGAAAAACCCTATGAATGTCCAGAATGTGGGAATGTTTCATTTCTCTCATACCCACTCAAGGACATATGAAAATGCACACTGTAGCTGGCTGGACCTTGTAAATACAAGAACGTACACAGGATTAAAACTCTAATAGTTTAGAAACTGCAAGAATATTTTCAGTTTTCACATTTACTTGAAAAGTCATGTGAAAACTCCCATGGGAAAGAAGTTCTATAAGTGAAGCTTTTCTAATTTGGAAAGCCTGATGCAAATTAATTATGGTGCAGTGCTTGAAAAAAATGTATGAAATGTTACACAAGTTACAAGTATATTGTTTTTATCAGTGGCTCATTCTTAAAGAGTCTTGAGTATGCATTTCACTTTGTTTTGCGGGAAACCTTGAGGTGAGAGTTCCGTAAATGCTCTTTAAGCAGTAGTACTTGAGTTTCATAGATAATGATATTAAGTTTGTTGATAGAATTTTTGTCTATTCATTTGATAATGTGCTGGATTCATGGTTGAATTTAATTTTTCTAATATGTAGGTACATTTAATTTTTTTGATTTCATTTTTCTTTTTTTTTTTGAGATGGAATCTCCCTCTGTTGCCCAGGCTGGAGTACAGTGGTGCAATCTCAGCTCACTGCAACCTCCGCCTCCTGGGTTTAAGTGATTCTCCTGCCTCAGCCTCCCGAGTAGCTGGGACTACAGGTGCCCACCACTATGTCCAGCTAATTCTTTGTATTTTTGGTAAAGACAGGATTTCACCATGTTGGCTGGGCTGGTCTTGAACTCCTGGCCTCATGGTTTGCCCACTTTGGCCTCCCAACGTGCTGGGATTACAGACATGAGCCACTGCACCCGTTCAGGTAAGTTTCATTTGTATGTATTGTCCTGTGATTAATGGACCAGTGAATAATGATTGTGAATTGTTGGGATTGTCTTACTAGCCTCATTTGGCAAATTTTGATTATCCCTTGTTCATTATACACATTCCACCTTTCTTTATTAAAGGAAAAACTACTCTTGATGTAAAGATGTTTATTTTTTGCTAATAATGAGTTAGTATTAATTCCTAAGTACATAAATTTTACCATGGATTATCATCTCGTGAGTTCTTTGCATGTGTTGCCCTTTATTCTTTATTATTTCTGTCTATTATTTGGATCATTCACTTTGAATGAAGGAGAGAGGACTGTGATAGCACAACATGTTGTAACCAATCTGAGGGAGGAAGCATTCAATCTCTCAGTCACATATGATATCATTCGGCTTTTCATCGATGCCTTTCTCATTGTAGTAGATAGTATTGCACCGTTATGATATGATAGTTTATATATTGTTTTTAGAGTATTACAGTCTTACCAGTCTGTGTGACATGATTCAGTTCCCTACCAGCCAACAGACAAAGCAATCACATAGTCCTGTAGGAACAAAGGAACATCCTCGGCCGGGTGCAGTGGATCACGCCTGTAATCCCAGCACTTAGGGAGGCCGAGGCCGGTGAATCATGAGGTCAGGAGATCCAGACCATCCTGGCTGACACGGTGAAACCCCGTCTCTACTAAAAATACAAAAAATTAGCCATGTGTGGTGGTGTGTGCCTGTAGTCCCAGCTTCTAGAGAGGCTGAGGCAGGAGAATGTTGTGAACCCCGGAGACGGAGCTTGCAGTGAGCTGAGATCAAACCACTGCGCTCCAGCAAGGGTGACAGAGAGAGATTCTGTCTCCAAAAAAAAAAAAAAAAAGGAACATCCTCACTTTTTTCATGCTATACCACTCTCTGCTCCTAAGTTAATCCCTGTTTGGGCCTATGGGAGCTTACACCATCCTCCTATATGTAATTAATAACTGATGTCTGGTTTTTCTGTTTAGTAATAGATGTTATGTGTTTAACGGTGCCAGTAAACGTAGGGTGCTCATTCCTTCCTCACCAGTGGGGTGCATGAGATGCTATTGAAATAATTGGCAACACAAATGGAATGGACCAGCCCTCATGCAGGACACCTGCTCAACTTGACCTACCTGCTGTCCGCTGACGGTTCCGTAACACATCAGCAGTCCCCTGAGTCAGAACCGTGAGCTGATGATGGGCTTTCCCTTTGGTCTGCACAGCGTTCTGTCATCTTCAGGTGTTTTCATCTTCTCCCACACTAAAATGCTCTCATCTCCTAGACATGAATGTTTCATTGCACCCCAGCATGACATTTGGCCTTTGCTTAGCAGGCAGTTTTGAGGCCCTGACTTATTAATGCACAGAAGCGCAGCACATAAGCCAACACTTAAGTCCTAATTAGGAAGGATCAGGCTGTATCTCTGTAGTCCCTGCATCTACTCTGGTCACCATCTCTGTATGCTGAGGGCAACCATGTGAACATTATTAATTATTGTACACTCCAAGATAATAGTTATTATGTAGGCAGAAGTAGTGGCCTTGTTTGTTTCTTGTGCTGCTGCTCCCCTTGCCGCTGTCCCATACACCCTCCTGATGAGGTGTACATCTATGGTTCCTCATGGTTCAGGCACTGATGAGTACAGAAATTGGGAAGAAAGAGTTTGACATTAGCCCCTATCGAGGGATATGAAGAAGAGCCTCAGTTGCTTGCATTGAAAAATTCCTAGCGAGTGTGTGGGCTTCTCTTATCACTGCTGCTTATCAGCATGTCAAAAGTCGAATCTTCGGATGGCAAGTCTTGCCGGCCTTAGACATAATGGCCTTACTGCGTGTGGAGCTAACCCCAGGAAGATGAAGTGACAGTCTCTGGAGGATTAGGTGGTCTCCTCCAATGTGACTTGATGGGTTCCTGAACTCTTTCCTGTAACCATGCAGAGAGTCTACACTGCCAGTGATCATGTGCCTCAACTCTGTAGATGTAGAAACTCAAAATATTCAACATATTCTGAAACAGTTTCCATTGAAAGGAAAGAGAAAGACAGTTAGGTGCCACGCTCCGGTCAAGAGAACTAGTACATGGCTCACAAGAACACTCTGTTGCTACTGTCTGTGCTTCTGTCACAACAAATATCCTGATCCTTCAGTTTTAAGGGTGTAGGGCCATTTTCCTTCCTTTCTTACTGGTAGTTCTCAAGATAACTGTATGATATGCTGAGAAGACAATATCCTGATAATCAGGTGACATTGGTCAGAACAGCCCAGGCTCTGTTATAGTCCCTGCTCAAAACAGAATGGCCTTTAACACTTGTGTCCAGCAAACCACATCATTTGAGAAAACCCAAGGTGGGCTTCTTTCTGGGGTCCCTCAGTTGTGGTGCAAGTGAAGCATTTACAGTCAAAACTCCATCCATCTGCTCTGGGTAGCCTTCGTGATCTTGTGGTAGCAGTTCATATTGAATCCTAGACTTCTGTTGTCTTTTGTTTGCTATTTGTAAGTAATAAATTCACTTCATGGAATTTATGTATGAATGTGTTTGGTCTCATTGTACTCAGAAAAGTTGGTAGCCATTGCACAGTGAACCCGCTTCATAATTGGCGAAAACACCTATGCCCCCCTTGTGTCACAGTAGGGAGGTTAATTCAGCCAAACATAAACTTCATGTTTGTAAAACCCTGTAGCACAATTATTACCATGCGGGAGGCCTTTAACAATGGTGATGCTGATTTGAAGAACTCTGAAGGAAGAAATTTACACAAATAGGTTGGGTACACGGGAGTCCCTCCTAACTTAAAGAAAACCTTACTCCCCTCTGCCTAAAAGAGTGGAGAGGCGAGGCACCGTGGCTCAGACCTATAATCCGAGCACTCTAGGAGGCCGAGGTGGGCAGATAATAAGATATCAGGGGTTCAAGACCAGCCTGACCAACATGGGGAAGCCACATCTCTACTAAAAATACAAAAATTAGCCGGGCATGGTGGTGGGCACCCGTAATCCCAGCTACTTGGGAGGCTGAGGCAGGAGAATTGCTTGAACCTGGGAGGCGGAAGTTGAAGTGAGTCAAGACCATGTCACTGCACTCCAGCCTGGGTGACAGGGCAAGACTCCATCTCAGGGAAAAAAAAAAAAGTGGATAAGAACTGAAACAGGTTTAAAATTTCACCTAATTGGAAATGCAAACTTTACAAAAATAGTATTTCAAATAAAATGCTAAATGAGTGCTCATTGAATTTTATGCCTCCACAAAGTAGGTTGTGAATTAACTTCCACATCTGTTGCAAGCCACCAAGTTGGGCAGCCTCCGTGTCTGAAATTCACATGTGGCTCAAATAAGAATTATACCTGGGGATACCCCAAAATTTAAATATGGTATCCCCTGTGATATTATGAGGAATTACTGTACATAAAACAGGTTGTCTTCCTTTAAATCATATTATCTTGCTAAATTCTCCAAAACACATCGCTCTGCAGTATCCTATGGTGGACATAGGTTTCCTGACCAATGAGCAGTAAAAGTCAGTGTGTGCGACTCACCTATGTTCTTATCAAAATGGAAATCCCCGAATCCTACCAGTTAGAATAACATGTCAGAATGTCAGATTTTTGGAATATATAGGTTTTCTGTAAGGTTATTAGGTATTGATTCCATTTTTAAAATAGTTATCAATATATTTAGATGACCTATTTCTCCTATGTTTTAGTATTAATAGATTATGTCTTTTAATTCATCCAGTTGGTCTAAGTTACCAAGTTTGTGGGTTATGGAGATTGTAATATTCTTTATTATTTTATCATCCATGGGTTCTCTAATATAAAGGCCTCTTTTAATTCTTCTATTATTAGGTTGGTGCCAAAGTAATTGTGGTTTTGGACCGTGAATTTTAAATTTTTATAATTAGGCTGCAACACATCTTTATTAATCAAAATAGAACCCATTACAATGGACTGGACACAGTGGCTCACGCCTGTAATCCCAGCACTTTGGAAGGCTGAGGCGGGCGGATCACGAGGTCAGGAGTTTGAGACCAGCCTGACCAACGCGGTGAAATCCCGTCTCTACTAAAAACACAAAAAGTAGCCGGGTGTGGTGGCATGTGCCTGTAATCCCAGCTACTCAAGAGGCTAGGCAGGAGAATCTCTTGAACCCAGGAGGCAGAGGTTGCAGTGAGCCGAGATTGCACCTTTGCACTCTGGCCTGGGTGACAGAGTGAGACTCGGTCTTAAAAAAAGAAAAGAAACCATTACATTGAACACATTTTTGTCAATGAGAAATAAACTTGTTTATTCCGTGCTTTCAGGGTTCGATGAACTCTTGGAAAGCATTTTCTTCATCCTGCTGGTTGTGTAAGTGTTTTCCCTGCAAAAAGTTGTCAAGATGCTTAAAGAAGTGGTAGTTGGTTGGCGAGAGGTCAGATGAATATGGCAGATGAGACAAAACTTCATAGCCCAGTTTATTCAACTTTTGAAGCCCTGGTTGTATGACATGTGGTCATGGGTTGTGGAGAACTGGGCCCTTCATGTTGACCAGTGCCAGCTCCAGGTGCTGCAGTTTTCCATGCATCTCATCGATTAACTTGGCATACTTCTCAGATGTAATGATTTCACCAGGATTCAAAAACTGTAGTGGATTCAAAAACTGCCAGAAGGCTGGCAGCTGACCACCAAACAGTGACCATGACCTTTTTTTGGTACAAGTTTGACTTTGGGAAGTGGTTTGGAGCTTCTTCTTAGTCCAACCAGTGAGCTGGCAGTTGTATGAAATCCACTTTTCATGGCATGTCACAATCTGATCAAGAAATGTTTCATTGTTTCATAGAATAAGAAAAGATGACACTCCAAAGGATGATTTTTAAAATATTTGGTCAGCTCATGAGGCACCCACTTATCAAGATTTTTCAGCTTTCCAATTGGCTTCAAATGCTGGATGACCATAGAATGGTTGACATTCAGTTTTTCGCCAACTTCTCGTGTATCTGTAAGAGGATTGAATTCAGTGGTTGCTCTGAATTGGTCGTTATCAACTTCTGGCCCAGAGCCTGGGGCTGAGGCTGCCATGACCACCCTGTTCTCTTCCTTCTGGGGTCCCCAGGAAGCTCCCAGGACTGAATGATCCCCACAAAATACAGTGGCCAGGATGGGAGGGCTGGAGGTCAACTACTCCCCCGCCCCTGCCACCACAACCAAGAGGTCCCCATGGAGGTAGACCCCCAGATGTGAGTCCCTGTGGGATGCAGGCTCCCACGGATATTTCAGGGGATGAGCACTGGTCGTCCTGGCTGACAGGAGCCTGGTGGGCACTGGGTGTGTGGGGCCTGTATAGGTGGGTTGGACAGAACTGGGCCTAACCAGGGAGCCAGAGACTGGTGTGTCTTCCAGATTTCCTATGAGATCCCCTATCTGGTCATAGATGATGGTGATTTCTCTTCAAGTACTGAATCCCTGCAAGGTGTTAGGCACTCCGTTCTTACTAAGTTTATTTTGTTACCTGGTAGAACTTGGCTCATAAACAAGAAAATGGTGAAGAGGAGGACAGGAATCCTCATGGCTGAAGAAAGAAGAAAGTTTGGCTTCATTTCCAGGAGGCAGAGAAAACTTCCGTCTGTGGCTCTCCAGCAGCAGTGGAATGTCTCTGTTTGGATAATAAGAGTCTTTCTGTACCTCATTAGGGATATTCATAGATAGAGGTGTTCTATGCATGCAAAATTGCTTTTATGGGAGGACTGACGTGGGTGCACAGTTTTGGCCAGAAAACCTTGTTAAATGGGAATATAAGCTACAAACATTTTGGCAAAAGATGAAATTTTATGAACAAACAACCATTTATATTGTTACAATAAGTTAGACTGTGTTGAGAAACCAGTTGCTTTCGTTAATGATCAGACATTTTTTTAGCGAACACTTCCCAGACTTTACTAGCCCTGCTAAGAATTAATCACCCCACTTGCTCCTGGTCTGAAACCCCAAAGTGCTTTGTTGATGTTACGGTGCTTACTGCCTTGTATGTTAGATTAGTGAATGTATATTTGCCTCTTCCACTACTGTATGAGCTTCTTGCTTGCTAGGACAAGGCTATATTCCTCAGAGCAGAGGAGGGATTTGAATCATGAGGCCATTTATTCTCAAATCCTCTTCACCAAGTGGAACAAAACAGAACAGCGAAAGACCACTGCACATGGAAGCAGGAGGTCTGGATTTGGGTTCTAGATCTCCAGATCTATTACTAACTGGAGGTATGGATAGAGTCAGGAAAATTGTCTTCCTTAGGTGCTTCCTTGATAACACCTATAAAGGTTGAGATCTATTGGATCTAGATCAGGGGATTCTCAATCATTACTATGCATAAAACAACTGGGAGAGTTGCTTTGCAATATAGATGCGTAGTTCCATCTCATGATATTTTTACTGTTTTTTAAAATTGATCTAGTATTTTTCATTAAATGATGTAAACTTTCTTAGTCTACATCTAATAAAACTCCCACCGGGATACAAATACATTGAATGATATTAGCAGCAGAATCTTTAAATAAAGTATCTATATACAACTATTAACCCAAACCACTTTTTTTCATTCCTTATTATTTCATGCTGTTTGTCACCATTGTCATCATAATCAGGATCATCCTACATTGCTGAACACCCATTATGAACCATATGGCATAAACATTTTTCCTACTCGTAAGGAGCATATATTCTCTATATGCATATGAAATTAATGTCTGAACAAAGTGGCTTAAACGAGGCAGAAGTTTATTTCTTTCTCACTTAAATCTATAGTTACACCTATCATGGCTGGTACAGATGCTTGCCAAATTCATTAGGGACGCAGGCCCCTTCCAGCTGTCTGATCTGCTGTACTTTAGAAGAGGCTCCAGTTTGGCTGCTAAATACCCACCTATCATTTTTTAATTCCAGACAGCAGGAAAGAAAATAGCCAAGAGAGAAAAACAAGGGAACATCTACCCCTCCTTTTACATTTTTTAACCAACCCCCCCTTTTTTCTTAACTCAATTTGTTGAGCTATGATTACATTTAAAAAGCTGTGCATGTTTAAGGTATGCATCTCAGTGAGTCTGGGGATAAGTATACATTATGAACACCACTACCCTTAAGATTATAAACATATCCTTCACCTCCCAAAGTCCCCCCCATCATCATTATTATTATTATTACTGGTAAGAAATTTTGGTAAGAACACAAAATCCACCCTTTTAGCAAATTTTCAGTATGCAATACAGTATTCTTAGCTATAAGCACTGTGCTGTAAATGAGACCTCCAGAACTTACTTATATGGTATATGTGAAACTTTGTGCTCTAACCACATCTACCCATTTCCCCTGCACCACAGCCCCTGGCAACCACCATTCTACTCTCTGCTTTTGTGAGTTTGTCTATTTTAGATTTCAAATGCAAGTGAAATCATATAGTAATTGTCATTCTGTGGCTGGCCTATTTCATATAACGTAATGCCCTCGAAGTCTACCCATGTTGTCATAAATGACAGGGATTCATTATTATGTAACACTGAATAATATTCCAATGCATATATGTATTACCCATTTATCCTGATACTCTCCCTCCACCTGCCTCCCAACAGGCCCCAGTGTGTGTTGTTCCCCTCTCAGTATCCATGTGTTCTCATTGTTCTGCTTCCACTTGTAAGTGAGAACATGCAGTGTTTGATTTTCTGTTCCCAGGTAAGTTTGCTGAGGATAATGGCTTCCAGCTCCATCTATGTCCCTGCAAAGGACATGATCTCATTCCCTTTTATGGCTGCATAGTATTTCATGGTGTATATGTACCACATTTTCTTTATCCAGTCTATCATTAATGGACATTTGGGTTGATTCCATGTCTTTGCTGTTGTGACTAGTGCTGCAATGAACATGTGTGTGTGTGTATCTTTATAACAGAATGATTTATATTCCTTTGGGTATATACACAGTAATGAGATTGCTGGATCAAGTGATATTTCTGGTTCTAGGTCTTTGAGGAATCACCATACTGTCTTCCACAATGGTTGAACTAATTTACATTCCACCAACAGTGTAAAAGTGTTCCTATATCTCAACAGCCTCATCAGCAGGTAGTTTTATTTAAAAATTTTTTGAGAAACCTTCATACTATTATCCAAAATGGCCATAGTAGTTTGTATTTCCGCCACGAGTATACAAGGGTTATCTTTTATCCACATCCTCACTAATACTTGCTACTCATCTTTTCGATAACAGCTATTCTAAGAGGTGTCAGGTGACATTTCATGGTGGTTTTTATTTGCATCCCCCTGACAATTAGAGATGGTAAGAATTTTGTCATATATTTGTTGGCCATTTGTATCTCTTCTTCTGGGAAACGTTTTTTCAGATCTTCGCCTATTTAAAAATAATTTCAACTTTTATTTTAGATTCACTGAATGCATGTGCAGGGTTTTACATTGGCACATTGTGTGATGCTGAGGCTTGGAGTATGAATGATCTTGTAACCCAGGTAGAAAACATATTTCATGGTGTATATGTTTTTCAGGTCTTGGTCCCCACCTTCCCTTCCCCTTCTTGTAGTCCCCAGTATCCATGTTCCCATCTTTACATCCATGTGCAATCAGTGCTTTGTTGTTACTTATAACTAAGAACATATGGTATTTTGTTTTTTCTTCCTGCATTATTTTAGAATAATGGCCTCTAGCTGCATCCATGTTGGTGCAAAGGACATAATTTTTTAAATGGTTGCATAGTATTCCATGGTGTACGTATACTACATTTTCTCTATCCAATGATAGAGAAAATAATTATATTTTCTCTATCCAATGATAGAGGAAATATTCAAGTCTTTGCTATTGCAAATAATGCTATAATAAATATATGAGTGCACATGTCTTTATGGTAGAACAATTTATTTTCTTTTGGATACAAGGGTCAGTCCCCATGGCTGCTGTAAAGGGCTAGCGTTGAGTGCCTGCAGCTTTTCCAGGCTCAGGGTGCAAGCTGTCAGTGGATCTATCATTCTGGGGTCTGGAGGATGGTGGCCATCTTCTCAGAGCTCCACTAAGCAGTGCCCCAGTGGGGACTCTGTGGGGGCTCCTACCCCATATTCTCCCTCTGCACTGCTGTAGTAGACATTTGTCATGAGGTCTCCACCCCAGCAGGCTTCTACTGGACATACAGGCTTTTCCATACATCTTTTGAAATCCAGGTGAAGGCTTCTGATATGGTTTGGCTCTGTGTCCCCACCCAAATCTCACCTCAAATTGTACTCCCACAATTCCCACATGTTGTGGGGGGACCCACTGGGAAATAATCGAATCATGGGGGCAGTTTCTCCCATATCGTTCTCATCGTAGTGAATAAGTCTTATGAGTTCTGATGGTTTGATAAGGCAAAACCAGTTTTGCTTGGCTCTCATTCTCTCACTTGCCTGCTGTGATGTACGACATGCCTTTCGCCTTATGCCTCCTCCCAGCCATGTGGAACTGTAAGTCCAATTAAGCTTCTTTCTTTTGTAAATTGCCCAGTCTCGGGTATGTCTTTATCAGCAGTGCATTCCTGTACTTTGTGCAACTGCATTCCTGTACTTAATATCCCATGGAAATTGCCAAGGCTTATGGCTTGCACCCTCAAAGCAGTGATCCAAACTGTGTTTGGGGCCTTCTTAGCCATGGCTGGAGCTGGAGGGGTTGGGAGGTAGAATGCTGCGAGCACTGTCCTGCGTTTGCCTGGGGTGGTGCAGCCCTAGGCCCAGCCCACAAAATCAGTCTTCCCTTATAAGCCTCCAGACCTTTGAAGGGAGGGGCTGCCACCAGCCAAGGTCTCTGAAATGCCTTTCAGGCTCTTCGCTGTCTTCTATTAGTATCTGCTTTCCTTTTAGTTATGCAAATGTCTTCAGCCTGCTTGAATTTCAGAGGATACCAATGGCCTTAAAAGTACCATATGACCCCTAACACTTCCTGACTTCACTTCTGTAATATATTTTATTTTTTTACATCATCATGAATATTGAAACTTTTTATATCTATTCACTTTCCATTTGTTTTCAAGTCCAGTTTACTCCCAAATAATTTTAGAATATAGAGTCTCCATAAGACTCTAGTTTGTCTGGTTTCTTGCTGTACCCCATGACTGCGAATGCTTTCTAGTACATACAATATACTCAAAAGTACTTATGAGGCCAGATGCAGTGGCCCACGCCTGTAATCCCAGCACGTTGGGAGGCCGAGGCGGGCGGATCACGAGGTCAGGAGATGGAGATCACCCCGGCTAACACGGGTGAAACTCCGTCTCTATTAAAAAAAATACAAAAAAATAGCCGGACGTGGTATCAGGCGTCTGTAGTCCCAGCTACTTGGGAGGCTGAAGCAGGAGAATGGCGTGAACCCGGGAGGTGGAGCTTGCAGAGAGCCGAGATGGTACCACTGCGCTCTAGTCTGGGCAACAGAGCAAGACTCCATCTCAAAAAAAAAAAAAAAAAAAAGTACTTATGAATGAAAAAAGGAATGAATCTTCCTATTTTTCCTTCAAAATAGCCTTAACCCTTTGGTTTCCAAGTTTATGTGTGGTTTTTAGTAGTTGTCTCAAAAATCCAATCAAATTGACCCGGGTGTGTCTCCAGAATGAAGTTTTGATTAGGTTCAGTATCTGTGCAGTCAGGGCATGTCTCTTGGAATGTAGTGCTAATTAGGTTTATTAATTGTTTTTTCCTATATAAGGGGAAGCCAATCAGAGGATGCGTTTTCCCAGAGAAGGAGCATCAGAAGAGTTTAAGACCTTGGGGGAGGAGAGTCTTGCTGCTTGCTTGTGGGACTTGCCTTGGAAGGTAGATAAGTTCACAGCATCCTCCAACTTTTTATTTTTGGTGAGTTCTCCGAGCACTGAGAAGTGAACTGGCCTCATTCCCTTACAATGATACTGTTACCAGTAGAAGAGATTCGAGTTACTGGCAGCATATCTGCATGGGTCCATAAGCAACTTCAGTCCTTGCCTCCTCAGAAGAAAGAATTCGACTGAGGAGCATATAGCGGAAAAAGAGACTAAGTTTCAGAGCAGGAGTGGAGGTTTATTTAAAAAGCCTTTAGAACAGACAGGAAAGGAAAATTCTCTTGGAAGAGACCCAAGTGGATGCCTGAAGGTCCAAGAGAGAAAAGAGAAGGGCCTTTAACCTTGATCCTGGGATGGCCTTGCCTCTTTCCCATGATTCTTTCTTTAGGGAGAGTTTCCGGCATGCACAGTGCTTTCCTTACCCTTTGGAATTGAGCATGCACGGTGTGTTTAGGGAGTTATACGCATGTCCATCTGAGGCTTTCTTTCCTTTTCCAGTGGAGTGTGTCCCCGGAAGATTATACTTTGCCATTTTTGTCTCTTAACATGAATGCCCAAGAAGTTGCTTCTTCCTGGGGTCTGCATTTAATTAACGTTTTTGATGTTAACAGGTGTAGACCACCATGAAATGGCCTCTCTCTGGCGCTGCCTAATTATCGTTTTTAGAGAGGCAAAGTGATCATTAACAGGCCGTCACCTGACATTTCTAGTGGGTAGGGGAAGAGCCCTCTCCTGCCCTGCTCCTGCTCTTCTACCTGTAACAAGACAAGGCTTGAATATCATTAGACATGTGTCCCATCAAGGCAGCATCTCATTAGTAAATTTTACTGTGTGAATTGTTACTTCACATTCTCATATTCTGTGTTCACTATTTGTGTGCCTTTTCCATTTTTGTTTTGACCATATCTCATTATTTTAACTGCCTTCTCCAAGATTCTAGATCTGCATTGACCAATAGAGTAACTACTAGTCACATGTGGCTATAAACTGTAAATTAATTATAATTAAATAACTAAATGGCATGTCTTTAGTAGTAATAGCCAAATTGGTGGCCAAATTAGAAATTCTGTAACTACATATGTGTGGTAGTTACTGCATTGGATAATGTAGATGCAGAGAATTTCTTTCATCACAGAAAATCATGTTGGGCATGTTGGCTGCCACTTATTATTATTATTTTTATTTTTTATTTCTTTGAGACAGAGTTTTGCTCTTGTTGCCCAGGCTGGAGTGCAATGGCGTGATCTCAGCTCACTGCAACCTCCACCTCCCAGGTTCAAGCGATTGTCCTGCCTAAGCCTCCCTAGTAGCTGGGATTACAGGCATGTGCCACCACGCCCGCCTGGTTTTTTTTTTCTTTCTTTCTTTCTATTTTTAGTAGAGACGGGGTTTCTCCATGTTGGTCAGGCTGATCTCAAACTCCTGACCTCAGGTGATCCGCCTGCCTCCGCCTCCCAAAGTGCTGGAATTACAGGTATGAGCCACTGTGCCCGGCCTTATTTTTAAATTCTATTTGTGTGCTTTATAGTTAAATTATATTCTGCTTCTCTATATTCATTTCGTTTCACAGAATTTCTGAGGCAATTTTAAAATTTCATTCATCTACCTTCTTGGGGAAAGTACTTAGATCATTTTTTAAAAATAATATACAGCAAATAATTTTTCCACGGATATTGTTTTAGCTTTATTGTGTTGGTACTTTCACATACTATATTCAGATATTACTATTTTTCATAACTTACTTTAAAAATTGTGTCAAGTTTATTTAATAGAGATTTCTCCCTTGATTTTCAGAGATCAGATTGTGTCTTCCATTGCTGTTATTTTAGTTTAATTTTATTTTGTTATATGTGAATATGTTGCATATTCCTTTTTTTAAAATGTGAGATTTTTTCTCTCTCTTGTTATACAAACTTTGTATGCAGTGTTCATTATGCACTTTAAAAATAAATATTTTGTTTCAGGGCATGGTGCTTTCACACATGCAACCTTAGAATAATTTTAAATTCCATTCCACTTTCACCATTCCTGAACTGCTTGAATATATTGGATGTTGGAGGCCATGGGAGGTTTTGAATTGCAATCCATTCAAGATAATAGGATTTTCCATTTATAGTGTAATCTGATATATATTCGTTTTGGTTTCATACTTTTAAAAAATCTATTATCTTTTACTCTGTGGTGATCTTTTCTTTTCTATTTGTGCATTGATAAAATGTCAGCTGCTGTTTCCCTAGCACCTGAGATGTTACTCAACACTGTATAGTGCTGGTGTTGAGAATTGAGAGAATCTACTAAATGATAGCACTTTTCGAGACCACAATTCTGAATTAAAAGGAAGGGAAAAGACAGGCAAAAGAATATAGACATCAGCTATTTGTACTGAAGATCTGTTGGAGAACATGGTTTTGGTGTCCAGGAACCTGAGACCTAACACTGCATTCCTAATACTTCACTAAGGTGTGCCTAAATAGCCCTGAAAGGGCTAGGAAGTCACAAGTCAGCCTCTTAATTGTTATGGGTGTCCTTAAAATATTAAGGTAATATTGAGGATGCAGAATGGCTCCTTCCTCATGTCTTTTTAAGAGATCTGGGCCGGGCGCTGTGGCTCACGCCTGTAATCCCAGCACTTTGAGAGGCTGAGGTGGGTGGATCACCTGAGGTCAGGAGTTCCAGACCAGCCTGACCAAAATGGAGAAACCCCATCTCGACTGAAAATACAAAATTAGCCAAGCGTGGTGGCGCATGCCTGTCATCCTTGCTACTTGGAAGGCTGAGGCAGGAGAATAGCGTGAACCTGGGAGGTGGAGGTGGCAGTGAGCTGAGATTTCACCATTGCACTCCAGCCTGGGCAACAAAAGCGAAACTCTGTCAAAAAACAAAAAAGGAGAGAGAGAGAGAGAGATCTGGAGGGAGATACTAAGCTGTGCAGGCTCTCATCTTGCAGTCACCAAATACGTAAGTTGTTATTCCTGCTCTGGTGAGAAGTTTGTCAATACATTTTTTCCATGAATTAATGAAAATTTTAGACCCATAACATAAGTTTGAAAAAATTTATCCTAAAGATTGCTTGTGTATGTATGTGTTTTGAAATATATTTAATCTCTATATCTTGAAATAGTTTTTATAGATTCCACACAAGAGTCCTTTAGGAAATAAGTGCACTTTAATATTCTTATAATATTTGTCCTTTTTTGTCCCTGGGACAGTCTCTATATGACCATTTAAATTACTTTTAGTTCATGTTTGGATTATAATCACACACAAATATTCTCTAAAGTCCAAATCTTATTTTGATATTCAAGGAAGAGTTTACATGGTAATAATATTAAGGGTTACAGCTGGTTTCACTGAAGCTTTGTAGGCATTCTCTAAAACCTTATTTTTTTGAAGGAATATCTTTTCTGCTTGAATTATAGACAACATAATACATGTACTGTCAGGTACATTCATGGAAGGGACAGGCAGATGGAGTCGTATGTTACTGGAGTCTTGATGAACAGATGTAGGAAATAGTGCAAGGAATAAGAAAAAAGTTGATACTGGAAAGTGCTTGTTGAAGTCTGTAAATGTGTATTAAAATGTGGCAGTAAAAATAGACACAGTGAAGTTTGGGAACTGGGGTCTTAATCCTGGAGTCCCCAGAATCATAGAGAACCTTGGTTAGGGGAGTAATTTTGTAAAAAAGCAAGAAGAGGCAGTGACAAGGCAGAATATAATTAAAAGTATTGCTGTGTCATTTTCTAATTTTGTAATTTTGTCATATTTTTCAAACTTTGTTGATCATTTATTAAACTAGTAAATAGACTATAATCAGCAGGGTTATTATAAGGGTTAAATAAGTAAATTTATGTATATCTGTAAGCACAATGTCACAATTAATACAAAGTTACCCTTTTTATTTTTCCTTGACTTCATGTACAAATGGGTCAGTTAATTTTTTATGAGACATAATTATCAGTTGTACATAAAATATATTTAATTATTTTTATATTTTTAGCAGGGAAATAATACATGCATGTTTTCCGCCATCTCAAACACATGCGTTCATATAAACATACCCATCTATATACCTACATATCTATGTATGAAGATACACATGGACATCAGTATTTCTCAGCAAATATGTATCATGATAATCAGAGAAATTGCAACTAACGGAGACTAATATGAACCATGATTGCAGGAATTTTAGATACCACCTTAGTAAAATATCAGACTGAGCTGCTAAATTTCTCTCAGCCCGAAGTCATTTTGTATTTTCTGAGCATCGTAGAGGATTGTGACTGTATACACAGGACAGAAACACCATGACCCAGGGTACTGCTGTGAATTTCTGATGCAGGGGATTTTAAGGGCCACATCAGCAGGATGCGAGTGTTGACCCTCCAAGTGAAATAAATTCCTGAATGGATTATCCCCATTATAAAACACATTTTTTTTTTTTTTTTTTTTTTTTGTGATACAGAGTCTTGCTCTGTCGCCCTGGCTGGAGTGCAGGGTTAGGATCTCGGCTCACTGTAATTGTCTCCTGGGTTCAAGCAATTCTCCTGCTTCACACTCCTGAGTAGCTGGGATTACAGGCAAGCACCACCATGCCCAGCTAATTTGTGTATTTTTAGTAGAAATGGGGTTTCACCATTTTGGCCAGGCTGGTCTCAAACTCCTAACCTCAGCTGATCCACCTGCCTTGGACTCCCAAAGTGCTGGAATTACAGGTGAGAGCAACCGCACTTGACCCTAAAACAGATTCTTACTTGATTGATTTCCGAGTTCCAAGGGGAAATACAAAAGTAGAAATTGAGAGAAAGTAAAAGTGGAGTAAGGCTTCAGAAGGCTGTGATTGGTGTTGGAGAAACATTGCTAGGGCATAAAGCTGAGATAATACATTCTGAGAAATCCCACAGTGTTTATCTACAGGTAGAATTCATATTCCACATGTGGGCAGAGTCAGGGATCCCTGTGTTTTAAAATCAGTGAGGGAATTGAATATCTGGACTTGTGTCAATTAACATACAAAACTCAGTGCTTTTGATGTTCTCATTCACAAGATATCTGTGATCCTTCTTTGTCAGAAACCATCGTCATAGGCTTCCTAATTTTGACCATGGGAAAAGAGGAGAGGCCTGTGTGTGTTTGTGTCTGTTGGTCAGGCTGTGGTGCAGGTGTAACCAAGGCTTAGGAGAGTGGCCACACATTTGCCTTAGTTTAGGTAAAACAATGCCAGGGAAGAATTGTGTACGTATGAAACAGTGTGTCTATGCTTGCATGTGTGTGTGTGTGTGCGTGCGTGCGCGTAGGCGAGAGCACACGAGCAGTAGCAAGCACGCCCGCGTGAGTGTGTCTCTGTGTGTGTTTATGTCTGTGTGTGTGTGTGTTTGTGCTGGGATGTACTTCCACGTATGTGCGTTTGGCAGATACCATCATCCTTTCCGCGACTGAAGGACAGGAAGTCGGAAGTGCGCTTTCTGACTTGAGTACAGTCAAGGAAGTACAGTAATTAACACAGCGTATTTGCTTCCTGAATAACAATGGAGGGATCCGAGGAATCCAATAGACATTGCAGCCTCTTGATTTTTTCCATGTTCAGCCTCTTGATTCTATATCCGAGTGAAATGACTTGCCAGTGCGGAACAAGATAAGTCTTTGCAGGAAGTGCTCTGGTGGGAGCTAGATACCCAAATCATAAAGCATCGAGTGTTGGAAACATGTACTGAAGTTAGACGAAATACTCAGTGCACAATTTAGACGGTGAAAGTCTTTCGGGTAATCATGTGATCATCGAGAGGCTGATTGATGACATTCCCCGAATTTATGATTGCAAGAAGAGAGAAATACTCATGACATTCTATTTCCGGTGGTTGGGGACGTACGAAGGCAATTGAAGAAATCATGAAATCAAGAAACTTGAGTAATCGGAAGCTATGCCAACTAAAACCTTCGGTTCCTTTAACAAAGGATGAAAATAAAAACCACATATCACACAGCATGGGAGATGACGTTTTCATATGTATGTGATAATGGATCAACATTTGAGAGAGATGCAATAAAAAGTTGTAAATTTGACAAAAGCAAACAACCAGAATTAAACACTGGAAAAGCCTGGGTGATGGGAGTGGGGCGACCTGTCTCAAGAAGAAACAGAGAGATTTAAAAGCAGGGAGTGGAACAGAGGTTTGTACACCATTGTTACTACTGGCCCTTGTTTCAGGAGGAAAAGGCGAAAAGAAGGCTTTTATCTCATGGATTCTTGAATGGATTGTTCAGGATCTGCGATGTTGCCTCCGTTTCCAGTTAGGCATTGTGTGGTGGACTGGCAGTTCCCACATTTGGTGGAAAATGTCATGCTGATGAACATAGACATGATCCCCCAACTAGGAGGGGCAAAATTTGGGTGTGTCCTCAGGTCCTTTGGCTTACCAGGAATGAATATCCTGGCTCCAGGGATTTTGTCCAAATGTCTTAGAGAGTGAGAAACGGGGCAGATTTTAGGCCCGGCGCCAAGGCCTCGGCGAGGTGTAAAGAAACAAGCTGGCCTCAGGGTCCATGAAATCAGGATGATTTTAGGGAGGATGGTGGAATGAGAGGACTGTGACCTTTAGCCCCGTTTCTTTCCATTGTCTTTTCATGGGTCAGGTGTGTTGAATCAGAAGGCTTCCCGGGCCCGATGAAATGAGTCCTGGGGGAGGAAAGAAGCGCTGCGTAGAGAGTTGCTCCACAGGGAGAAAGGAGCCACCATTTTCATGAGAATGATCCCCAGAAGCATGAGCAGTCCAGATGCCGTGGCTTCACACAAGACGCTGGTGGGTGTTATGTCTGAAGCGGGGACCTGGGCGTCGGTGTTCTTTCATGCTCATAACTGATTTTCAGGTGAGCCCAATGGATCACCTGTCTGCCAGTCATGCTCATCACACTGTACTTTGCACACACGTCACACAGAGACACTGTTAATACGCGCATTTGTGTGCTTGAGCAGGGTTGCACCCAAGATTCTGTGGTTGTATGGAGCCCTGAGTTATGCCCTGGACATCTTTCCCCTCGGGTTGGTCAACTTGGATCGCTGTACCGAACGAGAAACGGAGCCTGAAATCCAATCAGCGAATACACAAAAGGAAGGGGCCATTTCCCACAATCATTTCCACTGCAACACCACCTCGGATGAACAAGTCTCACTGCAGGTCAGGGACTGTGCTTCAGAGATGCACCTTTCGCAGCTGGACGATTGACCCGGAATCTCCCAGACGCCATTTTGATGCACACCAAATGCGATTTATTTCAGTGCTTGCTGATTTTATTTTAGTTGAATACACACACGCTCCTGTGTCTGATTTCCTTTATTATCAATACGACTTACTTCCAAATGACTCACATACCAGTGGGATGATTTTCTGCTTCAATTCATTGGAAATGGACACCATTCAATAGGCAAGTGTGTCTGTCTGTCTGTCTCCAGCATTCTGTGGGTTCCACCAAGGGCACAAGTCCTAGGGCGCCTGACGTCCATTCAACAAGTAATGTAAAAACGGCGAGGCACGTTCAAAAGAAGAACACCCTTCCTCTCTTCAAATGCGTTCCAGTTTCCACTACTCAAGGTAGCGAGAAGGGTCCACAGAAGTCTCACGTTCGCAAAATTTCAAGTTCTGGGGCTCACCAACAACTGACGAATGAAACACACCCCAAGAGAAAATAGTCAACCCCGTCCCCTGCAATAACCTCACGCGCAACCCTACACCGCAATATGTCATATTCAGAAATTCACACTGAATGACATCTACCGTGAACACAAACACACAGACAATCCCTCCACAGGTTCAGAAGACTCACGACTGCAAAACTCGATGTTTCCCATGTCTGGGCTCATCCTGAAACGCAGCCATCACTATCCAGTTTTCCCTCTTGTGTAGACAGACACCTGGGCTCCTCATTACTTTATGTCGGATTGACTGCGTATGTGATGGTGTGTGTGTGCGCGCGCGCGAACCCCCTCGTGGGTGTGTGTGTGTGTGTGTGTACGTGTATGTGTGTGTGTGTCAGTGTGTGTGCGCATGCACTCCTGCGTTTGCACGGAGACTTTTCCTGAGATCACTGGCACACAAACAGAGCCCTCTTGCTGTGTTTGTTCCTCCCTTTGTATCTCCTGGTCCTCCCTTGCAGAGAAGTGAGTGTGCCAGTGTTCATGGACTCCTGAGGTGCCAGGTTCCTTGAAGAGAGGTTCAGCAGGGAGCTTTGCTGTTCAGGATGACGGTTGTTCATCCCACTCTTGTATTTTGATGGATGAATCACAAGCACGTTGGGAGGCAGGGTACATTCGACTTTTCTGACGTTGAAGTCAGGCTTGGTTTTGTTTTGCTCTTGGAGGAACTTCCAGTGGTCTAAGGTGCTTTCCTGAGTGGCTCTTTCCACCAAGTGCTCCTCCAAGTCGGGTACCTGGAGGCAGGGTTCTCTCTGGAGCTCTCCTTGCGTTGCTCGCCTGTCTTCGTGTTCAGCACCAAGGGCTCCTGGTTCCCTGCCTATTGACACACTCTCACTGCATCTTTCCAGTTGACTCTTCTGGATGTAAAAGAGGACATAGGCCTGTTGACTCAGGACAGAAGCGATGCTACAGGCAGTGACCTCGGCGTCATCCATTTTATACCACTGGCCTCCTGGAGCTTTGACATAAGAGAGGTAATGTCCGTTGTGACAACTCCACCCAGCATGGACCAGCACAGCATAGAGGACATAGACAAGAGGCCCTGTGCTCTGCTGAGACATGTATGGCTGCATGTCAAGGCACTCAGGGTATTGCACATTCTTGGCAAGTTTGTTGCCTGTGACATCGGAGAATCTCTTCAATACAAGGATGAGGACCTTGGCAGAAGTGTGTAGAGTGAACGTCTTGGAGGCAGGCGCCTTCTGGAGACAAAGACCACAATGATAGGCATTCTCTCCATTGAGTTCTTCGGGCTTCACCACCTGTTCCAAAGCTTGCTTCACACTCTGAGCTGCCTGGATATCCAGGGCAATGTCCAGGTAAGGGTCAAAGGTGTCCGAAACGCCCTGGCAGTGGAGACACTTGATTTGAGATCTCCAGCAGCCTCCAAATATCTGGTGGATGAGGGTGGTGTCCTCAGAGTCATGATCTACCTGCTTGTGCCCGGGAAGGCATGCCTTTTTCATGGCATCCACAATGAACATCAGAAATTCATGGGCATCTTCCTGCTTGCCTCGATGGAAGCCAGCAACCAATGCCTGTGAGGGCTGGATGACGTGGCCAGGACGGTGGAGGGCCCGTGTGATGTGAGCTTCCATCGTACACAGCATGCAGCACTTGTGATGATGACAAAGTTGAGAGTGCTCCCGGGACAGCATGTAGTTGGCAAGGGGTGGTGTGTATGTCAGGCACTGCAGGGAAGCATTCACATAGCAAGTATTTCCCATATTCTGGAGCCCAGCCCCCACCGCAGCAGGTCTCCTGCTACTGAGAGGAAGCTTCTCCCCAGGGGCAGGCTGTCTTGCCACAGGAGCCAAACCAT
The DNA here is from genome assembly GCF_037993035.2 of Macaca fascicularis. NCBI lineage: Eukaryota > Metazoa > Chordata > Mammalia > Primates > Cercopithecidae > Macaca > Macaca fascicularis. The sequence continues at coordinate 40,258,439 of NC_088377.1, read as the reverse complement.
CACAGAGGTCGACATGGGTCTCAGATGACAGTGGTGACTTCTCAAGTAGAGAAGTCCGCTGGATTTCAGCAAAAGCTGCATCTGGCCGAGAAGATGTGAGTTTTGAAAAGTGGTTGAACTGCCACTCACCTCCCAAGTGGAGTGAATCGGCCTCCATGTCGCCAGGAGCAAGGATCACAAGCTTTCTCTGCTGGGACCGCACGTTGCAGAAAGATGCTATCTCTTCCGAGAGAGTCTTCAAATGACACGCCATCTGGCCGCATCAGCCCTTATATAACTCAACCCCGCCTACCTCGAACACCCCACCCACCCATCAGGTACGCGGTCCACCAATCCAATATCAGCACTCAGTTAAAGAATGAATCATAGGGTGTGTCCCCTTGTATTCCCCAGGGAGTTCACTTGAAACTCCTGGGGAATGCGTTAGTTTACTTAAAACAGTGGTGTTTACTTAAAACAGTAAACTTAAGTGGTAGTTTACTTAAAATGCGTTAGTTTACTTAAAACATGCAGAATCATGCCCATGTGAGTGTTTCTTTGTGTTTGTTTATATTTCTGGGTGTGTGTGTGTTTGAGCTGCGATGTGCTTCTAACTATGTGCTTTTGGCAGATAGGATCATCCTTTCAGGCATTGAAGGACAGGAAGTCACACCTGTACTTTCTGACTTGAGAATCATCAATGAAGTACAGTTAATAACACGGTGTATTTGTTTCCTTAATATCAAAGAATAGATCCATGCAGTCTAATAAGTATTCTAGCAGTAACCTTTCCATGTTCAGCCTATTGATTCCGTGTTCGAGTGAAATGACTTACCAGTGGGGACCAAGACATGTCTTTGCAGGAAATGCTCTTGTGGAAGCTATATACCCAAATCATAAAGCATCAAGTGTTGGAAACATGCACTGAACCTAGACGAAATACTTAGTGCCCAAATTAGACTGTGAAAGACTTTCAGGAAATCATGCAATCACCGACATACCAATTGATGACATTCCCCGAATTTGTGATTGCAAGTAAAGAGAAATACTCATGACATTCTCTTTCCGGTGATTGAGGTCGTATGACCGCAATTTAAGAAATCATGAAATCAGAAGACTTGACTAATCACAATCTAATCCAACTAAAACCTTTGGTTCGTTTAAGAAAGGATGAATATAAAAACAACATATCACGCGGCATGGGAGATAATATTTTAATACGTATGTGATAATAGATCAACATTTGAGAGAGATGAAATAAATAGTTGTAAATCTGAGAATAGCATATAACCAGAATTAAACACTGTAAATGCCTGGGTGATGGGAATGAGTCCCTGTCTCAGGAAGAAACATAGAGATTTAAAAGCAGGGCGTCTAAAAGAGATTTGCATACCATTGTTAATACTGGCAGTTGTTTTAGTAAGAAAGGGAAAAATAAACCATTTGTCTTGGGGATTCTTGCATGTATTTTTCATCGTCTGAGATGTTGCTTCCAATTCCAGTGAAGCATTGTGTGGTGGACTTGCAGTTACCACATTTGGTGGAAAATGTCATGCTGATGAAGGTAGACTTGTTTCCCAAACTAAGAGGGACAGAATTTGGGTGTTTCTTTGGGACTTTGGGCTTTCTAGGAATAAAGATCCTGGCTCTAGGGATTTTCTTAAAATTTTTCAGATAATGAGAAAGAGAATAGAATTTGGGCCAGGCGCCAAGGCCTCGAGGTGTACAGAAGCATCCCCGGTCTCAGGGCCCATGAAATCAGGATGATTTTAGGGAGGATGGTGGAATGAGGAGAGTGTGACCTTTGGCCTCCTTTCTTTCCCTTTTCTTTTCATGGGTCAGGTGTGTTGAATCAGAAGGCTTCCCGGGCCCGATGAAATGAGTCCTGGGGGAGGAAAGAAGCGCTGCGTAGAGAGTTGCTCCACAGGGAGAAAGGAGCCACCATTTTCAGGAGAATGATCCCCAGAAGCATGAGCAGTCCAGATGCCGTGGCTTCACACAAGACGCTGGTGGGTGTTATGTCTGAAGCGGGGACCTGGGCGTCGGTGTTCTTTCATGCTCATAACTGATTTTCAGGTGAGCCCAATGGATCACCTGTCTGCCAGTCATGCTCATCACACTGTACTTTGCACACACGTCACACAGAGACACTGTTAATACGCGCATTTGTGTGCTTGAGCAGGGTTGCACCCAAGATTCTGTGGTTGTATGGAGCCCTGAGTTATGCCCTGGACATCTTTCCCCTCGGGTTGGTCAACTTGGATCGCTGTACCGAACGAGAAACGGAGCCTGAAATCCAATCAGCGAATACACAAAAGGAAGGGGCCATTTCCCACAATCATTTCCACTGCAACACCACCTCGGATGAACAAGTCTCACTGCAGGTCAGGGACTGTGCTTCAGAGATGCACCTTTCGCAGCTGGACGATTGACCCGGAATCTCCCAGACGCCATTTTGATGCACACCAAATGCGATTTATTTCAGTGCTTGCGGATTTTATTTTAGTTGAATACACACATGCTCCTGTGTCTGATTTCCTTTATTATCAATACGACTTACTTCCAAATGACTCACATACCAGTGGGATGATTTTCTGCTTCAATTCATTGGAAATGGACACCATTCAATAGGCAAGTGTGTCTGTCTGTCTGTCTCCAGCATTCTGTGGGTTCCACCAAGGGCACAAGTCCTAGGGCGCCTGACGTCCATTCAACAAGTAATGTAAAAGAGGCGAGGCAGGTTCAAAAGAAGAACACCCTTCCTCTCTTCAAATGCGTTCCAGTTTCCACTACTCAAGGTAGCGAGAAGGGTCCACAGAAGTCCCACGTTCGCAAAATTTCAACTTCTGGTGCTCACCAACAACTGACGAATGAAACACACCCCAAGAGAAAATAGTCAACCCCGTCCCCTGCAATAACCTCACGCGCAACCCTACACCGCAATATGTCATATTCAGAAATTCACACTGAATGACATCTACCGTGAACACAAACACACAGACAATCCCTCCACAGGTTCAGAAGACTCACGACTGCAAAACTCGATGTTTCCCATGTCTGGGCTCATCCTGAAACGCAGCCATCACTATCCAGTTTTCCCTCTTGTGTAGACAGACACCTGGGCTCCTCATTACTTTATGTCGGATTGACTGCGTATGTGATGGTGTGTGTGTGCGCGCGCGCGAACCCCCTCGTGGGTGTGTGTGTGTGTGTGTGTACGTGTATGTGTGTGTGTGTCAGTGTGTGTGCGCATGCACTCCTGCGTTTGCACGGAGACTTTTCCTGAGATCACTGGCACACAAACAGAGCCCTCTTGCTGTGTTTGTTCCTCCCTTTGGATCTCCTGGTCCTCCCTTGCAGAGAAGTGAGTGTGCCAGTGTTCATGGACTCCTGAGGTGCCAGGTTCCTTGAAGAGAGGTTCAGCAGGGAGCTTTGCTGTTCAGGATGACGGTTGTTCATCCCACTCTTGTATTTTGATGGATGAATCACAAGCACGTTGGGAGGCAGGGTACATTCGACTTTTCTGACGTTGAAGTCAGGCTTGGTTTTGTTTTGCTCTTGGAGGAACTTCCAGTGGTCTAAGGTGCTTTCCTGAGTGGCTCTTTCCACCAAGTGCTCCTCCAAGTCGGGTACCTGGAGGCAGGGTTCTCTCTGGAGCTCTCCTTGCGTTGCTCGCCTGTCTTCGTGTTCAGCACCAAGGGCTCCTGGTTCCCTGCCTATTGACACACTCTCACTGCATCTTTCCAGTTGACTCTTCTGGATGTAAAAGAGGACATAGGCCTGTTGACTCAGGACAGAAGCGATGCTACAGGCAGTGACCTCGGCGTCATCCATTTTATACCACTGGCCTCCTGGAGCTTTGACATAAGAGAGGTAATGTCCGTTGTGACAACTCCACCCAGCATGGACCAGCACAGCATAGAGGACATAGACAAGAGGCCCTGTGCTCTGCTGAGACATGTATGGCTGCATGTCAAGGCACTCAGGGTATTGCACATTCTTGGCAAGTTTGTTGCCTGTGACATCGGAGAATCTCTTCAATACAAGGATGAGGACCTTGGCAGAAGTGTGTAGAGTGAACGTCTTGGAGGCAGGCGCCTTCTGGAGACAAAGACCACAATGATAGGCATTCTCTCCATTGAGTTCTTCGGGCTTCACCACCTGTTCCAAAGCTTGCTTCACACTCTGAGCTGCCTGGATATCCAGGGCAATGTCCAGGTAAGGGTCAAAGGTGTCCGAAACGCCCTGGCAGTGGAGACACTTGATTTGAGATCTCCAGCAGCCTCCAAATATCTGGTGGATGAGGGTGGTGTCCTCAGAGTCATGATCTACCTGCTTGTGCCCGGGAAGGCATGCCTTTTTCATGGCATCCACAATGAACATCAGAAATTCATGGGCATCTTCCTGCTTGCCTCGATGGAAGCCAGCAACCAATGCCTGTGAGGGCTGGATGACGTGGCCAGGACGGTGGAGGGCCCGTGTGATGTGAGCTTCCATCGTACACAGCATGCAGCACTTGTGATGATGACAAAGTTGAGAGTGCTCCCGGGACAGCATGTAGTTGGCAAGGGGTGGTGTGTATGTCAGGCACTGCAGGGAAGCATTCACATAGCAAGTATTTCCCATATTCTGGAGCCCAGCCCCCACCGCAGCAGGTCTCCTGCTACTGAGAGGAAGCTTCTCCCCAGGGGCAGGCTGTCTTGCCACAGGAGCCAAACCATCACAGAGGTCGACATGGGTCTCAGATGACAGTGGTGACTTCTCAGGTAGAGAAGTCCGCTGGATTTCAGCAAAAGCTGCATCTGGCCGAGAAGATGTGAGTTTTGAAAAGTGGTTGAACTGCCACTCACCTCCCAAGTGGAGTGAATCGGCCTCCATGTCGCCAGGAGCAAGGATCACAAGCTTTCTCTGCTGGGACCGCACGTTGCAGAAAGATGCTATCTCTTCCGAGAGAGTCTTCAAATGACACGCCATCTGGCCGCATCAGCCCTTATATAACTCAACCCCGCCTACCTCGAACACCCCACCCACCCATCAGGTACGCGGTCCACCAATCCAATATCAGCACTCAGTTAAAGAATGAATCATAGGGTGTGTCCCCTTGTATTCCCCAGGGAGTTCACTTGAAACTCCTGGGGAATGCGTTAGTTTACTTAAAACAGTGGTGTTTACTTAAAACAGTAAACTTAAGTGGTAGTTTACTTAAAATGCGTTAGTTTACTTAAAACATGCAGAATCATGCCCATGTGAGTGTTTCTTTGTGTTTGTTTATATTTCTGGGTGTGTGTGTGTTTGAGCTGCGATGTGCTTCTAACTATGTGCTTTTGGCAGATACGATCATCCTTTCAGGCATTGAAGGACAGGAAGTCACACCTGTACTTTCTGACTTGAGAATCATCAATGAAGTACAGTTAATAACACGGTGTATTTGTTTCCTTAATATCAAAGAATAGATCCATGCAGTCTAATAAGTATTCTAGCAGTAACCTTTCCATGTTCAGCCTATTGATTCCGTGTTCGAGTGAAATGACTTACCAGTGGGGACCAAGACATGTCTTTGCAGGAAATGCTCTTGTGGAAGCTATATACCCAAATCATAAAGCATCAAGTGTTGGAAACATGCACTGAACCTAGACGAAATACTTAGTGCCCAAATTAGACTGTGAAAGACTTTCAGGAAATCATGCAATCACCGACATACCAATTGATGACATTCCCCGAATTTGTGATTGCAAGTAAAGAGAAATACTCATGACATTCTCTTTCCGGTGATTGAGGTCGTATGACCGCAATTTAAGAAATCATGAAATCAGAAGACTTGACTAATCACAATCTAATCCAACTAAAACCTTTGGTTCGTTTAAGAAAGGATGAATATAAAAACAACATATCACGCGGCATGGGAGATAATATTTTAATACGTATGTGATAATAGATCAACATTTGAGAGAGATGAAATAAATAGTTGTAAATCTGAGAATAGCATATAACCAGAATTAAACACTGTAAATGCCTGGGTGATGGGAATGAGTCCCTGTCTCAGGAAGAAACATAGAGATTTAAAAGCAGGGCGTCTAAAAGAGATTTGCATACCATTGTTAATACTGGCAGTTGTTTTAGTAAGAAAGGGAAAAATAAACCATTTGTCTTGGGGATTCTTGCATGTATTTTTCATCGTCTGAGATGTTGCTTCCAATTCCAGTGAAGCATTGTGTGGTGGACTTGCAGTTACCACATTTGGTGGAAAATGTCATGCTGATGAAGGTAGACTTGTTTCCCAAACTAAGAGGGACAGAATTTGGGTGTTTCTTTGGGACTTTGGGCTTTCTAGGAATAAAGATCCTGGCTCTAGGGATTTTCTTAAAATTTTTCAGATAATGAGAAAGAGAATAGAATTTGGGCCAGGCGCCAAGGCCTCGAGGTGTACAGAAGCATCCCCGGTCTCAGGGCCCATGAAATCAGGATGATTTTAGGGAGGATGGTGGAATGAGGAGAGTGTGACCTTTGGCCTCCTTTCTTTCCCTTTTCTTTTCATGGGTCAGGTGTGTTGAATCAGAAGGCTTCCCGGGCCCGATGAAATGAGTCCTGGGGGAGGAAAGAAGCGCTGCGTAGAGAGTTGCTCCACAGGGAGAAAGGAGCCACCATTTTCAGGAGAATGATCCCCAGAAGCATGAGCAGTCCAGATGCCGTGGCTTCACACAAGACGCTGGTGGGTGTTATGTCTGAAGCGGGGACCTGGGCGTCGGTGTTCTTTCATGCTCATAACTGATTTTCAGGTGAGCCCAATGGATCACCTGTCTGCCAGTCATGCTCATCACACTGTACTTTGCACACACGTCACACAGAGACACTGTTAATACGCGCATTTGTGTGCTTGAGCAGGGTTGCACCCAAGATTCTGTGGTTGTATGGAGCCCTGAGTTATGCCCTGGACATCTTTCCCCTCGGGTTGGTCAACTTGGATCGCTGTACCGAACGAGAAACGGAGCCTGAAATCCAATCAGCGAATACACAAAAGGAAGGGGCCATTTCCCACAATCATTTCCACTGCAACACCATCTCGGATGAACAAGTCTCACTGCAGGTCAGGGACTGTGCTTCAGAGATGCACCTTTCGCAGCTGGACGATTGACCCGGAATCTCCCAGACGCCATTTTGATGCACACCAAATGCGATTTATTTCAGTGCTTGCTGATTTTATTTTAGTTGAATACACACACGCTCCTGTGTCTGATTTCCTTTATTATCAATACGACTTACTTCCAAATGACTCACAAACCAGTGGGATGATTTTCTGCTTCAATTCATTGGAAATGGACACCATTCAATAGGCAAGTGTGTCTGTCTGTCTGTCTCCAGCATTCTGTGGGTTCCACCAAGGGCACAAGTCCTAGGGCGCCTGACGTCCATTCAACAAGTAATGTAAAAGAGGCGAGGCAGGTTCAAAAGAAGAACACCCTTCCTCTCTTCAAATGCGTTCCAGTTTCCACTACTCAAGGTAGCGAGAAGGGTCCACAGAAGTCCCACGTTCGCAAAATTTCAACTTCTGGTGCTCACCAACAACTGACGAATGAAACACACCCCAAGAGAAAATAGTCAACCCCGTCCCCTGCAATAACCTCACGCGCAACCCAACACCGCAATATGTCATATTCAGAAATTCACACTGAATGACATCTACCGTGAACACAAACACACAGACAATCCCTCCACAGGTTCAGAAGACTCACGACTGCAAAACTCGATGTTTCCCATGTCTGGGCTCATCCTGAAACGCAGCCATCACTATCCAGTTTTCCCTCTTGTGTAGACAGACACCTGGGCTCCTCATTACTTTATGTCGGATTGACTGCGTATGTGATGGTGTGTGTGTGTGCGCGCGCGAACCCCCTCGTGGGTGTGTGTGTGTGTGTGTGTACGTGTATGTGTGTGTGTGTCAGTGTGTGTGCGCATGCACTCCTGCGTTTGCACGGAGACTTTTCCTGAGATCACTGGCACACAAACAGAGCCCTCTTGCTGTGTTTGTTCCTCCCTTTGGATCTCCTGGTCCTCCCTTGCAGAGAAGTGAGTGTGCCAGTGTTCATGGACTCCTGAGGTGCCAGGTTCCTTGAAGAGAGGTTCAGCAGGGAGCTTTGCTGTTCAGGATGACGGTTGTTCATCCCACTCTTGTATTTTGATGGATGAATCACAAGCACGTTGGGAGGCAGGGTACATTCGACTTTTCTGACGTTGAAGTCAGGCTTGGTTTTGTTTTGCTCTTGGAGGAACTTCCAGTGGTCTAAGGTGCTTTCCTGAGTGGCTCTTTCCACCAAGTGCTCCTCCAAGTCGGGTACCTGGAGGCAGGGTTCTCTCTGGAGCTCTCCTTGCGTTGCTCGCCTGTCTTCGTGTTCAGCACCAAGGGCTCCTGGTTCCCTGCCTATTGACACACTCTCACTGCATCTTTCCAGTTGACTCTTCTGGATGTAAAAGAGGACATAGGCCTGTTGACTCAGGACAGAAGCGATGCTACAGGCAGTGACCTCGGCGTCATCCATTTTATACCACTGGCCTCCTGGAGCTTTGACATAAGAGAGGTAATGTCCGTTGTGACAACTCCACCCAGCATGGACCAGCACAGCATAGAGGACATAGACAAGAGGCCCTGTGCTCTGCTGAGACATGTATGGCTGCATGTCAAGGCACTCAGGGTATTGCACATTCTTGGCAAGTTTGTTGCCTGTGACATCGGAGAATCTCTTCAATACAAGGATGAGGACCTTGGCAGAAGTGTGTAGAGTGAACGTCTTGGAGGCAGGCGCCTTCTGGAGACAAAGACCACAATGATAGGCATTCTCTCCATTGAGTTCTTCGGGCTTCACCACCTGTTCCAAAGCTTGCTTCACACTCTGAGCTGCCTGGATATCCAGGGCAATGTCCAGGTAAGGGTCAAAGGTGTCCGAAACGCCCTGGCAGTGGAGACACTTGATTTGAGATCTCCAGCAGCCTCCAAATATCTGGTGGATGAGGGTGGTGTCCTCAGAGTCATGATCTACCTGCTTGTGCCCGGGAAGGCATGCCTTTTTCATGGCATCCACAATGAACATCAGAAATTCATGGGCATCTTCCTGCTTGCCTCGATGGAAGCCAGCAACCAATGCCTGTGAGGGCTGGATGACGTGGCCAGGACGGTGGAGGGCCCGTGTGATGTGAGCTTCCATCGTACACAGCATGCAGCACTTGTGATGATGACAAAGTTGAGAGTGCTCCCGGGACAGCATGTAGTTGGCAAGGGGTGGTGTGTATGTCAGGCACTGCAGGGAAGCATTCACATAGCAAGTATTTCCCATATTCTGGAGCCCAGCCCCCACCGCAGCAGGTCTCCTGCTACTGAGAGGAAGCTTCTCCCCAGGGGCAGGCTGTCTTGCCACAGGAGCCAAACCATCACAGAGGTCGACATGGGTCTCAGATGACAGTGGTGACTTCTCAGGTAGAGAAGTCCGCTGGATTTCAGCAAAAGCTGCATCTGGCCGAGAAGATGTGAGTTTTGAAAAGTGGTTGAACTGCCACTCACCTCCCAAGTGGAGTGAATCGGCCTCCATGTCGCCAGGAGCAAGGATCACAAGCTTTCTCTGCTGGGACCGCACGTTGCAGAAAGATGCTATCTCTTCCGAGAGAGTCTTCAAATGACACGCCATCTGGCCGCATCAGCCCTTATATAACTCAACCCCGCCTACCTCGAACACCCCACCCACCCATCAGGTACGCGGTCCACCAATCCAATATCAGCACTCAGTTAAAGAATGAATCATAGGGTGTGTCCCCTTGTATTCCCCAGGGAGTTCACTTGAAACTCCTGGGGAATGCGTTAGTTTACTTAAAACAGTGGTGTTTACTTAAAACAGTAAACTTAAGTGGTAGTTTACTTAAAATGCGTTAGTTTACTTAAAACATGCAGAATCATGCCCATGTGAGTGTTTCTTTGTGTTTGTTTATATTTCTGGGTGTGTGTGTGTTTGAGCTGCGATGTGCTTCTAACTATGTGCTTTTGGCAGATAGGATCATCCTTTCAGGCATTGAAGGACAGGAAGTCACACCTGTACTTTCTGACTTGAGAATCATCAATGAAGTACAGTTAATAACACGGTGTATTTGTTTCCTTAATATCAAAGAATAGATCCATGCAGTCTAATAAGTATTCTAGCAGTAACCTTTCCATGTTCAGCCTATTGATTCCGTGTTCGAGTGAAATGACTTACCAGTGGGGACCAAGACATGTCTTTGCAGGAAATGCTCTTGTGGAAGCTATATACCCAAATCATAAAGCATCAAGTGTTGGAAACATGCACTGAACCTAGACGAAATACTTAGTGCCCAAATTAGACTGTGAAAGACTTTCAGGAAATCATGCAATCACCGACATACCAATTGATGACATTCCCCGAATTTGTGATTGCAAGTAAAGAGAAATACTCATGACATTCTCTTTCCGGTGATTGAGGTCGTATGACCGCAATTTAAGAAATCATGAAATCAGAAGACTTGACTAATCACAATCTAATCCAACTAAAACCTTTGGTTCGTTTAAGAAAGGATGAATATAAAAACAACATATCACGCGGCATGGGAGATAATATTTTAATACGTATGTGATAATAGATCAACATTTGAGAGAGATGAAATAAATAGTTGTAAATCTGAGAATAGCATATAACCAGAATTAAACACTGTAAATGCCTGGGTGATGGGAATGAGTCCCTGTCTCAGGAAGAAACATAGAGATTTAAAAGCAGGGCGTCTAAAAGAGATTTGCATACCATTGTTAATACTGGCAGTTGTTTTAGTAAGAAAGGGAAAAATAAACCATTTGTCTTGGGGATTCTTGCATGTATTTTTCATCGTCTGAGATGTTGCTTCCAATTCCAGTGAAGCATTGTGTGGTGGACTTGCAGTTACCACATTTGGTGGAAAATGTCATGCTGATGAAGGTAGACTTGTTTCCCAAACTAAGAGGGACAGAATTTGGGTGTTTCTTTGGGACTTTGGGCTTTCTAGGAATAAAGATCCTGGCTCTAGGGATTTTCTTAAAATTTTTCAGATAATGAGAAAGAGAATAGAATTTGGGCCAGGCGCCAAGGCCTCGAGGTGTACAGAAGCATCCCCGGTCTCAGGGCCCATGAAATCAGGATGATTTTAGGGAGGATGGTGGAATGAGGAGAGTGTGACCTTTGGCCTCCTTTCTTTCCCTTTTCTTTTCATGGGTCAGGTGTGTTGAATCAGAAGGCTTCCCGGGCCCGATGAAATGAGTCCTGGGGGAGGAAAGAAGCGCTGCGTAGAGAGTTGCTCCACAGGGAGAAAGGAGCCACCATTTTCAGGAGAATGATCCCCAGAAGCATGAGCAGTCCAGATGCCGTGGCTTCACACAAGACGCTGGTGGGTGTTATGTCTGAAGCGGGGACCTGGGCGTCGGTGTTCTTTCATGCTCATAACTGATTTTCAGGTGAGCCCAATGGATCACCTGTCTGCCAGTCATGCTCATCACACTGTACTTTGCACACACGTCACACAGAGACACTGTTAATACGCGCATTTGTGTGCTTGAGCAGGGTTGCACCCAAGATTCTGTGGTTGTATGGAGCCCTGAGTTATGCCCTGGACATCTTTCCCCTCGGGTTGGTCAACTTGGATCGCTGTACCGAACGAGAAACGGAGCCTGAAATCCAATCAGCGAATACACAAAAGGAAGGGGCCATTTCCCACAATCATTTCCACTGCAACACCATCTCGGATGAACAAGTCTCACTGCAGGTCAGGGACTGTGCTTCAGAGATGCACCTTTCGCAGCTGGACGATTGACCCGGAATCTCCCAGACGCCATTTTGATGCACACCAAATGCGATTTATTTCAGTGCTTGCTGATTTTATTTTAGTTGAATACACACACGCTCCTGTGTCTGATTTCCTTTATTATCAATACGACTTACTTCCAAATGACTCACAAACCAGTGGGATGATTTTCTGCTTCAATTCATTGGAAATGGACACCATTCAATAGGCAAGTGTGTCTGTCTGTCTGTCTCCAGCATTCTGTGGGTTCCACCAAGGGCACAAGTCCTAGGGCGCCTGACGTCCATTCAACAAGTAATGTAAAAGAGGCGAGGCAGGTTCAAAAGAAGAACACCCTTCCTCTCTTCAAATGCGTTCCAGTTTCCACTACTCAAGGTAGCGAGAAGGGTCCACAGAAGTCCCACGTTCGCAAAATTTCAACTTCTGGTGCTCACCAACAACTGACGAATGAAACACACCCCAAGAGAAAATAGTCAACCCCGTCCCCTGCAATAACCTCACGCGCAACCCAACACCGCAATATGTCATATTCAGAAATTCACACTGAATGACATCTACCGTGAACACAAACACACAGACAATCCCTCCACAGGTTCAGAAGACTCACGACTGCAAAACTCGATGTTTCCCATGTCTGGGCTCATCCTGAAACGCAGCCATCACTATCCAGTTTTCCCTCTTGTGTAGACAGACACCTGGGCTCCTCATTACTTTATGTCGGATTGACTGCGTATGTGATGGTGTGTGTGTGTGCGCGCGCGAACCCCCTCGTGGGTGTGTGTGTGTGTGTGTGTACGTGTATGTGTGTGTGTGTCAGTGTGTGTGCGCATGCACTCCTGCGTTTGCACGGAGACTTTTCCTGAGATCACTGGCACACAAACAGAGCCCTCTTGCTGTGTTTGTTCCTCCCTTTGGATCTCCTGGTCCTCCCTTGCAGAGAAGTGAGTGTGCCAGTGTTCATGGACTCCTGAGGTGCCAGATTCCTTGAAGAGAGGTTCAGCAGGGAGCTTTGCTGTTCAGGATGACGGTTGTTCATCCCACTCTTGTATTTTGATGGATGAATCACAAGCACGTTGGGAGGCAGGGTACATTCGACTTTTCTGACGTTGAAGTCAGGCTTGGTTTTGTTTTGCTCTTGGAGGAACTTCCAGTGGTCTAAGGTGCTTTCCTGAGTGGCTCTTTCCACCAAGTGCTCCTCCAAGTCGGGTACCTGGAGGCAGGGTTCTCTCTGGAGCTCTCCTTGCGTTGCTCGCCTGTCTTCGTGTTCAGCACCAAGGGCTCCTGGTTCCCTGCCTATTGACACACTCTCACTGCATCTTTCCAGTTGACTCTTCTGGATGTAAAAGAGGACATAGGCCTGTTGACTCAGGACAGAAGCGATGCTACAGGCAGTGACCTCGGCGTCATCCATTTTATACCACTGGCCTCCTGGAGCTTTGACATAAGAGAGGTAATGTCCGTTGTGACAACTCCACCCAGCATGGACCAGCACAGCATAGAGGACATAGACAAGAGGCCCTGTGCTCTGCTGAGACATGTATGGCTGCATGTCAAGGCACTCAGGGTATTGCACATTCTTGGCAAGTTTGTTGCCTGTGACATCGGAGAATCTCTTCAATACAAGGATGAGGACCTTGGCAGAAGTGTGTAGAGTGAACGTCTTGGAGGCAGGCGCCTTCTGGAGACAAAGACCACAATGATAGGCATTCTCTCCATTGAGTTCTTCGGGCTTCACCACCTGTTCCAAAGCTTGCTTCACACTCTGAGCTGCCTGGATATCCAGGGCAATGTCCAGGTAAGGGTCAAAGGTGTCCGAAACGCCCTGGCAGTGGAGACACTTGATTTGAGATCTCCAGCAGCCTCCAAATATCTGGTGGATGAGGGTGGTGTCCTCAGAGTCATGATCTACCTGCTTGTGCCCGGGAAGGCATGCCTTTTTCATGGCATCCACAATGAACATCAGAAATTCATGGGCATCTTCCTGCTTGCCTCGATGGAAGCCAGCAACCAATGCCTGTGAGGGCTGGATGACGTGGCCAGGACGGTGGAGGGCCCGTGTGATGTGAGCTTCCATCGTACACAGCATGCAGCACTTGTGATGATGACAAAGTTGAGAGTGCTCCCGGGACAGCATGTAGTTGGCAAGGGGTGGTGTGTATGTCAGGCACTGCAGGGAAGCATTCACATAGCAAGTATTTCCCATATTCTGGAGCCCAGCCCCCACCGCAGCAGGTCTCCTGCTACTGAGAGGAAGCTTCTCCCCAGGGGCAGGCTGTCTTGCCACAGGAGCCAAACCATCACAGAGGTCGACATGGGTCTCAGATGACAGTGGTGACTTCTCAGGTAGAGAAGTCCGCTGGATTTCAGCAAAAGCTGCATCTGGCCGAGAAGATGTGAGTTTTGAAAAGTGGTTGAACTGCCACTCACCTCCCAAGTGGAGTGAATCGGCCTCCATGTCGCCAGGAGCAAGGATCACAAGCTTTCTCTGCTGGGACCGCACGTTGCAGAAAGATGCTATCTCTTCCGAGAGAGTCTTCAAATGACACGCCATCTGGCCGCATCAGCCCTTATATAACTCAACCCCGCCTACCTCGAACACCCCACCCACCCATCAGGTACGCGGTCCACCAATCCAATATCAGCACTCAGTTAAAGAATGAATCATAGGGTGTGTCCCCTTGTATTCCCCAGGGAGTTCACTTGAAACTCCTGGGGAATGCGTTAGTTTACTTAAAACAGTGGTGTTTACTTAAAACAGTAAACTTAAGTGGTAGTTTACTTAAAATGCGTTAGTTTACTTAAAACATGCAGAATCATGCCCATGTGAGTGTTTCTTTGTGTTTGTTTATATTTCTGGGTGTGTGTGTGTTTCAGCTGCGATGTGCTTCTAACTATGTGCTTTTGGCAGATAGGATCATCCTTTCAGGCATTGAAGGACAGGAAGTCACACCTGTACTTTCTGACTTGAGAATCATCAATGAAGTACAGTTAATAACACGGTGTATTTGTTTCCTTAATATCAAAGAATAGATCCATGCAGTCTAATAAGTATTCTAGCAGTAACCTTTCCATGTTCAGCCTATTGATTCCGTGTTCGAGTGAAATGACTTACCAGTGGGGACCAAGACATGTCTTTGCAGGAAATGCTCTTGTGGAAGCTATATACCCAAATCATAAAGCATCAAGTGTTGGAAACATGCACTGAACCTAGACGAAATACTTAGTGCCCAAATTAGACTGTGAAAGACTTTCAGGAAATCATGCAATCACCGACATACCAATTGATGACATTCCCCGAATTTGTGATTGCAAGTAAAGAGAAATACTCATGACATTCTCTTTCCGGTGATTGAGGTCGTATGACCGCAATTTAAGAAATCATGAAATCAGAAGACTTGACTAATCACAATCTAATCCAACTAAAACCTTTGGTTCGTTTAAGAAAGGATGAATATAAAAACAACATATCACGCGGCATGGGAGATAATATTTTAATACGTATGTGATAATAGATCAACATTTGAGAGAGATGAAATAAATAGTTGTAAATCTGAGAATAGCATATAACCAGAATTAAACACTGTAAATGCCTGGGTGATGGGAATGAGTCCCTGTCTCAGGAAGAAACATAGAGATTTAAAAGCAGGGCGTCTAAAAGAGATTTGCATACCATTGTTAATACTGGCAGTTGTTTTAGTAAGAAAGGGAAAAATAAACCATTTGTCTTGGGGATTCTTGCATGTATTTTTCATCGTCTGAGATGTTGCTTCCAATTCCAGTGAAGCATTGTGTGGTGGACTTGCAGTTACCACATTTGGTGGAAAATGTCATGCTGATGAAGGTAGACTTGTTTCCCAAACTAAGAGGGACAGAATTTGGGTGTTTCTTTGGGACTTTGGGCTTTCTAGGAATAAAGATCCTGGCTCTAGGGATTTTCTTAAAATTTTTCAGATAATGAGAAAGAGAATAGAATTTGGGCCAGGCGCCAAGGCCTCGAGGTGTACAGAAGCATCCCCGGTCTCAGGGCCCATGAAATCAGGATGATTTTAGGGAGGATGGTGGAATGAGGAGAGTGTGACCTTTGGCCTCCTTTCTTTCCCTTTTCTTTTCATGGGTCAGGTGTGTTGAATCAGAAGGCTTCCCGGGCCCGATGAAATGAGTCCTGGGGGAGGAAAGAAGCGCTGCGTAGAGAGTTGCTCCACAGGGAGAAAGGAGCCACCATTTTCAGGAGAATGATCCCCAGAAGCATGAGCAGTCCAGATGCCGTGGCTTCACACAAGACGCTGGTGGGTGTTATGTCTGAAGCGGGGACCTGGGCGTCGGTGTTCTTTCATGCTCATAACTGATTTTCAGGTGAGCCCAATGGATCACCTGTCTGCCAGTCATGCTCATCACACTGTACTTTGCACACACGTCACACAGAGACACTGTTAATACGCGCATTTGTGTGCTTGAGCAGGGTTGCACCCAAGATTCTGTGGTTGTATGGAGCCCTGAGTTATGCCCTGGACATCTTTCCCCTCGGGTTGGTCAACTTGGATCGCTGTACCGAACGAGAAACGGAGCCTGAAATCCAATCAGCGAATACACAAAAGGAAGGGGCCATTTCCCACAATCATTTCCACTGCAACACCATCTCGGATGAACAAGTCTCACTGCAGGTCAGGGACTGTGCTTCAGAGATGCACCTTTTGCAGCTGGACGATTGACCCGGAATCTCCCAGACGCCATTTTGATGCACACCAAATGCGATTTATTTCAGTGCTTGCTGATTTTATTTTAGTTGAATACACAGACGCTCCTGTGTCTGATTTCCTTTATTATCAATACGACTTACTTCCAAATGACTCACAAACCAGTGGGATGATTTTCTGCTTCAATTCATTGGAAATGGACACCATTCAATAGGCAAGTGTGTCTGTCTGTCTGTCTCCAGCATTCTGTGGGTTCCACCAAGGGCACAAGTCCTAGGGCGCCTGACGTCCATTCAACAAGTAATGTAAAAGAGGCGAGGCAGGTTCAAAAGAAGAACACCCTTCCTCTCTTCAAATGCGTTCCAGTTTCCACTACTCAAGGTAGCGAGAAGGGTCCACAGAAGTCCCACGTTCGCAAAATTTCAACTTCTGGTGCTCACCAACAACTGACGAATGAAACACACCCCAAGAGAAAATAGTCAACCCCGTCCCCTGCAATAACCTCACGCGCAACCCAACACCGCAATATGTCATATTCAGAAATTCACACTGAATGACATCTACCGTGAACACAAACACACAGACAATCCCTCCACAGGTTCAGAAGACTCACGACTGCAAAACTCGATGTTTCCCATGTCTGGGCTCATCCTGAAACGCAGCCATCACTATCCAGTTTTCCCTCTTGTGTAGACAGACACCTGGGCTCCTCATTACTTTATGTCGGATTGACTGCGTATGTGATGGTGTGTGTGTGTGCGCGCGCGAACCCCCTCGTGGGTGTGTGTGTGTGTGTGTGTACGTGTATGTGTGTGTGTGTCAGTGTGTGTGCGCATGCACTCCTGCGTTTGCACGGAGACTTTTCTTGAGATCACTGGCACACAAACAGAGCCCTCTTGCTGTGTTTGTTCCTCCCTTTGGATCTCCTGGTCCTCCCTTGCAGAGAAGTGAGTGTGCCAGTGTT
This sequence comes from Macaca fascicularis, assembly GCF_037993035.2. Lineage (NCBI taxonomy): Eukaryota > Metazoa > Chordata > Mammalia > Primates > Cercopithecidae > Macaca > Macaca fascicularis. The sequence continues at coordinate 40,240,979 of NC_088377.1, read as the reverse complement.
CATGGACTCCTGAGGTGCCAGGTTCCTTGAAGAGAGGTTCAGCAGGGAGCTTTGCTGTTCAGGATGACGGTTGTTCATCCCACTCTTGTATTTTGATGGATGAATCACAAGCACGTTGGGAGGCAGGGTACATTCGACTTTTCTGACGTTGAAGTCAGGCTTGGTTTTGTTTTGCTCTTGGAGGAACTTCCAGTGGTCTAAGGTGCTTTCCTGAGTGGCTCTTTCCACCAAGTGCTCCTCCAAGTCGGGTACCTGGAGGCAGGGTTCTCTCTGGAGCTCTCCTTGCGTTGCTCGCCTGTCTTCGTGTTCAGCACCAAGGGCTCCTGGTTCCCTGCCTATTGACACACTCTCACTGCATCTTTCCAGTTGACTCTTCTGGATGTAAAAGAGGACATAGGCCTGTTGACTCAGGACAGAAGCGATGCTACAGGCAGTGACCTCGGCGTCATCCATTTTATACCACTGGCCTCCTGGAGCTTTGACATAAGAGAGGTAATGTCCGTTGTGACAACTCCACCCAGCATGGACCAGCACAGCATAGAGGACATAGACAAGAGGTCCTGTGCTCTGCTGAGACATGTATGGCTGCATGTCAAGGCACTCAGGGTATTGCACATTCTTGGCAAGTTTGTTGCCTGTGACATCGGAGAATCTCTTCAATACAAGGATGAGGACCTTGGCAGAAGTGTGTAGAGTGAACGTCTTGGAGGCAGGCGCCTTCTGGAGACAAAGACCACAATGATAGACATTCTCTCCATTGAGTTCTTCGGGCTTCACCACCTGTTCCAAAGCTTGCTTCACACTCTGAGCTGCCTGGATATCCAGGGCAATGTCCAGGTAAGGGTCAAAGGTGTCCGAAACGCCCTGGCAGTGGAGACACTTGATTTGAGATCTCCAGCAGCCTCCAAATATCTGGTGGATGAGGGTGGTGTCCTCAGAGTCATGATCTACCTGCTTGTGCCCGGGAAGGCATGCCTTTTTCATGGCATCCACAATGAACATCAGAAATTCATGGGCATCTTCCTGCTTGCCTCGATGGAAGCCAGCAACCAATGCCTGTGAGGGCTGGATGACGTGGCCAGGACGGTGGAGGGCCCGTGTGATGTGAGCTTCCATCGTACACAGCATGCAGCACTTGTGATGATGACAAAGTTGAGAGTGCTCCCGGGACAGCATGTAGTTGGCAAGGGGTGGTGTGTATGTCAGGCACTGCAGGGAAGCATTCACATAGCAAGTATTTCCCATATTCTGGAGCCCAGCCCCCACCGCAGCAGGTCTCCTGCTACTGAGAGGAAGCTTCTCCCCAGGGGCAGGCTGTCTTGCCACAGGAGCCAAACCATCACAGAGGTCGACATGGGTCTCAGATGACAGTGGTGACTTCTCAGGTAGAGAAGTCCGCTGGATTTCAGCAAAAGCTGCATCTGGCCGAGAAGATGTGAGTTTTGAAAAGTGGTTGAACTGCCACTCACCTCCCAAGTGGAGTGAATCGGCCTCCATGTCGCCAGGAGCAAGGATCACAAGCTTTCTCTGCTGGGACCGCACGTTGCAGAAAGATGCTATCTCTTCCGAGAGAGTCTTCAAATGACACGCCATCTGGCCGCATCAGCCCTTATATAACTCAACCCCGCCTACCTCGAACACCCCACCCACCCATCAGGTACGCGGTCCACCAATCCAATATCAGCACTCAGTTAAAGAATGAATCATAGGGTGTGTCCCCTTGTATTCCCCAGGGAGTTCACTTGAAACTCCTGGGGAATGCGTTAGTTTACTTAAAACAGTGGTGTTTACTTAAAACAGTAAACTTAAGTGGTAGTTTACTTAAAATGCGTTAGTTTACTTAAAACATGCAGAATCATGCCCATGTGAGTGTTTCTTTGTGTTTGTTTATATTTCTGGGTGTGTGTGTGTTTGAGCTGCGATGTGCTTCTAACTATGTGCTTTTGGCAGATAGGATCATCCTTTCAGGCATTGAAGGACAGGAAGTCACACCTGTACTTTCTGACTTGAGAATCATCAATGAAGTACAGTTAATAACACGGTGTATTTGTTTCCTTAATATCAAAGAATAGATCCATGCAGTCTAATAAGTATTCTAGCAGTAACCTTTCCATGTTCAGCCTATTGATTCCGTGTTCGAGTGAAATGACTTACCAGTGGGGACCAAGACATGTCTTTGCAGGAAATGCTCTTGTGGAAGCTATATACCCAAATCATAAAGCATCAAGTGTTGGAAACATGCACTGAACCTAGACGAAATACTTAGTGCCCAAATTAGACTGTGAAAGACTTTCAGGAAATCATGCAATCACCGACATACCAATTGATGACATTCCCCGAATTTGTGATTGCAAGTAAAGAGAAATACTCATGACATTCTCTTTCCGGTGATTGAGGTCGTATGACCGCAATTTAAGAAATCATGAAATCAGAAGACTTGACTAATCACAATCTAATCCAACTAAAACCTTTGGTTCGTTTAAGAAAGGATGAATATAAAAACAACATATCACGCGGCATGGGAGATAATATTTTAATACGTATGTGATAATAGATCAACATTTGAGAGAGATGAAATAAATAGTTGTAAATCTGAGAATAGCATATAACCAGAATTAAACACTGTAAATGCCTGGGTGATGGGAATGAGTCCCTGTCTCAGGAAGAAACATAGAGATTTAAAAGCAGGGCGTCTAAAAGAGATTTGCATACCATTGTTAATACTGGCAGTTGTTTTAGTAAGAAAGGGAAAAATAAACCATTTGTCTTGGGGATTCTTGCATGTATTTTTCATCGTCTGAGATGTTGCTTCCAATTCCAGTGAAGCATTGTGTGGTGGACTTGCAGTTACCACATTTGGTGGAAAATGTCATGCTGATGAAGGTAGACTTGTTTCCCAAACTAAGAGGGACAGAATTTGGGTGTTTCTTTGGGACTTTGGGCTTTCTAGGAATAAAGATCCTGGCTCTAGGGATTTTCTTAAAATTTTTCAGATAATGAGAAAGAGAATAGAATTTGGGCCAGGCGCCAAGGCCTCGAGGTGTACAGAAGCATCCCCGGTCTCAGGGCCCATGAAATCAGGATGATTTTAGGGAGGATGGTGGAATGAGGAGAGTGTGACCTTTGGCCTCCTTTCTTTCCCTTTTCTTTTCATGGGTCAGGTGTGTTGAATCAGAAGGCTTCCCGGGCCCGATGAAATGAGTCCTGGGGGAGGAAAGAAGCGCTGCGTAGAGAGTTGCTCCACAGGGAGAAAGGAGCCACCATTTTCAGGAGAATGATCCCCAGAAGCATGAGCAGTCCAGATGCCGTGGCTTCACACAAGACGCTGGTGGGTGTTATGTCTGAAGCGGGGACCTGGGCGTCGGTGTTCTTTCATGCTCATAACTGATTTTCAGGTGAGCCCAATGGATCACCTGTCTGCCAGTCATGCTCATCACACTGTACTTTGCACACACGTCACACAGAGACACTGTTAATACGCGCATTTGTGTGCTTGAGCAGGGTTGCACCCAAGATTCTGTGGTTGTATGGAGCCCTGAGTTATGCCCTGGACATCTTTCCCCTCGGGTTGGTCAACTTGGATCGCTGTACCGAACGAGAAACGGAGCCTGAAATCCAATCAGCGAATACACAAAAGGAAGGGGCCATTTCCCACAATCATTTCCACTGCAACACCACCTCGGATGAACAAGTCTCACTGCAGGTCAGGGACTGTGCTTCAGAGATGCACCTTTCGCAGCTGGACGATTGACCCGGAATCTCCCAGACGCCATTTTGATGCACACCAAATGCGATTTATTTCAGTGCTTGCTGATTTTATTTTAGTTGAATACACAGACGCTCCTGTGTCTGATTTCCTTTATTATCAATACGACTTACTTCCAAATGACTCACAAACCAGTGGGATGATTTTCTGCTTCAATTCATTGGAAATGGACACCATTCAATAGGCAAGTGTGTCTGTCTGTCTGTCTCCAGCATTCTGTGGGTTCCACCAAGGGCACAAGTCCTAGGGCGCCTGACGTCCATTCAACAAGTAATGTAAAAGAGGCGAGGCAGGTTCAAAAGAAGAACACCCTTCCTCTCTTCAAATGCGTTCCAGTTTCCACTACTCAAGGTAGCGAGAAGGGTCCACAGAAGTCCCACGTTCGCAAAATTTCAACTTCTGGTGCTCACCAACAACTGACGAATGAAACACACCCCAAGAGAAAATAGTCAACCCCGTCCCCTGCAATAACCTCACGCGCAACCCAACACCGCAATATGTCATATTCAGAAATTCACACTGAATGACATCTACCGTGAACACAAACACACAGACAATCCCTCCACAGGTTCAGAAGACTCACGACTGCAAAACTCGATGTTTCCCATGTCTGGGCTCATCCTGAAACGCAGCCATCACTATCCAGTTTTCCCTCTTGTGTAGACAGACACCTGGGCTCCTCATTACTTTATGTCGGATTGACTGCGTATGTGATGGTGTGTGTGTGTGCGCGCGCGAACCCCCTCGTGGGTGTGTGTGTGTGTGTGTGTACGTGTATGTGTGTGTGTGTCAGTGTGTGTGCGCATGCACTCCTGCGTTTGCACGGAGACTTTTCCTGAGATCACTGGCACACAAACAGAGCCCTCTTGCTGTGTTTGTTCCTCCCTTTGGATCTCCTGGTCCTCCCTTGCAGAGAAGTGAGTGTGCCAGTGTTCATGGACTCCTGAGGTGCCAGGTTCCTTGAAGAGAGGTTCAGCAGGGAGCTTTGCTGTTCAGGATGACGGTTGTTCATCCCACTCTTGTATTTTGATGGATGAATCACAAGCACGTTGGGAGGCAGGGTACATTCGACTTTTCTGACGTTGAAGTCAGGCTTGGTTTTGTGTTGCTCTTGGAGGAACTTCCAGTGGTCTAAGGTGCTTTCCTGAGTGGCTCTTTCCACCAAGTGCTCCTCCAAGTCGGGTACCTGGAGGCAGGGTTCTCTCTGGAGCTCTCCTTGCGTTGCTCGCCTGTCTTCGTGTTCAGCACCAAGGGCTCCTGGTTCCCTGCCTATTGACACACTCTCACTGCATCTTTCCAGTTGACTCTTCTGGATGTAAAAGAGGACATAGGCCTGTTGACTCAGGACAGAAGCGATGCTACAGGCAGTGACCTCGGCGTCATCCATTTTATACCACTGGCCTCCTGGAGCTTTGACATAAGAGAGGTAATGTCCGTTGTGACAACTCCACCCAGCATGGACCAGCACAGCATAGAGGACATAGACAAGAGGCCCTGTGCTCTGCTGAGACATGTATGGCTGCATGTCAAGGCACTCAGGGTATTGCACATTCTTGGCAAGTTTGTTGCCTGTGACATCGGAGAATCTCTTCAATACAAGGATGAGGACCTTGGCAGAAGTGTGTAGAGTGAACGTCTTGGAGGCAGGCGCCTTCTGGAGACAAAGACCACAATGATAGGCATTCTCTCCATTGAGTTCTTCGGGCTTCACCACCTGTTCCAAAGCTTGCTTCACACTCTGAGCTGCCTGGATATCCAGGGCAATGTCCAGGTAAGGGTCAAAGGTGTCCGAAACGCCCTGGCAGTGGAGACACTTGATTTGAGATCTCCAGCAGCCTCCAAATATCTGGTGGATGAGGGTGGTGTCCTCAGAGTCATGATCTACCTGCTTGTGCCCGGGAAGGCATGCCTTTTTCATGGCATCCACAATGAACATCAGAAATTCATGGGCATCTTCCTGCTTGCCTCGATGGAAGCCAGCAACCAATGCCTGTGAGGGCTGGATGACGTGGCCAGGACGGTGGAGGGCCCGTGTGATGTGAGCTTCCATCGTACACAGCATGCAGCACTTGTGATGATGACAAAGTTGAGAGTGCTCCCGGGACAGCATGTAGTTGGCAAGGGGTGGTGTGTATGTCAGGCACTGCAGGGAAGCATTCACATAGCAAGTATTTCCCATATTCTGGAGCCCAGCCCCCACCGCAGCAGGTCTCCTGCTACTGAGAGGAAGCTTCTCCCCAGGGGCAGGCTGTCTTGCCACAGGAGCCAAACCATCACAGAGGTCGACATGGGTCTCAGATGACAGTGGTGACTTCTCAGGTAGAGAAGTCCGCTGGATTTCAGCAAAAGCTGCATCTGGCCGAGAAGATGTGAGTTTTGAAAAGTGGTTGAACTGCCACTCACCTCCCAAGTGGAGTGAATCGGCCTCCATGTCGCCAGGAGCAAGGATCACAAGCTTTCTCTGCTGGGACCGCACGTTGCAGAAAGATGCTATCTCTTCCGAGAGAGTCTTCAAATGACACGCCATCTGGCCGCATCAGCCCTTATATAACTCAACCCCGCCTACCTCGAACACCCCACCCACCCATCAGGTACGCGGTCCACCAATCCAATATCAGCACTCAGTTAAAGAATGAATCATAGGGTGTGTCCCCTTGTATTCCCCAGGGAGTTCACTTGAAACTCCTGGGGAATGCGTTAGTTTACTTAAAACAGTGGTGTTTACTTAAAACAGTAAACTTAAGTGGTAGTTTACTTAAAATGCGTTAGTTTACTTAAAACATGCAGAATCATGCCCATGTGAGTGTTTCTTTGTGTTTGTTTATATTTCTGGGTGTGTGTGTGTTTGAGCTGCGATGTGCTTCTAACTATGTGCTTTTGGCAGATAGGATCATCCTTTCAGGCATTGAAGGACAGGAAGTCACACCTGTACTTTCTGACTTGAGAATCATCAATGAAGTACAGTTAATAACACGGTGTATTTGTTTCCTTAATATCAAAGAATAGATCCATGCAGTCTAATAAGTATTCTAGCAGTAACCTTTCCATGTTCAGCCTATTGATTCCGTGTTCGAGTGAAATGACTTACCAGTGGGGACCAAGACATGTCTTTGCAGGAAATGCTCTTGTGGAAGCTATATACCCAAATCATAAAGCATCAAGTGTTGGAAACATGCACTGAACCTAGACGAAATACTTAGTGCCCAAATTAGACTGTGAAAGACTTTCAGGAAATCATGCAATCACCGACATACCAATTGATGACATTCCCCGAATTTGTGATTGCAAGTAAAGAGAAATACTCATGACATTCTCTTTCCAGTGATTGAGGTCGTATGACCGCAATTTAAGAAATCATGAAATCAGAAGACTTGACTAATCACAATCTAATCCAACTAAAACCTTTGGTTCGTTTAAGAAAGGATGAATATAAAAACAACATATCACGCGGCATGGGAGATAATATTTTAATACGTATGTGATAATAGATCAACATTTGAGAGAGATGAAATAAATAGTTGTAAATCTGAGAATAGCATATAACCAGAATTAAACACTGTAAATGCCTGGGTGATGGGAATGAGTCCCTGTCTCAGGAAGAAACATAGAGATTTAAAAGCAGGGCGTCTAAAAGAGATTTGCATACCATTGTTAATACTGGCAGTTGTTTTAGTAAGAAAGGGAAAAATAAACCATTTGTCTTGGGGATTCTTGCATGTATTTTTCATCGTCTGAGATGTTGCTTCCAATTCCAGTGAAGCATTGTGTGGTGGACTTGCAGTTACCACATTTGGTGGAAAATGTCATGCTGATGAAGGTAGACTTGTTTCCCAAACTAAGAGGGACAGAATTTGGGTGTTTCTTTGGGACTTTGGGCTTTCTAGGAATAAAGATCCTGGCTCTAGGGATTTTCTTAAAATTTTTCAGATAATGAGAAAGAGAATAGAATTTGGGCCAGGCGCCAAGGCCTCGAGGTGTACAGAAGCATCCCCGGTCTCAGGGCCCATGAAATCAGGATGATTTTAGGGAGGATGGTGGAATGAGGAGAGTGTGACCTTTGGCCTCCTTTCTTTCCCTTTTCTTTTCATGGGTCAGGTGTGTTGAATCAGAAGGCTTCCCGGGCCCGATGAAATGAGTCCTGGGGGAGGAAAGAAGCGCTGCGTAGAGAGTTGCTCCACAGGGAGAAAGGAGCCACCATTTTCAGGAGAATGATCCCCAGAAGCATGAGCAGTCCAGATGCCGTGGCTTCACACAAGACGCTGGTGGGTGTTATGTCTGAAGCGGGGACCTGGGCGTCGGTGTTCTTTCATGCTCATAACTGATTTTCAGGTGAGCCCAATGGATCACCTGTCTGCCAGTCATGCTCATCACACTGTACTTTGCACACACGTCACACAGAGACACTGTTAATACGCGCATTTGTGTGCTTGAGCAGGGTTGCACCCAAGATTCTGTGGTTGTATGGAGCCCTGAGTTATGCCCTGGACATCTTTCCCCTCGGGTTGGTCAACTTGGATCGCTGTACCGAACGAGAAACGGAGCCTGAAATCCAATCAGCGAATACACAAAAGGAAGGGGCCATTTCCCACAATCATTTCCACTGCAACACCACCTCGGATGAACAAGTCTCACTGCAGGTCAGGGACTGTGCTTCAGAGATGCACCTTTCGCAGCTGGACGATTGACCCGGAATCTCCCAGACGCCATTTTGATGCACACCAAATGCGATTTATTTCAGTGCTTGCTGATTTTATTTTAGTTGAATACACAGACGCTCCTGTGTCTGATTTCCTTTATTATCAATACGACTTACTTCCAAATGACTCACAAACCAGTGGGATGATTTTCTGCTTCAATTCATTGGAAATGGACACCATTCAATAGGCAAGTGTGTCTGTCTGTCTGTCTCCAGCATTCTGTGGGTTCCACCAAGGGCACAAGTCCTAGGGCGCCTGACGTCCATTCAACAAGTAATGTAAAAGAGGCGAGGCAGGTTCAAAAGAAGAACACCCTTCCTCTCTTCAAATGCGTTCCAGTTTCCACTACTCAAGGTAGCGAGAAGGGTCCACAGAAGTCCCACGTTCGCAAAATTTCAACTTCTGGTGCTCACCAACAACTGACGAATGAAACACACCCCAAGAGAAAATAGTCAACCCCGTCCCCTGCAATAACCTCACGCGCAACCCAACACCGCAATATGTCATATTCAGAAATTCACACTGAATGACATCTACCGTGAACACAAACACACAGACAATCCCTCCACAGGTTCAGAAGACTCACGACTGCAAAACTCGATGTTTCCCATGTCTGGGCTCATCCTGAAACGCAGCCATCACTATCCAGTTTTCCCTCTTGTGTAGACAGACACCTGGGCTCCTCATTACTTTATGTCGGATTGACTGCGTATGTGATGGTGTGTGTGTGTGCGCGCGCGAACCCCCTCGTGGGTGTGTGTGTGTGTGTGTGTACGTGTATGTGTGTGTGTGTCAGTGTGTGTGCGCATGCACTCCTGCGTTTGCACGGAGACTTTTCCTGAGATCACTGGCACACAAACAGAGCCCTCTTGCTGTGTTTGTTCCTCCCTTTGGATCTCCTGGTCCTCCCTTGCAGAGAAGTGAGTGTGCCAGTGTTCATGGACTCCTGAGGTGCCAGGTTCCTTGAAGAGAGGTTCAGCAGGGAGCTTTGCTGTTCAGGATGACGGTTGTTCATCCCACTCTTGTATTTTGATGGATGAATCACAAGCACGTTGGGAGGCAGGGTACATTCGACTTTTCTGACGTTGAAGTCAGGCTTGGTTTTGTGTTGCTCTTGGAGGAACTTCCAGTGGTCTAAGGTGCTTTCCTGAGTGGCTCTTTCCACCAAGTGCTCCTCCAAGTCGGGTACCTGGAGGCAGGGTTCTCTCTGGAGCTCTCCTTGCGTTGCTCGCCTGTCTTCGTGTTCAGCACCAAGGGCTCCTGGTTCCCTGCCTATTGACACACTCTCACTGCATCTTTCCAGTTGACTCTTCTGGATGTAAAAGAGGACATAGGCCTGTTGACTCAGGACAGAAGCGATGCTACAGGCAGTGACCTCGGCGTCATCCATTTTATACCACTGGCCTCCTGGAGCTTTGACATAAGAGAGGTAATGTCCGTTGTGACAACTCCACCCAGCATGGACCAGCACAGCATAGAGGACATAGACAAGAGGCCCTGTGCTCTGCTGAGACATGTATGGCTGCATGTCAAGGCACTCAGGGTATTGCACATTCTTGGCAAGTTTGTTGCCTGTGACATCGGAGAATCTCTTCAATACAAGGATGAGGACCTTGGCAGAAGTGTGTAGAGTGAACGTCTTGGAGGCAGGCGCCTTCTGGAGACAAAGACCACAATGATAGGCATTCTCTCCATTGAGTTCTTCGGGCTTCACCACCTGTTCCAAAGCTTGCTTCACACTCTGAGCTGCCTGGATATCCAGGGCAATGTCCAGGTAAGGGTCAAAGGTGTCCGAAACGCCCTGGCAGTGGAGACACTTGATTTGAGATCTCCAGCAGCCTCCAAATATCTGGTGGATGAGGGTGGTGTCCTCAGAGTCATGATCTACCTGCTTGTGCCCGGGAAGGCATGCCTTTTTCATGGCATCCACAATGAACATCAGAAATTCATGGGCATCTTCCTGCTTGCCTCGATGGAAGCCAGCAACCAATGCCTGTGAGGGCTGGATGACGTGGCCAGGACGGTGGAGGGCCCGTGTGATGTGAGCTTCCATCGTACACAGCATGCAGCACTTGTGATGATGACAAAGTTGAGAGTGCTCCCGGGACAGCATGTAGTTGGCAAGGGGTGGTGTGTATGTCAGGCACTGCAGGGAAGCATTCACATAGCAAGTATTTCCCATATTCTGGAGCCCAGCCCCCACCGCAGCAGGTCTCCTGCTACTGAGAGGAAGCTTCTCCCCAGGGGCAGGCTGTCTTGCCACAGGAGCCAAACCATCACAGAGGTCGACATGGGTCTCAGATGACAGTGGTGACTTCTCAGGTAGAGAAGTCCGCTGGATTTCAGCAAAAGCTGCATCTGGCCGAGAAGATGTGAGTTTTGAAAAGTGGTTGAACTGCCACTCACCTCCCAAGTGGAGTGAATCGGCCTCCATGTCGCCAGGAGCAAGGATCACAAGCTTTCTCTGCTGGGACCGCACGTTGCAGAAAGATGCTATCTCTTCCGAGAGAGTCTTCAAATGACACGCCATCTGGCCGCATCAGCCCTTATATAACTCAACCCCGCCTACCTCGAACACCCCACCCACCCATCAGGTACGCGGTCCACCAATCCAATATCAGCACTCAGTTAAAGAATGAATCATAGGGTGTGTCCCCTTGTATTCCCCAGGGAGTTCACTTGAAACTCCTGGGGAATGCGTTAGTTTACTTAAAACAGTGGTGTTTACTTAAAACAGTAAACTTAAGTGGTAGTTTACTTAAAATGCGTTAGTTTACTTAAAACATGCAGAATCATGCCCATGTGAGTGTTTCTTTGTGTTTGTTTATATTTCTGGGTGTGTGTGTGTTTGAGCTGCGATGTGCTTCTAACTATGTGCTTTTGGCAGATAGGATCATCCTTTCAGGCATTGAAGGACAGGAAGTCACACCTGTACTTTCTGACTTGAGAATCATCAATGAAGTACAGTTAATAACACGGTGTATTTGTTTCCTTAATATCAAAGAATAGATCCATGCAGTCTAATAAGTATTCTAGCAGTAACCTTTCCATGTTCAGCCTATTGATTCCGTGTTCGAGTGAAATGACTTACCAGTGGGGACCAAGACATGTCTTTGCAGGAAATGCTCTTGTGGAAGCTATATACCCAAATCATAAAGCATCAAGTGTTGGAAACATGCACTGAACCTAGACGAAATACTTAGTGCCCAAATTAGACTGTGAAAGACTTTCAGGAAATCATGCAATCACCGACATACCAATTGATGACATTCCCCGAATTTGTGATTGCAAGTAAAGAGAAATACTCATGACATTCTCTTTCCAGTGATTGAGGTCGTATGACCGCAATTTAAGAAATCATGAAATCAGAAGACTTGACTAATCACAATCTAATCCAACTAAAACCTTTGGTTCGTTTAAGAAAGGATGAATATAAAAACAACATATCACGCGGCATGGGAGATAATATTTTAATACGTATGTGATAATAGATCAACATTTGAGAGAGATGAAATAAATAGTTGTAAATCTGAGAATAGCATATAACCAGAATTAAACACTGTAAATGCCTGGGTGATGGGAATGAGTCCCTGTCTCAGGAAGAAACATAGAGATTTAAAAGCAGGGCGTCTAAAAGAGATTTGCATACCATTGTTAATACTGGCAGTTGTTTTAGTAAGAAAGGGAAAAATAAACCATTTGTCTTAGGGATTCTTGCATGTATTTTTCATCGTCTGAGATGTTGCTTCCAATTCCAGTGAAGCATTGTGTGGTGGACTTGCAGTTACCACATTTGGTGGAAAATGTCATGCTGATGAAGGTAGACTTGTTTCCCAAACTAAGAGGGACAGAATTTGGGTGTTTCTTTGGGACTTTGGGCTTTCTAGGAATAAAGATCCTGGCTCTAGGGATTTTCTTAAAATTTTTCAGATAATGAGAAAGAGAATAGAATTTGGGCCAGGCGCCAAGGCCTCGAGGTGTACAGAAGCATCCCCGGTCTCAGGGCCCATGAAATCAGGATGATTTTAGGGAGGATGGTGGAATGAGGAGAGTGTGACCTTTGGCCTCCTTTCTTTCCCTTTTCTTTTCATGGGTCAGGTGTGTTGAATCAGAAGGCTTCCCGGGCCCGATGAAATGAGTCCTGGGGGAGGAAAGAAGCGCTGCGTAGAGAGTTGCTCCACAGGGAGAAAGGAGCCACCATTTTCAGGAGAATGATCCCCAGAAGCATGAGCAGTCCAGATGCCGTGGCTTCACACAAGACGCTGGTGGGTGTTATGTCTGAAGCGGGGACCTGGGCGTCGGTGTTCTTTCATGCTCATAACTGATTTTCAGGTGAGCCCAATGGATCACCTGTCTGCCAGTCATGCTCATCACACTGTACTTTGCACACACGTCACACAGAGACACTGTTAATACGCGCATTTGTGTGCTTGAGCAGGGTTGCACCCAAGATTCTGTGGTTGTATGGAGCCCTGAGTTATGCCCTGGACATCTTTCCCCTCGGGTTGGTCAACTTGGATCGCTGTACCGAACGAGAAACGGAGCCTGAAATCCAATCAGCGAATACACAAAAGGAAGGGGCCATTTCCCACAATCATTTCCACTGCAACACCACCTCGGATGAACAAGTCTCACTGCAGGTCAGGGACTGTGCTTCAGAGATGCACCTTTCGCAGCTGGACGATTGACCCGGAATCTCCCAGACGCCATTTTGATGCACACCAAATGCGATTTATTTCAGTGCTTGCTGATTTTATTTTAGTTGAATACACAGACGCTCCTGTGTCTGATTTCCTTTATTATCAATACGACTTACTTCCAAATGACTCACAAACCAGTGGGATGATTTTCTGCTTCAATTCATTGGAAATGGACACCATTCAATAGGCAAGTGTGTCTGTCTGTCTGTCTCCAGCATTCTGTGGGTTCCACCAAGGGCACAAGTCCTAGGGCGCCTGACGTCCATTCAACAAGTAATGTAAAAGAGGCGAGGCAGGTTCAAAAGAAGAACACCCTTCCTCTCTTCAAATGCGTTCCAGTTTCCACTACTCAAGGTAGCGAGAAGGGTCCACAGAAGTCCCACGTTCGCAAAATTTCAACTTCTGGTGCTCACCAACAACTGACGAATGAAACACACCCCAAGAGAAAATAGTCAACCCCGTCCCCTGCAATAACCTCACGCGCAACCCAACACCGCAATATGTCATATTCAGAAATTCACACTGAATGACATCTACCGTGAACACAAACACACAGACAATCCCTCCACAGGTTCAGAAGACTCACGACTGCAAAACTCGATGTTTCCCATGTCTGGGCTCATCCTGAAACGCAGCCATCACTATCCAGTTTTCCCTCTTGTGTAGACAGACACCTGGGCTCCTCATTACTTTATGTCGGATTGACTGCGTATGTGATGGTGTGTGTGTGTGCGCGCGCGAACCCCCTCGTGGGTGTGTGTGTGTGTGTGTGTACGTGTATGTGTGTGTGTGTCAGTGTGTGTGCGCATGCACTCCTGCGTTTGCACGGAGACTTTTCCTGAGATCACTGGCACACAAACAGAGCCCTCTTGCTGTGTTTGTTCCTCCCTTTGGATCTCCTGGTCCTCCCTTGCAGAGAAGTGAGTGTGCCAGTGTTCATGGACTCCTGAGGTGCCAGGTTCCTTGAAGAGAGGTTCAGCAGGGAGCTTTGCTGTTCAGGATGACGGTTGTTCATCCCACTCTTGTATTTTGATGGATGAATCACAAGCACGTTGGGAGGCAGGGTACATTCGACTTTTCTGACGTTGAAGTCAGGCTTGGTTTTGTTTTGCTCTTGGAGGAACTTCCAGTGGTCTAAGGTGCTTTCCTGAGTGGCTCTTTCCACCAAGTGCTCCTCCAAGTCGGGTACCTGGAGGCAGGGTTCTCTCTGGAGCTCTCCTTGCGTTGCTCGCCTGTCTTCGTGTTCAGCACCAAGGGCTCCTGGTTCCCTGCCTATTGACACACTCTCACTGCATCTTTCCAGTTGACTCTTCTGGATGTAAAAGAGGACATAGGCCTGTTGACTCAGGACAGAAGCGATGCTACAGGCAGTGACCTCGGCGTCATCCATTTTATACCACTGGCCTCCTGGAGCTTTGACATAAGAGAGGTAATGTCCGTTGTGACAACTCCACCCAGCATGGACCAGCACAGCATAGAGGACATAGACAAGAGGCCCTGTGCTCTGCTGAGACATGTATGGCTGCATGTCAAGGCACTCAGGGTATTGCACATTCTTGGCAAGTTTGTTGCCTGTGACATCGGAGAATCTCTTCAATACAAGGATGAGGACCTTGGCAGAAGTGTGTAGAGTGAACGTCTTGGAGGCAGGCGCCTTCTGGAGACAAAGACCACAATGATAGGCATTCTCTCCATTGAGTTCTTCGGGCTTCACCACCTGTTCCAAAGCTTGCTTCACACTCTGAGCTGCCTGGATATCCAGGGCAATGTCCAGGTAAGGGTCAAAGGTGTCCGAAACGCCCTGGCAGTGGAGACACTTGATTTGAGATCTCCAGCAGCCTCCAAATATCTGGTGGATGAGGGTGGTGTCCTCAGAGTCATGATCTACCTGCTTGTGCCCGGGAAGGCATGCCTTTTTCATGGCATCCACAATGAACATCAGAAATTCATGGGCATCTTCCTGCTTGCCTCGATGGAAGCCAGCAACCAATGCCTGTGAGGGCTGGATGACGTGGCCAGGACGGTGGAGGGCCCGTGTGATGTGAGCTTCCATCGTACACAGCATGCAGCACTTGTGATGATGACAAAGTTGAGAGTGCTCCCGGGACAGCATGTAGTTGGCAAGGGGTGGTGTGTATGTCAGGCACTGCAGGGAAGCATTCACATAGCAAGTATTTCCCATATTCTGGAGCCCAGCCCCCACCGCAGCAGGTCTCCTGCTACTGAGAGGAAGCTTCTCCCCAGGGGCAGGCTGTCTTGCCACAGGAGCCAAACCATCACAGAGGTCGACATGGGTCTCAGATGACAGTGGTGACTTCTCAGGTAGAGAAGTCCGCTGGATTTCAGCAAAAGCTGCATCTGGCCGAGAAGATGTGAGTTTTGAAAAGTGGTTGAACTGCCACTCACCTCCCAAGTGGAGTGAATCGGCCTCCATGTCGCCAGGAGCAAGGATCACAAGCTTTCTCTGCTGGGACCGCACGTTGCAGAAAGATGCTATCTCTTCCGAGAGAGTCTTCAAATGACACGCCATCTGGCCGCATCAGCCCTTATATAACTCAACCCCGCCTACCTCGAACACCCCACCCACCCATCAGGTACGCGGTCCACCAATCCAATATCAGCACTCAGTTAAAGAATGAATCATAGGGTGTGTCCCCTTGTATTCCCCAGGGAGTTCACTTGAAACTCCTGGGGAATGCGTTAGTTTACTTAAAACAGTGGTGTTTACTTAAAACAGTAAACTTAAGTGGTAGTTTACTTAAAATGCGTTAGTTTACTTAAAACATGCAGAATCATGCCCATGTGAGTGTTTCTTTGTGTTTGTTTATATTTCTGGGTGTGTGTGTGTTTGAGCTGCGATGTGCTTCTAACTATGTGCTTTTGGCAGATAGGATCATCCTTTCAGGCATTGAAGGACAGGAAGTCACACCTGTACTTTCTGACTTGAGAATCATCAATGAAGTACAGTTAATAACACGGTGTATTTGTTTCCTTAATATCAAAGAATAGATCCATGCAGTCTAATAAGTATTCTAGCAGTAACCTTTCCATGTTCAGCCTATTGATTCCGTGTTCGAGTGAAATGACTTACCAGTGGGGACCAAGACATGTCTTTGCAGGAAATGCTCTTGTGGAAGCTATATACCCAAATCATAAAGCATCAAGTGTTGGAAACATGCACTGAACCTAGACGAAATACTTAGTGCCCAAATTAGACTGTGAAAGACTTTCAGGAAATCATGCAATCACCGACATACCAATTGATGACATTCCCCGAATTTGTGATTGCAAGTAAAGAGAAATACTCATGACATTCTCTTTCCAGTGATTGAGGTCGTATGACCGCAATTTAAGAAATCATGAAATCAGAAGACTTGACTAATCACAATCTAATCCAACTAAAACCTTTGGTTCGTTTAAGAAAGGATGAATATAAAAACAACATATCACGCGGCATGGGAGATAATATTTTAATACGTATGTGATAATAGATCAACATTTGAGAGAGATGAAATAAATAGTTGTAAATCTGAGAATAGCATATAACCAGAATTAAACACTGTAAATGCCTGGGTGATGGGAATGAGTCCCTGTCTCAGGAAGAAACATAGAGATTTAAAAGCAGGGCGTCTAAAAGAGATTTGCATACCATTGTTAATACTGGCAGTTGTTTTAGTAAGAAAGGGAAAAATAAACCATTTGTCTTGGGGATTCTTGCATGTATTTTTCATCGTCTGAGATGTTGCTTCCAATTCCAGTGAAGCATTGTGTGGTGGACTTGCAGTTACCACATTTGGTGGAAAATGTCATGCTGATGAAGGTAGACTTGTTTCCCAAACTAAGAGGGACAGAATTTGGGTGTTTCTTTGGGACTTTGGGCTTTCTAGGAATAAAGATCCTGGCTCTAGGGATTTTCTTAAAATTTTTCAGATAATGAGAAAGAGAATAGAATTTGGGCCAGGCGCCAAGGCCTCGAGGTGTACAGAAGCATCCCCGGTCTCAGGGCCCATGAAATCAGGATGATTTTAGGGAGGATGGTGGAATGAGGAGAGTGTGACCTTTGGCCTCCTTTCTTTCCCTTTTCTTTTCATGGGTCAGGTGTGTTGAATCAGAAGGCTTCCCGGGCCCGATGAAATGAGTCCTGGGGGAGGAAAGAAGCGCTGCGTAGAGAGTTGCTCCACAGGGAGAAAGGAGCCACCATTTTCAGGAGAATGATCCCCAGAAGCATGAGCAGTCCAGATGCCGTGGCTTCACACAAGACGCTGGTGGGTGTTATGTCTGAAGCGGGGACCTGGGCGTCGGTGTTCTTTCATGCTCATAACTGATTTTCAGGTGAGCCCAATGGATCACCTGTCTGCCAGTCATGCTCATCACACTGTACTTTGCACACACGTCACACAGAGACACTGTTAATACGCGCATTTGTGTGCTTGAGCAGGGTTGCACCCAAGATTCTGTGGTTGTATGGAGCCCTGAGTTATGCCCTGGACATCTTTCCCCTCGGGTTGGTCAACTTGGATCGCTGTACCGAACGAGAAACGGAGCCTGAAATCCAATCAGCGAATACACAAAAGGAAGGGGCCATTTCCCACAATCATTTCCACTGCAACACCACCTCGGATGAACAAGTCTCACTGCAGGTCAGGGACTGTGCTTCAGAGATGCACCTTTCGCAGCTGGACGATTGACCCGGAATCTCCCAGACGCCATTTTGATGCACACCAAATGCGATTTATTTCAGTGCTTGCTGATTTTATTTTAGTTGAATACACAGACGCTCCTGTGTCTGATTTCCTTTATTATCAATACGACTTACTTCCAAATGACTCACAAACCAGTGGGATGATTTTCTGCTTCAATTCATTGGAAATGGACACCATTCAATAGGCAAGTGTGTCTGTCTGTCTGTCTCCAGCATTCTGTGGGTTCCACCAAGGGCACAAGTCCTAGGGCGCCTGACGTCCATTCAACAAGTAATGTAAAAGAGGCGAGGCAGGTTCAAAAGAAGAACACCCTTCCTCTCTTCAAATGCGTTCCAGTTTCCACTACTCAAGGTAGCGAGAAGGGTCCACAGAAGTCCCACGTTCGCAAAATTTCAACTTCTGGTGCTCACCAACAACTGACGAATGAAACACACCCCAAGAGAAAATAGTCAACCCCGTCCCCTGCAATAACCTCACGCGCAACCCAACACCGCAATATGTCATATTCAGAAATTCACACTGAATGACATCTACCGTGAACACAAACACACAGACAATCCCTCCACAGGTTCAGAAGACTCACGACTGCAAAACTCGATGTTTCCCATGTCTGGGCTCATCCTGAAACGCAGCCATCACTATCCAGTTTTCCCTCTTGTGTAGACAGACACCTGGGCTCCTCATTACTTTATGTCGGATTGACTGCGTATGTGATGGTGTGTGTGTGTGCGCGCGCGAACCCCCTCGTGGGTGTGTGTGTGTGTGTGTGTACGTGTATGTGTGTGTGTGTCAGTGTGTGTGCGCATGCACTCCTGCGTTTGCACGGAGACTTTTCCTGAGATCACTGGCACACAAACAGAGCCCTCTTGCTGTGTTTGTTCCTCCCTTTGGATCTCCTGGTCCTCCCTTGCAGAGAAGTGAGTGTGCCAGTGTTCATGGACTCCTGAGGTGCCAGGTTCCTTGAAGAGAGGTTCAGCAGGGAGCTTTGCTGTTCAGGATGACGGTTGTTCATCCCACTCTTGTATTTTGATGGATGAATCACAAGCACGTTGGGAGGCAGGGTACATTCGACTTTTCTGACGTTGAAGTCAGGCTTGGTTTTGTTTTGCTCTTGGAGGAACTTCCAGTGGTCTAAGGTGCTTTCCTGAGTGGCTCTTTCCACCAAGTGCTCCTCCAAGTCGGGTACCTGGAGGCAGGGTTCTCTCTGGAGCTCTCCTTGCGTTGCTCGCCTGTCTTCGTGTTCAGCACCAAGGGCTCCTGGTTCCCTGCCTATTGACACACTCTCACTGCATCTTTCCAGTTGACTCTTCTGGATGTAAAAGAGGACATAGGCCTGTTGACTCAGGACAGAAGCGATGCTACAGGCAGTGACCTCGGCGTCATCCATTTTATACCACTGGCCTCCTGGAGCTTTGACATAAGAGAGGTAATGTCCGTTGTGACAACTCCACCCAGCATGGACCAGCACAGCATAGAGGACATAGACAAGAGGCCCTGTGCTCTGCTGAGACATGTATGGCTGCATGTCAAGGCACTCAGGGTATTGCACATTCTTGGCAAGTTTGTTGCCTGTGACATCGGAGAATCTCTTCAATACAAGGATGAGGACCTTGGCAGAAGTGTGTAGAGTGAACGTCTTGGAGGCAGGCGCCTTCTGGAGACAAAGACCACAATGATAGGCATTCTCTCCATTGAGTTCTTCGGGCTTCACCACCTGTTCCAAAGCTTGCTTCACACTCTGAGCTGCCTGGATATCCAGGGCAATGTCCAGGTAAGGGTCAAAGGTGTCCGAAACGCCCTGGCAGTGGAGACACTTGATTTGAGATCTCCAGCAGCCTCCAAATATCTGGTGGATGAGGGTGGTGTCCTCAGAGTCATGATCTACCTGCTTGTGCCCGGGAAGGCATGCCTTTTTCATGGCATCCACAATGAACATCAGAAATTCATGGGCATCTTCCTGCTTGCCTCGATGGAAGCCAGCAACCAATGCCTGTGAGGGCTGGATGACGTGGCCAGGACGGTGGAGGGCCCGTGTGATGTGAGCTTCCATCGTACACAGCATGCAGCACTTGTGATGATGACAAAGTTGAGAGTGCTCCCGGGACAGCATGTAGTTGGCAAGGGGTGGTGTGTATGTCAGGCACTGCAGGGAAGCATTCACATAGCAAGTATTTCCCATATTCTGGAGCCCAGCCCCCACCGCAGCAGGTCTCCTGCTACTGAGAGGAAGCTTCTCCCCAGGGGCAGGCTGTCTTGCCACAGGAGCCAAACCATCACAGAGGTCGACATGGGTCTCAGATGACAGTGGTGACTTCTCAGGTAGAGAAGTCCGCTGGATTTCAGCAAAAGCTGCATCTGGCCGAGAAGATGTGAGTTTTGAAAAGTGGTTGAACTGCCACTCACCTCCCAAGTGGAGTGAATCGGCCTCCATGTCGCCAGGAGCAAGGATCACAAGCTTTCTCTGCTGGGACCGCACGTTGCAGAAAGATGCTATCTCTTCCGAGAGAGTCTTCAAATGACACGCCATCTGGCCGCATCAGCCCTTATATAACTCAACCCCGCCTACCTCGAACACCCCACCCACCCATCAGGTACGCGGTCCACCAATCCAATATCAGCACTCAGTTAAAGAATGAATCATAGGGTGTGTCCCCTTGTATTCCCCAGGGAGTTCACTTGAAACTCCTGGGGAATGCGTTAGTTTACTTAAAACAGTGGTGTTTACTTAAAACAGTAAACTTAAGTGGTAGTTTACTTAAAATGCGTTAGTTTACTTAAAACATGCAGAATCATGCCCATGTGAGTGTTTCTTTGTGTTTGTTTATATTTCTGGGTGTGTGTGTGTTTGAGCTGCGATGTGCTTCTAACTATGTGCTTTTGGCAGATAGGATCATCCTTTCAGGCATTGAAGGACAGGAAGTCACACCTGTACTTTCTGACTTGAGAATCATCAATGAAGTACAGTTAATAACACGGTGTATTTGTTTCCTTAATATCAAAGAATAGATCCATGCAGTCTAATAAGTATTCTAGCAGTAACCTTTCCATGTTCAGCCTATTGATTCCGTGTTCGAGTGAAATGACTTACCAGTGGGGACCAAGACATGTCTTTGCAGGAAATGCTCTTGTGGAAGCTATATACCCAAATCATAAAGCATCAAGTGTTGGAAACATGCACTGAACCTAGACGAAATACTTAGTGCCCAAATTAGACTGTGAAAGACTTTCAGGAAATCATGCAATCACCGACATACCAATTGATGACATTCCCCGAATTTGTGATTGCAAGTAAAGAGAAATACTCATGACATTCTCTTTCCGGTGATTGAGGTCGTATGACCGCAATTTAAGAAATCATGAAATCAGAAGACTTGACTAATCACAATCTAATCCAACTAAAACCTTTGGTTCGTTTAAGAAAGGATGAATATAAAAACAACATATCACGCGGCATGGGAGATAATATTTTAATACGTATGTGATAATAGATCAACATTTGAGAGAGATGAAATAAATAGTTGTAAATCTGAGAATAGCATATAACCAGAATTAAACACTGTAAATGCCTGGGTGATGGGAATGAGTCCCTGTCTCAGGAAGAAACATAGAGATTTAAAAGCAGGGCGTCTAAAAGAGATTTGCATACCATTGTTAATACTGGCAGTTGTTTTAGTAAGAAAGGGAAAAATAAACCATTTGTCTTGGGGATTCTTGCATGTATTTTTCATCGTCTGAGATGTTGCTTCCAATTCCAGTGAAGCATTGTGTGGTGGACTTGCAGTTACCACATTTGGTGGAAAATGTCATGCTGATGAAGGTAGACTTGTTTCCCAAACTAAGAGGGACAGAATTTGGGTGTTTCTTTGGGACTTTGGGCTTTCTAGGAATAAAGATCCTGGCTCTAGGGATTTTCTTAAAATTTTTCAGATAATGAGAAAGAGAATAGAATTTGGGCCAGGCGCCAAGGCCTCGAGGTGTACAGAAGCATCCCCGGTCTCAGGGCCCATGAAATCAGGATGATTTTAGGGAGGATGGTGGAATGAGGAGAGTGTGACCTTTGGCCTCCTTTCTTTCCCTTTTCTTTTCATGGGTCAGGTGTGTTGAATCAGAAGGCTTCCCGGGCCCGATGAAATGAGTCCTGGGGGAGGAAAGAAGCGCTGCGTAGAGAGTTGCTCCACAGGGAGAAAGGAGCCACCATTTTCAGGAGAATGATCCCCAGAAGCATGAGCAGTCCAGATGCCGTGGCTTCACACAAGACGCTGGTGGGTGTTATGTCTGAAGCGGGGACCTGGGCGTCGGTGTTCTTTCATGCTCATAACTGATTTTCAGGTGAGCCCAATGGATCACCTGTCTGCCAGTCATGCTCATCACACTGTACTTTGCACACACGTCACACAGAGACACTGTTAATACGCGCATTTGTGTGCTTGAGCAGGGTTGCACCCAAGATTCTGTGGTTGTATGGAGCCCTGAGTTATGCCCTGGACATCTTTCCCCTCGGGTTGGTCAACTTGGATCGCTGTACCGAACGAGAAACGGAGCCTGAAATCCAATCAGCGAATACACAAAAGGAAGGGGCCATTTCCCACAATCATTTCCACTGCAACACCACCTCGGATGAACAAGTCTCACTGCAGGTCAGGGACTGTGCTTCAGAGATGCACCTTTCGCAGCTGGACGATTGACCCGGAATCTCCCAGACGCCATTTTGATGCACACCAAATGCGATTTATTTCAGTGCTTGCTGATTTTATTTTAGTTGAATACACAGACGCTCCTGTGTCTGATTTCCTTTATTATCAATACGACTTACTTCCAAATGACTCACAAACCAGTGGGATGATTTTCTGCTTCAATTCATTGGAAATGGACACCATTCAATAGGCAAGTGTGTCTGTCTGTCTGTCTCCAGCATTCTGTGGGTTCCACCAAGGGCACAAGTCCTAGGGCGCCTGACGTCCATTCAACAAGTAATGTAAAAGAGGCGAGGCAGGTTCAAAAGAAGAACACCCTTCCTCTCTTCAAATGCGTTCCAGTTTCCACTACTCAAGGTAGCGAGAAGGGTCCACAGAAGTCCCACGTTCGCAAAATTTCAACTTCTGGTGCTCACCAACAACTGACGAATGAAACACACCCCAAGAGAAAATAGTCAACCCCGTCCCCTGCAATAACCTCACGCGCAACCCAACACCGCAATATGTCATATTCAGAAATTCACACTGAATGACATCTACCGTGAACACAAACACACAGACAATCCCTCCACAGGTTCAGAAGACTCACGACTGCAAAACTCGATGTTTCCCATGTCTGGGCTCATCCTGAAACGCAGCCATCACTATCCAGTTTTCCCTCTTGTGTAGACAGACACCTGGGCTCCTCATTACTTTATGTCGGATTGACTGCGTATGTGATGGTGTGTGTGTGTGCGCGCGCGAACCCCCTCGTGGGTGTGTGTGTGTGTGTGTGTACGTGTATGTGTGTGTGTGTCAGTGTGTGTGCGCATGCACTCCTGCGTTTGCACGGAGACTTTTCCTGAGATCACTGGCACACAAACAGAGCCCTCTTGCTGTGTTTGTTCCTCCCTTTGGATCTCCTGGTCCTCCCTTGCAGAGAAGTGAGTGTGCCAGTGTTCCTGGACTCCTGAGGTGCCAGGTTCCTTGAAGAGAGGTTCAGCAGGGAGCTTTGCTGTTCAGGATGACGGTTGTTCATCCCACTCTTGTATTTTGATGGATGAATCACAAGCACGTTGGGAGGCAGGGTACATTCGACTTTTCTGACGTTGAAGTCAGGCTTGGTTTTGTTTTGCTCTTGGAGGACCTTCCAGTGGTCTAAGGTGCTTTCCTGAGTGGCTCTTTCCACCAAGTGCTCCTCCAAGTCGGGTACCTGGAGGCAGGGTTCTCTCTGGAGCTCTCCTTGCGTTGCTCGCCTGTCTTCGTGTTCAGCACCAAGGGCTCCTGGTTCCCTGCCTATTGACACACTCTCACTGCATCTTTCCAGTTGACTCTTCTGGATGTAAAAGAGGACATAGGCCTGTTGACTCAGGACAGAAGCGATGCTACAGGCAGTGACCTCGGCGTCATCCATTTTATACCACTGGCCTCCTGGAGCTTTGACATAAGAGAGGTAATGTCCGTTGTGACAACTCCACCCAGCATGGACCAGCACAGCATAGAGGACATAGACAAGAGGCCCTGTGCTCTGCTGAGACATGTATGGCTGCATGTCAAGGCACTCAGGGTATTGCACATTCTTGGCAAGTTTGTTGCCTGTGACATCGGAGAATCTCTTCAATACAAGGATGAGGACCTTGGCAGAAGTGTGTAGAGTGAACGTCTTGGAGGCAGGCGCCTTCTGGAGACAAAGACCACAATGATAGGCATTCTCTCCATTGAGTTCTTCGGGCTTCACCACCTGTTCCAAAGCTTGCTTCACACTCTGAGCTGCCTGGATATCCAGGGCAATGTCCAGGTAAGGGTCAAAGGTGTCCGAAACGCCCTGGCAGTGGAGACACTTGATTTGAGATCTCCAGCAGCCTCCAAATATCTGGTGGATGAGGGTGGTGTCCTCAGAGTCATGATCTACCTGCTTGTGCCCGGGAAGGCATGCCTTTTTCATGGCATCCACAATGAACATCAGAAATTCATGGGCATCTTCCTGCTTGCCTCGATGGAAGCCAGCAACCAATGCCTGTGAGGGCTGGATGACGTGGCCAGGACGGTGGAGGGCCCGTGTGATGTGAGCTTCCATCGTACACAGCATGCAGCACTTGTGATGATGACAAAGTTGAGAGTGCTCCCGGGACAGCATGTAGTTGGCAAGGGGTGGTGTGTATGTCAGGCACTGCAGGGAAGCATTCACATAGCAAGTATTTCCCATATTCTGGAGCCCAGCCCCCACCGCAGCAGGTCTCCTGCTACTGAGAGGAAGCTTCTCCCCAGGGGCAGGCTGTCTTGCCACAGGAGCCAAACCATCACAGAGGTCGACATGGGTCTCAGATGACAGTGGTGACTTCTCAGGTAGAGAAGTCCGCTGGATTTCAGCAAAAGCTGCATCTGGCCGAGAAGATGTGAGTTTTGAAAAGTGGTTGAACTGCCACTCACCTCCCAAGTGGAGTGAATCGGCCTCCATGTCGCCAGGAGCAAGGATCACAAGCTTTCTCTGCTGGGACCGCACGTTGCAGAAAGATGCTATCTCTTCCGAGAGAGTCTTCAAATGACACGCCATCTGGCCGCATCAGCCCTTATATAACTCAACCCCGCCTACCTCGAACACCCCACCCACCCATCAGGTACGCGGTCCACCAATCCAATATCAGCACTCAGTTAAAGAATGAATCATAGGGTGTGTCCCCTTGTATTCCCCAGGGAGTTCACTTGAAACTCCTGGGGAATGCGTTAGTTTACTTAAAACAGTGGTGTTTACTTAAAACAGTAAACTTAAGTGGTAGTTTACTTAAAATGCGTTAGTTTACTTAAAACATGCAGAATCATGCCCATGTGAGTGTTTCTTTGTGTTTGTTTATATTTCTGGGTGTGTGTGTGTTTGAGCTGCGATGTGCTTCTAACTATGTGCTTTTGGCAGATAGGATCATCCTTTCAGGCATTGAAGGACAGGAAGTCACACCTGTACTTTCTGACTTGAGAATCATCAATGAAGTACAGTTAATAACACGGTGTATTTGTTTCCTTAATATCAAAGAATAGATCCATGCAGTCTAATAAGTATTCTAGCAGTAACCTTTCCATGTTCAGCCTATTGATTCCGTGTTCGAGTGAAATGACTTACCAGTGGGGACCAAGACATGTCTTTGCAGGAAATGCTCTTGTGGAAGCTATATACCCAAATCATAAAGCATCAAGTGTTGGAAACATGCACTGAACCTAGACGAAATACTTAGTGCCCAAATTAGACTGTGAAAGACTTTCAGGAAATCATGCAATCACCGACATACCAATTGATGACATTCCCCGAATTTGTGATTGCAAGTAAAGAGAAATACTCATGACATTCTCTTTCCGGTGATTGAGGTCGTATGACCGCAATTTAAGAAATCATGAAATCAGAAGACTTGACTAATCACAATCTAATCCAACTAAAACCTTTGGTTCGTTTAAGAAAGGATGAATATAAAAACAACATATCACGCGGCATGGGAGATAATATTTTAATACGTATGTGATAATAGATCAACATTTGAGAGAGATGAAATAAATAGTTGTAAATCTGAGAATAGCATATAACCAGAATTAAACACTGTAAATGCCTGGGTGATGGGAATGAGTCCCTGTCTCAGGAAGAAACATAGAGATTTAAAAGCAGGGCGTCTAAAAGAGATTTGCATACCATTGTTAATACTGGCAGTTGTTTTAGTAAGAAAGGGAAAAATAAACCATTTGTCTTGGGGATTCTTGCATGTATTTTTCATCGTCTGAGATGTTGCTTCCAATTCCAGTGAAGCATTGTGTGGTGGACTTGCAGTTACCACATTTGGTGGAAAATGTCATGCTGATGAAGGTAGACTTGTTTCCCAAACTAAGAGGGACAGAATTTGGGTGTTTCTTTGGGACTTTGGGCTTTCTAGGAATAAAGATCCTGGCTCTAGGGATTTTCTTAAAATTTTTCAGATAATGAGAAAGAGAATAGAATTTGGGCCAGGCGCCAAGGCCTCGAGGTGTACAGAAGCATCCCCGGTCTCAGGGCCCATGAAATCAGGATGATTTTAGGGAGGATGGTGGAATGAGGAGAGTGTGACCTTTGGCCTCCTTTCTTTCCCTTTTCTTTTCATGGGTCAGGTGTGTTGAATCAGAAGGCTTCCCGGGCCCGATGAAATGAGTCCTGGGGGAGGAAAGAAGCGCTGCGTAGAGAGTTGCTCCACAGGGAGAAAGGAGCCACCATTTTCAGGAGAATGATCCCCAGAAGCATGAGCAGTCCAGATGCCGTGGCTTCACACAAGACGCTGGTGGGTGTTATGTCTGAAGCGGGGACCTGGGCGTCGGTGTTCTTTCATGCTCATAACTGATTTTCAGGTGAGCCCAATGGATCACCTGTCTGCCAGTCATGCTCATCACACTGTACTTTGCACACACGTCACACAGAGACACTGTTAATACGCGCATTTGTGTGCTTGAGCAGGGTTGCACCCAAGATTCTGTGGTTGTATGGAGCCCTGAGTTATGCCCTGGACATCTTTCCCCTCGGGTTGGTCAACTTGGATCGCTGTACCGAACGAGAAACGGAGCCTGAAATCCAATCAGCGAATACACAAAAGGAAGGGGCCATTTCCCACAATCATTTCCACTGCAACACCACCTCGGATGAACAAGTCTCACTGCAGGTCAGGGACTGTGCTTCAGAGATGCACCTTTCGCAGCTGGACGATTGACCCGGAATCTCCCAGACGCCATTTTGATGCACACCAAATGCGATTTATTTCAGTGCTTGCTGATTTTATTTTAGTTGAATACACACACGCTCCTGTGTCTGATTTCCTTTATTATCAATACGACTTACTTCCAAATGACTCACAAACCAGTGGGATGATTTTCTGCTTCAATTCATTGGAAATGGACACCATTCAATAGGCAAGTGTGTCTGTCTGTCTGTCTCCAGCATTCTGTGGGTTCCACCAAGGGCACAAGTCCTAGGGCGCCTGACGTCCATTCAACAAGTAATGTAAAAGAGGCGAGGCAGGTTCAAAAGAAGAACACCCTTCCTCTCTTCAAATGCGTTCCAGTTTCCACTACTCAAGGTAGCGAGAAGGGTCCACAGAAGTCCCACGTTCGCAAAATTTCAACTTCTGGTGCTCACCAACAACTGACGAATGAAACACACCCCAAGAGAAAATAGTCAACCCCGTCCCCTGCAATAACCTCACGCGCAACCCAACACCGCAATATGTCATATTCAGAAATTCACACTGAATGACATCTACCGTGAACACAAACACACAGACAATCCCTCCACAGGTTCAGAAGACTCACGACTGCAAAACTCGATGTTTCCCATGTCTGGGCTCATCCTGAAACGCAGCCATCACTATCCAGTTTTCCCTCTTGTGTAGACAGACACCTGGGCTCCTCATTACTTTATGTCGGATTGACTGCGTATGTGATGGTGTGTGTGTGTGCGCGCGCGAACCCCCTCGTGGGTGTGTGTGTGTGTGTGTGTACGTGTATGTGTGTGTGTGTCAGTGTGTGTGCGCATGCACTCCTGCGTTTGCACGGAGACTTTTCCTGAGATCACTGGCACACAAACAGAGCCCTCTTGCTGTGTTTGTTCCTCCCTTTGGATCTCCTGGTCCTCCCTTGCAGAGAAGTGAGTGTGCCAGTGTTCATGGACTCCTGAGGTGCCAGGTTCCTTGAAGAGAGGTTCAGCAGGGAGCTTTGCTGTTCAGGATGACGGTTGTTCATCCCACTCTTGTATTTTGATGGATGAATCACAAGCACGTTGGGAGGCAGGGTACATTCGACTTTTCTGACGTTGAAGTCAGGCTTGGTTTTGTGTTGCTCTTGGAGGAACTTCCAGTGGTCTAAGGTGCTTTCCTGAGTGGCTCTTTCCACCAAGTGCTCCTCCAAGTCGGGTACCTGGAGGCAGGGTTCTCTCTGGAGCTCTCCTTGCGTTGCTCGCCTGTCTTCGTGTTCAGCACCAAGGGCTCCTGGTTCCCTGCCTATTGACACACTCTCACTGCATCTTTCCAGTTGACTCTTCTGGATGTAAAAGAGGACATAGGCCTGTTGACTCAGGACAGAAGCGATGCTACAGGCAGTGACCTCGGCGTCATCCATTTTATACCACTGGCCTCCTGGAGCTTTGACATAAGAGAGGTAATGTCCGTTGTGACAACTCCACCCAGCATGGACCAGCACAGCATAGAGGACATAGACAAGAGGCCCTGTGCTCTGCTGAGACATGTATGGCTGCATGTCAAGGCACTCAGGGTATTGCACATTCTTGGCAAGTTTGTTGCCTGTGACATCGGAGAATCTCTTCAATACAAGGATGAGGACCTTGGCAGAAGTGTGTAGAGTGAACGTCTTGGAGGCAGGCGCCTTCTGGAGACAAAGACCACAATGATAGGCATTCTCTCCATTGAGTTCTTCGGGCTTCACCACCTGTTCCAAAGCTTGCTTCACACTCTGAGCTGCCTGGATATCCAGGGCAATGTCCAGGTAAGGGTCAAAGGTGTCCGAAACGCCCTGGCAGTGGAGACACTTGATTTGAGATCTCCAGCAGCCTCCAAATATCTGGTGGATGAGGGTGGTGTCCTCAGAGTCATGATCTACCTGCTTGTGCCCGGGAAGGCATGCCTTTTTCATGGCATCCACAATGAACATCAGAAATTCATGGGCATCTTCCTGCTTGCCTCGATGGAAGCCAGCAACCAATGCCTGTGAGGGCTGGATGACGTGGCCAGGACGGTGGAGGGCCCGTGTGATGTGAGCTTCCATCGTACACAGCATGCAGCACTTGTGATGATGACAAAGTTGAGAGTGCTCCCGGGACAGCATGTAGTTGGCAAGGGGTGGTGTGTATGTCAGGCACTGCAGGGAAGCATTCACATAGCAAGTATTTCCCATATTCTGGAGCCCAGCCCCCACCGCAGCAGGTCTCCTGCTACTGAGAGGAAGCTTCTCCCCAGGGGCAGGCTGTCTTGCCACAGGAGCCAAACCATCACAGAGGTCGACATGGGTCTCAGATGACAGTGGTGACTTCTCAGGTAGAGAAGTCCGCTGGATTTCAGCAAAAGCTGCATCTGGCCGAGAAGATGTGAGTTTTGAAAAGTGGTTGAACTGCCACTCACCTCCCAAGTGGAGTGAATCGGCCTCCATGTCGCCAGGAGCAAGGATCACAAGCTTTCTCTGCTGGGACCGCACGTTGCAGAAAGATGCTATCTCTTCCGAGAGAGTCTTCAAATGACACGCCATCTGGCCGCATCAGCCCTTATATAACTCAACCCCGCCTACCTCGAACACCCCACCCACCCATCAGGTACGCGGTCCACCAATCCAATATCAGCACTCAGTTAAAGAATGAATCATAGGGTGTGTCCCCTTGTATTCCCCAGGGAGTTCACTTGAAACTCCTGGGGAATGCGTTAGTTTACTTAAAACAGTGGTGTTTACTTAAAACAGTAAACTTAAGTGGTAGTTTACTTAAAATGCGTTAGTTTACTTAAAACATGCAGAATCATGCCCATGTGAGTGTTTCTTTGTGTTTGTTTATATTTCTGGGTGTGTGTGTGTTTGAGCTGCGATGTGCTTCTAACTATGTGCTTTTGGCAGATAGGATCATCCTTTCAGGCATTGAAGGACAGGAAGTCACACCTGTACTTTCTGACTTGAGAATCATCAATGAAGTACAGTTAATAACACGGTGTATTTGTTTCCTTAATATCAAAGAATAGATCCATGCAGTCTAATAAGTATTCTAGCAGTAACCTTTCCATGTTCAGCCTATTGATTCCGTGTTCGAGTGAAATGACTTACCAGTGGGGACCAAGACATGTCTTTGCAGGAAATGCTCTTGTGGAAGCTATATACCCAAATCATAAAGCATCAAGTGTTGGAAACATGCACTGAACCTAGACGAAATACTTAGTGCCCAAATTAGACTGTGAAAGACTTTCAGGAAATCATGCAATCACCGACATACCAATTGATGACATTCCCCGAATTTGTGATTGCAAGTAAAGAGAAATACTCATGACATTCTCTTTCCAGTGATTGAGGTCGTATGACCGCAATTTAAGAAATCATGAAATCAGAAGACTTGACTAATCACAATCTAATCCAACTAAAACCTTTGGTTCGTTTAAGAAAGGATGAATATAAAAACAACATATCACGCGGCATGGGAGATAATATTTTAATACGTATGTGATAATAGATCAACATTTGAGAGAGATGAAATAAATAGTTGTAAATCTGAGAATAGCATATAACCAGAATTAAACACTGTAAATGCCTGGGTGATGGGAATGAGTCCCTGTCTCAGGAAGAAACATAGAGATTTAAAAGCAGGGCGTCTAAAAGAGATTTGCATACCATTGTTAATACTGGCAGTTGTTTTAGTAAGAAAGGGAAAAATAAACCATTTGTCTTGGGGATTCTTGCATGTATTTTTCATCGTCTGAGATGTTGCTTCCAATTCCAGTGAAGCATTGTGTGGTGGACTTGCAGTTACCACATTTGGTGGAAAATGTCATGCTGATGAAGGTAGACTTGTTTCCCAAACTAAGAGGGACAGAATTTGGGTGTTTCTTTGGGACTTTGGGCTTTCTAGGAATAAAGATCCTGGCTCTAGGGATTTTCTTAAAATTTTTCAGATAATGAGAAAGAGAATAGAATTTGGGCCAGGCGCCAAGGCCTCGAGGTGTACAGAAGCATCCCCGGTCTCAGGGCCCATGAAATCAGGATGATTTTAGGGAGGATGGTGGAATGAGGAGAGTGTGACCTTTGGCCTCCTTTCTTTCCCTTTTCTTTTCATGGGTCAGGTGTGTTGAATCAGAAGGCTTCCCGGGCCCGATGAAATGAGTCCTGGGGGAGGAAAGAAGCGCTGCGTAGAGAGTTGCTCCACAGGGAGAAAGGAGCCACCATTTTCAGGAGAATGATCCCCAGAAGCATGAGCAGTCCAGATGCCGTGGCTTCACACAAGACGCTGGTGGGTGTTATGTCTGAAGCGGGGACCTGGGCGTCGGTGTTCTTTCATGCTCATAACTGATTTTCAGGTGAGCCCAATGGATCACCTGTCTGCCAGTCATGCTCATCACACTGTACTTTGCACACACGTCACACAGAGACACTGTTAATACGCGCATTTGTGTGCTTGAGCAGGGTTGCACCCAAGATTCTGTGGTTGTATGGAGCCCTGAGTTATGCCCTGGACATCTTTCCCCTCGGGTTGGTCAACTTGGATCGCTGTACCGAACGAGAAACGGAGCCTGAAATCCAATCAGCGAATACACAAAAGGAAGGGGCCATTTCCCACAATCATTTCCACTGCAACACCACCTCGGATGAACAAGTCTCACTGCAGGTCAGGGACTGTGCTTCAGAGATGCACCTTTCGCAGCTGGACGATTGACCCGGAATCTCCCAGACGCCATTTTGATGCACACCAAATGCGATTTATTTCAGTGCTTGCTGATTTTATTTTAGTTGAATACACAGACGCTCCTGTGTCTGATTTCCTTTATTATCAATACGACTTACTTCCAAATGACTCACAAACCAGTGGGATGATTTTCTGCTTCAATTCATTGGAAATGGACACCATTCAATAGGCAAGTGTGTCTGTCTGTCTGTCTCCAGCATTCTGTGGGTTCCACCAAGGGCACAAGTCCTAGGGCGCCTGACGTCCATTCAACAAGTAATGTAAAAGAGGCGAGGCAGGTTCAAAAGAAGAACACCCTTCCTCTCTTCAAATGCGTTCCAGTTTCCACTACTCAAGGTAGCGAGAAGGGTCCACAGAAGTCCCACGTTCGCAAAATTTCAACTTCTGGTGCTCACCAACAACTGACGAATGAAACACACCCCAAGAGAAAATAGTCAACCCCGTCCCCTGCAATAACCTCACGCGCAACCCAACACCGCAATATGTCATATTCAGAAATTCACACTGAATGACATCTACCGTGAACACAAACACACAGACAATCCCTCCACAGGTTCAGAAGACTCACGACTGCAAAACTCGATGTTTCCCATGTCTGGGCTCATCCTGAAACGCAGCCATCACTATCCAGTTTTCCCTCTTGTGTAGACAGACACCTGGGCTCCTCATTACTTTATGTCGGATTGACTGCGTATGTGATGGTGTGTGTGTGTGCGCGCGCGAACCCCCTCGTGGGTGTGTGTGTGTGTGTGTGTACGTGTATGTGTGTGTGTGTCAGTGTGTGTGCGCATGCACTCCTGCGTTTGCACGGAGACTTTTCCTGAGATCACTGGCACACAAACAGAGCCCTCTTGCTGTGTTTGTTCCTCCCTTTGGATCTCCTGGTCCTCCCTTGCAGAGAAGTGAGTGTGCCAGTGTTCATGGACTCCTGAGGTGCCAGGTTCCTTGAAGAGAGGTTCAGCAGGGAGCTTTGCTGTTCAGGATGACGGTTGTTCATCCCACTCTTGTATTTTGATGGATGAATCACAAGCACGTTGGGAGGCAGGGTACATTCGACTTTTCTGACGTTGAAGTCAGGCTTGGTTTTGTTTTGCTCTTGGAGGAACTTCCAGTGGTCTAAGGTGCTTTCCTGAGTGGCTCTTTCCACCAAGTGCTCCTCCAAGTCGGGTACCTGGAGGCAGGGTTCTCTCTGGAGCTCTCCTTGCGTTGCTCGCCTGTCTTCGTGTTCAGCACCAAGGGCTCCTGGTTCCCTGCCTATTGACACACTCTCACTGCATCTTTCCAGTTGACTCTTCTGGATGTAAAAGAGGACATAGGCCTGTTGACTCAGGACAGAAGCGATGCTACAGGCAGTGACCTCGGCGTCATCCATTTTATACCACTGGCCTCCTGGAGCTTTGACATAAGAGAGGTAATGTCCGTTGTGACAACTCCACCCAGCATGGACCAGCACAGCATAGAGGACATAGACAAGAGGCCCTGTGCTCTGCTGAGACATGTATGGCTGCATGTCAAGGCACTCAGGGTATTGCACATTCTTGGCAAGTTTGTTGCCTGTGACATCGGAGAATCTCTTCAATACAAGGATGAGGACCTTGGCAGAAGTGTGTAGAGTGAACGTCTTGGAGGCAGGCGCCTTCTGGAGACAAAGACCACAATGATAGGCATTCTCTCCATTGAGTTCTTCGGGCTTCACCACCTGTTCCAAAGCTTGCTTCACACTCTGAGCTGCCTGGATATCCAGGGCAATGTCCAGGTAAGGGTCAAAGGTGTCCGAAACGCCCTGGCAGTGGAGACACTTGATTTGAGATCTCCAGCAGCCTCCAAATATCTGGTGGATGAGGGTGGTGTCCTCAGAGTCATGATCTACCTGCTTGTGCCCGGGAAGGCATGCCTTTTTCATGGCATCCACAATGAACATCAGAAATTCATGGGCATCTTCCTGCTTGCCTCGATGGAAGCCAGCAACCAATGCCTGTGAGGGCTGGATGACGTGGCCAGGACGGTGGAGGGCCCGTGTGATGTGAGCTTCCATCGTACACAGCATGCAGCACTTGTGATGATGACAAAGTTGAGAGTGCTCCCGGGACAGCATGTAGTTGGCAAGGGGTGGTGTGTATGTCAGGCACTGCAGGGAAGCATTCACATAGCAAGTATTTCCCATATTCTGGAGCCCAGCCCCCACCGCAGCAGGTCTCCTGCTACTGAGAGGAAGCTTCTCCCCAGGGGCAGGCTGTCTTGCCACAGGAGCCAAACCATCACAGAGGTCGACATGGGTCTCAGATGACAGTGGTGACTTCTCAGGTAGAGAAGTCCGCTGGATTTCAGCAAAAGCTGCATCTGGCCGAGAAGATGTGAGTTTTGAAAAGTGGTTGAACTGCCACTCACCTCCCAAGTGGAGTGAATCGGCCTCCATGTCGCCAGGAGCAAGGATCACAAGCTTTCTCTGCTGGGACCGCACGTTGCAGAAAGATGCTATCTCTTCCGAGAGAGTCTTCAAATGACACGCCATCTGGCCGCATCAGCCCTTATATAACTCAACCCCGCCTACCTCGAACACCCCACCCACCCATCAGGTACGCGGTCCACCAATCCAATATCAGCACTCAGTTAAAGAATGAATCATAGGGTGTGTCCCCTTGTATTCCCCAGGGAGTTCACTTGAAACTCCTGGGGAATGCGTTAGTTTACTTAAAACAGTGGTGTTTACTTAAAACAGTAAACTTAAGTGGTAGTTTACTTAAAATGCGTTAGTTTACTTAAAACATGCAGAATCATGCCCATGTGAGTGTTTCTTTGTGTTTGTTTATATTTCTGGGTGTGTGTGTGTTTGAGCTGCGATGTGCTTCTAACTATGTGCTTTTGGCAGATAGGATCATCCTTTCAGGCATTGAAGGACAGGAAGTCACACCTGTACTTTCTGACTTGAGAATCATCAATGAAGTACAGTTAATAACACGGTGTATTTGTTTCCTTAATATCAAAGAATAGATCCATGCAGTCTAATAAGTATTCTAGCAGTAACCTTTCCATGTTCAGCCTATTGATTCCGTGTTCGAGTGAAATGACTTACCAGTGGGGACCAAGACATGTCTTTGCAGGAAATGCTCTTGTGGAAGCTATATACCCAAATCATAAAGCATCAAGTGTTGGAAACATGCACTGAACCTAGACGAAATACTTAGTGCCCAAATTAGACTGTGAAAGACTTTCAGGAAATCATGCAATCACCGACATACCAATTGATGACATTCCCCGAATTTGTGATTGCAAGTAAAGAGAAATACTCATGACATTCTCTTTCCGGTGATTGAGGTCGTATGACCGCAATTTAAGAAATCATGAAATCAGAAGACTTGACTAATCACAATCTAATCCAACTAAAACCTTTGGTTCGTTTAAGAAAGGATGAATATAAAAACAACATATCACGCGGCATGGGAGATAATATTTTAATACGTATGTGATAATAGATCAACATTTGAGAGAGATGAAATAAATAGTTGTAAATCTGAGAATAGCATATAACCAGAATTAAACACTGTAAATGCCTGGGTGATGGGAATGAGTCCCTGTCTCAGGAAGAAACATAGAGATTTAAAAGCAGGGCGTCTAAAAGAGATTTGCATACCATTGTTAATACTGGCAGTTGTTTTAGTAAGAAAGGGAAAAATAAACCATTTGTCTTGGGGATTCTTGCATGTATTTTTCATCGTCTGAGATGTTGCTTCCAATTCCAGTGAAGCATTGTGTGGTGGACTTGCAGTTACCACATTTGGTGGAAAATGTCATGCTGATGAAGGTAGACTTGTTTCCCAAACTAAGAGGGACAGAATTTGGGTGTTTCTTTGGGACTTTGGGCTTTCTAGGAATAAAGATCCTGGCTCTAGGGATTTTCTTAAAATTTTTCAGATAATGAGAAAGAGAATAGAATTTGGGCCAGGCGCCAAGGCCTCGAGGTGTACAGAAGCATCCCCGGTCTCAGGGCCCATGAAATCAGGATGATTTTAGGGAGGATGGTGGAATGAGGAGAGTGTGACCTTTGGCCTCCTTTCTTTCCCTTTTCTTTTCATGGGTCAGGTGTGTTGAATCAGAAGGCTTCCCGGGCCCGATGAAATGAGTCCTGGGGGAGGAAAGAAGCGCTGCGTAGAGAGTTGCTCCACAGGGAGAAAGGAGCCACCATTTTCAGGAGAATGATCCCCAGAAGCATGAGCAGTCCAGATGCCGTGGCTTCACACAAGACGCTGGTGGGTGTTATGTCTGAAGCGGGGACCTGGGCGTCGGTGTTCTTTCATGCTCATAACTGATTTTCAGGTGAGCCCAATGGATCACCTGTCTGCCAGTCATGCTCATCACACTGTACTTTGCACACACGTCACACAGAGACACTGTTAATACGCGCATTTGTGTGCTTGAGCAGGGTTGCACCCAAGATTCTGTGGTTGTATGGAGCCCTGAGTTATGCCCTGGACATCTTTCCCCTCGGGTTGGTCAACTTGGATCGCTGTACCGAACGAGAAACGGAGCCTGAAATCCAATCAGCGAATACACAAAAGGAAGGGGCCATTTCCCACAATCATTTCCACTGCAACACCACCTCGGATGAACAAGTCTCACTGCAGGTCAGGGACTGTGCTTCAGAGATGCACCTTTCGCAGCTGGACGATTGACCCGGAATCTCCCAGACGCCATTTTGATGCACACCAAATGCGATTTATTTCAGTGCTTGCTGATTTTATTTTAGTTGAATACACAGACGCTCCTGTGTCTGATTTCCTTTATTATCAATACGACTTACTTCCAAATGACTCACAAACCAGTGGGATGATTTTCTGCTTCAATTCATTGGAAATGGACACCATTCAATAGGCAAGTGTGTCTGTCTGTCTGTCTCCAGCATTCTGTGGGTTCCACCAAGGGCACAAGTCCTAGGGCGCCTGACGTCCATTCAACAAGTAATGTAAAAGAGGCGAGGCAGGTTCAAAAGAAGAACACCCTTCCTCTCTTCAAATGCGTTCCAGTTTCCACTACTCAAGGTAGCGAGAAGGGTCCACAGAAGTCCCACGTTCGCAAAATTTCAACTTCTGGTGCTCACCAACAACTGACGAATGAAACACACCCCAAGAGAAAATAGTCAACCCCGTCCCCTGCAATAACCTCACGCGCAACCCAACACCGCAATATGTCATATTCAGAAATTCACACTGAATGACATCTACCGTGAACACAAACACACAGACAATCCCTCCACAGGTTCAGAAGACTCACGACTGCAAAACTCGATGTTTCCCATGTCTGGGCTCATCCTGAAACGCAGCCATCACTATCCAGTTTTCCCTCTTGTGTAGACAGACACCTGGGCTCCTCATTACTTTATGTCGGATTGACTGCGTATGTGATGGTGTGTGTGTGTGCGCGCGCGAACCCCCTCGTGGGTGTGTGTGTGTGTGTGTGTACGTGTATGTGTGTGTGTGTCAGTGTGTGTGCGCATGCACTCCTGCGTTTGCACGGAGACTTTTCCTGAGATCACTGGCACACAAACAGAGCCCTCTTGCTGTGTTTGTTCCTCCCTTTGGATCTCCTGGTCCTCCCTTGCAGAGAAGTGAGTGTGCCAGTGTTCCTGGACTCCTGAGGTGCCAGGTTCCTTGAAGAGAGGTTCAGCAGGGAGCTTTGCTGTTCAGGATGACGGTTGTTCATCCCACTCTTGTATTTTGATGGATGAATCACAAGCACGTTGGGAGGCAGGGTACATTCGACTTTTCTGACGTTGAAGTCAGGCTTGGTTTTGTTTTGCTCTTGGAGGACCTTCCAGTGGTCTAAGGTGCTTTCCTGAGTGGCTCTTTCCACCAAGTGCTCCTCCAAGTCGGGTACCTGGAGGCAGGGTTCTCTCTGGAGCTCTCCTTGCGTTGCTCGCCTGTCTTCGTGTTCAGCACCAAGGGCTCCTGGTTCCCTGCCTATTGACACACTCTCACTGCATCTTTCCAGTTGACTCTTCTGGATGTAAAAGAGGACATAGGCCTGTTGACTCAGGACAGAAGCGATGCTACAGGCAGTGACCTCGGCGTCATCCATTTTATACCACTGGCCTCCTGGAGCTTTGACATAAGAGAGGTAATGTCCGTTGTGACAACTCCACCCAGCATGGACCAGCACAGCATAGAGGACATAGACAAGAGGCCCTGTGCTCTGCTGAGACATGTATGGCTGCATGTCAAGGCACTCAGGGTATTGCACATTCTTGGCAAGTTTGTTGCCTGTGACATCGGAGAATCTCTTCAATACAAGGATGAGGACCTTGGCAGAAGTGTGTAGAGTGAACGTCTTGGAGGCAGGCGCCTTCTGGAGACAAAGACCACAATGATAGGCATTCTCTCCATTGAGTTCTTCGGGCTTCACCACCTGTTCCAAAGCTTGCTTCACACTCTGAGCTGCCTGGATATCCAGGGCAATGTCCAGGTAAGGGTCAAAGGTGTCCGAAACGCCCTGGCAGTGGAGACACTTGATTTGAGATCTCCAGCAGCCTCCAAATATCTGGTGGATGAGGGTGGTGTCCTCAGAGTCATGATCTACCTGCTTGTGCCCGGGAAGGCATGCCTTTTTCATGGCATCCACAATGAACATCAGAAATTCATGGGCATCTTCCTGCTTGCCTCGATGGAAGCCAGCAACCAATGCCTGTGAGGGCTGGATGACGTGGCCAGGACGGTGGAGGGCCCGTGTGATGTGAGCTTCCATCGTACACAGCATGCAGCACTTGTGATGATGACAAAGTTGAGAGTGCTCCCGGGACAGCATGTAGTTGGCAAGGGGTGGTGTGTATGTCAGGCACTGCAGGGAAGCATTCACATAGCAAGTATTTCCCATATTCTGGAGCCCAGCCCCCACCGCAGCAGGTCTCCTGCTACTGAGAGGAAGCTTCTCCCCAGGGGCAGGCTGTCTTGCCACAGGAGCCAAACCATCACAGAGG
Organism: Macaca fascicularis; assembly: GCF_037993035.2. Taxonomy (NCBI): domain Eukaryota; kingdom Metazoa; phylum Chordata; class Mammalia; order Primates; family Cercopithecidae; genus Macaca; species Macaca fascicularis. The sequence goes on along the minus strand of NC_088377.1, from coordinate 40,202,031 downwards.
TCGACATGGGTCTCAGATGACAGTGGTGACTTCTCAGGTAGAGAAGTCCGCTGGATTTCAGCAAAAGCTGCATCTGGCCGAGAAGATGTGAGTTTTGAAAAGTGGTTGAACTGCCACTCACCTCCCAAGTGGAGTGAATCGGCCTCCATGTCGCCAGGAGCAAGGATCACAAGCTTTCTCTGCTGGGACCGCACGTTGCAGAAAGATGCTATCTCTTCCGAGAGAGTCTTCAAATGACACGCCATCTGGCCGCATCAGCCCTTATATAACTCAACCCCGCCTACCTCGAACACCCCACCCACCCATCAGGTACGCGGTCCACCAATCCAATATCAGCACTCAGTTAAAGAATGAATCATAGGGTGTGTCCCCTTGTATTCCCCAGGGAGTTCACTTGAAACTCCTGGGGAATGCGTTAGTTTACTTAAAACAGTGGTGTTTACTTAAAACAGTAAACTTAAGTGGTAGTTTACTTAAAATGCGTTAGTTTACTTAAAACATGCAGAATCATGCCCATGTGAGTGTTTCTTTGTGTTTGTTTATATTTCTGGGTGTGTGTGTGTTTGAGCTGCGATGTGCTTCTAACTATGTGCTTTTGGCAGATAGGATCATCCTTTCAGGCATTGAAGGACAGGAAGTCACACCTGTACTTTCTGACTTGAGAATCATCAATGAAGTACAGTTAATAACACGGTGTATTTGTTTCCTTAATATCAAAGAATAGATCCATGCAGTCTAATAAGTATTCTAGCAGTAACCTTTCCATGTTCAGCCTATTGATTCCGTGTTCGAGTGAAATGACTTACCAGTGGGGACCAAGACATGTCTTTGCAGGAAATGCTCTTGTGGAAGCTATATACCCAAATCATAAAGCATCAAGTGTTGGAAACATGCACTGAACCTAGACGAAATACTTAGTGCCCAAATTAGACTGTGAAAGACTTTCAGGAAATCATGCAATCACCGACATACCAATTGATGACATTCCCCGAATTTGTGATTGCAAGTAAAGAGAAATACTCATGACATTCTCTTTCCAGTGATTGAGGTCGTATGACCGCAATTTAAGAAATCATGAAATCAGAAGACTTGACTAATCACAATCTAATCCAACTAAAACCTTTGGTTCGTTTAAGAAAGGATGAATATAAAAACAACATATCACGCGGCATGGGAGATAATATTTTAATACGTATGTGATAATAGATCAACATTTGAGAGAGATGAAATAAATAGTTGTAAATCTGAGAATAGCATATAACCAGAATTAAACACTGTAAATGCCTGGGTGATGGGAATGAGTCCCTGTCTCAGGAAGAAACATAGAGATTTAAAAGCAGGGCGTCTAAAAGAGATTTGCATACCATTGTTAATACTGGCAGTTGTTTTAGTAAGAAAGGGAAAAATAAACCATTTGTCTTGGGGATTCTTGCATGTATTTTTCATCGTCTGAGATGTTGCTTCCAATTCCAGTGAAGCATTGTGTGGTGGACTTGCAGTTACCACATTTGGTGGAAAATGTCATGCTGATGAAGGTAGACTTGTTTCCCAAACTAAGAGGGACAGAATTTGGGTGTTTCTTTGGGACTTTGGGCTTTCTAGGAATAAAGATCCTGGCTCTAGGGATTTTCTTAAAATTTTTCAGATAATGAGAAAGAGAATAGAATTTGGGCCAGGCGCCAAGGCCTCGAGGTGTACAGAAGCATCCCCGGTCTCAGGGCCCATGAAATCAGGATGATTTTAGGGAGGATGGTGGAATGAGGAGAGTGTGACCTTTGGCCTCCTTTCTTTCCCTTTTCTTTTCATGGGTCAGGTGTGTTGAATCAGAAGGCTTCCCGGGCCCGATGAAATGAGTCCTGGGGGAGGAAAGAAGCGCTGCGTAGAGAGTTGCTCCACAGGGAGAAAGGAGCCACCATTTTCAGGAGAATGATCCCCAGAAGCATGAGCAGTCCAGATGCCGTGGCTTCACACAAGACGCTGGTGGGTGTTATGTCTGAAGCGGGGACCTGGGCGTCGGTGTTCTTTCATGCTCATAACTGATTTTCAGGTGAGCCCAATGGATCACCTGTCTGCCAGTCATGCTCATCACACTGTACTTTGCACACACGTCACACAGAGACACTGTTAATACGCGCATTTGTGTGCTTGAGCAGGGTTGCACCCAAGATTCTGTGGTTGTATGGAGCCCTGAGTTATGCCCTGGACATCTTTCCCCTCGGGTTGGTCAACTTGGATCGCTGTACCGAACGAGAAACGGAGCCTGAAATCCAATCAGCGAATACACAAAAGGAAGGGGCCATTTCCCACAATCATTTCCACTGCAACACCACCTCGGATGAACAAGTCTCACTGCAGGTCAGGGACTGTGCTTCAGAGATGCACCTTTCGCAGCTGGACGATTGACCCGGAATCTCCCAGACGCCATTTTGATGCACACCAAATGCGATTTATTTCAGTGCTTGCTGATTTTATTTTAGTTGAATACACACACGCTCCTGTGTCTGATTTCCTTTATTATCAATACGACTTACTTCCAAATGACTCACAAACCAGTGGGATGATTTTCTGCTTCAATTCATTGGAAATGGACACCATTCAATAGGCAAGTGTGTCTGTCTGTCTGTCTCCAGCATTCTGTGGGTTCCACCAAGGGCACAAGTCCTAGGGCGCCTGACGTCCATTCAACAAGTAATGTAAAAGAGGCGAGGCAGGTTCAAAAGAAGAACACCCTTCCTCTCTTCAAATGCGTTCCAGTTTCCACTACTCAAGGTAGCGAGAAGGGTCCACAGAAGTCCCACGTTCGCAAAATTTCAACTTCTGGTGCTCACCAACAACTGACGAATGAAACACACCCCAAGAGAAAATAGTCAACCCCGTCCCCTGCAATAACCTCACGCGCAACCCAACACCGCAATATGTCATATTCAGAAATTCACACTGAATGACATCTACCGTGAACACAAACACACAGACAATCCCTCCACAGGTTCAGAAGACTCACGACTGCAAAACTCGATGTTTCCCATGTCTGGGCTCATCCTGAAACGCAGCCATCACTATCCAGTTTTCCCTCTTGTGTAGACAGACACCTGGGCTCCTCATTACTTTATGTCGGATTGACTGCGTATGTGATGGTGTGTGTGTGTGTGCGCGCGAACCCCCTCGTGGGTGTGTGTGTGTGTGTGTGTACGTGTATGTGTGTGTGTGTCAGTGTGTGTGCGCATGCACTCCTGCGTTTGCACGGAGACTTTTCCTGAGATCACTGGCACACAAACAGAGCCCTCTTGCTGTGTTTGTTCCTCCCTTTGGATCTCCTGGTCCTCCCTTGCAGAGAAGTGAGTGTGCCAGTGTTCATGGACTCCTGAGGTGCCAGGTTCCTTGAAGAGAGGTTCAGCAGGGAGCTTTGCTGTTCAGGATGACGGTTGTTCATCCCACTCTTGTATTTTGATGGATGAATCACAAGCACGTTGGGAGGCAGGGTACATTCGACTTTTCTGACGTTGAAGTCAGGCTTGGTTTTGTTTTGCTCTTGGAGGAACTTCCAGTGGTCTAAGGTGCTTTCCTGAGTGGCTCTTTCCACCAAGTGCTCCTCCAAGTCGGGTACCTGGAGGCAGGGTTCTCTCTGGAGCTCTCCTTGCGTTGCTCGCCTGTCTTCGTGTTCAGCACCAAGGGCTCCTGGTTCCCTGCCTATTGACACACTCTCACTGCATCTTTCCAGTTGACTCTTCTGGATGTAAAAGAGGACATAGGCCTGTTGACTCAGGACAGAAGCGATGCTACAGGCAGTGACCTCGGCGTCATCCATTTTATACCACTGGCCTCCTGGAGCTTTGACATAAGAGAGGTAATGTCCGTTGTGACAACTCCACCCAGCATGGACCAGCACAGCATAGAGGACATAGACAAGAGGTCCTGTGCTCTGCTGAGACATGTATGGCTGCATGTCAAGGCACTCAGGGTATTGCACATTCTTGGCAAGTTTGTTGCCTGTGACATCGGAGAATCTCTTCAATACAAGGATGAGGACCTTGGCAGAAGTGTGTAGAGTGAACGTCTTGGAGGCAGGCGCCTTCTGGAGACAAAGACCACAATGATAGGCATTCTCTCCATTGAGTTCTTCGGGCTTCACCACCTGTTCCAAAGCTTGCTTCACACTCTGAGCTGCCTGGATATCCAGGGCAATGTCCAGGTAAGGGTCAAAGGTGTCCGAAACGCCCTGGCAGTGGAGACACTTGATTTGAGATCTCCAGCAGCCTCCAAATATCTGGTGGATGAGGGTGGTGTCCTCAGAGTCATGATCTACCTGCTTGTGCCCGGGAAGGCATGCCTTTTTCATGGCATCCACAATGAACATCAGAAATTCATGGGCATCTTCCTGCTTGCCTCGATGGAAGCCAGCAACCAATGCCTGTGAGGGCTGGATGACGTGGCCAGGACGGTGGAGGGCCCGTGTGATGTGAGCTTCCATCGTACACAGCATGCAGCACTTGTGATGATGACAAAGTTGAGAGTGCTCCCGGGACAGCATGTAGTTGGCAAGGGGTGGTGTGTATGTCAGGCACTGCAGGGAAGCATTCACATAGCAAGTATTTCCCATATTCTGGAGCCCAGCCCCCACCGCAGCAGGTCTCCTGCTACTGAGAGGAAGCTTCTCCCCAGGGGCAGGCTGTCTTGCCACAGGAGCCAAACCATCACAGAGGTCGACATGGGTCTCAGATGACAGTGGTGACTTCTCAGGTAGAGAAGTCCGCTGGATTTCAGCAAAAGCTGCATCTGGCCGAGAAGATGTGAGTTTTGAAAAGTGGTTGAACTGCCACTCACCTCCCAAGTGGAGTGAATCGGCCTCCATGTCGCCAGGAGCAAGGATCACAAGCTTTCTCTGCTGGGACCGCACGTTGCAGAAAGATGCTATCTCTTCCGAGAGAGTCTTCAAATGACACGCCATCTGGCCGCATCAGCCCTTATATAACTCAACCCCGCCTACCTCGAACACCCCACCCACCCATCAGGTACGCGGTCCACCAATCCAATATCAGCACTCAGTTAAAGAATGAATCATAGGGTGTGTCCCCTTGTATTCCCCAGGGAGTTCACTTGAAACTCCTGGGGAATGCGTTAGTTTACTTAAAACAGTGGTGTTTACTTAAAACAGTAAACTTAAGTGGTAGTTTACTTAAAATGCGTTAGTTTTCTTAAAACATGCAGAATCATGCCCATGTGAGTGTTTCTTTGTGTTTGTTTATATTTCTGGGTGTGTGTGTGTTTCAGCTGCGATGTGCTTCTAACTATGTGCTTTTGGCAGATAGGATCATCCTTTCAGGCATTGAAGGACAGGAAGTCACACCTGTACTTTCTGACTTGAGAATCATCAATGAAGTACAGTTAATAACACGGTGTATTTGTTTCCTTAATATCAAAGAATAGATCCATGCAGTCTAATAAGTATTCTAGCAGTAACCTTTCCATGTTCAGCCTATTGATTCCGTGTTCGAGTGAAATGACTTACCAGTGGGGACCAAGACATGTCTTTGCAGGAAATGCTCTTGTGGAAGCTATATACCCAAATCATAAAGCATCAAGTGTTGGAAACATGCACTGAACCTAGACGAAATACTTAGTGCCCAAATTAGACTGTGAAAGACTTTCAGGAAATCATGCAATCACCGACATACCAATTGATGACATTCCCCGAATTTGTGATTGCAAGTAAAGAGAAATACTCATGACATTCTCTTTCCAGTGATTGAGGTCGTATGACCGCAATTTAAGAAATCATGAAATCAGAAGACTTGACTAATCACAATCTAATCCAACTAAAACCTTTGGTTCGTTTAAGAAAGGATGAATATAAAAACAACATATCACGCGGCATGGGAGATAATATTTTAATACGTATGTGATAATAGATCAACATTTGAGAGAGATGAAATAAATAGTTGTAAATCTGAGAATAGCATATAACCAGAATTAAACACTGTAAATGCCTGGGTGATGGGAATGAGTCCCTGTCTCAGGAAGAAACATAGAGATTTAAAAGCAGGGCGTCTAAAAGAGATTTGCATACCATTGTTAATACTGGCAGTTGTTTTAGTAAGAAAGGGAAAAATAAACCATTTGTCTTAGGGATTCTTGCATGTATTTTTCATCGTCTGAGATGTTGCTTCCAATTCCAGTGAAGCATTGTGTGGTGGACTTGCAGTTACCACATTTGGTGGAAAATGTCATGCTGATGAAGGTAGACTTGTTTCCCAAACTAAGAGGGACAGAATTTGGGTGTTTCTTTGGGACTTTGGGCTTTCTAGGAATAAAGATCCTGGCTCTAGGGATTTTCTTAAAATTTTTCAGATAATGAGAAAGAGAATAGAATTTGGGCCAGGCGCCAAGGCCTCGAGGTGTACAGAAGCATCCCCGGTCTCAGGGCCCATGAAATCAGGATGATTTTAGGGAGGATGGTGGAATGAGGAGAGTGTGACCTTTGGCCTCCTTTCTTTCCCTTTTCTTTTCATGGGTCAGGTGTGTTGAATCAGAAGGCTTCCCGGGCCCGATGAAATGAGTCCTGGGGGAGGAAAGAAGCGCTGCGTAGAGAGTTGCTCCACAGGGAGAAAGGAGCCACCATTTTCAGGAGAATGATCCCCAGAAGCATGAGCAGTCCAGATGCCGTGGCTTCACACAAGACGCTGGTGGGTGTTATGTCTGAAGCGGGGACCTGGGCGTCGGTGTTCTTTCATGCTCATAACTGATTTTCAGGTGAGCCCAATGGATCACCTGTCTGCCAGTCATGCTCATCACACTGTACTTTGCACACACGTCACACAGAGACACTGTTAATACGCGCATTTGTGTGCTTGAGCAGGGTTGCACCCAAGATTCTGTGGTTGTATGGAGCCCTGAGTTATGCCCTGGACATCTTTCCCCTCGGGTTGGTCAACTTGGATCGCTGTACCGAACGAGAAACGGAGCCTGAAATCCAATCAGCGAATACACAAAAGGAAGGGGCCATTTCCCACAATCATTTCCACTGCAACACCACCTCGGATGAACAAGTCTCACTGCAGGTCAGGGACTGTGCTTCAGAGATGCACCTTTCGCAGCTGGACGATTGACCCGGAATCTCCCAGACGCCATTTTGATGCACACCAAATGCGATTTATTTCAGTGCTTGCTGATTTTATTTTAGTTGAATACACACACGCTCCTGTGTCTGATTTCCTTTATTATCAATACGACTTACTTCCAAATGACTCACAAACCAGTGGGATGATTTTCTGCTTCAATTCATTGGAAATGGACACCATTCAATAGGCAAGTGTGTCTGTCTGTCTGTCTCCAGCATTCTGTGGGTTCCACCAAGGGCACAAGTCCTAGGGCGCCTGACGTCCATTCAACAAGTAATGTAAAAGAGGCGAGGCAGGTTCAAAAGAAGAACACCCTTCCTCTCTTCAAATGCGTTCCAGTTTCCACTACTCAAGGTAGCGAGAAGGGTCCACAGAAGTCCCACGTTCGCAAAATTTCAACTTCTGGTGCTCACCAACAACTGACGAATGAAACACACCCCAAGAGAAAATAGTCAACCCCGTCCCCTGCAATAACCTCACGCGCAACCCAACACCGCAATATGTCATATTCAGAAATTCACACTGAATGACATCTACCGTGAACACAAACACACAGACAATCCCTCCACAGGTTCAGAAGACTCACGACTGCAAAACTCGATGTTTCCCATGTCTGGGCTCATCCTGAAACGCAGCCATCACTATCCAGTTTTCCCTCTTGTGTAGACAGACACCTGGGCTCCTCATTACTTTATGTCGGATTGACTGCGTATGTGATGGTGTGTGTGTGTGCGCGCGCGAACCCCCTCGTGGGTGTGTGTGTGTGTGTGTGTACGTGTATGTGTGTGTGTGTCAGTGTGTGTGCGCATGCACTCCTGCGTTTGCACGGAGACTTTTCCTGAGATCACTGGCACACAAACAGAGCCCTCTTGCTGTGTTTGTTCCTCCCTTTGGATCTCCTGGTCCTCCCTTGCAGAGAAGTGAGTGTGCCAGTGTTCATGGACTCCTGAGGTGCCAGGTTCCTTGAAGAGAGGTTCAGCAGGGAGCTTTGCTGTTCAGGATGACGGTTGTTCATCCCACTCTTGTATTTTGATGGATGAATCACAAGCACGTTGGGAGGCAGGGTACATTCGACTTTTCTGACGTTGAAGTCAGGCTTGGTTTTGTTTTGCTCTTGGAGGAACTTCCAGTGGTCTAAGGTGCTTTCCTGAGTGGCTCTTTCCACCAAGTGCTCCTCCAAGTCGGGTACCTGGAGGCAGGGTTCTCTCTGGAGCTCTCCTTGCGTTGCTCGCCTGTCTTCGTGTTCAGCACCAAGGGCTCCTGGTTCCCTGCCTATTGACACACTCTCACTGCATCTTTCCAGTTGACTCTTCTGGATGTAAAAGAGGACATAGGCCTGTTGACTCAGGACAGAAGCGATGCTACAGGCAGTGACCTCGGCGTCATCCATTTTATACCACTGGCCTCCTGGAGCTTTGACATAAGAGAGGTAATGTCCGTTGTGACAACTCCACCCAGCATGGACCAGCACAGCATAGAGGACATAGACAAGAGGCCCTGTGCTCTGCTGAGACATGTATGGCTGCATGTCAAGGCACTCAGGGTATTGCACATTCTTGGCAAGTTTGTTGCCTGTGACATCGGAGAATCTCTTCAATACAAGGATGAGGACCTTGGCAGAAGTGTGTAGAGTGAACGTCTTGGAGGCAGGCGCCTTCTGGAGACAAAGACCACAATGATAGGCATTCTCTCCATTGAGTTCTTCGGGCTTCACCACCTGTTCCAAAGCTTGCTTCACACTCTGAGCTGCCTGGATATCCAGGGCAATGTCCAGGTAAGGGTCAAAGGTGTCCGAAACGCCCTGGCAGTGGAGACACTTGATTTGAGATCTCCAGCAGCCTCCAAATATCTGGTGGATGAGGGTGGTGTCCTCAGAGTCATGATCTACCTGCTTGTGCCCGGGAAGGCATGCCTTTTTCATGGCATCCACAATGAACATCAGAAATTCATGGGCATCTTCCTGCTTGCCTCGATGGAAGCCAGCAACCAATGCCTGTGAGGGCTGGATGACGTGGCCAGGACGGTGGAGGGCCCGTGTGATGTGAGCTTCCATCGTACACAGCATGCAGCACTTGTGATGATGACAAAGTTGAGAGTGCTCCCGGGACAGCATGTAGTTGGCAAGGGGTGGTGTGTATGTCAGGCACTGCAGGGAAGCATTCACATAGCAAGTATTTCCCATATTCTGGAGCCCAGCCCCCACCGCAGCAGGTCTCCTGCTACTGAGAGGAAGCTTCTCCCCAGGGGCAGGCTGTCTTGCCACAGGAGCCAAACCATCACAGAGGTCGACATGGGTCTCAGATGACAGTGGTGACTTCTCAGGTAGAGAAGTCCGCTGGATTTCAGCAAAAGCTGCATCTGGCCGAGAAGATGTGAGTTTTGAAAAGTGGTTGAACTGCCACTCACCTCCCAAGTGGAGTGAATCGGCCTCCATGTCGCCAGGAGCAAGGATCACAAGCTTTCTCTGCTGGGACCGCACGTTGCAGAAAGATGCTATCTCTTCCGAGAGAGTCTTCAAATGACACGCCATCTGGCCGCATCAGCCCTTATATAACTCAACCCCGCCTACCTCGAACACCCCACCCACCCATCAGGTACGCGGTCCACCAATCCAATATCAGCACTCAGTTAAAGAATGAATCATAGGGTGTGTCCCCTTGTATTCCCCAGGGAGTTCACTTGAAACTCCTGGGGAATGCGTTAGTTTACTTAAAACAGTGGTGTTTACTTAAAACAGTAAACTTAAGTGGTAGTTTACTTAAAATGCGTTAGTTTACTTAAAACATGCAGAATCATGCCCATGTGAGTGTTTCTTTGTGTTTGTTTATATTTCTGGGTGTGTGTGTGTTTGAGCTGCGATGTGCTTCTAACTATGTGCTTTTGGCAGATAGGATCATCCTTTCAGGCATTGAAGGACAGGAAGTCACACCTGTACTTTCTGACTTGAGAATCATCAATGAAGTACAGTTAATAACACGGTGTATTTGTTTCCTTAATATCAAAGAATAGATCCATGCAGTCTAATAAGTATTCTAGCAGTAACCTTTCCATGTTCAGCCTATTGATTCCGTGTTCGAGTGAAATGACTTACCAGTGGGGACCAAGACATGTCTTTGCAGGAAATGCTCTTGTGGAAGCTATATACCCAAATCATAAAGCATCAAGTGTTGGAAACATGCACTGAACCTAGACGAAATACTTAGTGCCCAAATTAGACTGTGAAAGACTTTCAGGAAATCATGCAATCACCGACATACCAATTGATGACATTCCCCGAATTTGTGATTGCAAGTAAAGAGAAATACTCATGACATTCTCTTTCCAGTGATTGAGGTCGTATGACCGCAATTTAAGAAATCATGAAATCAGAAGACTTGACTAATCACAATCTAATCCAACTAAAACCTTTGGTTCGTTTAAGAAAGGATGAATATAAAAACAACATATCACGCGGCATGGGAGATAATATTTTAATACGTATGTGATAATAGATCAACATTTGAGAGAGATGAAATAAATAGTTGTAAATCTGAGAATAGCATATAACCAGAATTAAACACTGTAAATGCCTGGGTGATGGGAATGAGTCCCTGTCTCAGGAAGAAACATAGAGATTTAAAAGCAGGGCGTCTAAAAGAGATTTGCATACCATTGTTAATACTGGCAGTTGTTTTAGTAAGAAAGGGAAAAATAAACCATTTGTCTTGGGGATTCTTGCATGTATTTTTCATCGTCTGAGATGTTGCTTCCAATTCCAGTGAAGCATTGTGTGGTGGACTTGCAGTTACCACATTTGGTGGAAAATGTCATGCTGATGAAGGTAGACTTGTTTCCCAAACTAAGAGGGACAGAATTTGGGTGTTTCTTTGGGACTTTGGGCTTTCTAGGAATAAAGATCCTGGCTCTAGGGATTTTCTTAAAATTTTTCAGATAATGAGAAAGAGAATAGAATTTGGGCCAGGCGCCAAGGCCTCGAGGTGTACAGAAGCATCCCCGGTCTCAGGGCCCATGAAATCAGGATGATTTTAGGGAGGATGGTGGAATGAGGAGAGTGTGACCTTTGGCCTCCTTTCTTTCCCTTTTCTTTTCATGGGTCAGGTGTGTTGAATCAGAAGGCTTCCCGGGCCCGATGAAATGAGTCCTGGGGGAGGAAAGAAGCGCTGCGTAGAGAGTTGCTCCACAGGGAGAAAGGAGCCACCATTTTCAGGAGAATGATCCCCAGAAGCATGAGCAGTCCAGATGCCGTGGCTTCACACAAGACGCTGGTGGGTGTTATGTCTGAAGCGGGGACCTGGGCGTCGGTGTTCTTTCATGCTCATAACTGATTTTCAGGTGAGCCCAATGGATCACCTGTCTGCCAGTCATGCTCATCACACTGTACTTTGCACACACGTCACACAGAGACACTGTTAATACGCGCATTTGTGTGCTTGAGCAGGGTTGCACCCAAGATTCTGTGGTTGTATGGAGCCCTGAGTTATGCCCTGGACATCTTTCCCCTCGGGTTGGTCAACTTGGATCGCTGTACCGAACGAGAAACGGAGCCTGAAATCCAATCAGCGAATACACAAAAGGAAGGGGCCATTTCCCACAATCATTTCCACTGCAACACCACCTCGGATGAACAAGTCTCACTGCAGGTCAGGGACTGTGCTTCAGAGATGCACCTTTCGCAGCTGGACGATTGACCCGGAATCTCCCAGACGCCATTTTGATGCACACCAAATGCGATTTATTTCAGTGCTTGCTGATTTTATTTTAGTTGAATACACAGACGCTCCTGTGTCTGATTTCCTTTATTATCAATACGACTTACTTCCAAATGACTCACAAACCAGTGGGATGATTTTCTGCTTCAATTCATTGGAAATGGACACCATTCAATAGGCAAGTGTGTCTGTCTGTCTGTCTCCAGCATTCTGTGGGTTCCACCAAGGGCACAAGTCCTAGGGCGCCTGACGTCCATTCAACAAGTAATGTAAAAGAGGCGAGGCAGGTTCAAAAGAAGAACACCCTTCCTCTCTTCAAATGCGTTCCAGTTTCCACTACTCAAGGTAGCGAGAAGGGTCCACAGAAGTCCCACGTTCGCAAAATTTCAACTTCTGGTGCTCACCAACAACTGACGAATGAAACACACCCCAAGAGAAAATAGTCAACCCCGTCCCCTGCAATAACCTCACGCGCAACCCAACACCGCAATATGTCATATTCAGAAATTCACACTGAATGACATCTACCGTGAACACAAACACACAGACAATCCCTCCACAGGTTCAGAAGACTCACGACTGCAAAACTCGATGTTTCCCATGTCTGGGCTCATCCTGAAACGCAGCCATCACTATCCAGTTTTCCCTCTTGTGTAGACAGACACCTGGGCTCCTCATTACTTTATGTCGGATTGACTGCGTATGTGATGGTGTGTGTGTGTGCGCGCGCGAACCCCCTCGTGGGTGTGTGTGTGTGTGTGTGTACGTGTATGTGTGTGTGTGTCAGTGTGTGTGCGCATGCACTCCTGCGTTTGCACGGAGACTTTTCCTGAGATCACTGGCACACAAACAGAGCCCTCTTGCTGTGTTTGTTCCTCCCTTTGGATCTCCTGGTCCTCCCTTGCAGAGAAGTGAGTGTGCCAGTGTTCATGGACTCCTGAGGTGCCAGGTTCCTTGAAGAGAGGTTCAGCAGGGAGCTTTGCTGTTCAGGATGACGGTTGTTCATCCCACTCTTGTATTTTGATGGATGAATCACAAGCACGTTGGGAGGCAGGGTACATTCGACTTTTCTGACGTTGAAGTCAGGCTTGGTTTTGTTTTGCTCTTGGAGGAACTTCCAGTGGTCTAAGGTGCTTTCCTGAGTGGCTCTTTCCACCAAGTGCTCCTCCAAGTCGGGTACCTGGAGGCAGGGTTCTCTCTGGAGCTCTCCTTGCGTTGCTCGCCTGTCTTCGTGTTCAGCACCAAGGGCTCCTGGTTCCCTGCCTATTGACACACTCTCACTGCATCTTTCCAGTTGACTCTTCTGGATGTAAAAGAGGACATAGGCCTGTTGACTCAGGACAGAAGCGATGCTACAGGCAGTGACCTCGGCGTCATCCATTTTATACCACTGGCCTCCTGGAGCTTTGACATAAGAGAGGTAATGTCCGTTGTGACAACTCCACCCAGCATGGACCAGCACAGCATAGAGGACATAGACAAGAGGTCCTGTGCTCTGCTGAGACATGTATGGCTGCATGTCAAGGCACTCAGGGTATTGCACATTCTTGGCAAGTTTGTTGCCTGTGACATCGGAGAATCTCTTCAATACAAGGATGAGGACCTTGGCAGAAGTGTGTAGAGTGAACGTCTTGGAGGCAGGCGCCTTCTGGAGACAAAGACCACAATGATAGGCATTCTCTCCATTGAGTTCTTCGGGCTTCACCACCTGTTCCAAAGCTTGCTTCACACTCTGAGCTGCCTGGATATCCAGGGCAATGTCCAGGTAAGGGTCAAAGGTGTCCGAAACGCCCTGGCAGTGGAGACACTTGATTTGAGATCTCCAGCAGCCTCCAAATATCTGGTGGATGAGGGTGGTGTCCTCAGAGTCATGATCTACCTGCTTGTGCCCGGGAAGGCATGCCTTTTTCATGGCATCCACAATGAACATCAGAAATTCATGGGCATCTTCCTGCTTGCCTCGATGGAAGCCAGCAACCAATGCCTGTGAGGGCTGGATGACGTGGCCAGGACGGTGGAGGGCCCGTGTGATGTGAGCTTCCATCGTACACAGCATGCAGCACTTGTGATGATGACAAAGTTGAGAGTGCTCCCGGGACAGCATGTAGTTGGCAAGGGGTGGTGTGTATGTCAGGCACTGCAGGGAAGCATTCACATAGCAAGTATTTCCCATATTCTGGAGCCCAGCCCCCACCGCAGCAGGTCTCCTGCTACTGAGAGGAAGCTTCTCCCCAGGGGCAGGCTGTCTTGCCACAGGAGCCAAACCATCACAGAGGTCGACATGGGTCTCAGATGACAGTGGTGACTTCTCAGGTAGAGAAGTCCGCTGGATTTCAGCAAAAGCTGCATCTGGCCGAGAAGATGTGAGTTTTGAAAAGTGGTTGAACTGCCACTCACCTCCCAAGTGGAGTGAATCGGCCTCCATGTCGCCAGGAGCAAGGATCACAAGCTTTCTCTGCTGGGACCGCACGTTGCAGAAAGATGCTATCTCTTCCGAGAGAGTCTTCAAATGACACGCCATCTGGCCGCATCAGCCCTTATATAACTCAACCCCGCCTACCTCGAACACCCCACCCACCCATCAGGTACGCGGTCCACCAATCCAATATCAGCACTCAGTTAAAGAATGAATCATAGGGTGTGTCCCCTTGTATTCCCCAGGGAGTTCACTTGAAACTCCTGGGGAATGCGTTAGTTTACTTAAAACAGTGGTGTTTACTTAAAACAGTAAACTTAAGTGGTAGTTTACTTAAAATGCGTTAGTTTACTTAAAACATGCAGAATCATGCCCATGTGAGTGTTTCTTTGTGTTTGTTTATATTTCTGGGTGTGTGTGTGTTTGAGCTGCGATGTGCTTCTAACTATGTGCTTTTGGCAGATAGGATCATCCTTTCAGGCATTGAAGGACAGGAAGTCACACCTGTACTTTCTGACTTGAGAATCATCAATGAAGTACAGTTAATAACACGGTGTATTTGTTTCCTTAATATCAAAGAATAGATCCATGCAGTCTAATAAGTATTCTAGCAGTAACCTTTCCATGTTCAGCCTATTGATTCCGTGTTCGAGTGAAATGACTTACCAGTGGGGACCAAGACATGTCTTTGCAGGAAATGCTCTTGTGGAAGCTATATACCCAAATCATAAAGCATCAAGTGTTGGAAACATGCACTGAACCTAGACGAAATACTTAGTGCCCAAATTAGACTGTGAAAGACTTTCAGGAAATCATGCAATCACCGACATACCAATTGATGACATTCCCCGAATTTGTGATTCCAAGTAAAGAGAAATACTCATGACATTCTCTTTCCGGTGATTGAGGTCGTATGACCGCAATTTAAGAAATCATGAAATCAGAAGACTTGACTAATCACAATCTAATCCAACTAAAACCTTTGGTTCGTTTAAGAAAGGATGAATATAAAAACAACATATCACGCGGCATGGGAGATAATATTTTAATACGTATGTGATAATAGATCAACATTTGAGAGAGATGAAATAAATAGTTGTAAATCTGAGAATAGCATATAACCAGAATTAAACACTGTAAATGCCTGGGTGATGGGAATGAGTTCCTGTCTCAGGAAGAAACATAGAGATTTAAAAGCAGGGCGTCTAAAAGAGATTTGCATACCATTGTTAATACTGGCAGTTGTTTTAGTAAGAAAGGGAAAAATAAACCATTTGTCTTGGGGATTCTTGCATGTATTTTTCATCGTCTGAGATGTTGCTTCCAATTCCAGTGAAGCATTGTGTGGTGGACTTGCAGTTACCACATTTGGTGGAAAATGTCATGCTGATGAAGGTAGACTTGTTTCCCAAACTAAGAGGGACAGAATTTGGGTGTTTCTTTGGGACTTTGGGCTTTCTAGGAATAAAGATCCTGGCTCTAGGGATTTTCTTAAAATTTTTCAGATAATGAGAAAGAGAATAGAATTTGGGCCAGGCGCCAAGGCCTCGAGGTGTACAGAAGCATCCCCGGTCTCAGGGCCCATGAAATCAGGATGATTTTAGGGAGGATGGTGGAATGAGGAGAGTGTGACCTTTGGCCTCCTTTCTTTCCCTTTTCTTTTCATGGGTCAGGTGTGTTGAATCAGAAGGCTTCCCGGGCCCGATGAAATGAGTCCTGGGGGAGGAAAGAAGCGCTGCGTAGAGAGTTGCTCCACAGGGAGAAAGGAGCCACCATTTTCAGGAGAATGATCCCCAGAAGCATGAGCAGTCCAGATGCCGTGGCTTCACACAAGACGCTGGTGGGTGTTATGTCTGAAGCGGGGACCTGGGCGTCGGTGTTCTTTCATGCTCATAACTGATTTTCAGGTGAGCCCAATGGATCACCTGTCTGCCAGTCATGCTCATCACACTGTACTTTGCACACACGTCACACAGAGACACTGTTAATACGCGCATTTGTGTGCTTGAGCAGGGTTGCACCCAAGATTCTGTGGTTGTATGGAGCCCTGAGTTATGCCCTGGACATCTTTCCCCTCGGGTTGGTCAACTTGGATCGCTGTACCGAACGAGAAACGGAGCCTGAAATCCAATCAGCGAATACACAAAAGGAAGGGGCCATTTCCCACAATCATTTCCACTGCAACACCACCTCGGATGAACAAGTCTCACTGCAGGTCAGGGACTGTGCTTCAGAGATGCACCTTTCGCAGCTGGACGATTGACCCGGAATCTCCCAGACGCCATTTTGATGCACACCAAATGCGATTTATTTCAGTGCTTGCTGATTTTATTTTAGTTGAATACACACACGCTCCTGTGTCTGATTTCCTTTATTATCAATACGACTTACTTCCAAATGACTCACAAACCAGTGGGATGATTTTCTGCTTCAATTCATTGGAAATGGACACCATTCAATAGGCAAGTGTGTCTGTCTGTCTGTCTCCAGCATTCTGTGGGTTCCACCAAGGGCACAAGTCCTAGGGCGCCTGACGTCCATTCAACAAGTAATGTAAAAGAGGCGAGGCAGGTTCAAAAGAAGAACACCCTTCCTCTCTTCAAATGCGTTCCAGTTTCCACTACTCAAGGTAGCGAGAAGGGTCCACAGAAGTCCCACGTTCGCAAAATTTCAACTTCTGGTGCTCACCAACAACTGACGAATGAAACACACCCCAAGAGAAAATAGTCAACCCCGTCCCCTGCAATAACCTCACGCGCAACCCAACACCGCAATATGTCATATTCAGAAATTCACACTGAATGACATCTACCGTGAACACAAACACACAGACAATCCCTCCACAGGTTCAGAAGACTCACGACTGCAAAACTCGATGTTTCCCATGTCTGGGCTCATCCTGAAACGCAGCCATCACTATCCAGTTTTCCCTCTTGTGTAGACAGACACCTGGGCTCCTCATTACTTTATGTCGGATTGACTGCGTATGTGATGGTGTGTGTGTGTGCGCGCGCGAACCCCCTCGTGGGTGTGTGTGTGTGTGTGTGTACGTGTATGTGTGTGTGTGTCAGTGTGTGTGCGCATGCACTCCTGCGTTTGCACGGAGACTTTTCCTGAGATCACTGGCACACAAACAGAGCCCTCTTGCTGTGTTTGTTCCTCCCTTTGGATCTCCTGGTCCTCCCTTGCAGAGAAGTGAGTGTGCCAGTGTTCATGGACTCCTGAGGTGCCAGGTTCCTTGAAGAGAGGTTCAGCAGGGAGCTTTGCTGTTCAGGATGACGGTTGTTCATCCCACTCTTGTATTTTGATGGATGAATCACAAGCACGTTGGGAGGCAGGGTACATTCGACTTTTCTGACGTTGAAGTCAGGCTTGGTTTTGTTTTGCTCTTGGAGGAACTTCCAGTGGTCTAAGGTGCTTTCCTGAGTGGCTCTTTCCACCAAGTGCTCCTCCAAGTCGGGTACCTGGAGGCAGGGTTCTCTCTGGAGCTCTCCTTGCGTTGCTCGCCTGTCTTCGTGTTCAGCACCAAGGGCTCCTGGTTCCCTGCCTATTGACACACTCTCACTGCATCTTTCCAGTTGACTCTTCTGGATGTAAAAGAGGACATAGGCCTGTTGACTCAGGACAGAAGCGATGCTACAGGCAGTGACCTCGGCGTCATCCATTTTATACCACTGGCCTCCTGGAGCTTTGACATAAGAGAGGTAATGTCCGTTGTGACAACTCCACCCAGCATGGACCAGCACAGCATAGAGGACATAGACAAGAGGCCCTGTGCTCTGCTGAGACATGTATGGCTG
The DNA here is from genome assembly GCF_037993035.2 of Macaca fascicularis. Classification (NCBI taxonomy): domain Eukaryota; kingdom Metazoa; phylum Chordata; class Mammalia; order Primates; family Cercopithecidae; genus Macaca; species Macaca fascicularis. The sequence goes on along the minus strand of NC_088377.1, from coordinate 40,183,991 downwards.
CATGTCAAGGCACTCAGGGTATTGCACATTCTTGGCAAGTTTGTTGCCTGTGACATCGGAGAATCTCTTCAATACAAGGATGAGGACCTTGGCAGAAGTGTGTAGAGTGAACGTCTTGGAGGCAGGCGCCTTCTGGAGACAAAGACCACAATGATAGGCATTCTCTCCATTGAGTTCTTCGGGCTTCACCACCTGTTCCAAAGCTTGCTTCACACTCTGAGCTGCCTGGATATCCAGGGCAATGTCCAGGTAAGGGTCAAAGGTGTCCGAAACGCCCTGGCAGTGGAGACACTTGATTTGAGATCTCCAGCAGCCTCCAAATATCTGGTGGATGAGGGTGGTGTCCTCAGAGTCATGATCTACCTGCTTGTGCCCGGGAAGGCATGCCTTTTTCATGGCATCCACAATGAACATCAGAAATTCATGGGCATCTTCCTGCTTGCCTCGATGGAAGCCAGCAACCAATGCCTGTGAGGGCTGGATGACGTGGCCAGGACGGTGGAGGGCCCGTGTGATGTGAGCTTCCATCGTACACAGCATGCAGCACTTGTGATGATGACAAAGTTGAGAGTGCTCCCGGGACAGCATGTAGTTGGCAAGGGGTGGTGTGTATGTCAGGCACTGCAGGGAAGCATTCACATAGCAAGTATTTCCCATATTCTGGAGCCCAGCCCCCACCGCAGCAGGTCTCCTGCTACTGAGAGGAAGCTTCTCCCCAGGGGCAGGCTGTCTTGCCACAGGAGCCAAACCATCACAGAGGTCGACATGGGTCTCAGATGACAGTGGTGACTTCTCAGGTAGAGAAGTCCGCTGGATTTCAGCAAAAGCTGCATCTGGCCGAGAAGATGTGAGTTTTGAAAAGTGGTTGAACTGCCACTCACCTCCCAAGTGGAGTGAATCGGCCTCCATGTCGCCAGGAGCAAGGATCACAAGCTTTCTCTGCTGGGACCGCACGTTGCAGAAAGATGCTATCTCTTCCGAGAGAGTCTTCAAATGACACGCCATCTGGCCGCATCAGCCCTTATATAACTCAACCCCGCCTACCTCGAACACCCCACCCACCCATCAGGTACGCGGTCCACCAATCCAATATCAGCACTCAGTTAAAGAATGAATCATAGGGTGTGTCCCCTTGTATTCCCCAGGGAGTTCACTTGAAACTCCTGGGGAATGCGTTAGTTTACTTAAAACAGTGGTGTTTACTTAAAACAGTAAACTTAAGTGGTAGTTTACTTAAAATGCGTTAGTTTTCTTAAAACATGCAGAATCATGCCCATGTGAGTGTTTCTTTGTGTTTGTTTATATTTCTGGGTGTGTGTGTGTTTCAGCTGCGATGTGCTTCTAACTATGTGCTTTTGGCAGATAGGATCATCCTTTCAGGCATTGAAGGACAGGAAGTCACACCTGTACTTTCTGACTTGAGAATCATCAATGAAGTACAGTTAATAACACGGTGTATTTGTTTCCTTAATATCAAAGAATAGATCCATGCAGTCTAATAAGTATTCTAGCAGTAACCTTTCCATGTTCAGCCTATTGATTCCGTGTTCGAGTGAAATGACTTACCAGTGGGGACCAAGACATGTCTTTGCAGGAAATGCTCTTGTGGAAGCTATATACCCAAATCATAAAGCATCAAGTGTTGGAAACATGCACTGAACCTAGACGAAATACTTAGTGCCCAAATTAGACTGTGAAAGACTTTCAGGAAATCATGCAATCACCGACATACCAATTGATGACATTCCCCGAATTTGTGATTGCAAGTAAAGAGAAATACTCATGACATTCTCTTTCCAGTGATTGAGGTCGTATGACCGCAATTTAAGAAATCATGAAATCAGAAGACTTGACTAATCACAATCTAATCCAACTAAAACCTTTGGTTCGTTTAAGAAAGGATGAATATAAAAACAACATATCACGCGGCATGGGAGATAATATTTTAATACGTATGTGATAATAGATCAACATTTGAGAGAGATGAAATAAATAGTTGTAAATCTGAGAATAGCATATAACCAGAATTAAACACTGTAAATGCCTGGGTGATGGGAATGAGTCCCTGTCTCAGGAAGAAACATAGAGATTTAAAAGCAGGGCGTCTAAAAGAGATTTGCATACCATTGTTAATACTGGCAGTTGTTTTAGTAAGAAAGGGAAAAATAAACCATTTGTCTTAGGGATTCTTGCATGTATTTTTCATCGTCTGAGATGTTGCTTCCAATTCCAGTGAAGCATTGTGTGGTGGACTTGCAGTTACCACATTTGGTGGAAAATGTCATGCTGATGAAGGTAGACTTGTTTCCCAAACTAAGAGGGACAGAATTTGGGTGTTTCTTTGGGACTTTGGGCTTTCTAGGAATAAAGATCCTGGCTCTAGGGATTTTCTTAAAATTTTTCAGATAATGAGAAAGAGAATAGAATTTGGGCCAGGCGCCAAGGCCTCGAGGTGTACAGAAGCATCCCCGGTCTCAGGGCCCATGAAATCAGGATGATTTTAGGGAGGATGGTGGAATGAGGAGAGTGTGACCTTTGGCCTCCTTTCTTTCCCTTTTCTTTTCATGGGTCAGGTGTGTTGAATCAGAAGGCTTCCCGGGCCCGATGAAATGAGTCCTGGGGGAGGAAAGAAGCGCTGCGTAGAGAGTTGCTCCACAGGGAGAAAGGAGCCACCATTTTCAGGAGAATGATCCCCAGAAGCATGAGCAGTCCAGATGCCGTGGCTTCACACAAGACGCTGGTGGGTGTTATGTCTGAAGCGGGGACCTGGGCGTCGGTGTTCTTTCATGCTCATAACTGATTTTCAGGTGAGCCCAATGGATCACCTGTCTGCCAGTCATGCTCATCACACTGTACTTTGCACACACGTCACACAGAGACACTGTTAATACGCGCATTTGTGTGCTTGAGCAGGGTTGCACCCAAGATTCTGTGGTTGTATGGAGCCCTGAGTTATGCCCTGGACATCTTTCCCCTCGGGTTGGTCAACTTGGATCGCTGTACCGAACGAGAAACGGAGCCTGAAATCCAATCAGCGAATACACAAAAGGAAGGGGCCATTTCCCACAATCATTTCCACTGCAACACCACCTCGGATGAACAAGTCTCACTGCAGGTCAGGGACTGTGCTTCAGAGATGCACCTTTCGCAGCTGGACGATTGACCCGGAATCTCCCAGACGCCATTTTGATGCACACCAAATGCGATTTATTTCAGTGCTTGCTGATTTTATTTTAGTTGAATACACACACGCTCCTGTGTCTGATTTCCTTTATTATCAATACGACTTACTTCCAAATGACTCACAAACCAGTGGGATGATTTTCTGCTTCAATTCATTGGAAATGGACACCATTCAATAGGCAAGTGTGTCTGTCTGTCTGTCTCCAGCATTCTGTGGGTTCCACCAAGGGCACAAGTCCTAGGGCGCCTGACGTCCATTCAACAAGTAATGTAAAAGAGGCGAGGCAGGTTCAAAAGAAGAACACCCTTCCTCTCTTCAAATGCGTTCCAGTTTCCACTACTCAAGGTAGCGAGAAGGGTCCACAGAAGTCCCACGTTCGCAAAATTTCAACTTCTGGTGCTCACCAACAACTGACGAATGAAACACACCCCAAGAGAAAATAGTCAACCCCGTCCCCTGCAATAACCTCACGCGCAACCCAACACCGCAATATGTCATATTCAGAAATTCACACTGAATGACATCTACCGTGAACACAAACACACAGACAATCCCTCCACAGGTTCAGAAGACTCACGACTGCAAAACTCGATGTTTCCCATGTCTGGGCTCATCCTGAAACGCAGCCATCACTATCCAGTTTTCCCTCTTGTGTAGACAGACACCTGGGCTCCTCATTACTTTATGTCGGATTGACTGCGTATGTGATGGTGTGTGTGTGTGCGCGCGCGAACCCCCTCGTGGGTGTGTGTGTGTGTGTGTGTACGTGTATGTGTGTGTGTGTCAGTGTGTGTGCGCATGCACTCCTGCGTTTGCACGGAGACTTTTCCTGAGATCACTGGCACACAAACAGAGCCCTCTTGCTGTGTTTGTTCCTCCCTTTGGATCTCCTGGTCCTCCCTTGCAGAGAAGTGAGTGTGCCAGTGTTCATGGACTCCTGAGGTGCCAGGTTCCTTGAAGAGAGGTTCAGCAGGGAGCTTTGCTGTTCAGGATGACGGTTGTTCATCCCACTCTTGTATTTTGATGGATGAATCACAAGCACGTTGGGAGGCAGGGTACATTCGACTTTTCTGACGTTGAAGTCAGGCTTGGTTTTGTTTTGCTCTTGGAGGAACTTCCAGTGGTCTAAGGTGCTTTCCTGAGTGGCTCTTTCCACCAAGTGCTCCTCCAAGTCGGGTACCTGGAGGCAGGGTTCTCTCTGGAGCTCTCCTTGCGTTGCTCGCCTGTCTTCGTGTTCAGCACCAAGGGCTCCTGGTTCCCTGCCTATTGACACACTCTCACTGCATCTTTCCAGTTGACTCTTCTGGATGTAAAAGAGGACATAGGCCTGTTGACTCAGGACAGAAGCGATGCTACAGGCAGTGACCTCGGCGTCATCCATTTTATACCACTGGCCTCCTGGAGCTTTGACATAAGAGAGGTAATGTCCGTTGTGACAACTCCACCCAGCATGGACCAGCACAGCATAGAGGACATAGACAAGAGGCCCTGTGCTCTGCTGAGACATGTATGGCTGCATGTCAAGGCACTCAGGGTATTGCACATTCTTGGCAAGTTTGTTGCCTGTGACATCGGAGAATCTCTTCAATACAAGGATGAGGACCTTGGCAGAAGTGTGTAGAGTGAACGTCTTGGAGGCAGGCGCCTTCTGGAGACAAAGACCACAATGATAGGCATTCTCTCCATTGAGTTCTTCGGGCTTCACCACCTGTTCCAAAGCTTGCTTCACACTCTGAGCTGCCTGGATATCCAGGGCAATGTCCAGGTAAGGGTCAAAGGTGTCCGAAACGCCCTGGCAGTGGAGACACTTGATTTGAGATCTCCAGCAGCCTCCAAATATCTGGTGGATGAGGGTGGTGTCCTCAGAGTCATGATCTACCTGCTTGTGCCCGGGAAGGCATGCCTTTTTCATGGCATCCACAATGAACATCAGAAATTCATGGGCATCTTCCTGCTTGCCTCGATGGAAGCCAGCAACCAATGCCTGTGAGGGCTGGATGACGTGGCCAGGACGGTGGAGGGCCCGTGTGATGTGAGCTTCCATCGTACACAGCATGCAGCACTTGTGATGATGACAAAGTTGAGAGTGCTCCCGGGACAGCATGTAGTTGGCAAGGGGTGGTGTGTATGTCAGGCACTGCAGGGAAGCATTCACATAGCAAGTATTTCCCATATTCTGGAGCCCAGCCCCCACCGCAGCAGGTCTCCTGCTACTGAGAGGAAGCTTCTCCCCAGGGGCAGGCTGTCTTGCCACAGGAGCCAAACCATCACAGAGGTCGACATGGGTCTCAGATGACAGTGGTGACTTCTCAGGTAGAGAAGTCCGCTGGATTTCAGCAAAAGCTGCATCTGGCCGAGAAGATGTGAGTTTTGAAAAGTGGTTGAACTGCCACTCACCTCCCAAGTGGAGTGAATCGGCCTCCATGTCGCCAGGAGCAAGGATCACAAGCTTTCTCTGCTGGGACCGCACGTTGCAGAAAGATGCTATCTCTTCCGAGAGAGTCTTCAAATGACACGCCATCTGGCCGCATCAGCCCTTATATAACTCAACCCCGCCTACCTCGAACACCCCACCCACCCATCAGGTACGCGGTCCACCAATCCAATATCAGCACTCAGTTAAAGAATGAATCATAGGGTGTGTCCCCTTGTATTCCCCAGGGAGTTCACTTGAAACTCCTGGGGAATGCGTTAGTTTACTTAAAACAGTGGTGTTTACTTAAAACAGTAAACTTAAGTGGTAGTTTACTTAAAATGCGTTAGTTTACTTAAAACATGCAGAATCATGCCCATGTGAGTGTTTCTTTGTGTTTGTTTATATTTCTGGGTGTGTGTGTGTTTGAGCTGCGATGTGCTTCTAACTATGTGCTTTTGGCAGATAGGATCATCCTTTCAGGCATTGAAGGACAGGAAGTCACACCTGTACTTTCTGACTTGAGAATCATCAATGAAGTACAGTTAATAACACGGTGTATTTGTTTCCTTAATATCAAAGAATAGATCCATGCAGTCTAATAAGTATTCTAGCAGTAACCTTTCCATGTTCAGCCTATTGATTCCGTGTTCGAGTGAAATGACTTACCAGTGGGGACCAAGACATGTCTTTGCAGGAAATGCTCTTGTGGAAGCTATATACCCAAATCATAAAGCATCAAGTGTTGGAAACATGCACTGAACCTAGACGAAATACTTAGTGCCCAAATTAGACTGTGAAAGACTTTCAGGAAATCATGCAATCACCGACATACCAATTGATGACATTCCCCGAATTTGTGATTGCAAGTAAAGAGAAATACTCATGACATTCTCTTTCCAGTGATTGAGGTCGTATGACCGCAATTTAAGAAATCATGAAATCAGAAGACTTGACTAATCACAATCTAATCCAACTAAAACCTTTGGTTCGTTTAAGAAAGGATGAATATAAAAACAACATATCACGCGGCATGGGAGATAATATTTTAATACGTATGTGATAATAGATCAACATTTGAGAGAGATGAAATAAATAGTTGTAAATCTGAGAATAGCATATAACCAGAATTAAACACTGTAAATGCCTGGGTGATGGGAATGAGTCCCTGTCTCAGGAAGAAACATAGAGATTTAAAAGCAGGGCGTCTAAAAGAGATTTGCATACCATTGTTAATACTGGCAGTTGTTTTAGTAAGAAAGGGAAAAATAAACCATTTGTCTTGGGGATTCTTGCATGTATTTTTCATCGTCTGAGATGTTGCTTCCAATTCCAGTGAAGCATTGTGTGGTGGACTTGCAGTTACCACATTTGGTGGAAAATGTCATGCTGATGAAGGTAGACTTGTTTCCCAAACTAAGAGGGACAGAATTTGGGTGTTTCTTTGGGACTTTGGGCTTTCTAGGAATAAAGATCCTGGCTCTAGGGATTTTCTTAAAATTTTTCAGATAATGAGAAAGAGAATAGAATTTGGGCCAGGCGCCAAGGCCTCGAGGTGTACAGAAGCATCCCCGGTCTCAGGGCCCATGAAATCAGGATGATTTTAGGGAGGATGGTGGAATGAGGAGAGTGTGACCTTTGGCCTCCTTTCTTTCCCTTTTCTTTTCATGGGTCAGGTGTGTTGAATCAGAAGGCTTCCCGGGCCCGATGAAATGAGTCCTGGGGGAGGAAAGAAGCGCTGCGTAGAGAGTTGCTCCACAGGGAGAAAGGAGCCACCATTTTCAGGAGAATGATCCCCAGAAGCATGAGCAGTCCAGATGCCGTGGCTTCACACAAGACGCTGGTGGGTGTTATGTCTGAAGCGGGGACCTGGGCGTCGGTGTTCTTTCATGCTCATAACTGATTTTCAGGTGAGCCCAATGGATCACCTGTCTGCCAGTCATGCTCATCACACTGTACTTTGCACACACGTCACACAGAGACACTGTTAATACGCGCATTTGTGTGCTTGAGCAGGGTTGCACCCAAGATTCTGTGGTTGTATGGAGCCCTGAGTTATGCCCTGGACATCTTTCCCCTCGGGTTGGTCAACTTGGATCGCTGTACCGAACGAGAAACGGAGCCTGAAATCCAATCAGCGAATACACAAAAGGAAGGGGCCATTTCCCACAATCATTTCCACTGCAACACCACCTCGGATGAACAAGTCTCACTGCAGGTCAGGGACTGTGCTTCAGAGATGCACCTTTCGCAGCTGGACGATTGACCCGGAATCTCCCAGACGCCATTTTGATGCACACCAAATGCGATTTATTTCAGTGCTTGCTGATTTTATTTTAGTTGAATACACAGACGCTCCTGTGTCTGATTTCCTTTATTATCAATACGACTTACTTCCAAATGACTCACAAACCAGTGGGATGATTTTCTGCTTCAATTCATTGGAAATGGACACCATTCAATAGGCAAGTGTGTCTGTCTGTCTGTCTCCAGCATTCTGTGGGTTCCACCAAGGGCACAAGTCCTAGGGCGCCTGACGTCCATTCAACAAGTAATGTAAAAGAGGCGAGGCAGGTTCAAAAGAAGAACACCCTTCCTCTCTTCAAATGCGTTCCAGTTTCCACTACTCAAGGTAGCGAGAAGGGTCCACAGAAGTCCCACGTTCGCAAAATTTCAACTTCTGGTGCTCACCAACAACTGACGAATGAAACACACCCCAAGAGAAAATAGTCAACCCCGTCCCCTGCAATAACCTCACGCGCAACCCAACACCGCAATATGTCATATTCAGAAATTCACACTGAATGACATCTACCGTGAACACAAACACACAGACAATCCCTCCACAGGTTCAGAAGACTCACGACTGCAAAACTCGATGTTTCCCATGTCTGGGCTCATCCTGAAACGCAGCCATCACTATCCAGTTTTCCCTCTTGTGTAGACAGACACCTGGGCTCCTCATTACTTTATGTCGGATTGACTGCGTATGTGATGGTGTGTGTGTGTGCGCGCGCGAACCCCCTCGTGGGTGTGTGTGTGTGTGTGTGTACGTGTATGTGTGTGTGTGTCAGTGTGTGTGCGCATGCACTCCTGCGTTTGCACGGAGACTTTTCCTGAGATCACTGGCACACAAACAGAGCCCTCTTGCTGTGTTTGTTCCTCCCTTTGGATCTCCTGGTCCTCCCTTGCAGAGAAGTGAGTGTGCCAGTGTTCATGGACTCCTGAGGTGCCAGGTTCCTTGAAGAGAGGTTCAGCAGGGAGCTTTGCTGTTCAGGATGACGGTTGTTCATCCCACTCTTGTATTTTGATGGATGAATCACAAGCACGTTGGGAGGCAGGGTACATTCGACTTTTCTGACGTTGAAGTCAGGCTTGGTTTTGTTTTGCTCTTGGAGGAACTTCCAGTGGTCTAAGGTGCTTTCCTGAGTGGCTCTTTCCACCAAGTGCTCCTCCAAGTCGGGTACCTGGAGGCAGGGTTCTCTCTGGAGCTCTCCTTGCGTTGCTCGCCTGTCTTCGTGTTCAGCACCAAGGGCTCCTGGTTCCCTGCCTATTGACACACTCTCACTGCATCTTTCCAGTTGACTCTTCTGGATGTAAAAGAGGACATAGGCCTGTTGACTCAGGACAGAAGCGATGCTACAGGCAGTGACCTCGGCGTCATCCATTTTATACCACTGGCCTCCTGGAGCTTTGACATAAGAGAGGTAATGTCCGTTGTGACAACTCCACCCAGCATGGACCAGCACAGCATAGAGGACATAGACAAGAGGTCCTGTGCTCTGCTGAGACATGTATGGCTGCATGTCAAGGCACTCAGGGTATTGCACATTCTTGGCAAGTTTGTTGCCTGTGACATCGGAGAATCTCTTCAATACAAGGATGAGGACCTTGGCAGAAGTGTGTAGAGTGAACGTCTTGGAGGCAGGCGCCTTCTGGAGACAAAGACCACAATGATAGGCATTCTCTCCATTGAGTTCTTCGGGCTTCACCACCTGTTCCAAAGCTTGCTTCACACTCTGAGCTGCCTGGATATCCAGGGCAATGTCCAGGTAAGGGTCAAAGGTGTCCGAAACGCCCTGGCAGTGGAGACACTTGATTTGAGATCTCCAGCAGCCTCCAAATATCTGGTGGATGAGGGTGGTGTCCTCAGAGTCATGATCTACCTGCTTGTGCCCGGGAAGGCATGCCTTTTTCATGGCATCCACAATGAACATCAGAAATTCATGGGCATCTTCCTGCTTGCCTCGATGGAAGCCAGCAACCAATGCCTGTGAGGGCTGGATGACGTGGCCAGGACGGTGGAGGGCCCGTGTGATGTGAGCTTCCATCGTACACAGCATGCAGCACTTGTGATGATGACAAAGTTGAGAGTGCTCCCGGGACAGCATGTAGTTGGCAAGGGGTGGTGTGTATGTCAGGCACTGCAGGGAAGCATTCACATAGCAAGTATTTCCCATATTCTGGAGCCCAGCCCCCACCGCAGCAGGTCTCCTGCTACTGAGAGGAAGCTTCTCCCCAGGGGCAGGCTGTCTTGCCACAGGAGCCAAACCATCACAGAGGTCGACATGGGTCTCAGATGACAGTGGTGACTTCTCAGGTAGAGAAGTCCGCTGGATTTCAGCAAAAGCTGCATCTGGCCGAGAAGATGTGAGTTTTGAAAAGTGGTTGAACTGCCACTCACCTCCCAAGTGGAGTGAATCGGCCTCCATGTCGCCAGGAGCAAGGATCACAAGCTTTCTCTGCTGGGACCGCACGTTGCAGAAAGATGCTATCTCTTCCGAGAGAGTCTTCAAATGACACGCCATCTGGCCGCATCAGCCCTTATATAACTCAACCCCGCCTACCTCGAACACCCCACCCACCCATCAGGTACGCGGTCCACCAATCCAATATCAGCACTCAGTTAAAGAATGAATCATAGGGTGTGTCCCCTTGTATTCCCCAGGGAGTTCACTTGAAACTCCTGGGGAATGCGTTAGTTTACTTAAAACAGTGGTGTTTACTTAAAACAGTAAACTTAAGTGGTAGTTTACTTAAAATGCGTTAGTTTACTTAAAACATGCAGAATCATGCCCATGTGAGTGTTTCTTTGTGTTTGTTTATATTTCTGGGTGTGTGTGTGTTTGAGCTGCGATGTGCTTCTAACTATGTGCTTTTGGCAGATAGGATCATCCTTTCAGGCATTGAAGGACAGGAAGTCACACCTGTACTTTCTGACTTGAGAATCATCAATGAAGTACAGTTAATAACACGGTGTATTTGTTTCCTTAATATCAAAGAATAGATCCATGCAGTCTAATAAGTATTCTAGCAGTAACCTTTCCATGTTCAGCCTATTGATTCCGTGTTCGAGTGAAATGACTTACCAGTGGGGACCAAGACATGTCTTTGCAGGAAATGCTCTTGTGGAAGCTATATACCCAAATCATAAAGCATCAAGTGTTGGAAACATGCACTGAACCTAGACGAAATACTTAGTGCCCAAATTAGACTGTGAAAGACTTTCAGGAAATCATGCAATCACCGACATACCAATTGATGACATTCCCCGAATTTGTGATTCCAAGTAAAGAGAAATACTCATGACATTCTCTTTCCGGTGATTGAGGTCGTATGACCGCAATTTAAGAAATCATGAAATCAGAAGACTTGACTAATCACAATCTAATCCAACTAAAACCTTTGGTTCGTTTAAGAAAGGATGAATATAAAAACAACATATCACGCGGCATGGGAGATAATATTTTAATACGTATGTGATAATAGATCAACATTTGAGAGAGATGAAATAAATAGTTGTAAATCTGAGAATAGCATATAACCAGAATTAAACACTGTAAATGCCTGGGTGATGGGAATGAGTTCCTGTCTCAGGAAGAAACATAGAGATTTAAAAGCAGGGCGTCTAAAAGAGATTTGCATACCATTGTTAATACTGGCAGTTGTTTTAGTAAGAAAGGGAAAAATAAACCATTTGTCTTGGGGATTCTTGCATGTATTTTTCATCGTCTGAGATGTTGCTTCCAATTCCAGTGAAGCATTGTGTGGTGGACTTGCAGTTACCACATTTGGTGGAAAATGTCATGCTGATGAAGGTAGACTTGTTTCCCAAACTAAGAGGGACAGAATTTGGGTGTTTCTTTGGGACTTTGGGCTTTCTAGGAATAAAGATCCTGGCTCTAGGGATTTTCTTAAAATTTTTCAGATAATGAGAAAGAGAATAGAATTTGGGCCAGGCGCCAAGGCCTCGAGGTGTACAGAAGCATCCCCGGTCTCAGGGCCCATGAAATCAGGATGATTTTAGGGAGGATGGTGGAATGAGGAGAGTGTGACCTTTGGCCTCCTTTCTTTCCCTTTTCTTTTCATGGGTCAGGTGTGTTGAATCAGAAGGCTTCCCGGGCCCGATGAAATGAGTCCTGGGGGAGGAAAGAAGCGCTGCGTAGAGAGTTGCTCCACAGGGAGAAAGGAGCCACCATTTTCAGGAGAATGATCCCCAGAAGCATGAGCAGTCCAGATGCCGTGGCTTCACACAAGACGCTGGTGGGTGTTATGTCTGAAGCGGGGACCTGGGCGTCGGTGTTCTTTCATGCTCATAACTGATTTTCAGGTGAGCCCAATGGATCACCTGTCTGCCAGTCATGCTCATCACACTGTACTTTGCACACACGTCACACAGAGACACTGTTAATACGCGCATTTGTGTGCTTGAGCAGGGTTGCACCCAAGATTCTGTGGTTGTATGGAGCCCTGAGTTATGCCCTGGACATCTTTCCCCTCGGGTTGGTCAACTTGGATCGCTGTACCGAACGAGAAACGGAGCCTGAAATCCAATCAGCGAATACACAAAAGGAAGGGGCCATTTCCCACAATCATTTCCACTGCAACACCACCTCGGATGAACAAGTCTCACTGCAGGTCAGGGACTGTGCTTCAGAGATGCACCTTTCGCAGCTGGACGATTGACCCGGAATCTCCCAGACGCCATTTTGATGCACACCAAATGCGATTTATTTCAGTGCTTGCTGATTTTATTTTAGTTGAATACACACACGCTCCTGTGTCTGATTTCCTTTATTATCAATACGACTTACTTCCAAATGACTCACAAACCAGTGGGATGATTTTCTGCTTCAATTCATTGGAAATGGACACCATTCAATAGGCAAGTGTGTCTGTCTGTCTGTCTCCAGCATTCTGTGGGTTCCACCAAGGGCACAAGTCCTAGGGCGCCTGACGTCCATTCAACAAGTAATGTAAAAGAGGCGAGGCAGGTTCAAAAGAAGAACACCCTTCCTCTCTTCAAATGCGTTCCAGTTTCCACTACTCAAGGTAGCGAGAAGGGTCCACAGAAGTCCCACGTTCGCAAAATTTCAACTTCTGGTGCTCACCAACAACTGACGAATGAAACACACCCCAAGAGAAAATAGTCAACCCCGTCCCCTGCAATAACCTCACGCGCAACCCAACACCGCAATATGTCATATTCAGAAATTCACACTGAATGACATCTACCGTGAACACAAACACACAGACAATCCCTCCACAGGTTCAGAAGACTCACGACTGCAAAACTCGATGTTTCCCATGTCTGGGCTCATCCTGAAACGCAGCCATCACTATCCAGTTTTCCCTCTTGTGTAGACAGACACCTGGGCTCCTCATTACTTTATGTCGGATTGACTGCGTATGTGATGGTGTGTGTGTGTGCGCGCGCGAACCCCCTCGTGGGTGTGTGTGTGTGTGTGTGTACGTGTATGTGTGTGTGTGTCAGTGTGTGTGCGCATGCACTCCTGCGTTTGCACGGAGACTTTTCCTGAGATCACTGGCACACAAACAGAGCCCTCTTGCTGTGTTTGTTCCTCCCTTTGGATCTCCTGGTCCTCCCTTGCAGAGAAGTGAGTGTGCCAGTGTTCATGGACTCCTGAGGTGCCAGGTTCCTTGAAGAGAGGTTCAGCAGGGAGCTTTGCTGTTCAGGATGACGGTTGTTCATCCCACTCTTGTATTTTGATGGATGAATCACAAGCACGTTGGGAGGCAGGGTACATTCGACTTTTCTGACGTTGAAGTCAGGCTTGGTTTTGTTTTGCTCTTGGAGGAACTTCCAGTGGTCTAAGGTGCTTTCCTGAGTGGCTCTTTCCACCAAGTGCTCCTCCAAGTCGGGTACCTGGAGGCAGGGTTCTCTCTGGAGCTCTCCTTGCGTTGCTCGCCTGTCTTCGTGTTCAGCACCAAGGGCTCCTGGTTCCCTGCCTATTGACACACTCTCACTGCATCTTTCCAGTTGACTCTTCTGGATGTAAAAGAGGACATAGGCCTGTTGACTCAGGACAGAAGCGATGCTACAGGCAGTGACCTCGGCGTCATCCATTTTATACCACTGGCCTCCTGGAGCTTTGACATAAGAGAGGTAATGTCCGTTGTGACAACTCCACCCAGCATGGACCAGCACAGCATAGAGGACATAGACAAGAGGCCCTGTGCTCTGCTGAGACATGTATGGCTGCATGTCAAGGCACTCAGGGTATTGCACATTCTTGGCAAGTTTGTTGCCTGTGACATCGGAGAATCTCTTCAATACAAGGATGAGGACCTTGGCAGAAGTGTGTAGAGTGAACGTCTTGGAGGCAGGCGCCTTCTGGAGACAAAGACCACAATGATAGGCATTCTCTCCATTGAGTTCTTCGGGCTTCACCACCTGTTCCAAAGCTTGCTTCACACTCTGAGCTGCCTGGATATCCAGGGCAATGTCCAGGTAAGGGTCAAAGGTGTCCGAAACGCCCTGGCAGTGGAGACACTTGATTTGAGATCTCCAGCAGCCTCCAAATATCTGGTGGATGAGGGTGGTGTCCTCAGAGTCATGATCTACCTGCTTGTGCCCGGGAAGGCATGCCTTTTTCATGGCATCCACAATGAACATCAGAAATTCATGGGCATCTTCCTGCTTGCCTCGATGGAAGCCAGCAACCAATGCCTGTGAGGGCTGGATGACGTGGCCAGGACGGTGGAGGGCCCGTGTGATGTGAGCTTCCATCGTACACAGCATGCAGCACTTGTGATGATGACAAAGTTGAGAGTGCTCCCGGGACAGCATGTAGTTGGCAAGGGGTGGTGTGTATGTCAGGCACTGCAGGGAAGCATTCACATAGCAAGTATTTCCCATATTCTGGAGCCCAGCCCCCACCGCAGCAGGTCTCCTGCTACTGAGAGGAAGCTTCTCCCCAGGGGCAGGCTGTCTTGCCACAGGAGCCAAACCATCACAGAGGTCGACATGGGTCTCAGATGACAGTGGTGACTTCTCAGGTAGAGAAGTCCGCTGGATTTCAGCAAAAGCTGCATCTGGCCGAGAAGATGTGAGTTTTGAAAAGTGGTTGAACTGCCACTCACCTCCCAAGTGGAGTGAATCGGCCTCCATGTCGCCAGGAGCAAGGATCACAAGCTTTCTCTGCTGGGACCGCACGTTGCAGAAAGATGCTATCTCTTCCGAGAGAGTCTTCAAATGACACGCCATCTGGCCGCATCAGCCCTTATATAACTCAACCCCGCCTACCTCGAACACCCCACCCACCCATCAGGTACGCGGTCCACCAATCCAATATCAGCACTCAGTTAAAGAATGAATCATAGGGTGTGTCCCCTTGTATTCCCCAGGGAGTTCACTTGAAACTCCTGGGGAATGCGTTAGTTTACTTAAAACAGTGGTGTTTACTTAAAACAGTAAACTTAAGTGGTAGTTTACTTAAAATGCGTTAGTTTACTTAAAACATGCAGAATCATGCCCATGTGAGTGTTTCTTTGTGTTTGTTTATATTTCTGGGTGTGTGTGTGTTTGAGCTGCGATGTGCTTCTAACTATGTGCTTTTGGCAGATACGATCATCCTTTCAGGCATTGAAGGACAGGAAGTCACACCTGTACTTTCTGACTTGAGAATCATCAATGAAGTACAGTTAATAACACGGTGTATTTGTTTCCTTAATATCAAAGAATAGATCCATGCAGTCTAATAAGTATTCTAGCAGTAACCTTTCCATGTTCAGCCTATTGATTCCGTGTTCGAGTGAAATGACTTACCAGTGGGGACCAAGACATGTCTTTGCAGGAAATGCTCTTGTGGAAGCTATATACCCAAATCATAAAGCATCAAGTGTTGGAAACATGCACTGAACCTAGACGAAATACTTAGTGCCCAAATTAGACTGTGAAAGACTTTCAGGAAATCATGCAATCACCGACATACCAATTGATGACATTCCCCGAATTTGTGATTGCAAGTAAAGAGAAATACTCATGACATTCTCTTTCCAGTGATTGAGGTCGTATGACCGCAATTTAAGAAATCATGAAATCAGAAGACTTGACTAATCACAATCTAATCCAACTAAAACCTTTGGTTCGTTTAAGAAAGGATGAATATAAAAACAACATATCACGCGGCATGGGAGATAATATTTTAATACGTATGTGATAATAGATCAACATTTGAGAGAGATGAAATAAATAGTTGTAAATCTGAGAATAGCATATAACCAGAATTAAACACTGTAAATGCCTGGGTGATGGGAATGAGTCCCTGTCTCAGGAAGAAACATAGAGATTTAAAAGCAGGGCGTCTAAAAGAGATTTGCATACCATTGTTAATACTGGCAGTTGTTTTAGTAAGAAAGGGAAAAATAAACCATTTGTCTTGGGGATTCTTGCATGTATTTTTCATCGTCTGAGATGTTGCTTCCAATTCCAGTGAAGCATTGTGTGGTGGACTTGCAGTTACCACATTTGGTGGAAAATGTCATGCTGATGAAGGTAGACTTGTTTCCCAAACTAAGAGGGACAGAATTTGGGTGTTTCTTTGGGACTTTGGGCTTTCTAGGAATAAAGATCTTGGCTCTAGGGATTTTCTTAAAATTTTTCAGATAATGAGAAAGAGAATAGAATTTGGGCCAGGCGCCAAGGCCTCGAGGTGTACAGAAGCATCCCCGGTCTCAGGGCCCATGAAATCAGGATGATTTTAGGGAGGATGGTGGAATGAGGAGAGTGTGACCTTTGGCCTCCTTTCTTTCCCTTTTCTTTTCATGGGTCAGGTGTGTTGAATCAGAAGGCTTCCCGGGCCCGATGAAATGAGTCCTGGGGGAGGAAAGAAGCGCTGCGTAGAGAGTTGCTCCACAGGGAGAAAGGAGCCACCATTTTCAGGAGAATGATCCCCAGAAGCATGAGCAGTCCAGATGCCGTGGCTTCACACAAGACGCTGGTGGGTGTTATGTCTGAAGCGGGGACCTGGGCGTCGGTGTTCTTTCATGCTCATAACTGATTTTCAGGTGAGCCCAATGGATCACCTGTCTGCCAGTCATGCTCATCACACTGTACTTTGCACACACGTCACACAGAGACACTGTTAATACGCGCATTTGTGTGCTTGAGCAGGGTTGCACCCAAGATTCTGTGGTTGTATGGAGCCCTGAGTTATGCCCTGGACATCTTTCCCCTCGGGTTGGTCAACTTGGATCGCTGTACCGAACGAGAAACGGAGCCTGAAATCCAATCAGCGAATACACAAAAGGAAGGGGCCATTTCCCACAATCATTTCCACTGCAACACCACCTCGGATGAACAAGTCTCACTGCAGGTCAGGGACTGTGCTTCAGAGATGCACCTTTCGCAGCTGGACGATTGACCCGGAATCTCCCAGACGCCATTTTGATGCACACCAAATGCGATTTATTTCAGTGCTTGCTGATTTTATTTTAGTTGAATACACACACGCTCCTGTGTCTGATTTCCTTTATTATCAATACGACTTACTTCCAAATGACTCACAAACCAGTGGGATGATTTTCTGCTTCAATTCATTGGAAATGGACACCATTCAATAGGCAAGTGTGTCTGTCTGTCTGTCTCCAGCATTCTGTGGGTTCCACCAAGGGCACAAGTCCTAGGGCGCCTGACGTCCATTCAACAAGTAATGTAAAAGAGGCGAGGCAGGTTCAAAAGAAGAACACCCTTCCTCTCTTCAAATGCGTTCCAGTTTCCACTACTCAAGGTAGCGAGAAGGGTCCACAGAAGTCCCACGTTCGCAAAATTTCAACTTCTGGTGCTCACCAACAACTGACGAATGAAACACACCCCAAGAGAAAATAGTCAACCCCGTCCCCTGCAATAACCTCACGCGCAACCCAACACCGCAATATGTCATATTCAGAAATTCACACTGAATGACATCTACCGTGAACACAAACACACAGACAATCCCTCCACAGGTTCAGAAGACTCACGACTGCAAAACTCGATGTTTCCCATGTCTGGGCTCATCCTGAAACGCAGCCATCACTATCCAGTTTTCCCTCTTGTGTAGACAGACACCTGGGCTCCTCATTACTTTATGTCGGATTGACTGCGTATGTGATGGTGTGTGTGTGTGCGCGCGCGAACCCCCTCGTGGGTGTGTGTGTGTGTGTGTGTACGTGTATGTGTGTGTGTGTCAGTGTGTGTGCGCATGCACTCCTGCGTTTGCACGGAGACTTTTCCTGAGATCACTGGCACACAAACAGAGCCCTCTTGCTGTGTTTGTTCCTCCCTTTGGATCTCCTGGTCCTCCCTTGCAGAGAAGTGAGTGTGCCAGTGTTCATGGACTCCTGAGGTGCCAGGTTCCTTGAAGAGAGGTTCAGCAGGGAGCTTTGCTGTTCAGGATGACGGTTGTTCATCCCACTCTTGTATTTTGATGGATGAATCACAAGCACGTTGGGAGGCAGGGTACATTCGACTTTTCTGACGTTGAAGTCAGGCTTGGTTTTGTTTTGCTCTTGGAGGAACTTCCAGTGGTCTAAGGTGCTTTCCTGAGTGGCTCTTTCCACCAAGTGCTCCTCCAAGTCGGGTACCTGGAGGCAGGGTTCTCTCTGGAGCTCTCCTTGCGTTGCTCGCCTGTCTTCGTGTTCAGCACCAAGGGCTCCTGGTTCCCTGCCTATTGACACACTCTCACTGCATCTTTCCAGTTGACTCTTCTGGATGTAAAAGAGGACATAGGCCTGTTGACTCAGGACAGAAGCGATGCTACAGGCAGTGACCTCGGCGTCATCCATTTTATACCACTGGCCTCCTGGAGCTTTGACATAAGAGAGGTAATGTCCGTTGTGACAACTCCACCCAGCATGGACCAGCACAGCATAGAGGACATAGACAAGAGGCCCTGTGCTCTGCTGAGACATGTATGGCTGCATGTCAAGGCACTCAGGGTATTGCACATTCTTGGCAAGTTTGTTGCCTGTGACATCGGAGAATCTCTTCAATACAAGGATGAGGACCTTGGCAGAAGTGTGTAGAGTGAACGTCTTGGAGGCAGGCGCCTTCTGGAGACAAAGACCACAATGATAGGCATTCTCTCCATTGAGTTCTTCGGGCTTCACCACCTGTTCCAAAGCTTGCTTCACACTCTGAGCTGCCTGGATATCCAGGGCAATGTCCAGGTAAGGGTCAAAGGTGTCCGAAACGCCCTGGCAGTGGAGACACTTGATTTGAGATCTCCAGCAGCCTCCAAATATCTGGTGGATGAGGGTGGTGTCCTCAGAGTCATGATCTACCTGCTTGTGCCCGGGAAGGCATGCCTTTTTCATGGCATCCACAATGAACATCAGAAATTCATGGGCATCTTCCTGCTTGCCTCGATGGAAGCCAGCAACCAATGCCTGTGAGGGCTGGATGACGTGGCCAGGACGGTGGAGGGCCCGTGTGATGTGAGCTTCCATCGTACACAGCATGCAGCACTTGTGATGATGACAAAGTTGAGAGTGCTCCCGGGACAGCATGTAGTTGGCAAGGGGTGGTGTGTATGTCAGGCACTGCAGGGAAGCATTCACATAGCAAGTATTTCCCATATTCTGGAGCCCAGCCCCCACCGCAGCAGGTCTCCTGCTACTGAGAGGAAGCTTCTCCCCAGGGGCAGGCTGTCTTGCCACAGGAGCCAAACCATCACAGAGGTCGACATGGGTCTCAGATGACAGTGGTGACTTCTCAGGTAGAGAAGTCCGCTGGATTTCAGCAAAAGCTGCATCTGGCCGAGAAGATGTGAGTTTTGAAAAGTGGTTGAACTGCCACTCACCTCCCAAGTGGAGTGAATCGGCCTCCATGTCGCCAGGAGCAAGGATCACAAGCTTTCTCTGCTGGGACCGCACGTTGCAGAAAGATGCTATCTCTTCCGAGAGAGTCTTCAAATGACACGCCATCTGGCCGCATCAGCCCTTATATAACTCAACCCCGCCTACCTCGAACACCCCACCCACCCATCAGGTACGCGGTCCACCAATCCAATATCAGCACTCAGTTAAAGAATGAATCATAGGGTGTGTCCCCTTGTATTCCCCAGGGAGTTCACTTGAAACTCCTGGGGAATGCGTTAGTTTACTTAAAACAGTGGTGTTTACTTAAAACAGTAAACTTAAGTGGTAGTTTACTTAAAATGCGTTAGTTTACTTAAAACATGCAGAATCATGCCCATGTGAGTGTTTCTTTGTGTTTGTTTATATTTCTGGGTGTGTGTGTGTTTGAGCTGCGATGTGCTTCTAACTATGTGCTTTTGGCAGATACGATCATCCTTTCAGGCATTGAAGGACAGGAAGTCACACCTGTACTTTCTGACTTGAGAATCATCAATGAAGTACAGTTAATAACACGGTGTATTTGTTTCCTTAATATCAAAGAATAGATCCATGCAGTCTAATAAGTATTCTAGCAGTAACCTTTCCATGTTCAGCCTATTGATTCCGTGTTCGAGTGAAATGACTTACCAGTGGGGACCAAGACATGTCTTTGCAGGAAATGCTCTTGTGGAAGCTATATACCCAAATCATAAAGCATCAAGTGTTGGAAACATGCACTGAACCTAGACGAAATACTTAGTGCCCAAATTAGACTGTGAAAGACTTTCAGGAAATCATGCAATCACCGACATACCAATTGATGACATTCCCCGAATTTGTGATTGCAAGTAAAGAGAAATACTCATGACATTCTCTTTCCAGTGATTGAGGTCGTATGACCGCAATTTAAGAAATCATGAAATCAGAAGACTTGACTAATCACAATCTAATCCAACTAAAACCTTTGGTTCGTTTAAGAAAGGATGAATATAAAAACAACATATCACGCGGCATGGGAGATAATATTTTAATACGTATGTGATAATAGATCAACATTTGAGAGAGATGAAATAAATAGTTGTAAATCTGAGAATAGCATATAACCAGAATTAAACACTGTAAATGCCTGGGTGATGGGAATGAGTCCCTGTCTCAGGAAGAAACATAGAGATTTAAAAGCAGGGCGTCTAAAAGAGATTTGCATACCATTGTTAATACTGGCAGTTGTTTTAGTAAGAAAGGGAAAAATAAACCATTTGTCTTGGGGATTCTTGCATGTATTTTTCATCGTCTGAGATGTTGCTTCCAATTCCAGTGAAGCATTGTGTGGTGGACTTGCAGTTACCACATTTGGTGGAAAATGTCATGCTGATGAAGGTAGACTTGTTTCCCAAACTAAGAGGGACAGAATTTGGGTGTTTCTTTGGGACTTTGGGCTTTCTAGGAATAAAGATCCTGGCTCTAGGGATTTTCTTAAAATTTTTCAGATAATGAGAAAGAGAATAGAATTTGGGCCAGGCGCCAAGGCCTCGAGGTGTACAGAAGCATCCCCGGTCTCAGGGCCCATGAAATCAGGATGATTTTAGGGAGGATGGTGGAATGAGGAGAGTGTGACCTTTGGCCTCCTTTCTTTCCCTTTTCTTTTCATGGGTCAGGTGTGTTGAATCAGAAGGCTTCCCGGGCCCGATGAAATGAGTCCTGGGGGAGGAAAGAAGCGCTGCGTAGAGAGTTGCTCCACAGGGAGAAAGGAGCCACCATTTTCAGGAGAATGATCCCCAGAAGCATGAGCAGTCCAGATGCCGTGGCTTCACACAAGACGCTGGTGGGTGTTATGTCTGAAGCGGGGACCTGGGCGTCGGTGTTCTTTCATGCTCATAACTGATTTTCAGGTGAGCCCAATGGATCACCTGTCTGCCAGTCATGCTCATCACACTGTACTTTGCACACACGTCACACAGAGACACTGTTAATACGCGCATTTGTGTGCTTGAGCAGGGTTGCACCCAAGATTCTGTGGTTGTATGGAGCCCTGAGTTATGCCCTGGACATCTTTCCCCTCGGGTTGGTCAACTTGGATCGCTGTACCGAACGAGAAACGGAGCCTGAAATCCAATCAGCGAATACACAAAAGGAAGGGGCCATTTCCCACAATCATTTCCACTGCAACACCACCTCGGATGAACAAGTCTCACTGCAGGTCAGGGACTGTGCTTCAGAGATGCACCTTTCGCAGCTGGACGATTGACCCGGAATCTCCCAGACGCCATTTTGATGCACACCAAATGCGATTTATTTCAGTGCTTGCTGATTTTATTTTAGTTGAATACACACACGCTCCTGTGTCTGATTTCCTTTATTATCAATACGACTTACTTCCAAATGACTCACAAACCAGTGGGATGATTTTCTGCTTCAATTCATTGGAAATGGACACCATTCAATAGGCAAGTGTGTCTGTCTGTCTGTCTCCAGCATTCTGTGGGTTCCACCAAGGGCACAAGTCCTAGGGCGCCTGACGTCCATTCAACAAGTAATGTAAAAGAGGCGAGGCAGGTTCAAAAGAAGAACACCCTTCCTCTCTTCAAATGCGTTCCAGTTTCCACTACTCAAGGTAGCGAGAAGGGTCCACAGAAGTCCCACGTTCGCAAAATTTCAACTTCTGGTGCTCACCAACAACTGACGAATGAAACACACCCCAAGAGAAAATAGTCAACCCCGTCCCCTGCAATAACCTCACGCGCAACCCAACACCGCAATATGTCATATTCAGAAATTCACACTGAATGACATCTACCGTGAACACAAACACACAGACAATCCCTCCACAGGTTCAGAAGACTCACGACTGCAAAACTCGATGTTTCCCATGTCTGGGCTCATCCTGAAACGCAGCCATCACTATCCAGTTTTCCCTCTTGTGTAGACAGACACCTGGGCTCCTCATTACTTTATGTCGGATTGACTGCGTATGTGATGGTGTGTGTGTGCGCGCGCGCGAACCCCCTCGTGGGTGTGTGTGTGTGTGTGTGTACGTGTATGTGTGTGTGTGTCAGTGTGTGTGCGCATGCACTCCTGCGTTTGCACGGAGACTTTTCCTGAGATCACTGGCACACAAACAGAGCCCTCTTGCTGTGTTTGTTCCTCCCTTTGGATCTCCTGGTCCTCCCTTGCAGAGAAGTGAGTGTGCCAGTGTTCATGGACTCCTGAGGTGCCAGGTTCCTTGAAGAGAGGTTCAGCAGGGAGCTTTGCTGTTCAGGATGACGGTTGTTCATCCCACTCTTGTATTTTGATGGATGAATCACAAGCACGTTGGGAGGCAGGGTACATTCGACTTTTCTGACGTTGAAGTCAGGCTTGGTTTTGTTTTGCTCTTGGAGGAACTTCCAGTGGTCTAAGGTGCTTTCCTGAGTGGCTCTTTCCACCAAGTGCTCCTCCAAGTCGGGTACCTGGAGGCAGGGTTCTCTCTGGAGCTCTCCTTGCGTTGCTCGCCTGTCTTCGTGTTCAGCACCAAGGGCTCCTGGTTCCCTGCCTATTGACACACTCTCACTGCATCTTTCCAGTTGACTCTTCTGGATGTAAAAGAGGACATAGGCCTGTTGACTCAGGACAGAAGCGATGCTACAGGCAGTGACCTCGGCGTCATCCATTTTATACCACTGGCCTCCTGGAGCTTTGACATAAGAGAGGTAATGTCCGTTGTGACAACTCCACCCAGCATGGACCAGCACAGCATAGAGGACATAGACAAGAGGCCCTGTGCTCTGCTGAGACATGTATGGCTGCATGTCAAGGCACTCAGGGTATTGCACATTCTTGGCAAGTTTGTTGCCTGTGACATCGGAGAATCTCTTCAATACAAGGATGAGGACCTTGGCAGAAGTGTGTAGAGTGAACGTCTTGGAGGCAGGCGCCTTCTGGAGACAAAGACCACAATGATAGGCATTCTCTCCATTGAGTTCTTCGGGCTTCACCACCTGTTCCAAAGCTTGCTTCACACTCTGAGCTGCCTGGATATCCAGGGCAATGTCCAGGTAAGGGTCAAAGGTGTCCGAAACGCCCTGGCAGTGGAGACACTTGATTTGAGATCTCCAGCAGCCTCCAAATATCTGGTGGATGAGGGTGGTGTCCTCAGAGTCATGATCTACCTGCTTGTGCCCGGGAAGGCATGTCTTTTTCATGGCATCCACAATGAACATCAGAAATTCATGGGCATCTTCCTGCTTGCCTCGATGGAAGCCAGCAACCAATGCCTGTGAGGGCTGGATGACGTGGCCAGGACGGTGGAGGGCCCGTGTGATGTGAGCTTCCATCGTACACAGCATGCAGCACTTGTGATGATGACAAAGTTGAGAGTGCTCCCGGGACAGCATGTAGTTGGCAAGGGGTGGTGTGTATGTCAGGCACTGCAGGGAAGCATTCACATAGCAAGTATTTCCCATATTCTGGAGCCCAGCCCCCACCGCAGCAGGTCTCCTGCTACTGAGAGGAAGCTTCTCCCCAGGGGCAGGCTGTCTTGCCACAGGAGCCAAACCATCACAGAGGTCGACATGGGTCTCAGATGACAGTGGTGACTTCTCAGGTAGAGAAGTCCGCTGGATTTCAGCAAAAGCTGCATCTGGCCGAGAAGATGTGAGTTTTGAAAAGTGGTTGAACTGCCACTCACCTCCCAAGTGGAGTGAATCGGCCTCCATGTCGCCAGGAGCAAGGATCACAAGCTTTCTCTGCTGGGACCGCACGTTGCAGAAAGATGCTATCTCTTCCGAGAGAGTCTTCAAATGACACGCCATCTGGCCGCATCAGCCCTTATATAACTCAACCCCGCCTACCTCGAACACCCCACCCACCCATCAGGTACGCGGTCCACCAATCCAATATCAGCACTCAGTTAAAGAATGAATCATAGGGTGTGTCCCCTTGTATTCCCCAGGGAGTTCACTTGAAACTCCTGGGGAATGCGTTAGTTTACTTAAAACAGTGGTGTTTACTTAAAACAGTAAACTTAAGTGGTAGTTTACTTAAAATGCGTTAGTTTACTTAAAACATGCAGAATCATGCCCATGTGAGTGTTTCTTTGTGTTTGTTTATATTTCTGGGTGTGTGTGTGTTTGAGCTGCGATGTGCTTCTAACTATGTGCTTTTGGCAGATACGATCATCCTTTCAGGCATTGAAGGACAGGAAGTCACACCTGTACTTTCTGACTTGAGAATCATCAATGAAGTACAGTTAATAACACGGTGTATTTGTTTCCTTAATATCAAAGAATAGATCCATGCAGTCTAATAAGTATTCTAGCAGTAACCTTTCCATGTTCAGCCTATTGATTCCGTGTTCGAGTGAAATGACTTACCAGTGGGGACCAAGACATGTCTTTGCAGGAAATGCTCTTGTGGAAGCTATATACCCAAATCATAAAGCATCAAGTGTTGGAAACATGCACTGAACCTAGACGAAATACTTAGTGCCCAAATTAGACTGTGAAAGACTTTCAGGAAATCATGCAATCACCGACATACCAATTGATGACATTCCCCGAATTTGTGATTGCAAGTAAAGAGAAATACTCATGACATTCTCTTTCCAGTGATTGAGGTCGTATGACCGCAATTTAAGAAATCATGAAATCAGAAGACTTGACTAATCACAATCTAATCCAACTAAAACCTTTGGTTCGTTTAAGAAAGGATGAATATAAAAACAACATATCACGCGGCATGGGAGATAATATTTTAATACGTATGTGATAATAGATCAACATTTGAGAGAGATGAAATAAATAGTTGTAAATCTGAGAATAGCATATAACCAGAATTAAACACTGTAAATGCCTGGGTGATGGGAATGAGTCCCTGTCTCAGGAAGAAACATAGAGATTTAAAAGCAGGGCGTCTAAAAGAGATTTGCATACCATTGTTAATACTGGCAGTTGTTTTAGTAAGAAAGGGAAAAATAAACCATTTGTCTTGGGGATTCTTGCATGTATTTTTCATCGTCTGAGATGTTGCTTCCAATTCCAGTGAAGCATTGTGTGGTGGACTTGCAGTTACCACATTTGGTGGAAAATGTCATGCTGATGAAGGTAGACTTGTTTCCCAAACTAAGAGGGACAGAATTTGGGTGTTTCTTTGGGACTTTGGGCTTTCTAGGAATAAAGATCCTGGCTCTAGGGATTTTCTTAAAATTTTTCAGATAATGAGAAAGAGAATAGAATTTGGGCCAGGCGCCAAGGCCTCGAGGTGTACAGAAGCATCCCCGGTCTCAGGGCCCATGAAATCAGGATGATTTTAGGGAGGATGGTGGAATGAGGAGAGTGTGACCTTTGGCCTCCTTTCTTTCCCTTTTCTTTTCATGGGTCAGGTGTGTTGAATCAGAAGGCTTCCCGGGCCCGATGAAATGAGTCCTGGGGGAGGAAAGAAGCGCTGCGTAGAGAGTTGCTCCACAGGGAGAAAGGAGCCACCATTTTCAGGAGAATGATCCCCAGAAGCATGAGCAGTCCAGATGCCGTGGCTTCACACAAGACGCTGGTGGGTGTTATGTCTGAAGCGGGGACCTGGGCGTCGGTGTTCTTTCATGCTCATAACTGATTTTCAGGTGAGCCCAATGGATCACCTGTCTGCCAGTCATGCTCATCACACTGTACTTTGCACACACGTCACACAGAGACACTGTTAATACGCGCATTTGTGTGCTTGAGCAGGGTTGCACCCAAGATTCTGTGGTTGTATGGAGCCCTGAGTTATGCCCTGGACATCTTTCCCCTCGGGTTGGTCAACTTGGATCGCTGTACCGAACGAGAAACGGAGCCTGAAATCCAATCAGCGAATACACAAAAGGAAGGGGCCATTTCCCACAATCATTTCCACTGCAACACCACCTCGGATGAACAAGTCTCACTGCAGGTCAGGGACTGTGCTTCAGAGATGCACCTTTCGCAGCTGGACGATTGACCCGGAATCTCCCAGACGCCATTTTGATGCACACCAAATGCGATTTATTTCAGTGCTTGCTGATTTTATTTTAGTTGAATACACACACGCTCCTGTGTCTGATTTCCTTTATTATCAATACGACTTACTTCCAAATGACTCACAAACCAGTGGGATGATTTTCTGCTTCAATTCATTGGAAATGGACACCATTCAATAGGCAAGTGTGTCTGTCTGTCTGTCTCCAGCATTCTGTGGGTTCCACCAAGGGCACAAGTCCTAGGGCGCCTGACGTCCATTCAACAAGTAATGTAAAAGAGGCGAGGCAGGTTCAAAAGAAGAACACCCTTCCTCTCTTCAAATGCGTTCCAGTTTCCACTACTCAAGGTAGCGAGAAGGGTCCACAGAAGTCCCACGTTCGCAAAATTTCAACTTCTGGTGCTCACCAACAACTGACGAATGAAACACACCCCAAGAGAAAATAGTCAACCCCGTCCCCTGCAATAACCTCGCGCGCAACCCAACACCGCAATATGTCATATTCAGAAATTCACACTGAATGACATCTACCGTGAACACAAACACACAGACAATCCCTCCACAGGTTCAGAAGACTCACGACTGCAAAACTCGATGTTTCCCATGTCTGGGCTCATCCTGAAACGCAGCCATCACTATCCAGTTTTCCCTCTTGTGTAGACAGACACCTGGGCTCCTCATTACTTTATGTCGGATTGACTGCGTATGTGATGGTGTGTGTGTGTGCGCGCGCGAACCCCCTCGTGGGTGTGTGTGTGTGTGTGTGTACGTGTATGTGTGTGTGTGTCAGTGTGTGTGCGCATGCACTCCTGCGTTTGCACGGAGACTTTTCCTGAGATCACTGGCACACAAACAGAGCCCTCTTGCTGTGTTTGTTCCTCCCTTTGGATCTCCTGGTCCTCCCTTGCAGAGAAGTGAGTGTGCCAGTGTTCATGGACTCCTGAGGTGCCAGGTTCCTTGAAGAGAGGTTCAGCAGGGAGCTTTGCTGTTCAGGATGACGGTTGTTCATCCCACTCTTGTATTTTGATGGATGAATCACAAGCACGTTGGGAGGCAGGGTACATTCGACTTTTCTGACGTTGAAGTCAGGCTTGGTTTTGTTTTGCTCTTGGAGGAACTTCCAGTGGTCTAAGGTGCTTTCCTGAGTGGCTCTTTCCACCAAGTGCTCCTCCAAGTCGGGTACCTGGAGGCAGGGTTCTCTCTGGAGCTCTCCTTGCGTTGCTCGCCTGTCTTCGTGTTCAGCACCAAGGGCTCCTGGTTCCCTGCCTATTGACACACTCTCACTGCATCTTTCCAGTTGACTCTTCTGGATGTAAAAGAGGACATAGGCCTGTTGACTCAGGACAGAAGCGATGCTACAGGCAGTGACCTCGGCGTCATCCATTTTATACCACTGGCCTCCTGGAGCTTTGACATAAGAGAGGTAATGTCCGTTGTGACAACTCCACCCAGCATGGACCAGCACAGCATAGAGGACATAGACAAGAGGTCCTGTGCTCTGCTGAGACATGTATGGCTGCATGTCAAGGCACTCAGGGTATTGCACATTCTTGGCAAGTTTGTTGCCTGTGACATCGGAGAATCTCTTCAATACAAGGATGAGGACCTTGGCAGAAGTGTGTAGAGTGAACGTCTTGGAGGCAGGCGCCTTCTGGAGACAAAGACCACAATGATAGGCATTCTCTCCATTGAGTTCTTCGGGCTTCACCACCTGTTCCAAAGCTTGCTTCACACTCTGAGCTGCCTGGATATCCAGGGCAATGTCCAGGTAAGGGTCAAAGGTGTCCGAAACGCCCTGGCAGTGGAGACACTTGATTTGAGATCTCCAGCAGCCTCCAAATATCTGGTGGATGAGGGTGGTGTCCTCAGAGTCATGATCTACCTGCTTGTGCCCGGGAAGGCATGCCTTTTTCATGGCATCCACAATGAACATCAGAAATTCATGGGCATCTTCCTGCTTGCCTCGATGGAAGCCAGCAACCAATGCCTGTGAGGGCTGGATGACGTGGCCAGGACGGTGGAGGGCCCGTGTGATGTGAGCTTCCATCGTACACAGCATGCAGCACTTGTGATGATGACAAAGTTGAGAGTGCTCCCGGGACAGCATGTAGTTGGCAAGGGGTGGTGTGTATGTCAGGCACTGCAGGGAAGCATTCACATAGCAAGTATTTCCCATATTCTGGAGCCCAGCCCCCACCGCAGCAGGTCTCCTGCTACTGAGAGGAAGCTTCTCCCCAGGGGCAGGCTGTCTTGCCACAGGAGCCAAACCATCACAGAGGTCGACATGGGTCTCAGATGACAGTGGTGACTTCTCAGGTAGAGAAGTCCGCTGGATTTCAGCAAAAGCTGCATCTGGCCGAGAAGATGTGAGTTTTGAAAAGTGGTTGAACTGCCACTCACCTCCCAAGTGGAGTGAATCGGCCTCCGTGTCGCCAGGAGCAAGGATCACAAGCTTTCTCTGCTGGGACCGCACGTTGCAGAAAGATGCTATCTCTTCCGAGAGAGTCTTCAAATGACACGCCATCTGGCCGCATCAGCCCTTATATAACTCAACCCCGCCTACCTCGAACACCCCACCCACCCATCAGGTACGCGGTCCACCAATCCAATATCAGCACTCAGTTAAAGAATGAATCATAGGGTGTGTCCCCTTGTATTCCCCAGGGAGTTCACTTGAAACTCCTGGGGAATGCGTTAGTTTACTTAAAACAGTGGTGTTTACTTAAAACAGTAAACTTAAGTGGTAGTTTACTTAAAATGCGTTAGTTTACTTAAAACATGCAGAATCATGCCCATGTGAGTGTTTCTTTGTGTTTGTTTATATTTCTGGGTGTGTGTGTGTTTGAGCTGCGATGTGCTTCTAACTATGTGCTTTTGGCAGATAGGATCATCCTTTCAGGCATTGAAGGACAGGAAGTCACACCTGTACTTTCTGACTTGAGAATCATCAATGAAGTACAGTTAATAACACGGTGTATTTGTTTCCTTAATATCAAAGAATAGATCCATGCAGTCTAATAAGTATTCTAGCAGTAACCTTTCCATGTTCAGCCTATTGATTCCGTGTTCGAGTGAAATGACTTACCAGTGGGGACCAAGACATGTCTTTGCAGGAAATGCTCTTGTGGAAGCTATATACCCAAATCATAAAGCATCAAGTGTTGGAAACATGCACTGAACCTAGACGAAATACTTAGTGCCCAAATTAGACTGTGAAAGACTTTCAGGAAATCATGCAATCACCGACATACCAATTGATGACATTCCCCGAATTTGTGATTGCAAGTAAAGAGAAATACTCATGACATTCTCTTTCCAGTGATTGAGGTCGTATGACCGCAATTTAAGAAATCATGAAATCAGAAGACTTGACTAATCACAATCTAATCCAACTAAAACCTTTGGTTCGTTTAAGAAAGGATGAATATAAAAACAACATATCACGCGGCATGGGAGATAATATTTTAATACGTATGTGATAATAGATCAACATTTGAGAGAGATGAAATAAATAGTTGTAAATCTGAGAATAGCATATAACCAGAATTAAACACTGTAAATGCCTGGGTGATGGGAATGAGTCCCTGTCTCAGGAAGAAACATAGAGATTTAAAAGCAGGGCGTCTAAAAGAGATTTGCATACCATTGTTAATACTGGCAGTTGTTTTAGTAAGAAAGGGAAAAATAAACCATTTGTCTTGGGGATTCTTGCATGTATTTTTCATCGTCTGAGATGTTGCTTCCAATTCCAGTGAAGCATTGTGTGGTGGACTTGCAGTTACCACATTTGGTGGAAAATGTCATGCTGATGAAGGTAGACTTGTTTCCCAAACTAAGAGGGACAGAATTTGGGTGTTTCTTTGGGACTTTGGGCTTTCTAGGAATAAAGATCCTGGCTCTAGGGATTTTCTTAAAATTTTTCAGATAATGAGAAAGAGAATAGAATTTGGGCCAGGCGCCAAGGCCTCGAGGTGTACAGAAGCATCCCCGGTCTCAGGGCCCATGAAATCAGGATGATTTTAGGGAGGATGGTGGAATGAGGAGAGTGTGACCTTTGGCCTCCTTTCTTTCCCTTTTCTTTTCATGGGTCAGGTGTGTTGAATCAGAAGGCTTCCCGGGCCCGATGAAATGAGTCCTGGGGGAGGAAAGAAGCGCTGCGTAGAGAGTTGCTCCACAGGGAGAAAGGAGCCACCATTTTCAGGAGAATGATCCCCAGAAGCATGAGCAGTCCAGATGCCGTGGCTTCACACAAGACGCTGGTGGGTGTTATGTCTGAAGCGGGGACCTGGGCGTCGGTGTTCTTTCATGCTCATAACTGATTTTCAGGTGAGCCCAATGGATCACCTGTCTGCCAGTCATGCTCATCACACTGTACTTTGCACACACGTCACACAGAGACACTGTTAATACGCGCATTTGTGTGCTTGAGCAGGGTTGCACCCAAGATTCTGTGGTTGTATGGAGCCCTGAGTTATGCCCTGGACATCTTTCCCCTCGGGTTGGTCAACTTGGATCGCTGTACCGAACGAGAAACGGAGCCTGAAATCCAATCAGCGAATACACAAAAGGAAGGGGCCATTTCCCACAATCATTTCCACTGCAACACCACCTCGGATGAACAAGTCTCACTGCAGGTCAGGGACTGTGCTTCAGAGATGCACCTTTCGCAGCTGGACGATTGACCCGGAATCTCCCAGACGCCATTTTGATGCACACCAAATGCGATTTATTTCAGTGCTTGCTGATTTTATTTTAGTTGAATACACACACGCTCCTGTGTCTGATTTCCTTTATTATCAATACGACTTACTTCCAAATGACTCACAAACCAGTGGGATGATTTTCTGCTTCAATTCATTGGAAATGGACACCATTCAATAGGCAAGTGTGTCTGTCTGTCTGTCTCCAGCATTCTGTGGGTTCCACCAAGGGCACAAGTCCTAGGGCGCCTGACGTCCATTCAACAAGTAATGTAAAAGAGGCGAGGCAGGTTCAAAAGAAGAACACCCTTCCTCTCTTCAAATGCGTTCCAGTTTCCACTACTCAAGGTAGCGAGAAGGGTCCACAGAAGTCCCACGTTCGCAAAATTTCAACTTCTGGTGCTCACCAACAACTGACGAATGAAACACACCCCAAGAGAAAATAGTCAACCCCGTCCCCTGCAATAACCTCACGCGCAACCCAACACCGCAATATGTCATATTCAGAAATTCACACTGAATGACATCTACCGTGAACACAAACACACAGACAATCCCTCCACAGGTTCAGAAGACTCACGACTGCAAAACTCGATGTTTCCCATGTCTGGGCTCATCCTGAAACGCAGCCATCACTATCCAGTTTTCCCTCTTGTGTAGACAGACACCTGGGCTCCTCATTACTTTATGTCGGATTGACTGCGTATGTGATGGTGTGTGTGTGTGCGCGCGCGAACCCCCTCGTGGGTGTGTGTGTGTGTGTGTGTACGTGTATGTGTGTGTGTGTCAGTGTGTGTGCGCATGCACTCCTGCGTTTGCACGGAGACTTTTCCTGAGATCACTGGCACACAAACAGAGCCCTCTTGCTGTGTTTGTTCCTCCCTTTGGATCTCCTGGTCCTCCCTTGCAGAGAAGTGAGTGTGCCAGTGTTCATGGACTCCTGAGGTGCCAGGTTCCTTGAAGAGAGGTTCAGCAGGGAGCTTTGCTGTTCAGGATGACGGTTGTTCATCCCACTCTTGTATTTTGATGGATGAATCACAAGCACGTTGGGAGGCAGGGTACATTCGACTTTTCTGACGTTGAAGTCAGGCTTGGTTTTGTTTTGCTCTTGGAGGAACTTCCAGTGGTCTAAGGTGCTTTCCTGAGTGGCTCTTTCCACCAAGTGCTCCTCCAAGTCGGGTACCTGGAGGCAGGGTTCTCTCTGGAGCTCTCCTTGCGTTGCTCGCCTGTCTTCGTGTTCAGCACCAAGGGCTCCTGGTTCCCTGCCTATTGACACACTCTCACTGCATCTTTCCAGTTGACTCTTCTGGATGTAAAAGAGGACATAGGCCTGTTGACTCAGGACAGAAGCGATGCTACAGGCAGTGACCTCGGCGTCATCCATTTTATACCACTGGCCTCCTGGAGCTTTGACATAAGAGAGGTAATGTCCGTTGTGACAACTCCACCCAGCATGGACCAGCACAGCATAGAGGACATAGACAAGAGGCCCTGTGCTCTGCTGAGACATGTATGGCTGCATGTCAAGGCACTCAGGGTATTGCACATTCTTGGCAAGTTTGTTGCCTGTGACATCGGAGAATCTCTTCAATACAAGGATGAGGACCTTGGCAGAAGTGTGTAGAGTGAACGTCTTGGAGGCAGGCGCCTTCTGGAGACAAAGACCACAATGATAGGCATTCTCTCCATTGAGTTCTTCGGGCTTCACCACCTGTTCCAAAGCTTGCTTCACACTCTGAGCTGCCTGGATATCCAGGGCAATGTCCAGGTAAGGGTCAAAGGTGTCCGAAACGCCCTGGCAGTGGAGACACTTGATTTGAGATCTCCAGCAGCCTCCAAATATCTGGTGGATGAGGGTGGTGTCCTCAGAGTCATGATCTACCTGCTTGTGCCCGGGAAGGCATGCCTTTTTCATGGCATCCACAATGAACATCAGAAATTCATGGGCATCTTCCTGCTTGCCTCGATGGAAGCCAGCAACCAATGCCTGTGAGGGCTGGATGACGTGGCCAGGACGGTGGAGGGCCCGTGTGATGTGAGCTTCCATCGTACACAGCATGCAGCACTTGTGATGATGACAAAGTTGAGAGTGCTCCCGGGACAGCATGTAGTTGGCAAGGGGTGGTGTGTATGTCAGGCACTGCAGGGAAGCATTCACATAGCAAGTATTTCCCATATTCTGGAGCCCAGCCCCCACCGCAGCAGGTCTCCTGCTACTGAGAGGAAGCTTCTCCCCAGGGGCAGGCTGTCTTGCCACAGGAGCCAAACCATCACAGAGGTCGACATGGGTCTCAGATGACAGTGGTGACTTCTCAGGTAGAGAAGTCCGCTGGATTTCAGCAAAAGCTGCATCTGGCCGAGAAGATGTGAGTTTTGAAAAGTGGTTGAACTGCCACTCACCTCCCAAGTGGAGTGAATCGGCCTCCATGTCGCCAGGAGCAAGGATCACAAGCTTTCTCTGCTGGGACCGCACGTTGCAGAAAGATGCTATCTCTTCCGAGAGAGTCTTCAAATGACACGCCATCTGGCCGCATCAGCCCTTATATAACTCAACCCCGCCTACCTCGAACACCCCACCCACCCATCAGGTACGCGGTCCACCAATCCAATATCAGCACTCAGTTAAAGAATGAATCATAGGGTGTGTCCCCTTGTATTCCCCAGGGAGTTCACTTGAAACTCCTGGGGAATGCGTTAGTTTACTTAAAACAGTGGTGTTTACTTAAAACAGTAAACTTAAGTGGTAGTTTACTTAAAATGCGTTAGTTTACTTAAAACATGCAGAATCATGCCCATGTGAGTGTTTCTTTGTGTTTGTTTATATTTCTGGGTGTGTGTGTGTTTGAGCTGCGATGTGCTTCTAACTATGTGCTTTTGGCAGATAGGATCATCCTTTCAGGCATTGAAGGACAGGAAGTCACACCTGTGCTTTCTGACTTGAGAATCATCAATGAAGTACAGTTAATAACACGGTGTATTTGTTTCCTTAATATCAAAGAATAGATCCATGCAGTCTAATAAGTATTCTAGCAGTAACCTTTCCATGTTCAGCCTATTGATTCCGTGTTCGAGTGAAATGACTTACCAGTGGGGACCAAGACATGTCTTTGCAGGAAATGCTCTTGTGGAAGCTATATACCCAAATCATAAAGCATCAAGTGTTGGAAACATGCACTGAACCTAGACGAAATACTTAGTGCCCAAATTAGACTGTGAAAGACTTTCAGGAAATCATGCAATCACCGACATACCAATTGATGACATTCCCCGAATTTGTGATTGCAAGTAAAGAGAAATACTCATGACATTCTCTTTCCAGTGATTGAGGTCGTATGACCGCAATTTAAGAAATCATGAAATCAGAAGACTTGACTAATCACAATCTAATCCAACTAAAACCTTTGGTTCGTTTAAGAAAGGATGAATATAAAAACAACATATCACGCGGCATGGGAGATAATATTTTAATACGTATGTGATAATAGATCAACATTTGAGAGAGATGAAATAAATAGTTGTAAATCTGAGAATAGCATATAACCAGAATTAAACACTGTAAATGCCTGGGTGATGGGAATGAGTCCCTGTCTCAGGAAGAAACATAGAGATTTAAAAGCAGGGCGTCTAAAAGAGATTTGCATACCATTGTTAATACTGGCAGTTGTTTTAGTAAGAAAGGGAAAAATAAACCATTTGTCTTGGGGATTCTTGCATGTATTTTTCATCGTCTGAGATGTTGCTTCCAATTCCAGTGAAGCATTGTGTGGTGGACTTGCAGTTACCACATTTGGTGGAAAATGTCATGCTGATGAAGGTAGACTTGTTTCCCAAACTAAGAGGGACAGAATTTGGGTGTTTCTTTGGGACTTTGGGCTTTCTAGGAATAAAGATCCTGGCTCTAGGGATTTTCTTAAAATTTTTCAGATAATGAGAAAGAGAATAGAATTTGGGCCAGGCGCCAAGGCCTCGAGGTGTACAGAAGCATCCCCGGTCTCAGGGCCCATGAAATCAGGATGATTTTAGGGAGGATGGTGGAATGAGGAGAGTGTGACCTTTGGCCTCCTTTCTTTCCCTTTTCTTTTCATGGGTCAGGTGTGTTGAATCAGAAGGCTTCCCGGGCCCGATGAAATGAGTCCTGGGGGAGGAAAGAAGCGCTGCGTAGAGAGTTGCTCCACAGGGAGAAAGGAGCCACCATTTTCAGGAGAATGATCCCCAGAAGCATGAGCAGTCCAGATGCCGTGGCTTCACACAAGACGCTGGTGGGTGTTATGTCTGAAGCGGGGACCTGGGCGTCGGTGTTCTTTCATGCTCATAACTGATTTTCAGGTGAGCCCAATGGATCACCTGTCTGCCAGTCATGCTCATCACACTGTACTTTGCACACACGTCACACAGAGACACTGTTAATACGCGCATTTGTGTGCTTGAGCAGGGTTGCACCCAAGATTCTGTGGTTGTATGGAGCCCTGAGTTATGCCCTGGACATCTTTCCCCTCGGGTTGGTCAACTTGGATCGCTGTACCGAACGAGAAACGGAGCCTGAAATCCAATCAGCGAATACACAAAAGGAAGGGGCCATTTCCCACAATCATTTCCACTGCAACACCACCTCGGATGAACAAGTCTCACTGCAGGTCAGGGACTGTGCTTCAGAGATGCACCTTTCGCAGCTGGACGATTGACCCGGAATCTCCCAGACGCCATTTTGATGCACACCAAATGCGATTTATTTCAGTGCTTGCTGATTTTATTTTAGTTGAATACACACACGCTCCTGTGTCTGATTTCCTTTATTATCAATACGACTTACTTCCAAATGACTCACAAACCAGTGGGATGATTTTCTGCTTCAATTCATTGGAAATGGACACCATTCAATAGGCAAGTGTGTCTGTCTGTCTGTCTCCAGCATTCTGTGGGTTCCACCAAGGGCACAAGTCCTAGGGCGCCTGACGTCCATTCAACAAGTAATGTAAAAGAGGCGAGGCAGGTTCAAAAGAAGAACACCCTTCCTCTCTTCAAATGCGTTCCAGTTTCCACTACTCAAGGTAGCGAGAAGGGTCCACAGAAGTCCCACGTTCGCAAAATTTCAACTTCTGGTGCTCACCAACAACTGACGAATGAAACACACCCCAAGAGAAAATAGTCAACCCCGTCCCCTGCAATAACCTCACGCGCAACCCAACACCGCAATATGTCATATTCAGAAATTCACACTGAATGACATCTACCGTGAACACAAACACACAGACAATCCCTCCACAGGTTCAGAAGACTCACGACTGCAAAACTCGATGTTTCCCATGTCTGGGCTCATCCTGAAACGCAGCCATCACTATCCAGTTTTCCCTCTTGTGTAGACAGACACCTGGGCTCCTCATTACTTTATGTCGGATTGACTGCGTATGTGATGGTGTGTGTGTGTGCGCGCGCGAACCCCCTCGTGGGTGTGTGTGTGTGTGTGTGTACGTGTATGTGTGTGTGTGTCAGTGTGTGTGCGCATGCACTCCTGCGTTTGCACGGAGACTTTTCCTGAGATCACTGGCACACAAACAGAGCCCTCTTGCTGTGTTTGTTCCTCCCTTTGGATCTCCTGGTCCTCCCTTGCAGAGAAGTGAGTGTGCCAGTGTTCATGGACTCCTGAGGTGCCAGGTTCCTTGAAGAGAGGTTCAGCAGGGAGCTTTGCTGTTCAGGATGACGGTTGTTCATCCCACTCTTGTATTTTGATGGATGAATCACAAGCACGTTGGGAGGCAGGGTACATTCGACTTTTCTGACGTTGAAGTCAGGCTTGGTTTTGTTTTGCTCTTGGAGGAACTTCCAGTGGTCTAAGGTGCTTTCCTGAGTGGCTCTTTCCACCAAGTGCTCCTCCAAGTCGGGTACCTGGAGGCAGGGTTCTCTCTGGAGCTCTCCTTGCGTTGCTCGCCTGTCTTCGTGTTCAGCACCAAGGGCTCCTGGTTCCCTGCCTATTGACACACTCTCACTGCATCTTTCCAGTTGACTCTTCTGGATGTAAAAGAGGACATAGGCCTGTTGACTCAGGACAGAAGCGATGCTACAGGCAGTGACCTCGGCGTCATCCATTTTATACCACTGGCCTCCTGGAGCTTTGACATAAGAGAGGTAATGTCCGTTGTGACAACTCCACCCAGCATGGACCAGCACAGCATAGAGGACATAGACAAGAGGCCCTGTGCTCTGCTGAGACATGTATGGCTGCATGTCAAGGCACTCAGGGTATTGCACATTCTTGGCAAGTTTGTTGCCTGTGACATCGGAGAATCTCTTCAATACAAGGATGAGGACCTTGGCAGAAGTGTGTAGAGTGAACGTCTTGGAGGCAGGCGCCTTCTGGAGACAAAGACCACAATGATAGGCATTCTCTCCATTGAGTTCTTCGGGCTTCACCACCTGTTCCAAAGCTTGCTTCACACTCTGAGCTGCCTGGATATCCAGGGCAATGTCCAGGTAAGGGTCAAAGGTGTCCGAAACGCCCTGGCAGTGGAGACACTTGATTTGAGATCTCCAGCAGCCTCCAAATATCTGGTGGATGAGGGTGGTGTCCTCAGAGTCATGATCTACCTGCTTGTGCCCGGGAAGGCATGCCTTTTTCATGGCATCCACAATGAACATCAGAAATTCATGGGCATCTTCCTGCTTGCCTCGATGGAAGCCAGCAACCAATGCCTGTGAGGGCTGGATGACGTGGCCAGGACGGTGGAGGGCCCGTGTGATGTGAGCTTCCATCGTACACAGCATGCAGCACTTGTGATGATGACAAAGTTGAGAGTGCTCCCGGGACAGCATGTAGTTGGCAAGGGGTGGTGTGTATGTCAGGCACTGCAGGGAAGCATTCACATAGCAAGTATTTCCCATATTCTGGAGCCCAGCCCCCACCGCAGCAGGTCTCCTGCTACTGAGAGGAAGCTTCTCCCCAGGGGCAGGCTGTCTTGCCACAGGAGCCAAACCATCACAGAGGTCGACATGGGTCTCAGATGACAGTGGTGACTTCTCAGGTAGAGAAGTCCGCTGGATTTCAGCAAAAGCTGCATCTGGCCGAGAAGATGTGAGTTTTGAAAAGTGGTTGAACTGCCACTCACCTCCCAAGTGGAGTGAATCGGCCTCCATGTCGCCAGGAGCAAGGATCACAAGCTTTCTCTGCTGGGACCGCACGTTGCAGAAAGATGCTATCTCTTCCGAGAGAGTCTTCAAATGACACGCCATCTGGCCGCATCAGCCCTTATATAACTCAACCCCGCCTACCTCGAACACCCCACCCACCCATCAGGTACGCGGTCCACCAATCCAATATCAGCACTCAGTTAAAGAATGAATCATAGGGTGTGTCCCCTTGTATTCCCCAGGGAGTTCACTTGAAACTCCTGGGGAATGCGTTAGTTTACTTAAAACAGTGGTGTTTACTTAAAACAGTAAACTTAAGTGGTAGTTTACTTAAAATGCGTTAGTTTACTTAAAACATGCAGAATCATGCCCATGTGAGTGTTTCTTTGTGTTTGTTTATATTTCTGGGTGTGTGTGTGTTTGAGCTGCGATGTGCTTCTAACTATGTGCTTTTGGCAGATAGGATCATCCTTTCAGGCATTGAAGGACAGGAAGTCACACCTGTGCTTTCTGACTTGAGAATCATCAATGAAGTACAGTTAATAACACGGTGTATTTGTTTCCTTAATATCAAAGAATAGATCCATGCAGTCTAATAAGTATTCTAGCAGTAACCTTTCCATGTTCAGCCTATTGATTCCGTGTTCGAGTGAAATGACTTACCAGTGGGGACCAAGACATGTCTTTGCAGGAAATGCTCTTGTGGAAGCTATATACCCAAATCATAAAGCATCAAGTGTTGGAAACATGCACTGAACCTAGACGAAATACTTAGTGCCCAAATTAGACTGTGAAAGACTTTCAGGAAATCATGCAATCACCGACATACCAATTGATGACATTCCCCGAATTTGTGATTGCAAGTAAAGAGAAATACTCATGACATTCTCTTTCCAGTGATTGAGGTCGTATGACCGCAATTTAAGAAATCATGAAATCAGAAGACTTGACTAATCACAATCTAATCCAACTAAAACCTTTGGTTCGTTTAAGAAAGGATGAATATAAAAACAACATATCACGCGGCATGGGAGATAATATTTTAATACGTATGTGATAATAGATCAACATTTGAGAGAGATGAAATAAATAG
Organism: Macaca fascicularis; assembly: GCF_037993035.2. Classification (NCBI taxonomy): domain Eukaryota; kingdom Metazoa; phylum Chordata; class Mammalia; order Primates; family Cercopithecidae; genus Macaca; species Macaca fascicularis. Next base: position 40,144,395 of record NC_088377.1, on the reverse strand, counting down.
TTGTAAATCTGAGAATAGCATATAACCAGAATTAAACACTGTAAATGCCTGGGTGATGGGAATGAGTCCCTGTCTCAGGAAGAAACATAGAGATTTAAAAGCAGGGCGTCTAAAAGAGATTTGCATACCATTGTTAATACTGGCAGTTGTTTTAGTAAGAAAGGGAAAAATAAACCATTTGTCTTGGGGATTCTTGCATGTATTTTTCATCGTCTGAGATGTTGCTTCCAATTCCAGTGAAGCATTGTGTGGTGGACTTGCAGTTACCACATTTGGTGGAAAATGTCATGCTGATGAAGGTAGACTTGTTTCCCAAACTAAGAGGGACAGAATTTGGGTGTTTCTTTGGGACTTTGGGCTTTCTAGGAATAAAGATCCTGGCTCTAGGGATTTTCTTAAAATTTTTCAGATAATGAGAAAGAGAATAGAATTTGGGCCAGGCGCCAAGGCCTCGAGGTGTACAGAAGCATCCCCGGTCTCAGGGCCCATGAAATCAGGATGATTTTAGGGAGGATGGTGGAATGAGGAGAGTGTGACCTTTGGCCTCCTTTCTTTCCCTTTTCTTTTCATGGGTCAGGTGTGTTGAATCAGAAGGCTTCCCGGGCCCGATGAAATGAGTCCTGGGGGAGGAAAGAAGCGCTGCGTAGAGAGTTGCTCCACAGGGAGAAAGGAGCCACCATTTTCAGGAGAATGATCCCCAGAAGCATGAGCAGTCCAGATGCCGTGGCTTCACACAAGACGCTGGTGGGTGTTATGTCTGAAGCGGGGACCTGGGCGTCGGTGTTCTTTCATGCTCATAACTGATTTTCAGGTGAGCCCAATGGATCACCTGTCTGCCAGTCATGCTCATCACACTGTACTTTGCACACACGTCACACAGAGACACTGTTAATACGCGCATTTGTGTGCTTGAGCAGGGTTGCACCCAAGATTCTGTGGTTGTATGGAGCCCTGAGTTATGCCCTGGACATCTTTCCCCTCGGGTTGGTCAACTTGGATCGCTGTACCGAACGAGAAACGGAGCCTGAAATCCAATCAGCGAATACACAAAAGGAAGGGGCCATTTCCCACAATCATTTCCACTGCAACACCACCTCGGATGAACAAGTCTCACTGCAGGTCAGGGACTGTGCTTCAGAGATGCACCTTTCGCAGCTGGACGATTGACCCGGAATCTCCCAGACGCCATTTTGATGCACACCAAATGCGATTTATTTCAGTGCTTGCTGATTTTATTTTAGTTGAATACACACACGCTCCTGTGTCTGATTTCCTTTATTATCAATACGACTTACTTCCAAATGACTCACAAACCAGTGGGATGATTTTCTGCTTCAATTCATTGGAAATGGACACCATTCAATAGGCAAGTGTGTCTGTCTGTCTGTCTCCAGCATTCTGTGGGTTCCACCAAGGGCACAAGTCCTAGGGCGCCTGACGTCCATTCAACAAGTAATGTAAAAGAGGCGAGGCAGGTTCAAAAGAAGAACACCCTTCCTCTCTTCAAATGCGTTCCAGTTTCCACTACTCAAGGTAGCGAGAAGGGTCCACAGAAGTCCCACGTTCGCAAAATTTCAACTTCTGGTGCTCACCAACAACTGACGAATGAAACACACCCCAAGAGAAAATAGTCAACCCCGTCCCCTGCAATAACCTCACGCGCAACCCAACACCGCAATATGTCATATTCAGAAATTCACACTGAATGACATCTACCGTGAACACAAACACACAGACAATCCCTCCACAGGTTCAGAAGACTCACGACTGCAAAACTCGATGTTTCCCATGTCTGGGCTCATCCTGAAACGCAGCCATCACTATCCAGTTTTCCCTCTTGTGTAGACAGACACCTGGGCTCCTCATTACTTTATGTCGGATTGACTGCGTATGTGATGGTGTGTGTGTGTGCGCGCGCGAACCCCCTCGTGGGTGTGTGTGTGTGTGTGTGTACGTGTATGTGTGTGTGTGTCAGTGTGTGTGCGCATGCACTCCTGCGTTTGCACGGAGACTTTTCCTGAGATCACTGGCACACAAACAGAGCCCTCTTGCTGTGTTTGTTCCTCCCTTTGGATCTCCTGGTCCTCCCTTGCAGAGAAGTGAGTGTGCCAGTGTTCATGGACTCCTGAGGTGCCAGGTTCCTTGAAGAGAGGTTCAGCAGGGAGCTTTGCTGTTCAGGATGACGGTTGTTCATCCCACTCTTGTATTTTGATGGATGAATCACAAGCACGTTGGGAGGCAGGGTACATTCGACTTTTCTGACGTTGAAGTCAGGCTTGGTTTTGTTTTGCTCTTGGAGGAACTTCCAGTGGTCTAAGGTGCTTTCCTGAGTGGCTCTTTCCACCAAGTGCTCCTCCAAGTCGGGTACCTGGAGGCAGGGTTCTCTCTGGAGCTCTCCTTGCGTTGCTCGCCTGTCTTCGTGTTCAGCACCAAGGGCTCCTGGTTCCCTGCCTATTGACACACTCTCACTGCATCTTTCCAGTTGACTCTTCTGGATGTAAAAGAGGACATAGGCCTGTTGACTCAGGACAGAAGCGATGCTACAGGCAGTGACCTCGGCGTCATCCATTTTATACCACTGGCCTCCTGGAGCTTTGACATAAGAGAGGTAATGTCCGTTGTGACAACTCCACCCAGCATGGACCAGCACAGCATAGAGGACATAGACAAGAGGCCCTGTGCTCTGCTGAGACATGTATGGCTGCATGTCAAGGCACTCAGGGTATTGCACATTCTTGGCAAGTTTGTTGCCTGTGACATCGGAGAATCTCTTCAATACAAGGATGAGGACCTTGGCAGAAGTGTGTAGAGTGAACGTCTTGGAGGCAGGCGCCTTCTGGAGACAAAGACCACAATGATAGGCATTCTCTCCATTGAGTTCTTCGGGCTTCACCACCTGTTCCAAAGCTTGCTTCACACTCTGAGCTGCCTGGATATCCAGGGCAATGTCCAGGTAAGGGTCAAAGGTGTCCGAAACGCCCTGGCAGTGGAGACACTTGATTTGAGATCTCCAGCAGCCTCCAAATATCTGGTGGATGAGGGTGGTGTCCTCAGAGTCATGATCTACCTGCTTGTGCCCGGGAAGGCATGCCTTTTTCATGGCATCCACAATGAACATCAGAAATTCATGGGCATCTTCCTGCTTGCCTCGATGGAAGCCAGCAACCAATGCCTGTGAGGGCTGGATGACGTGGCCAGGACGGTGGAGGGCCCGTGTGATGTGAGCTTCCATCGTACACAGCATGCAGCACTTGTGATGATGACAAAGTTGAGAGTGCTCCCGGGACAGCATGTAGTTGGCAAGGGGTGGTGTGTATGTCAGGCACTGCAGGGAAGCATTCACATAGCAAGTATTTCCCATATTCTGGAGCCCAGCCCCCACCGCAGCAGGTCTCCTGCTACTGAGAGGAAGCTTCTCCCCAGGGGCAGGCTGTCTTGCCACAGGAGCCAAACCATCACAGAGGTCGACATGGGTCTCAGATGACAGTGGTGACTTCTCAGGTAGAGAAGTCCGCTGGATTTCAGCAAAAGCTGCATCTGGCCGAGAAGATGTGAGTTTTGAAAAGTGGTTGAACTGCCACTCACCTCCCAAGTGGAGTGAATCGGCCTCCATGTCGCCAGGAGCAAGGATCACAAGCTTTCTCTGCTGGGACCGCACGTTGCAGAAAGATGCTATCTCTTCCGAGAGAGTCTTCAAATGACACGCCATCTGGCCGCATCAGCCCTTATATAACTCAACCCCGCCTACCTCGAACACCCCACCCACCCATCAGGTACGCGGTCCACCAATCCAATATCAGCACTCAGTTAAAGAATGAATCATAGGGTGTGTCCCCTTGTATTCCCCAGGGAGTTCACTTGAAACTCCTGGGGAATGCGTTAGTTTACTTAAAACAGTGGTGTTTACTTAAAACAGTAAACTTAAGTGGTAGTTTACTTAAAATGCGTTAGTTTACTTAAAACATGCAGAATCATGCCCATGTGAGTGTTTCTTTGTTTATATTTCTGGGTGTGTGTGTGTTTGAGCTGCGATGTGCTTCTAACTATGTGCTTTTGGCAGATAGGATCATCCTTTCAGGCATTGAAGGACAGGAAGTCACACCTGTACTTTCTGACTTGAGAATCATCAATGAAGTACAGTTAATAACACGGTGTATTTGTTTCCTTAATATCAAAGAATAGATCCATGCAGTCTAATAAGTATTCTAGCAGTAACCTTTCCATGTTCAGCCTATTGATTCCGTGTTCGAGTGAAATGACTTACCAGTGGGGACCAAGACATGTCTTTGCAGGAAATGCTCTTGTGGAAGCTATATACCCAAATCATAAAGCATCAAGTGTTGGAAACATGCACTGAACCTAGACGAAATACTTAGTGCCCAAATTAGACTGTGAAAGACTTTCAGGAAATCATGCAATCACCGACATACCAATTGATGACATTCCCCGAATTTGTGATTGCAAGTAAAGAGAAATACTCATGACATTCTCTTTCCAGTGATTGAGGTCGTATGACCGCAATTTAAGAAATCATGAAATCAGAAGACTTGACTAATCACAATCTAATCCAACTAAAACCTTTGGTTCGTTTAAGAAAGGATGAATATAAAAACAACATATCACGCGGCATGGGAGATAATATTTTAATACGTATGTGATAATAGATCAACATTTGAGAGAGATGAAATAAATAGTTGTAAATCTGAGAATAGCATATAACCAGAATTAAACACTGTAAATGCCTGGGTGATGGGAATGAGTCCCTGTCTCAGGAAGAAACATAGAGATTTAAAAGCAGGGCGTCTAAAAGAGATTTGCATACCATTGTTAATACTGGCAGTTGTTTTAGTAAGAAAGGGAAAAATAAACCATTTGTCTTGGGGATTCTTGCATGTATTTTTCATCGTCTGAGATGTTGCTTCCAATTCCAGTGAAGCATTGTGTGGTGGACTTGCAGTTACCACATTTGGTGGAAAATGTCATGCTGATGAAGGTAGACTTGTTTCCCAAACTAAGAGGGACAGAATTTGGGTGTTTCTTTGGGACTTTGGGCTTTCTAGGAATAAAGATCCTGGCTCTAGGGATTTTCTTAAAATTTTTCAGATAATGAGAAAGAGAATAGAATTTGGGCCAGGCGCCAAGGCCTCGAGGTGTACAGAAGCATCCCCGGTCTCAGGGCCCATGAAATCAGGATGATTTTAGGGAGGATGGTGGAATGAGGAGAGTGTGACCTTTGGCCTCCTTTCTTTCCCTTTTCTTTTCATGGGTCAGGTGTGTTGAATCAGAAGGCTTCCCGGGCCCGATGAAATGAGTCCTGGGGGAGGAAAGAAGCGCTGCGTAGAGAGTTGCTCCACAGGGAGAAAGGAGCCACCATTTTCAGGAGAATGATCCCCAGAAGCATGAGCAGTCCAGATGCCGTGGCTTCACACAAGACGCTGGTGGGTGTTATGTCTGAAGCGGGGACCTGGGCGTCGGTGTTCTTTCATGCTCATAACTGATTTTCAGGTGAGCCCAATGGATCACCTGTCTGCCAGTCATGCTCATCACACTGTACTTTGCACACACGTCACACAGAGACACTGTTAATACGCGCATTTGTGTGCTTGAGCAGGGTTGCACCCAAGATTCTGTGGTTGTATGGAGCCCTGAGTTATGCCCTGGACATCTTTCCCCTCGGGTTGGTCAACTTGGATCGCTGTACCGAACGAGAAACGGAGCCTGAAATCCAATCAGCGAATACACAAAAGGAAGGGGCCATTTCCCACAATCATTTCCACTGCAACACCACCTCGGATGAACAAGTCTCACTGCAGGTCAGGGACTGTGCTTCAGAGATGCACCTTTCGCAGCTGGACGATTGACCCGGAATCTCCCAGACGCCATTTTGATGCACACCAAATGCGATTTATTTCAGTGCTTGCTGATTTTATTTTAGTTGAATACACACACGCTCCTGTGTCTGATTTCCTTTATTATCAATACGACTTACTTCCAAATGACTCACAAACCAGTGGGATGATTTTCTGCTTCAATTCATTGGAAATGGACACCATTCAATAGGCAAGTGTGTCTGTCTGTCTGTCTCCAGCATTCTGTGGGTTCCACCAAGGGCACAAGTCCTAGGGCGCCTGACGTCCATTCAACAAGTAATGTAAAAGAGGCGAGGCAGGTTCAAAAGAAGAACACCCTTCCTCTCTTCAAATGCGTTCCAGTTTCCACTACTCAAGGTAGCGAGAAGGGTCCACAGAAGTCCCACGTTCGCAAAATTTCAACTTCTGGTGCTCACCAACAACTGACGAATGAAACACACCCCAAGAGAAAATAGTCAACCCCGTCCCCTGCAATAACCTCACGCGCAACCCAACACCGCAATATGTCATATTCAGAAATTCACACTGAATGACATCTACCGTGAACACAAACACACAGACAATCCCTCCACAGGTTCAGAAGACTCACGACTGCAAAACTCGATGTTTCCCATGTCTGGGCTCATCCTGAAACGCAGCCATCACTATCCAGTTTTCCCTCTTGTGTAGACAGACACCTGGGCTCCTCATTACTTTATGTCGGATTGACTGCGTATGTGATGGTGTGTGTGTGTGCGCGCGCGAACCCCCTCGTGGGTGTGTGTGTGTGTGTGTGTACGTGTATGTGTGTGTGTGTCAGTGTGTGTGCGCATGCACTCCTGCGTTTGCACGGAGACTTTTCCTGAGATCACTGGCACACAAACAGAGCCCTCTTGCTGTGTTTGTTCCTCCCTTTGGATCTCCTGGTCCTCCCTTGCAGAGAAGTGAGTGTGCCAGTGTTCATGGACTCCTGAGGTGCCAGGTTCCTTGAAGAGAGGTTCAGCAGGGAGCTTTGCTGTTCAGGATGACGGTTGTTCATCCCACTCTTGTATTTTGATGGATGAATCACAAGCACGTTGGGAGGCAGGGTACATTCGACTTTTCTGACGTTGAAGTCAGGCTTGGTTTTGTTTTGCTCTTGGAGGAACTTCCAGTGGTCTAAGGTGCTTTCCTGAGTGGCTCTTTCCACCAAGTGCTCCTCCAAGTCGGGTACCTGGAGGCAGGGTTCTCTCTGGAGCTCTCCTTGCGTTGCTCGCCTGTCTTCGTGTTCAGCACCAAGGGCTCCTGGTTCCCTGCCTATTGACACACTCTCACTGCATCTTTCCAGTTGACTCTTCTGGATGTAAAAGAGGACATAGGCCTGTTGACTCAGGACAGAAGCGATGCTACAGGCAGTGACCTCGGCGTCATCCATTTTATACCACTGGCCTCCTGGAGCTTTGACATAAGAGAGGTAATGTCCGTTGTGACAACTCCACCCAGCATGGACCAGCACAGCATAGAGGACATAGAGAAGAGGTCCTGTGCTCTGCTGAGACATGTATGGCTGCATGTCAAGGCACTCAGGGTATTGCACATTCTTGGCAAGTTTGTTGCCTGTGACATCGGAGAATCTCTTCAATACAAGGATGAGGACCTTGGCAGAAGTGTGTAGAGTGAACGTCTTGGAGGCAGGCGCCTTCTGGAGACAAAGACCACAATGATAGGCATTCTCTCCATTGAGTTCTTCGGGCTTCACCACCTGTTCCAAAGCTTGCTTCACACTCTGAGCTGCCTGGATATCCAGGGCAATGTCCAGGTAAGGGTCAAAGGTGTCCGAAACGCCCTGGCAGTGGAGACACTTGATTTGAGATCTCCAGCAGCCTCCAAATATCTGGTGGATGAGGGTGGTGTCCTCAGAGTCATGATCTACCTGCTTGTGCCCGGGAAGGCATGCCTTTTTCATGGCATCCACAATGAACATCAGAAATTCATGGGCATCTTCCTGCTTGCCTCGATGGAAGCCAGCAACCAATGCCTGTGAGGGCTGGATGACGTGGCCAGGACGGTGGAGGGCCCGTGTGATGTGAGCTTCCATCGTACACAGCATGCAGCACTTGTGATGATGACAAAGTTGAGAGTGCTCCCGGGACAGCATGTAGTTGGCAAGGGGTGGTGTGTATGTCAGGCACTGCAGGGAAGCATTCACATAGCAAGTATTTCCCATATTCTGGAGCCCAGCCCCCACCGCAGCAGGTCTCCTGCTACTGAGAGGAAGCTTCTCCCCAGGGGCAGGCTGTCTTGCCACAGGAGCCAAACCATCACAGAGGTCGACATGGGTCTCAGATGACAGTGGTGACTTCTCAGGTAGAGAAGTCCGCTGGATTTCAGCAAAAGCTGCATCTGGCCGAGAAGATGTGAGTTTTGAAAAGTGGTTGAACTGCCACTCACCTCCCAAGTGGAGTGAATCGGCCTCCATGTCGCCAGGAGCAAGGATCACAAGCTTTCTCTGCTGGGACCGCACGTTGCAGAAAGATGCTATCTCTTCCGAGAGAGTCTTCAAATGACACGCCATCTGGCCGCATCAGCCCTTATATAACTCAACCCCGCCTACCTCGAACACCCCACCCACCCATCAGGTACGCGGTCCACCAATCCAATATCAGCACTCAGTTAAAGAATGAATCATAGGGTGTGTCCCCTTGTATTCCCCAGGGAGTTCACTTGAAACTCCTGGGGAATGCGTTAGTTTACTTAAAACAGTGGTGTTTACTTAAAACAGTAAACTTAAGTGGTAGTTTACTTAAAATGCGTTAGTTTACTTAAAACATGCAGAATCATGCCCATGTGAGTGTTTCTTTGTGTTTGTTTATATTTCTGGGTGTGTGTGTGTTTGAGCTGCGATGTGCTTCTAACTATGTGCTTTTGGCAGATAGGATCATCCTTTCAGGCATTGAAGGACAGGAAGTCACACCTGTACTTTCTGACTTGAGAATCATCAATGAAGTACAGTTAATAACACGGTGTATTTGTTTCCTTAATATCAAAGAATAGATCCATGCAGTCTAATAAGTATTCTAGCAGTAACCTTTCCATGTTCAGCCTATTGATTCCGTGTTCGAGTGAAATGACTTACCAGTGGGGACCAAGACATGTCTTTGCAGGAAATGCTCTTGTGGAAGCTATATACCCAAATCATAAAGCATCAAGTGTTGGAAACATGCACTGAACCTAGACGAAATACTTAGTGCCCAAATTAGACTGTGAAAGACTTTCAGGAAATCATGCAATCACCGACATACCAATTGATGACATTCCCCGAATTTGTGATTGCAAGTAAAGAGAAATACTCATGACATTCTCTTTCCGGTGATTGAGGTCGTATGACCGCAATTTAAGAAATCATGAAATCAGAAGACTTGACTAATCACAATCTAATCCAACTAAAACCTTTGGTTCGTTTAAGAAAGGATGAATATAAAAACAACATATCACGCGGCATGGGAGATAATATTTTAATACGTATGTGATAATAGATCAACATTTGAGAGAGATGAAATAAATAGTTGTAAATCTGAGAATAGCATATAACCAGAATTAAACACTGTAAATGCCTGGGTGATGGGAATGAGTTCCTGTCTCAGGAAGAAACATAGAGATTTAAAAGCAGGGCGTCTAAAAGAGATTTGCATACCATTGTTAATACTGGCAGTTGTTTTAGTAAGAAAGGGAAAAATAAACCATTTGTCTTGGGGATTCTTGCATGTATTTTTCATCGTCTGAGATGTTGCTTCCAATTCCAGTGAAGCATTGTGTGGTGGACTTGCAGTTACCACATTTGGTGGAAAATGTCATGCTGATGAAGGTAGACTTGTTTCCCAAACTAAGAGGGACAGAATTTGGGTGTTTCTTTGGGACTTTGGGCTTTCTAGGAATAAAGATCCTGGCTCTAGGGATTTTCTTAAAATTTTTCAGATAATGAGAAAGAGAATAGAATTTGGGCCAGGCGCCAAGGCCTCGAGGTGTACAGAAGCATCCCCGGTCTCAGGGCCCATGAAATCAGGATGATTTTAGGGAGGATGGTGGAATGAGGAGAGTGTGACCTTTGGCCTCCTTTCTTTCCCTTTTCTTTTCATGGGTCAGGTGTGTTGAATCAGAAGGCTTCCCGGGCCCGATGAAATGAGTCCTGGGGGAGGAAAGAAGCGCTGCGTAGAGAGTTGCTCCACAGGGAGAAAGGAGCCACCATTTTCAGGAGAATGATCCCCAGAAGCATGAGCAGTCCAGATGCCGTGGCTTCACACAAGACGCTGGTGGGTGTTATGTCTGAAGCGGGGACCTGGGCGTCGGTGTTCTTTCATGCTCATAACTGATTTTCAGGTGAGCCCAATGGATCACCTGTCTGCCAGTCATGCTCATCACACTGTACTTTGCACACACGTCACACAGAGACACTGTTAATACGTGCATTTGTGTGCTTGAGCAGGGTTGCACCCAAGATTCTGTGGTTGTATGGAGCCCTGAGTTATGCCCTGGACATCTTTCCCCTCGGGTTGGTCAACTTGGATCGCTGTACCGAACGAGAAACGGAGCCTGAAATCCAATCAGCGAATACACAAAAGGAAGGGGCCATTTCCCACAATCATTTCCACTGCAACACCACCTCGGATGAACAAGTCTCACTGCAGGTCAGGGACTGTGCTTCAGAGATGCACCTTTCGCAGCTGGATGATTGACCCGGAATCTCCCAGACGCCATTTTGATGCACACCAAATGCGATTTATTTCAGTGCTTGCTGATTTTATTTTAGTTGAATACACACACGCTCCTGTGTCTGATTTCCTTTATTATCAATACGACTTACTTCCAAATGACTCACAAACCAGTGGGATGATTTTCTGCTTCAATTCATTGGAAATGGACACCATTCAATAGGCAAGTGTGTCTGTCTGTCTGTCTCCAGCATTCTGTGGGTTCCACCAAGGGCACAAGTCCTAGGGCGCCTGACGTCCATTCAACAAGTAATGTAAAAGAGGCGAGGCAGGTTCAAAAGAAGAACACCCTTCCTCTCTTCAAATGCGTTCCAGTTTCCACTACTCAAGGTAGCGAGAAGGGTCCACAGAAGTCCCACGTTCGCAAAATTTCAACTTCTGGTGCTCACCAACAACTGACGAATGAAACACACCCCAAGAGAAAATAGTCAACCCCGTCCCCTGCAATAACCTCACGCGCAACCCAACACCGCAATATGTCATATTCAGAAATTCACACTGAATGACATCTACCGTGAACACAAACACACAGACAATCCCTCCACAGGTTCAGAAGACTCACGACTGCAAAACTCGATGTTTCCCATGTCTGGGCTCATCCTGAAACGCAGCCATCACTATCCAGTTTTCCCTCTTGTGTAGACAGACACCTGGGCTCCTCATTACTTTATGTCGGATTGACTGCGTATGTGATGGTGTGTGTGTGTGCGCGCGCGAACCCCCTCGTGGGTGTGTGTGTGTGTGTGTGTACGTGTATGTGTGTGTGTGTCAGTGTGTGTGCGCATGCACTCCTGCGTTTGCACGGAGACTTTTCCTGAGATCACTGGCACACAAACAGAGCCCTCTTGCTGTGTTTGTTCCTCCCTTTGGATCTCCTGGTCCTCCCTTGCAGAGAAGTGAGTGTGCCAGTGTTCATGGACTCCTGAGGTGCCAGGTTCCTTGAAGAGAGGTTCAGCAGGGAGCTTTGCTGTTCAGGATGACGGTTGTTCATCCCACTCTTGTATTTTGATGGATGAATCACAAGCACGTTGGGAGGCAGGGTACATTCGACTTTTCTGACGTTGAAGTCAGGCTTGGTTTTGTTTTGCTCTTGGAGGAACTTCCAGTGGTCTAAGGTGCTTTCCTGAGTGGCTCTTTCCACCAAGTGCTCCTCCAAGTCGGGTACCTGGAGGCAGGGTTCTCTCTGGAGCTCTCCTTGCGTTGCTCGCCTGTCTTCGTGTTCAGCACCAAGGGCTCCTGGTTCCCTGCCTATTGACACACTCTCACTGCATCTTTCCAGTTGACTCTTCTGGATGTAAAAGAGGACATAGGCCTGTTGACTCAGGACAGAAGCGATGCTACAGGCAGTGACCTCGGCGTCATCCATTTTATACCACTGGCCTCCTGGAGCTTTGACATAAGAGAGGTAATGTCCGTTGTGACAACTCCACCCAGCATGGACCAGCACAGCATAGAGGACATAGACAAGAGGTCCTGTGCTCTGCTGAGACATGTATGGCTGCATGTCAAGGCACTCAGGGTATTGCACATTCTTGGCAAGTTTGTTGCCTGTGACATCGGAGAATCTCTTCAATACAAGGATGAGGACCTTGGCAGAAGTGTGTAGAGTGAACGTCTTGGAGGCAGGCGCCTTCTGGAGACAAAGACCACAATGATAGGCATTCTCTCCATTGAGTTCTTCGGGCTTCACCACCTGTTCCAAAGCTTGCTTCACACTCTGAGCTGCCTGGATATCCAGGGCAATGTCCAGGTAAGGGTCAAAGGTGTCCGAAACGCCCTGGCAGTGGAGACACTTGATTTGAGATCTCCAGCAGCCTCCAAATATCTGGTGGATGAGGGTGGTGTCCTCAGAGTCATGATCTACCTGCTTGTGCCCGGGAAGGCATGCCTTTTTCATGGCATCCACAATGAACATCAGAAATTCATGGGCATCTTCCTGCTTGCCTCGATGGAAGCCAGCAACCAATGCCTGTGAGGGCTGGATGACGTGGCCAGGACGGTGGAGGGCCCGTGTGATGTGAGCTTCCATCGTACACAGCATGCAGCACTTGTGATGATGACAAAGTTGAGAGTGCTCCCGGGACAGCATGTAGTTGGCAAGGGGTGGTGTGTATGTCAGGCACTGCAGGGAAGCATTCACATAGCAAGTATTTCCCATATTCTGGAGCCCAGCCCCCACCGCAGCAGGTCTCCTGCTACTGAGAGGAAGCTTCTCCCCAGGGGCAGGCTGTCTTGCCACAGGAGCCAAACCATCACAGAGGTCGACATGGGTCTCAGATGACAGTGGTGACTTCTCAGGTAGAGAAGTCCGCTGGATTTCAGCAAAAGCTGCATCTGGCCGAGAAGATGTGAGTTTTGAAAAGTGGTTGAACTGCCACTCACCTCCCAAGTGGAGTGAATCGGCCTCCATGTCGCCAGGAGCAAGGATCACAAGCTTTCTCTGCTGGGACCGCACGTTGCAGAAAGATGCTATCTCTTCCGAGAGAGTCTTCAAATGACACGCCATCTGGCCGCATCAGCCCTTATATAACTCAACCCCGCCTACCTCGAACACCCCACCCACCCATCAGGTACGCGGTCCACCAATCCAATATCAGCACTCAGTTAAAGAATGAATCATAGGGTGTGTCCCCTTGTATTCCCCAGGGAGTTCACTTGAAACTCCTGGGGAATGCGTTAGTTTACTTAAAACAGTGGTGTTTACTTAAAACAGTAAACTTAAGTGGTAGTTTACTTAAAATGCGTTAGTTTACTTAAAACATGCAGAATCATGCCCATGTGAGTGTTTCTTTGTGTTTGTTTATATTTCTGGGTGTGTGTGTGTTTGAGCTGCGATGTGCTTCTAACTATGTGCTTTTGGCAGATAGGATCATCCTTTCAGGCATTGAAGGACAGGAAGTCACACCTGTACTTTCTGACTTGAGAATCATCAATGAAGTACAGTTAATAACACGGTGTATTTGTTTCCTTAATATCAAAGAATAGATCCATGCAGTCTAATAAGTATTCTAGCAGTAACCTTTCCATGTTCAGCCTATTGATTCCGTGTTCGAGTGAAATGACTTACCAGTGGGGACCAAGACATGTCTTTGCAGGAAATGCTCTTGTGGAAGCTATATACCCAAATCATAAAGCATCAAGTGTTGGAAACATGCACTGAACCTAGACGAAATACTTAGTGCCCAAATTAGACTGTGAAAGACTTTCAGGAAATCATGCAATCACCGACATACCAATTGATGACATTCCCCGAATTTGTGATTGCAAGTAAAGAGAAATACTCATGACATTCTCTTTCCGGTGATTGAGGTCGTATGACCGCAATTTAAGAAATCATGAAATCAGAAGACTTGACTAATCACAATCTAATCCAACTAAAACCTTTGGTTCGTTTAAGAAAGGATGAATATAAAAACAACATATCACGCGGCATGGGAGATAATATTTTAATACGTATGTGATAATAGATCAACATTTGAGAGAGATGAAATAAATAGTTGTAAATCTGAGAATAGCATATAACCAGAATTAAACACTGTAAATGCCTGGGTGATGGGAATGAGTCCCTGTCTCAGGAAGAAACATAGAGATTTAAAAGCAGGGCGTCTAAAAGAGATTTGCATACCATTGTTAATACTGGCAGTTGTTTTAGTAAGAAAGGGAAAAATAAACCATTTGTCTTGGGGATTCTTGCATGTATTTTTCATCGTCTGAGATGTTGCTTCCAATTCCAGTGAAGCATTGTGTGGTGGACTTGCAGTTACCACATTTGGTGGAAAATGTCATGCTGATGAAGGTAGACTTGTTTCCCAAACTAAGAGGGACAGAATTTGGGTGTTTCTTTGGGACTTTGGGCTTTCTAGGAATAAAGATCCTGGCTCTAGGGATTTTCTTAAAATTTTTCAGATAATGAGAAAGAGAATAGAATTTGGGCCAGGCGCCAAGGCCTCGAGGTGTACAGAAGCATCCCCGGTCTCAGGGCCCATGAAATCAGGATGATTTTAGGGAGGATGGTGGAATGAGGAGAGTGTGACCTTTGGCCTCCTTTCTTTCCCTTTTCTTTTCATGGGTCAGGTGTGTTGAATCAGAAGGCTTCCCGGGCCCGATGAAATGAGTCCTGGGGGAGGAAAGAAGTGCTGCGTAGAGAGTTGCTCCACAGGGAGAAAGGAGCCACCATTTTCAGGAGAATGATCCCCAGAAGCATGAGCAGTCCAGATGCCGTGGCTTCACACAAGACGCTGGTGGGTGTTATGTCTGAAGCGGGGACCTGGGCGTCGGTGTTCTTTCATGCTCATAACTGATTTTCAGGTGAGCCCAATGGATCACCTGTCTGCCAGTCATGCTCATCACACTGTACTTTGCACACACGTCACACAGAGACACTGTTAATACGCGCATTTGTGTGCTTGAGCAGGGTTGCACCCAAGATTCTGTGGTTGTATGGAGCCCTGAGTTATGCCCTGGACATCTTTCCCCTCGGGTTGGTCAACTTGGATCGCTGTACCGAACGAGAAACGGAGCCTGAAATCCAATCAGCGAATACACAAAAGGAAGGGGCCATTTCCCACAATCATTTCCACTGCAACACCACCTCGGATGAACAAGTCTCACTGCAGGTCAGGGACTGTGCTTCAGAGATGCACCTTTCGCAGCTGGACGATTGACCCGGAATCTCCCAGACGCCATTTTGATGCACACCAAATGCGATTTATTTCAGTGCTTGCTGATTTTATTTTAGTTGAATACACAGACGCTCCTGTGTCTGATTTCCTTTATTATCAATACGACTTACTTCCAAATGACTCACAAACCAGTGGGATGATTTTCTGCTTCAATTCATTGGAAATGGACACCATTCAATAGGCAAGTGTGTCTGTCTGTCTGTCTCCAGCATTCTGTGGGTTCCACCAAGGGCACAAGTCCTAGGGCGCCTGACGTCCATTCAACAAGTAATGTAAAAGAGGCGAGGCAGGTTCAAAAGAAGAACACCCTTCCTCTCTTCAAATGCGTTCCAGTTTCCACTACTCAAGGTAGCGAGAAGGGTCCACAGAAGTCCCACGTTCGCAAAATTTCAACTTCTGGTGCTCACCAACAACTGACGAATGAAACACACCCCAAGAGAAAATAGTCAACCCCGTCCCCTGCAATAACCTCACGCGCAACCCTACACCGCAATATGTCATATTCAGAAATTCACACTGAATGACATCTACCGTGAACACAAACACACAGACAATCCCTCCACAGGTTCAGAAGACTCACGACTGCAAAACTCGATGTTTCCCATGTCTGGGCTCATCCTGAAACGCAGCCATCACTATCCAGTTTTCCCTCTTGTGTAGACAGACACCTGGGCTCCTCATTACTTTATGTCGGATTGACTGCGTATGTGATGGTGTGTGTGTGTGCGCGCGCGAACCCCCTCGTGGGTGTGTGTGTGTGTGTGTGTACGTGTATGTGTGTGTGTGTCAGTGTGTGTGCGCATGCACTCCTGCGTTTGCACGGAGACTTTTCCTGAGATCACTGGCACACAAACAGAGCCCTCTTGCTGTGTTTGTTCCTCCCTTTGGATCTCCTGGTCCTCCCTTGCAGAGAAGTGAGTGTGCCAGTGTTCATGGACTCCTGAGGTGCCAGGTTCCTTGAAGAGAGGTTCAGCAGGGAGCTTTGCTGTTCAGGATGACGGTTGTTCATCCCACTCTTGTATTTTGATGGATGAATCACAAGCACGTTGGGAGGCAGGGTACATTCGACTTTTCTGACGTTGAAGTCAGGCTTGGTTTTGTTTTGCTCTTGGAGGAACTTCCAGTGGTCTAAGGTGCTTTCCTGAGTGGCTCTTTCCACCAAGTGCTCCTCCAAGTCGGGTACCTGGAGGCAGGGTTCTCTCTGGAGCTCTCCTTGCGTTGCTCGCCTGTCTTCGTGTTCAGCACCAAGGGCTCCTGGTTCCCTGCCTATTGACACACTCTCACTGCATCTTTCCAGTTGACTCTTCTGGATGTAAAAGAGGACATAGGCCTGTTGACTCAGGACAGAAGCGATGCTACAGGCAGTGACCTCGGCGTCATCCATTTTATACCACTGGCCTCCTGGAGCTTTGACATAAGAGAGGTAATGTCCGTTGTGACAACTCCACCCAGCATGGACCAGCACAGCATAGAGGACATAGACAAGAGGTCCTGTGCTCTGCTGAGACATGTATGGCTGCATGTCAAGGCACTCAGGGTATTGCACATTCTTGGCAAGTTTGTTGCCTGTGACATCGGAGAATCTCTTCAATACAAGGATGAGGACCTTGGCAGAAGTGTGTAGAGTGAACGTCTTGGAGGCAGGCGCCTTCTGGAGACAAAGACCACAATGATAGGCATTCTCTCCATTGAGTTCTTCGGGCTTCACCACCTGTTCCAAAGCTTGCTTCACACTCTGAGCTGCCTGGATATCCAGGGCAATGTCCAGGTAAGGGTCAAAGGTGTCCGAAACGCCCTGGCAGTGGAGACACTTGATTTGAGATCTCCAGCAGCCTCCAAATATCTGGTGGATGAGGGTGGTGTCCTCAGAGTCATGATCTACCTGCTTGTGCCCGGGAAGGCATGCCTTTTTCATGGCATCCACAATGAACATCAGAAATTCATGGGCATCTTCCTGCTTGCCTCGATGGAAGCCAGCAACCAATGCCTGTGAGGGCTGGATGACGTGGCCAGGACGGTGGAGGGCCCGTGTGATGTGAGCTTCCATCGTACACAGCATGCAGCACTTGTGATGATGACAAAGTTGAGAGTGCTCCCGGGACAGCATGTAGTTGGCAAGGGGTGGTGTGTATGTCAGGCACTGCAGGGAAGCATTCACATAGCAAGTATTTCCCATATTCTGGAGCCCAGCCCCCACCGCAGCAGGTCTCCTGCTACTGAGAGGAAGCTTCTCCCCAGGGGCAGGCTGTCTTGCCACAGGAGCCAAACCATCACAGAGGTCGACATGGGTCTCAGATGACAGTGGTGACTTCTCAGGTAGAGAAGTCCGCTGGATTTCAGCAAAAGCTGCATCTGGCCGAGAAGATGTGAGTTTTGAAAAGTGGTTGAACTGCCACTCACCTCCCAAGTGGAGTGAATCGGCCTCCATGTCGCCAGGAGCAAGGATCACAAGCTTTCTCTGCTGGGACCGCACGTTGCAGAAAGATGCTATCTCTTCCGAGAGAGTCTTCAAATGACACGCCATCTGGCCGCATCAGCCCTTATATAACTCAACCCCGCCTACCTCGAACACCCCACCCACCCATCAGGTACGCGGTCCACCAATCCAATATCAGCACTCAGTTAAAGAATGAATCATAGGGTGTGTCCCCTTGTATTCCCCAGGGAGTTCACTTGAAACTCCTGGGGAATGCGTTAGTTTACTTAAAACAGTGGTGTTTACTTAAAACAGTAAACTTAAGTGGTAGTTTACTTAAAATGCGTTAGTTTACTTAAAACATGCAGAATCATGCCCATGTGAGTGTTTCTTTGTGTTTGTTTATATTTCTGGGTGTGTGTGTGTTTGAGCTGCGATGTGCTTCTAACTATGTGCTTTTGGCAGATAGGATCATCCTTTCAGGCATTGAAGGACAGGAAGTCACACCTGTACTTTCTGACTTGAGAATCATCAATGAAGTACAGTTAATAACACGGTGTATTTGTTTCCTTAATATCAAAGAATAGATCCATGCAGTCTAATAAGTATTCTAGCAGTAACCTTTCCATGTTCAGCCTATTGATTCCGTGTTCGAGTGAAATGACTTACCAGTGGGGACCAAGACATGTCTTTGCAGGAAATGCTCTTGTGGAAGCTATATACCCAAATCATAAAGCATCAAGTGTTGGAAACATGCACTGAACCTAGACGAAATACTTAGTGCCCAAATTAGACTGTGAAAGACTTTCAGGAAATCATGCAATCACCGACATACCAATTGATGACATTCCCCGAATTTGTGATTGCAAGTAAAGAGAAATACTCATGACATTCTCTTTCCGGTGATTGAGGTCGTATGACCGCAATTTAAGAAATCATGAAATCAGAAGACTTGACTAATCACAATCTAATCCAACTAAAACCTTTGGTTCGTTTAAGAAAGGATGAATATAAAAACAACATATCACGCGGCATGGGAGATAATATTTTAATACGTATGTGATAATAGATCAACATTTGAGAGAGATGAAATAAATAGTTGTAAATCTGAGAATAGCATATAACCAGAATTAAACACGGTAAATGCCTGGGTGATGGGAATGAGTCCCTGTCTCAGGAAGAAACATAGAGATTTAAAAGCAGGGCGTCTAAAAGAGATTTGCATACCATTGTTAATACTGGCAGTTGTTTTAGTAAGAAAGGGAAAAATAAACCATTTGTCTTGGGGATTCTTGCATGTATTTTTCATCGTCTGAGATGTTGCTTCCAATTCCAGTGAAGCATTGTGTGGTGGACTTGCAGTTACCACATTTGGTGGAAAATGTCATGCTGATGAAGGTAGACTTGTTTCCCAAACTAAGAGGGACAGAATTTGGGTGTTTCTTTGGGACTTTGGGCTTTCTAGGAATAAAGATCCTGGCTCTAGGGATTTTCTTAAAATTTTTCAGATAATGAGAAAGAGAATAGAATTTGGGCCAGGCGCCAAGGCCTCGAGGTGTACAGAAGCATCCCCGGTCTCAGGGCCCATGAAATCAGGATGATTTTAGGGAGGATGGTGGAATGAGGAGAGTGTGACCTTTGGCCTCCTTTCTTTCCCTTTTCTTTTCATGGGTCAGGTGTGTTGAATCAGAAGGCTTCCCGGGCCCGATGAAATGAGTCCTGGGGGAGGAAAGAAGCGCTGCGTAGAGAGTTGCTCCACAGGGAGAAAGGAGCCACCATTTTCAGGAGAATGATCCCCAGAAGCATGAGCAGTCCAGATGCCGTGGCTTCACACAAGACGCTGGTGGGTGTTATGTCTGAAGCGGGGACCTGGGCGTCGGTGTTCTTTCATGCTCATAACTGATTTTCAGGTGAGCCCAATGGATCACCTGTCTGCCAGTCATGCTCATCACACTGTACTTTGCACACACGTCACACAGAGACACTGTTAATACGTGCATTTGTGTGCTTGAGCAGGGTTACACCCAAGATTCTGTGGTTGTATGGAGCCCTGAGTTATGCCCTGGACATCTTTCCCCTCGGGTTGGTCAACTTGGATCGCTGTACCGAACGAGAAACGGAGCCTGAAATCCAATCAGCGAATACACAAAAGGAAGGGGCCATTTCCCACAATCATTTCCACTGCAACACCACCTCGGATGAACAAGTCTCACTGCAGGTCAGGGACTGTGCTTCAGAGATGCACCTTTCGCAGCTGGACGATTGACCCGGAATCTCCCAGACGCCATTTTGATGCACACCAAATGCGATTTATTTCAGTGCTTGCTGATTTTATTTTAGTTGAATACACACACGCTCCTGTGTCTGATTTCCTTTATTATCAATACGACTTACTTCCAAATGACTCACAAACCAGTGGGATGATTTTCTGCTTCAATTCATTGGAAATGGACACCATTCAATAGGCAAGTGTGTCTGTCTGTCTGTCTCCAGCATTCTGTGGGTTCCACCAAGGGCACAAGTCCTAGGGCGCCTGACGTCCATTCAACAAGTAATGTAAAAGAGGCGAGGCAGGTTCAAAAGAAGAACACCCTTCCTCTCTTCAAATGCGTTCCAGTTTCCACTACTCAAGGTAGCGAGAAGGGTCCACAGAAGTCCCACGTTCGCAAAATTTCAACTTCTGGTGCTCACCAACAACTGACGAATGAAACACACCCCAAGAGAAAATAGTCAACCCCGTCCCCTGCAATAACCTCACGCGCAACCCAACACCGCAATATGTCATATTCAGAAATTCACACTGAATGACATCTACCGTGAACACAAACACACAGACAATCCCTCCACAGGTTCAGAAGACTCACGACTGCAAAACTCGATGTTTCCCATGTCTGGGCTCATCCTGAAACGCAGCCATCACTATCCAGTTTTCCCTCTTGTGTAGACAGACACCTGGGCTCCTCATTACTTTATGTCGGATTGACTGCGTATGTGATGGTGTGTGTGTGTGCGCGCGCGAACCCCCTCGTGGGTGTGTGTGTGTGTGTGTGTACGTGTATGTGTGTGTGTGTCAGTGTGTGTGCGCATGCACTCCTGCGTTTGCACGGAGACTTTTCCTGAGATCACTGGCACACAAACAGAGCCCTCTTGCTGTGTTTGTTCCTCCCTTTGGATCTCCTGGTCCTCCCTTGCAGAGAAGTGAGTGTGCCAGTGTTCATGGACTCCTGAGGTGCCAGGTTCCTTGAAGAGAGGTTCAGCAGGGAGCTTTGCTGTTCAGGATGACGGTTGTTCATCCCACTCTTGTATTTTGATGGATGAATCACAAGCACGTTGGGAGGCAGGGTACATTCGACTTTTCTGACGTTGAAGTCAGGCTTGGTTTTGTTTTGCTCTTGGAGGAACTTCCAGTGGTCTAAGGTGCTTTCCTGAGTGGCTCTTTCCACCAAGTGCTCCTCCAAGTCGGGTACCTGGAGGCAGGGTTCTCTCTGGAGCTCTCCTTGCGTTGCTCGCCTGTCTTCGTGTTCAGCACCAAGGGCTCCTGGTTCCCTGCCTATTGACACACTCTCACTGCATCTTTCCAGTTGACTCTTCTGGATGTAAAAGAGGACATAGGCCTGTTGACTCAGGACAGAAGCGATGCTACAGGCAGTGACCTCGGCGTCATCCATTTTATACCACTGGCCTCCTGGAGCTTTGACATAAGAGAGGTAATGTCCGTTGTGACAACTCCACCCAGCATGGACCAGCACAGCATAGAGGACATAGACAAGAGGTCCTGTGCTCTGCTGAGACATGTATGGCTGCATGTCAAGGCACTCAGGGTATTGCACATTCTTGGCAAGTTTGTTGCCTGTGACATCGGAGAATCTCTTCAATACAAGGATGAGGACCTTGGCAGAAGTGTGTAGAGTGAACGTCTTGGAGGCAGGCGCCTTCTGGAGACAAAGACCACAATGATAGGCATTCTCTCCATTGAGTTCTTCGGGCTTCACCACCTGTTCCAAAGCTTGCTTCACACTCTGAGCTGCCTGGATATCCAGGGCAATGTCCAGGTAAGGGTCAAAGGTGTCCGAAACGCCCTGGCAGTGGAGACACTTGATTTGAGATCTCCAGCAGCCTCCAAATATCTGGTGGATGAGGGTGGTGTCCTCAGAGTCATGATCTACCTGCTTGTGCCCGGGAAGGCATGCCTTTTTCATGGCATCCACAATGAACATCAGAAATTCATGGGCATCTTCCTGCTTGCCTCGATGGAAGCCAGCAACCAATGCCTGTGAGGGCTGGATGACGTGGCCAGGACGGTGGAGGGCCCGTGTGATGTGAGCTTCCATCGTACACAGCATGCAGCACTTGTGATGATGACAAAGTTGAGAGTGCTCCCGGGACAGCATGTAGTTGGCAAGGGGTGGTGTGTATGTCAGGCACTGCAGGGAAGCATTCACATAGCAAGTATTTCCCATATTCTGGAGCCCAGCCCCCACCGCAGCAGGTCTCCTGCTACTGAGAGGAAGCTTCTCCCCAGGGGCAGGCTGTCTTGCCACAGGAGCCAAACCATCACAGAGGTCGACATGGGTCTCAGATGACAGTGGTGACTTCTCAGGTAGAGAAGTCCGCTGGATTTCAGCAAAAGCTGCATCTGGCCGAGAAGATGTGAGTTTTGAAAAGTGGTTGAACTGCCACTCACCTCCCAAGTGGAGTGAATCGGCCTCCATGTCGCCAGGAGCAAGGATCACAAGCTTTCTCTGCTGGGACCGCACGTTGCAGAAAGATGCTATCTCTTCCGAGAGAGTCTTCAAATGACACGCCATCTGGCCGCATCAGCCCTTATATAACTCAACCCCGCCTACCTCGAACACCCCACCCACCCATCAGGTACGCGGTCCACCAATCCAATATCAGCACTCAGTTAAAGAATGAATCATAGGGTGTGTCCCCTTGTATTCCCCAGGGAGTTCACTTGAAACTCCTGGGGAATGCGTTAGTTTACTTAAAACAGTGGTGTTTACTTAAAACAGTAAACTTAAGTGGTAGTTTACTTAAAATGCGTTAGTTTACTTAAAACATGCAGAATCATGCCCATGTGAGTGTTTCTTTGTGTTTGTTTATATTTCTGGGTGTGTGTGTGTTTGAGCTGCGATGTGCTTCTAACTATGTGCTTTTGGCAGATAGGATCATCCTTTCAGGCATTGAAGGACAGGAAGTCACACCTGTACTTTCTGACTTGAGAATCATCAATGAAGTACAGTTAATAACACGGTGTATTTGTTTCCTTAATATCAAAGAATAGATCCATGCAGTCTAATAAGTATTCTAGCAGTAACCTTTCCATGTTCAGCCTATTGATTCCGTGTTCGAGTGAAATGACTTACCAGTGGGGACCAAGACATGTCTTTGCAGGAAATGCTCTTGTGGAAGCTATATACCCAAATCATAAAGCATCAAGTGTTGGAAACATGCACTGAACCTAGACGAAATACTTAGTGCCCAAATTAGACTGTGAAAGACTTTCAGGAAATCATGCAATCACCGACATACCAATTGATGACATTCCCCGAATTTGTGATTGCAAGTAAAGAGAAATACTCATGACATTCTCTTTCCAGTGATTGAGGTCGTATGACCGCAATTTAAGAAATCATGAAATCAGAAGACTTGACTAATCACAATCTAATCCAACTAAAACCTTTGGTTCGTTTAAGAAAGGATGAATATAAAAACAACATATCACGCGGCATGGGAGATAATATTTTAATACGTATGTGATAATAGATCAACATTTGAGAGAGATGAAATAAATAGTTGTAAATCTGAGAATAGCATATAACCAGAATTAAACACTGTAAATGCCTGGGTGATGGGAATGAGTCCCTGTCTCAGGAAGAAACATAGAGATTTAAAAGCAGGGCGTCTAAAAGAGATTTGCATACCATTGTTAATACTGGCAGTTGTTTTAGTAAGAAAGGGAAAAATAAACCATTTGTCTTGGGGATTCTTGCATGTATTTTTCATCGTCTGAGATGTTGCTTCCAATTCCAGTGAAGCATTGTGTGGTGGACTTGCAGTTACCACATTTGGTGGAAAATGTCATGCTGATGAAGGTAGACTTGTTTCCCAAACTAAGAGGGACAGAATTTGGGTGTTTCTTTGGGACTTTGGGCTTTCTAGGAATAAAGATCCTGGCTCTAGGGATTTTCTTAAAATTTTTCAGATAATGAGAAAGAGAATAGAATTTGGGCCAGGCGCCAAGGCCTCGAGGTGTACAGAAGCATCCCCGGTCTCAGGGCCCATGAAATCAGGATGATTTTAGGGAGGATGGTGGAATGAGGAGAGTGTGACCTTTGGCCTCCTTTCTTTCCCTTTTCTTTTCATGGGTCAGGTGTGTTGAATCAGAAGGCTTCCCGGGCCCGATGAAATGAGTCCTGGGGGAGGAAAGAAGCGCTGCGTAGAGAGTTGCTCCACAGGGAGAAAGGAGCCACCATTTTCAGGAGAATGATCCCCAGAAGCATGAGCAGTCCAGATGCCGTGGCTTCACACAAGACGCTGGTGGGTGTTATGTCTGAAGCGGGGACCTGGGCGTCGGTGTTCTTTCATGCTCATAACTGATTTTCAGGTGAGCCCAATGGATCACCTGTCTGCCAGTCATGCTCATCACACTGTACTTTGCACACACGTCACACAGAGACACTGTTAATACGCGCATTTGTGTGCTTGAGCAGGGTTGCACCCAAGATTCTGTGGTTGTATGGAGCCCTGAGTTATGCCCTGGACATCTTTCCCCTCGGGTTGGTCAACTTGGATCGCTGTACCGAACGAGAAACGGAGCCTGAAATCCAATCAGCGAATACACAAAAGGAAGGGGCCATTTCCCACAATCATTTCCACTGCAACACCACCTCGGATGAACAAGTCTCACTGCAGGTCAGGGACTGTGCTTCAGAGATGCACCTTTCGCAGCTGGACGATTGACCCGGAATCTCCCAGACGCCATTTTGATGCACACCAAATGCGATTTATTTCAGTGCTTGCTGATTTTATTTTAGTTGAATACACACACGCTCCTGTGTCTGATTTCCTTTATTATCAATACGACTTACTTCCAAATGACTCACAAACCAGTGGGATGATTTTCTGCTTCAATTCATTGGAAATGGACACCATTCAATAGGCAAGTGTGTCTGTCTGTCTGTCTCCAGCATTCTGTGGGTTCCACCAAGGGCACAAGTCCTAGGGCGCCTGACGTCCATTCAACAAGTAATGTAAAAGAGGCGAGGCAGGTTCAAAAGAAGAACACCCTTCCTCTCTTCAAATGCGTTCCAGTTTCCACTACTCAAGGTAGCGAGAAGGGTCCACAGAAGTCCCACGTTCGCAAAATTTCAACTTCTGGTGCTCACCAACAACTGACGAATGAAACACACCCCAAGAGAAAATAGTCAACCCCGTCCCCTGCAATAACCTCACGCGCAACCCAACACCGCAATATGTCATATTCAGAAATTCACACTGAATGACATCTACCGTGAACACAAACACACAGACAATCCCTCCACAGGTTCAGAAGACTCACGACTGCAAAACTCGATGTTTCCCATGTCTGGGCTCATCCTGAAACGCAGCCATCACTATCCAGTTTTCCCTCTTGTGTAGACAGACACCTGGGCTCCTCATTACTTTATGTCGGATTGACTGCGTATGTGATGGTGTGTGTGTGTGCGCGCGCGAACCCCCTCGTGGGTGGGTGTGTGTGTGTGTGTACGTGTATGTGTGTGTGTGTCAGTGTGTGTGCGCATGCACTCCTGCGTTTGCACGGAGACTTTTCCTGAGATCACTGGCACACAAACAGAGCCCTCTTGCTGTGTTTGTTCCTCCCTTTGGATCTCCTGGTCCTCCCTTGCAGAGAAGTGAGTGTGCCAGTGTTCATGGACTCCTGAGGTGCCAGGTTCCTTGAAGAGAGGTTCAGCAGGGAGCTTTGCTGTTCAGGATGACGGTTGTTCATCCCACTCTTGTATTTTGATGGATGAATCACAAGCACGTTGGGAGGCAGGGTACATTCGACTTTTCTGACGTTGAAGTCAGGCTTGGTTTTGTTTTGCTCTTGGAGGAACTTCCAGTGGTCTAAGGTGCTTTCCTGAGTGGCTCTTTCCACCAAGTGCTCCTCCAAGTCGGGTACCTGGAGGCAGGGTTCTCTCTGGAGCTCTCCTTGCGTTGCTCGCCTGTCTTCGTGTTCAGCACCAAGGGCTCCTGGTTCCCTGCCTATTGACACACTCTCACTGCATCTTTCCAGTTGACTCTTCTGGATGTAAAAGAGGACATAGGCCTGTTGACTCAGGACAGAAGCGATGCTACAGGCAGTGACCTCGGCGTCATCCATTTTATACCACTGGCCTCCTGGAGCTTTGACATAAGAGAGGTAATGTCCGTTGTGACAACTCCACCCAGCATGGACCAGCACAGCATAGAGGACATAGACAAGAGGCCCTGTGCTCTGCTGAGACATGTATGGCTGCATGTCAAGGCACTCAGGGTATTGCACATTCTTGGCAAGTTTGTTGCCTGTGACATCGGAGAATCTCTTCAATACAAGGATGAGGACCTTGGCAGAAGTGTGTAGAGTGAACGTCTTGGAGGCAGGCGCCTTCTGGAGACAAAGACCACAATGATAGGCATTCTCTCCATTGAGTTCTTCGGGCTTCACCACCTGTTCCAAAGCTTGCTTCACACTCTGAGCTGCCTGGATATCCAGGGCAATGTCCAGGTAAGGGTCAAAGGTGTCCGAAACGCCCTGGCAGTGGAGACACTTGATTTGAGATCTCCAGCAGCCTCCAAATATCTGGTGGATGAGGGTGGTGTCCTCAGAGTCATGATCTACCTGCTTGTGCCCGGGAAGGCATGCCTTTTTCATGGCATCCACAATGAACATCAGAAATTCATGGGCATCTTCCTGCTTGCCTCGATGGAAGCCAGCAACCAATGCCTGTGAGGGCTGGATGACGTGGCCAGGACGGTGGAGGGCCCGTGTGATGTGAGCTTCCATCGTACACAGCATGCAGCACTTGTGATGATGACAAAGTTGAGAGTGCTCCCGGGACAGCATGTAGTTGGCAAGGGGTGGTGTGTATGTCAGGCACTGCAGGGAAGCATTCACATAGCAAGTATTTCCCATATTCTGGAGCCCAGCCCCCACCGCAGCAGGTCTCCTGCTACTGAGAGGAAGCTTCTCCCCAGGGGCAGGCTGTCTTGCCACAGGAGCCAAACCATCACAGAGGTCGACATGGGTCTCAGATGACAGTGGTGACTTCTCAGGTAGAGAAGTCCGCTGGATTTCAGCAAAAGCTGCATCTGGCCGAGAAGATGTGAGTTTTGAAAAGTGGTTGAACTGCCACTCACCTCCCAAGTGGAGTGAATCGGCCTCCATGTCGCCAGGAGCAAGGATCACAAGCTTTCTCTGCTGGGACCGCACGTTGCAGAAAGATGCTATCTCTTCCGAGAGAGTCTTCAAATGACACGCCATCTGGCCGCATCAGCCCTTATATAACTCAACCCCGCCTACCTCGAACACCCCACCCACCCATCAGGTACGCGGTCCACCAATCCAATATCAGCACTCAGTTAAAGAATGAATCATAGGGTGTGTCCCCTTGTATTCCCCAGGGAGTTCACTTGAAACTCCTGGGGAATGCGTTAGTTTACTTAAAACAGTGGTGTTTACTTAAAACAGTAAACTTAAGTGGTAGTTTACTTAAAATGCGTTAGTTTACTTAAAACATGCAGAATCATGCCCATGTGAGTGTTTCTTTGTGTTTGTTTATATTTCTGGGTGTGTGTGTGTTTGAGCTGCGATGTGCTTCTAACTATGTGCTTTTGGCAGATAGGATCATCCTTTCAGGCATTGAAGGACAGGAAGTCACACCTGTACTTTCTGACTTGAGAATCATCAATGAAGTACAGTTAATAACACGGTGTATTTGTTTCCTTAATATCAAAGAATAGATCCATGCAGTCTAATAAGTATTCTAGCAGTAACCTTTCCATGTTCAGCCTATTGATTCCGTGTTCGAGTGAAATGACTTACCAGTGGGGACCAAGACATGTCTTTGCAGGAAATGCTCTTGTGGAAGCTATATACCCAAATCATAAAGCATCAAGTGTTGGAAACATGCACTGAACCTAGACGAAATACTTAGTGCCCAAATTAGACTGTGAAAGACTTTCAGGAAATCATGCAATCACCGACATACCAATTGATGACATTCCCCGAATTTGTGATTGCAAGTAAAGAGAAATACTCATGACATTCTCTTTCCGGTGATTGAGGTCGTATGACCGCAATTTAAGAAATCATGAAATCAGAAGACTTGACTAATCACAATCTAATCCAACTAAAACCTTTGGTTCGTTTAAGAAAGGATGAATATAAAAACAACATATCACGCGGCATGGGAGATAATATTTTAATACGTATGTGATAATAGATCAACATTTGAGAGAGATGAAATAAATAGTTGTAAATCTGAGAATAGCATATAACCAGAATTAAACACTGTAAATGCCTGGGTGATGGGAATGAGTTCCTGTCTCAGGAAGAAACATAGAGATTTAAAAGCAGGGCGTCTAAAAGAGATTTGCATACCATTGTTAATACTGGCAGTTGTTTTAGTAAGAAAGGGAAAAATAAACCATTTGTCTTGGGGATTCTTGCATGTATTTTTCATCGTCTGAGATGTTGCTTCCAATTCCAGTGAAGCATTGTGTGGTGGACTTGCAGTTACCACATTTGGTGGAAAATGTCATGCTGATGAAGGTAGACTTGTTTCCCAAACTAAGAGGGACAGAATTTGGGTGTTTCTTTGGGACTTTGGGCTTTCTAGGAATAAAGATCCTGGCTCTAGGGATTTTCTTAAAATTTTTCAGATAATGAGAAAGAGAATAGAATTTGGGCCAGGCGCCAAGGCCTCGAGGTGTACAGAAGCATCCCCGGTCTCAGGGCCCATGAAATCAGGATGATTTTAGGGAGGATGGTGGAATGAGGAGAGTGTGACCTTTGGCCTCCTTTCTTTCCCTTTTCTTTTCATGGGTCAGGTGTGTTGAATCAGAAGGCTTCCCGGGCCCGATGAAATGAGTCCTGGGGGAGGAAAGAAGCGCTGCGTAGAGAGTTGCTCCACAGGGAGAAAGGAGCCACCATTTTCAGGAGAATGATCCCCAGAAGCATGAGCAGTCCAGATGCCGTGGCTTCACACAAGACGCTGGTGGGTGTTATGTCTGAAGCGGGGACCTGGGCGTCGGTGTTCTTTCATGCTCATAACTGATTTTCAGGTGAGCCCAATGGATCACCTGTCTGCCAGTCATGCTCATCACACTGTACTTTGCACACACGTCACACAGAGACACTGTTAATACGCGCATTTGTGTGCTTGAGCAGGGTTGCACCCAAGATTCTGTGGTTGTATGGAGCCCTGAGTTATGCCCTGGACATCTTTCCCCTCGGGTTGGTCAACTTGGATCGCTGTACCGAACGAGAAACGGAGCCTGAAATCCAATCAGCGAATACACAAAAGGAAGGGGCCATTTCCCACAATCATTTCCACTGCAACACCACCTCGGATGAACAAGTCTCACTGCAGGTCAGGGACTGTGCTTCAGAGATGCACCTTTCGCAGCTGGACGATTGACCCGGAATCTCCCAGACGCCATTTTGATGCACACCAAATGCGATTTATTTCAGTGCTTGCTGATTTTATTTTAGTTGAATACACACACGCTCCTGTGTCTGATTTCCTTTATTATCAATACGACTTACTTCCAAATGACTCACAAACCAGTGGGATGATTTTCTGCTTCAATTCATTGGAAATGGACACCATTCAATAGGCAAGTGTGTCTGTCTGTCTGTCTCCAGCATTCTGTGGGTTCCACCAAGGGCACAAGTCCTAGGGCGCCTGACGTCCATTCAACAAGTAATGTAAAAGAGGCGAGGCAGGTTCAAAAGAAGAACACCCTTCCTCTCTTCAAATGCGTTCCAGTTTCCACTACTCAAGGTAGCGAGAAGGGTCCACAGAAGTCCCACGTTCGCAAAATTTCAACTTCTGGTGCTCACCAACAACTGACGAATGAAACACACCCCAAGAGAAAATAGTCAACCCCGTCCCCTGCAATAACCTCACGCGCAACCCTACACCGCAATATGTCATATTCAGAAATTCACACTGAATGACATCTACCGTG
The DNA here is from genome assembly GCF_037993035.2 of Macaca fascicularis. NCBI lineage: Eukaryota > Metazoa > Chordata > Mammalia > Primates > Cercopithecidae > Macaca > Macaca fascicularis. The sequence continues at coordinate 40,114,481 of NC_088377.1, read as the reverse complement.
AACACAAACACACAGACAATCCCTCCACAGGTTCAGAAGACTCACGACTGCAAAACTCGATGTTTCCCATGTCTGGGCTCATCCTGAAACGCAGCCATCACTATCCAGTTTTCCCTCTTGTGTAGACAGACACCTGGGCTCCTCATTACTTTATGTCGGATTGACTGCGTATGTGATGGTGTGTGTGTGTGCGCGCGCGAACCCCCTCGTGGGTGTGTGTGTGTGTTTGTGTACGTGTATGTGTGTGTGTGTCAGTGTGTGTGCGCATGCACTCCTGCGTTTGCACGGAGACTTTTCCTGAGATCACTGGCACACAAACAGAGCCCTCTTGCTGTGTTTGTTCCTCCCTTTGGATCTCCTGGTCCTCCCTTGCAGAGAAGTGAGTGTGCCAGTGTTCATGGACTCCTGAGGTGCCAGGTTCCTTGAAGAGAGGTTCAGCAGGGAGCTTTGCTGTTCAGGATGACGGTTGTTCATCCCACTCTTGTATTTTGATGGATGAATCACAAGCACGTTGGGAGGCAGGGTACTTTCGACTTTTCTGACGTTGAAGTCAGGCTTGGTTTTGTTTTGCTCTTGGAGGAACTTCCAGTGGTCTAAGGTGCTTTCCTGAGTGGCTCTTTCCACCAAGTGCTCCTCCAAGTCGGGTACCTGGAGGCAGGGTTCTCTCTGGAGCTCTCCTTGCGTTGCTCGCCTGTCTTCGTGTTCAGCACCAAGGGCTCCTGGTTCCCTGCCTATTGACACACTCTCACTGCATCTTTCCAGTTGACTCTTCTGGATGTAAAAGAGGACATAGGCCTGTTGACTCAGGACAGAAGCGATGCTACAGGCAGTGACCTCGGCGTCATCCATTTTATACCACTGGCCTCCTGGAGCTTTGACATAAGAGAGGTAATGTCCGTTGTGACAACTCCACCCAGCATGGACCAGCACAGCATAGAGGACATAGACAAGAGGCCCTGTGCTCTGCTGAGACATGTATGGCTGCATGTCAAGGCACTCAGGGTATTGCACATTCTTGGCAAGTTTGTTGCCTGTGACATCGGAGAATCTCTTCAATACAAGGATGAGGACCTTGGCAGAAGTGTGTAGAGTGAACGTCTTGGAGGCAGGCGCCTTCTGGAGACAAAGACCACAATGATAGGCATTCTCTCCATTGAGTTCTTCGGGCTTCACCACCTGTTCCAAAGCTTGCTTCACACTCTGAGCTGCCTGGATATCCAGGGCAATGTCCAGGTAAGGGTCAAAGGTGTCCGAAACGCCCTGGCAGTGGAGACACTTGATTTGAGATCTCCAGCAGCCTCCAAATATCTGGTGGATGAGGGTGGTGTCCTCAGAGTCATGATCTACCTGCTTGTGCCCGGGAAGGCATGCCTTTTTCATGGCATCCACAATGAACATCAGAAATTCATGGGCATCTTCCTGCTTGCCTCGATGGAAGCCAGCAACCAATGCCTGTGAGGGCTGGATGACGTGGCCAGGACGGTGGAGGGCCCGTGTGATGTGAGCTTCCATCGTACACAGCATGCAGCACTTGTGATGATGACAAAGTTGAGAGTGCTCCCGGGACAGCATGTAGTTGGCAAGGGGTGGTGTGTATGTCAGGCACTGCAGGGAAGCATTCACATAGCAAGTATTTCCCATATTCTGGAGCCCAGCCCCCACCGCAGCAGGTCTCCTGCTACTGAGAGGAAGCTTCTCCCCAGGGGCAGGCTGTCTTGCCACAGGAGCCAAACCATCACAGAGGTCGACATGGGTCTCAGATGACAGTGGTGACTTCTCAGGTAGAGAAGTCCGCTGGATTTCAGCAAAAGCTGCATCTGGCCGAGAAGATGTGAGTTTTGAAAAGTGGTTGAACTGCCACTCACCTCCCAAGTGGAGTGAATCGGCCTCCATGTCGCCAGGAGCAAGGATCACAAGCTTTCTCTGCTGGGACCGCACGTTGCAGAAAGATGCTATCTCTTCCGAGAGAGTCTTCAAATGACACGCCATCTGGCCGCATCAGCCCTTATATAACTCAACCCCGCCTACCTCGAACACCCCACCCACCCATCAGGTACGCGGTCCACCAATCCAATATCAGCACTCAGTTAAAGAATGAATCATAGGGTGTGTCCCCTTGTATTCCCCAGGGAGTTCACTTGAAACTCCTGGGGAATGCGTTAGTTTACTTAAAACAGTGGTGTTTACTTAAAACAGTAAACTTAAGTGGTAGTTTACTTAAAATGCGTTAGTTTACTTAAAACATGCAGAATCATGCCCATGTGAGTGTTTCTTTGTGTTTGTTTATATTTCTGGGTGTGTGTGTGTTTGAGCTGCGATGTGCTTCTAACTATGTGCTTTTGGCAGATACGATCATCCTTTCAGGCATTGAAGGACAGGAAGTCACACCTGTACTTTCTGACTTGAGAATCATCAATGAAGTACAGTTAATAACACGGTGTATTTGTTTCCTTAATATCAAAGAATAGATCCATGCAGTCTAATAAGTATTCTAGCAGTAACCTTTCCATGTTCAGCCTATTGATTCCGTGTTCGAGTGAAATGACTTACCAGTGGGGACCAAGACATGTCTTTGCAGGAAATGCTCTTGTGGAAGCTATATACCCAAATCATAAAGCATCAAGTGTTGGAAACATGCACTGAACCTAGACGAAATACTTAGTGCCCAAATTAGACTGTGAAAGACTTTCAGGAAATCATGCAATCACCGACATACCAATTGATGACATTCCCCGAATTTGTGATTGCAAGTAAAGAGAAATACTCATGACATTCTCTTTCCGGTGATTGAGGTCGTATGACCGCAATTTAAGAAATCATGAAATCAGAAGACTTGACTAATCACAATCTAATCCAACTAAAACCTTTGGTTCGTTTAAGAAAGGATGAATATAAAAACAACATATCACGCGGCATGGGAGATAATATTTTAATACGTATGTGATAATAGATCAACATTTGAGAGAGATGAAATAAATAGTTGTAAATCTGAGAATAGCATATAACCAGAATTAAACACTGTAAATGCCTGGGTGATGGGAATGAGTCCCTGTCTCAGGAAGAAACATAGAGATTTAAAAGCAGGGCGTCTAAAAGAGATTTGCATACCATTGTTAATACTGGCAGTTGTTTTAGTAAGAAAGGGAAAAATAAACCATTTGTCTTGGGGATTCTTGCATGTATTTTTCATCGTCTGAGATGTTGCTTCCAATTCCAGTGAAGCATTGTGTGGTGGACTTGCAGTTACCACATTTGGTGGAAAATGTCATGCTGATGAAGGTAGACTTGTTTCCCAAACTAAGAGGGACAGAATTTGGGTGTTTCTTTGGGACTTTGGGCTTTCTAGGAATAAAGATCCTGGCTCTAGGGATTTTCTTAAAATTTTTCAGATAATGAGAAAGAGAATAGAATTTGGGCCAGGCGCCAAGGCCTCGAGGTGTACAGAAGCATCCCCGGTCTCAGGGCCCATGAAATCAGGATGATTTTAGGGAGGATGGTGGAATGAGGAGAGTGTGACCTTTGGCCTCCTTTCTTTCCCTTTTCTTTTCATGGGTCAGGTGTGTTGAATCAGAAGGCTTCCCGGGCCCGATGAAATGAGTCCTGGGGGAGGAAAGAAGCGCTGCGTAGAGAGTTGCTCCACAGGGAGAAAGGAGCCACCATTTTCAGGAGAATGATCCCCAGAAGCATGAGCAGTCCAGATGCCGTGGCTTCACACAAGACGCTGGTGGGTGTTATGTCTGAAGCGGGGACCTGGGCGTCGGTGTTCTTTCATGCTCATAACTGATTTTCAGGTGAGCCCAATGGATCACCTGTCTGCCAGTCATGCTCATCACACTGTACTTTGCACACACGTCACACAGAGACACTGTTAATACGCGCATTTGTGTGCTTGAGCAGGGTTGCACCCAAGATTCTGTGGTTGTATGGAGCCCTGAGTTATGCCCTGGACATCTTTCCCCTCGGGTTGGTCAACTTGGATCGCTGTACCGAACGAGAAACGGAGCCTGAAATCCAATCAGCGAATACACAAAAGGAAGGGGCCATTTCCCACAATCATTTCCACTGCAACACCACCTCGGATGAACAAGTCTCACTGCAGGTCAGGGACTGTGCTTCAGAGATGCACCTTTCGCAGCTGGACGATTGACCCGGAATCTCCCAGACGCCATTTTGATGCACACCAAATGCGATTTATTTCAGTGCTTGCTGATTTTATTTTAGTTGAATACACACACGCTCCTGTGTCTGATTTCCTTTATTATCAATACGACTTACTTCCAAATGACTCACAAACCAGTGGGATGATTTTCTGCTTCAATTCATTGGAAATGGACACCATTCAATAGGCAAGTGTGTCTGTCTGTCTGTCTCCAGCATTCTGTGGGTTCCACCAAGGGCACAAGTCCTAGGGCGCCTGACGTCCATTCAACAAGTAATGTAAAAGAGGCGAGGCAGGTTCAAAAGAAGAACACCCTTCCTCTCTTCAAATGCGTTCCAGTTTCCACTACTCAAGGTAGCGAGAAGGGTCCACAGAAGTCCCACGTTCGCAAAATTTCAACTTCTGGTGCTCACCAACAACTGACGAATGAAACACACCCCAAGAGAAAATAGTCAACCCCGTCCCCTGCAATAACCTCACGCGCAACCCAACACCGCAATATGTCATATTCAGAAATTCACACTGAATGACATCTACCGTGAACACAAACACACAGACAATCCCTCCACAGGTTCAGAAGACTCACGACTGCAAAACTCGATGTTTCCCATGTCTGGGCTCATCCTGAAACGCAGCCATCACTATCCAGTTTTCCCTCTTGTGTAGACAGACACCTGGGCTCCTCATTACTTTATGTCGGATTGACTGCGTATGTGATGGTGTGTGTGTGTGCGCGCGCGAACCCCCTCGTGGGTGTGTGTGTGTGTGTGTGTACGTGTATGTGTGTGTGTGTCAGTGTGTGTGCGCATGCACTCCTGCGTTTGCACAGAGACTTTTCCTGAGATCACTGGCACACAAACAGAGCCCTCTTGCTGTGTTTGTTCCTCCCTTTGGATCTCCTGGTCCTCCCTTGCAGAGAAGTGAGTGTGCCAGTGTTCATGGACTCCTGAGGTGCCAGGTTCCTTGAAGAGAGGTTCAGCAGGGAGCTTTGCTGTTCAGGATGACGGTTGTTCATCCCACTCTTGTATTTTGATGGATGAATCACAAGCACGTTGGGAGGCAGGGTACATTCGACTTTTCTGACGTTGAAGTCAGGCTTGGTTTTGTTTTGCTCTTGGAGGAACTTCCAGTGGTCTAAGGTGCTTTCCTGAGTGGCTCTTTCCACCAAGTGCTCCTCCAAGTCGGGTACCTGGAGGCAGGGTTCTCTCTGGAGCTCTCCTTGCGTTGCTCGCCTGTCTTCGTGTTCAGCACCAAGGGCTCCTGGTTCCCTGCCTATTGACACACTCTCACTGCATCTTTCCAGTTGACTCTTCTGGATGTAAAAGAGGACATAGGCCTGTTGACTCAGGACAGAAGCGATGCTACAGGCAGTGACCTCGGCGTCATCCATTTTATACCACTGGCCTCCTGGAGCTTTGACATAAGAGAGGTAATGTCCGTTGTGACAACTCCACCCAGCATGGACCAGCACAGCATAGAGGACATAGACAAGAGGCCCTGTGCTCTGCTGAGACATGTATGGCTGCATGTCAAGGCACTCAGGGTATTGCACATTCTTGGCAAGTTTGTTGCCTGTGACATCGGAGAATCTCTTCAATACAAGGATGAGGACCTTGGCAGAAGTGTGTAGAGTGAACGTCTTGGAGGCAGGCGCCTTCTGGAGACAAAGACCACAATGATAGGCATTCTCTCCATTGAGTTCTTCGGGCTTCACCACCTGTTCCAAAGCTTGCTTCACACTCTGAGCTGCCTGGATATCCAGGGCAATGTCCAGGTAAGGGTCAAAGGTGTCCGAAACGCCCTGGCAGTGGAGACACTTGATTTGAGATCTCCAGCAGCCTCCAAATATCTGGTGGATGAGGGTGGTGTCCTCAGAGTCATGATCTACCTGCTTGTGCCCGGGAAGGCATGCCTTTTTCATGGCATCCACAATGAACATCAGAAATTCATGGGCATCTTCCTGCTTGCCTCGATGGAAGCCAGCAACCAATGCCTGTGAGGGCTGGATGACGTGGCCAGGACGGTGGAGGGCCCGTGTGATGTGAGCTTCCATCGTACACAGCATGCAGCACTTGTGATGATGACAAAGTTGAGAGTGCTCCCGGGACAGCATGTAGTTGGCAAGGGGTGGTGTGTATGTCAGGCACTGCAGGGAAGCATTCACATAGCAAGTATTTCCCATATTCTGGAGCCCAGCCCCCACCGCAGCAGGTCTCCTGCTACTGAGAGGAAGCTTCTCCCCAGGGGCAGGCTGTCTTGCCACAGGAGCCAAACCATCACAGAGGTCGACATGGGTCTCAGATGACAGTGGTGACTTCTCAGGTAGAGAAGTCCGCTGGATTTCAGCAAAAGCTGCATCTGGCCGAGAAGATGTGAGTTTTGAAAAGTGGTTGAACTGCCACTCACCTCCCAAGTGGAGTGAATCGGCCTCCATGTCGCCAGGAGCAAGGATCACAAGCTTTCTCTGCTGGGACCGCACGTTGCAGAAAGATGCTATCTCTTCCGAGAGAGTCTTCAAATGACACGCCATCTGGCCGCATCAGCCCTTATATAACTCAACCCCGCCTACCTCGAACACCCCACCCACCCATCAGGTACGCGGTCCACCAATCCAATATCAGCACTCAGTTAAAGAATGAATCATAGGGTGTGTCCCCTTGTATTCCCCAGGGAGTTCACTTGAAACTCCTGGGGAATGCGTTAGTTTACTTAAAACAGTGGTGTTTACTTAAAACAGTAAACTTAAGTGGTAGTTTACTTAAAATGCGTTAGTTTACTTAAAACATGCAGAATCATGCCCATGTGAGTGTTTCTTTGTGTTTGTTTATATTTCTGGGTGTGTGTGTGTTTGAGCTGCGATGTGCTTCTAACTATGTGCTTTTGGCAGATAGGATCATCCTTTCAGGCATTGAAGGACAGGAAGTCACACCTGTACTTTCTGACTTGAGAATCATCAATGAAGTACAGTTAATAACACGGTGTATTTGTTTCCTTAATATCAAAGAATAGATCCATGCAGTCTAATAAGTATTCTAGCAGTAACCTTTCCATGTTCAGCCTATTGATTCCGTGTTCGAGTGAAATGACTTACCAGTGGGGACCAAGACATGTCTTTGCAGGAAATGCTCTTGTGGAAGCTATATACCCAAATCATAAAGCATCAAGTGTTGGAAACATGCACTGAACCTAGACGAAATACTTAGTGCCCAAATTAGACTGTGAAAGACTTTCAGGAAATCATGCAATCACCGACATACCAATTGATGACATTCCCCGAATTTGTGATTGCAAGTAAAGAGAAATACTCATGACATTCTCTTTCCAGTGATTGAGGTCGTATGACCGCAATTTAAGAAATCATGAAATCAGAAGACTTGACTAATCACAATCTAATCCAACTAAAACCTTTGGTTCGTTTAAGAAAGGATGAATATAAAAACAACATATCACGCGGCATGGGAGATAATATTTTAATACGTATGTGATAATAGATCAACATTTGAGAGAGATGAAATAAATAGTTGTAAATCTGAGAATAGCATATAACCAGAATTAAACACTGTAAATGCCTGGGTGATGGGAATGAGTCCCTGTCTCAGGAAGAAACATAGAGATTTAAAAGCAGGGCGTCTAAAAGAGATTTGCATACCATTGTTAATACTGGCAGTTGTTTTAGTAAGAAAGGGAAAAATAAACCATTTGTCTTGGGGATTCTTGCATGTATTTTTCATCGTCTGAGATGTTGCTTCCAATTCCAGTGAAGCATTGTGTGGTGGACTTGCAGTTACCACATTTGGTGGAAAATGTCATGCTGATGAAGGTAGACTTGTTTCCCAAACTAAGAGGGACAGAATTTGGGTGTTTCTTTGGGACTTTGGGCTTTCTAGGAATAAAGATCCTGGCTCTAGGGATTTTCTTAAAATTTTTCAGATAATGAGAAAGAGAATAGAATTTGGGCCAGGCGCCAAGGCCTCGAGGTGTACAGAAGCATCCCCGGTCTCAGGGCCCATGAAATCAGGATGATTTTAGGGAGGATGGTGGAATGAGGAGAGTGTGACCTTTGGCCTCCTTTCTTTCCCTTTTCTTTTCATGGGTCAGGTGTGTTGAATCAGAAGGCTTCCCGGGCCCGATGAAATGAGTCCTGGGGGAGGAAAGAAGCGCTGCGTAGAGAGTTGCTCCACAGGGAGAAAGGAGCCACCATTTTCAGGAGAATGATCCCCAGAAGCATGAGCAGTCCAGATGCCGTGGCTTCACACAAGACGCTGGTGGGTGTTATGTCTGAAGCGGGGACCTGGGCGTCGGTGTTCTTTCATGCTCATAACTGATTTTCAGGTGAGCCCAATGGATCACCTGTCTGCCAGTCATGCTCATCACACTGTACTTTGCACACACGTCACACAGAGACACTGTTAATACGCGCATTTGTGTGCTTGAGCAGGGTTGCACCCAAGATTCTGTGGTTGTATGGAGCCCTGAGTTATGCCCTGGACATCTTTCCCCTCGGGTTGGTCAACTTGGATCGCTGTACCGAACGAGAAACGGAGCCTGAAATCCAATCAGCGAATACACAAAAGGAAGGGGCCATTTCCCACAATCATTTCCACTGCAACACCACCTCGGATGAACAAGTCTCACTGCAGGTCAGGGACTGTGCTTCAGAGATGCACCTTTCGCAGCTGGACGATTGACCCGGAATCTCCCAGACGCCATTTTGATGCACACCAAATGCGATTTATTTCAGTGCTTGCTGATTTTATTTTAGTTGAATACACACACGCTCCTGTGTCTGATTTCCTTTATTATCAATACGACTTACTTCCAAATGACTCACAAACCAGTGGGATGATTTTCTGCTTCAATTCATTGGAAATGGACACCATTCAATAGGCAAGTGTGTCTGTCTGTCTGTCTCCAGCATTCTGTGGGTTCCACCAAGGGCACAAGTCCTAGGGCGCCTGACGTCCATTCAACAAGTAATGTAAAAGAGGCGAGGCAGGTTCAAAAGAAGAACACCCTTCCTCTCTTCAAATGCATTCCAGTTTCCACTACTCAAGGTAGCGAGAAGGGTCCACAGAAGTCCCACGTTCGCAAAATTTCAACTTCTGGTGCTCACCAACAACTGACGAATGAAACACACCCCAAGAGAAAATAGTCAACCCCGTCCCCTGCAATAACCTCACGCGCAACCCAACACCGCAATATGTCATATTCAGAAATTCACACTGAATGACATCTACCGTGAACACAAACACACAGACAATCCCTCCACAGGTTCAGAAGACTCACGACTGCAAAACTCGATGTTTCCCATGTCTGGGCTCATCCTGAAACGCAGCCATCACTATCCAGTTTTCCCTCTTGTGTAGACAGACACCTGGGCTCCTCATTACTTTATGTCGGATTGACTGCGTATGTGATGGTGTGTGTGTGTGCGCGCGCGAACCCCCTCGTGGGTGTGTGTGTGTGTGTGTGTACGTGTATGTGTGTGTGTGTCAGTGTGTGTGCGCATGCACTCCTGCGTTTGCACGGAGACTTTTCCTGAGATCACTGGCACACAAACAGAGCCCTCTTGCTGTGTTTGTTCCTCCCTTTGGATCTCCTGGTCCTCCCTTGCAGAGAAGTGAGTGTGCCAGTGTTCATGGACTCCTGAGGTGCCAGGTTCCTTGAAGAGAGGTTCAGCAGGGAGCTTTGCTGTTCAGGATGACGGTTGTTCATCCCACTCTTGTATTTTGATGGATGAATCACAAGCACGTTGGGAGGCAGGGTACATTCGACTTTTCTGACGTTGAAGTCAGGCTTGGTTTTGTTTTGCTCTTGGAGGAACTTCCAGTGGTCTAAGGTGCTTTCCTGAGTGGCTCTTTCCACCAAGTGCTCCTCCAAGTCGGGTACCTGGAGGCAGGGTTCTCTCTGGAGCTCTCCTTGCGTTGCTCGCCTGTCTTCGTGTTCAGCACCAAGGGCTCCTGGTTCCCTGCCTATTGACACACTCTCACTGCATCTTTCCAGTTGACTCTTCTGGATGTAAAAGAGGACATAGGCCTGTTGACTCAGGACAGAAGCGATGCTACAGGCAGTGACCTCGGCGTCATCCATTTTATACCACTGGCCTCCTGGAGCTTTGACATAAGAGAGGTAATGTCCGTTGTGACAACTCCACCCAGCATGGACCAGCACAGCATAGAGGACATAGACAAGAGGTCCTGTGCTCTGCTGAGACATGTATGGCTGCATGTCAAGGCACTCAGGGTATTGCACATTCTTGGCAAGTTTGTTGCCTGTGACATCGGAGAATCTCTTCAATACAAGGATGAGGACCTTGGCAGAAGTGTGTAGAGTGAACGTCTTGGAGGCAGGCGCCTTCTGGAGACAAAGACCACAATGATAGGCATTCTCCCCATTGAGTTCTTCGGGCTTCACCACCTGTTCCAAAGCTTGCTTCACACTCTGAGCTGCCTGGATATCCAGGGCAATGTCCAGGTAAGGGTCAAAGGTGTCCGAAACGCCCTGGCAGTGGAGACACTTGATTTGAGATCTCCAGCAGCCTCCAAATATCTGGTGGATGAGGGTGGTGTCCTCAGAGTCATGATCTACCTGCTTGTGCCCGGGAAGGCATGCCTTTTTCATGGCATCCACAATGAACATCAGAAATTCATGGGCATCTTCCTGCTTGCCTCGATGGAAGCCAGCAACCAATGCCTGTGAGGGCTGGATGACGTGGCCAGGACGGTGGAGGGCCCGTGTGATGTGAGCTTCCATCGTACACAGCATGCAGCACTTGTGATGATGACAAAGTTGAGAGTGCTCCCGGGACAGCATGTAGTTGGCAAGGGGTGGTGTGTATGTCAGGCACTGCAGGGAAGCATTCACATAGCAAGTATTTCCCATATTCTGGAGCCCAGCCCCCACCGCAGCAGGTCTCCTGCTACTGAGAGGAAGCTTCTCCCCAGGGGCAGGCTGTCTTGCCACAGGAGCCAAACCATCACAGAGGTCGACATGGGTCTCAGATGACAGTGGTGACTTCTCAGGTAGAGAAGTCCGCTGGATTTCAGCAAAAGCTGCATCTGGCCGAGAAGATGTGAGTTTTGAAAAGTGGTTGAACTGCCACTCACCTCCCAAGTGGAGTGAATCGGCCTCCATGTCGCCAGGAGCAAGGATCACAAGCTTTCTCTGCTGGGACCGCACGTTGCAGAAAGATGCTATCTCTTCCGAGAGAGTCTTCAAATGACACGCCATCTGGCCGCATCAGCCCTTATATAACTCAACCCCGCCTACCTCGAACACCCCACCCACCCATCAGGTACGCGGTCCACCAATCCAATATCAGCACTCAGTTAAAGAATGAATCATAGGGTGTGTCCCCTTGTATTCCCCAGGGAGTTCACTTGAAACTCCTGGGGAATGCGTTAGTTTACTTAAAACAGTGGTGTTTACTTAAAACAGTAAACTTAAGTGGTAGTTTACTTAAAATGCGTTAGTTTACTTAAAACATGCAGAATCATGCCCATGTGAGTGTTTCTTTGTGTTTGTTTATATTTCTGGGTGTGTGTGTGTTTGAGCTGCGATGTGCTTCTAACTATGTGCTTTTGGCAGATACGATCATCCTTTCAGGCATTGAAGGACAGGAAGTCACACCTGTACTTTCTGACTTGAGAATCATCAATGAAGTACAGTTAATAACACGGTGTATTTGTTTCCTTAATATCAAAGAATAGATCCATGCAGTCTAATAAGTATTCTAGCAGTAACCTTTCCATGTTCAGCCTATTGATTCCGTGTTCGAGTGAAATGACTTACCAGTGGGGACCAAGACATGTCTTTGCAGGAAATGCTCTTGTGGAAGCTATATACCCAAATCATAAAGCATCAAGTGTTGGAAACATGCACTGAACCTAGACGAAATACTTAGTGCCCAAATTAGACTGTGAAAGACTTTCAGGAAATCATGCAATCACCGACATACCAATTGATGACATTCCCCGAATTTGTGATTGCAAGTAAAGAGAAATACTCATGACATTCTCTTTCCGGTGATTGAGGTCGTATGACCGCAATTTAAGAAATCATGAAATCAGAAGACTTGACTAATCACAATCTAATCCAACTAAAACCTTTGGTTCGTTTAAGAAAGGATGAATATAAAAACAACATATCACGTGGCATGGGAGATAATATTTTAATACGTATGTGATAATAGATCAACATTTGAGAGAGATGAAATAAATAGTTGTAAATCTGAGAATAGCATATAACCAGAATTAAACACTGTAAATGCCTGGGTGATGGGAATGAGTCCCTGTCTCAGGAAGAAACATAGAGATTTAAAAGCAGGGCGTCTAAAAGAGATTTGCATACCATTGTTAATACTGGCAGTTGTTTTAGTAAGAAAGGGAAAAATAAACCATTTGTCTTAGGGATTCTTGCATGTATTTTTCATCGTCTGAGATGTTGCTTCCAATTCCAGTGAAGCATTGTGTGGTGGACTTGCAGTTACCACATTTGGTGGAAAATGTCATGCTGATGAAGGTAGACTTGTTTCCCAAACTAAGAGGGACAGAATTTGGGTGTTTCTTTGGGACTTTGGGCTTTCTAGGAATAAAGATCCTGGCTCTAGGGATTTTCTTAAAATTTTTCAGATAATGAGAAAGAGAATAGAATTTGGGCCAGGCGCCAAGGCCTCGAGGTGTACAGAAGCATCCCCGGTCTCAGGGCCCATGAAATCAGGATGATTTTAGGGAGGATGGTGGAATGAGGAGAGTGTGACCTTTGGCCTCCTTTCTTTCCCTTTTCTTTTCATGGGTCAGGTGTGTTGAATCAGAAGGCTTCCCGGGCCCGATGAAATGAGTCCTGGGGGAGGAAAGAAGCGCTGCGTAGAGAGTTGCTCCACAGGGAGAAAGGAGCCACCATTTTCAGGAGAATGATCCCCAGAAGCATGAGCAGTCCAGATGCCATGGCTTCACACAAGACGCTGGTGGGTGTTATGTCTGAAGCGGGGACCTGGGCGTCGGTGTTCTTTCATGCTCATAACTGATTTTCAGGTGAGCCCAATGGATCACCTGTCTGCCAGTCATGCTCATTACACTGTACTTTGCACACACGTCACACAGAGACACTGTTAATACGCGCATTTGTGTGCTTGAGCAGGGTTGCACCCAAGATTCTGTGGTTGTATGGAGCCCTGAGTTATGCCCTGGACATCTTTCCCCTCGGGTTGGTCAACTTGGATCGCTGTACCGAACGAGAAACGGAGCCTGAAATCCAATCAGCGAATACACAAAAGGAAGGGGCCATTTCCCACAATCATTTCCACTGCAACACCACCTCGGATGAACAAGTCTCACTGCAGGTCAGGGACTGTGCTTCAGAGATGCACCTTTCGCAGCTGGACGATTGACCCGGAATCTCCCAGACGCCATTTTGATGCACACCAAATGCGATTTATTTCAGTGCTTGCTGATTTTATTTTAGTTGAATACACACACGCTCCTGTGTCTGATTTCCTTTATTATCAATACGACTTACTTCCAAATGACTCACATACCAGTGGGATGATTTTCTGCTTCAATTCATTGGAAATGGACACCATTCAATAGGCAAGTGTGTCTGTCTGTCTGTCTCCAGCATTCTGTGGGTTCCACCAAGGGCACAAGTCCTAGGGCGCCTGACGTCCATTCAACAAGTAATGTAAAAGAGGCGAGGCAGGTTCAAAAGAAGAACACCCTTCCTCTCTTCAAATGCGTTCCAGTTTCCACTACTCAAGGTAGCGAGAAGGGTCCACAGAAGTCCCACGTTCGCAAAATTTCAACTTCTGGTGCTCACCAACAACTGACGAATGAAACACACCCCAAGAGAAAATAGTCAACCCCGTCCCCTGCAATAACCTCACACGCAACCCTACACCGCAATATGTCATATTCAGAAATTCACACTGAATGACATCTACCGTGAACACAAACACACAGACAATCCCTCCACAGGTTCAGAAGACTCACGACTGCAAAACTCGATGTTTCCCATGTCTGGGCTCATCCTGAAACGCAGCCATCACTATCCAGTTTTCCCTCTTGTGTAGACAGACACCTGGGCTCCTCATTACTTTATGTCGGATTGACTGCGTATGTGATGGTGTGTGTGTGTGCGCGCGCGAACCCCCTCGTGGGTGTGTGTGTGTGTGTGTGTACGTGTATGTGTGTGTGTGTCAGTGTGTGTGCGCATGCACTCCTGCGTTTGCACGGAGACTTTTCCTGAGATCACTGGCACACAAACAGAGCCCTCTTGCTGTGTTTGTTCCTCCCTTTGGATCTCCTGGTCCTCCCTTGCAGAGAAGTGAGTGTGCCAGTGTTCATGGACTCCTGAGGTGCCAGGTTCCTTGAAGAGAGGTTCAGCAGGGAGCTTTGCTGTTCAGGATGACGGTTGTTCATCCCACTCTTGTATTTTGATGGATGAATCACAAGCACGTTGGGAGGCAGGGTACATTCGACTTTTCTGACGTTGAAGTCAGGCTTGGTTTTGTTTTGCTCTTGGAGGAACTTCCAGTGGTCTAAGGTGCTTTCCTGAGTGGCTCTTTCCACCAAGTGCTCCTCCAAGTCGGGTACCTGGAGGCAGGGTTCTCTCTGGAGCTCTCCTTGCGTTGCTCGCCTGTCTTCGTGTTCAGCACCAAGGGCTCCTGGTTCCCTGCCTATTGACACACTCTCACTGCATCTTTCCAGTTGACTCTTCTGGATGTAAAAGAGGACATAGGCCTGTTGACTCAGGACAGAAGCGATGCTACAGGCAGTGACCTCGGCGTCATCCATTTTATACCACTGGCCTCCTGGAGCTTTGACATAAGAGAGGTAATGTCCGTTGTGACAACTCCACCCAGCATGGACCAGCACAGCATAGAGGACATAGACAAGAGGCCCTGTGCTCTGCTGAGACATGTATGGCTGCATGTCAAGGCACTCAGGGTATTGCACATTCTTGGCAAGTTTGTTGCCTGTGACATCGGAGAATCTCTTCAATACAAGGATGAGGACCTTGGCAGAAGTGTGTAGAGTGAACGTCTTGGAGGCAGGCGCCTTCTGGAGACAAAGACCACAATGATAGGCATTCTCTCCATTGAGTTCTTCGGGCTTCACCACCTGTTCCAAAGCTTGCTTCACACTCTGAGCTGCCTGGATATCCAGGGCAATGTCCAGGTAAGGGTCAAAGGTGTCCGAAACGCCCTGGCAGTGGAGACACTTGATTTGAGATCTCCAGCAGCCTCCAAATATCTGGTGGATGAGGGTGGTGTCCTCAGAGTCATGATCTACCTGCTTGTGCCCGGGAAGGCATGCCTTTTTCATGGCATCCACAATGAACATCAGAAATTCATGGGCATCTTCCTGCTTGCCTCGATGGAAGCCAGCAACCAATGCCTGTGAGGGCTGGATGACGTGGCCAGGACGGTGGAGGGCCCGTGTGATGTGAGCTTCCATCGTACACAGCATGCAGCACTTGTGATGATGACAAAGTTGAGAGTGCTCCCGGGACAGCATGTAGTTGGCAAGGGGTGGTGTGTATGTCAGGCACTGCAGGGAAGCATTCACATAGCAAGTATTTCCCATATTCTGGAGCCCAGCCCCCACCGCAGCAGGTCTCCTGCTACTGAGAGGAAGCTTCTCCCCAGGGGCAGGCTGTCTTGCCACAGGAGCCAAACCATCACAGAGGTCGACATGGGTCTCAGATGACAGTGGTGACTTCTCAGGTAGAGAAGTCCGCTGGATTTCAGCAAAAGCTGCATCTGGCCGAGAAGATGTGAGTTTTGAAAAGTGGTTGAACTGCCACTCACCTCCCAAGTGGAGTGAATCGGCCTCCATGTCGCCAGGAGCAAGGATCACAAGCTTTCTCTGCTGGGACCGCACGTTGCAGAAAGATGCTATCTCTTCCGAGAGAGTCTTCAAATGACACGCCATCTGGCCGCATCAGCCCTTATATAACTCAACCCCGCCTACCTCGAACACCCCACCCACCCATCAGGTACGCGGTCCACCAATCCAATATCAGCACTCAGTTAAAGAATGAATCATAGGGTGTGTCCCCTTGTATTCCCCAGGGAGTTCACTTGAAACTCCTGGGGAATGCGTTAGTTTACTTAAAACAGTGGTGTTTACTTAAAACAGTAAACTTAAGTGGTAGTTTACTTAAAATGCGTTAGTTTACTTAAAACATGCAGAATCATGCCCATGTGAGTGTTTCTTTGTGTTTGTTTATATTTCTGGGTGTGTGTGTGTTTGAGCTGCGATGTGCTTCTAACTATGTGCTTTTGGCAGATAGGATCATCCTTTCAGGCATTGAAGGACAGGAAGTCACACCTGTACTTTCTGACTTGAGAATCATCAATGAAGTACAGTTAATAACACGGTGTATTTGTTTCCTTAATATCAAAGAATAGATCCATGCAGTCTAATAAGTATTCTAGCAGTAACCTTTCCATGTTCAGCCTATTGATTCCGTGTTCGAGTGAAATGACTTACCAGTGGGGACCAAGACATGTCTTTGCAGGAAATGCTCTTGTGGAAGCTATATACCCAAATCATAAAGCATCAAGTGTTGGAAACATGCACTGAACCTAGACGAAATACTTAGTGCCCAAATTAGACTGTGAAAGACTTTCAGGAAATCATGCAATCACCGACATACCAATTGATGACATTCCCCGAATTTGTGATTGCAAGTAAAGAGAAATACTCATGACATTCTCTTTCCGGTGATTGAGGTCGTATGACCGCAATTTAAGAAATCATGAAATCAGAAGACTTGACTAATCACAATCTAATCCAACTAAAACCTTTGGTTCGTTTAAGAAAGGATGAATATAAAAACAACATATCACGCGGCATGGGAGATAATATTTTAATACGTATGTGATAATAGATCAACATTTGAGAGAGATGAAATAAATAGTTGTAAATCTGAGAATAGCATATAACCAGAATTAAACACTGTAAATGCCTGGGTGATGGGAATGAGTCCCTGTCTCAGGAAGAAACATAGAGATTTAAAAGCAGGGCGTCTAAAAGAGATTTGCATACCATTGTTAATACTGGCAGTTGTTTTAGTAAGAAAGGGAAAAATAAACCATTTGTCTTAGGGATTCTTGCATGTATTTTTCATCGTCTGAGATGTTGCTTCCAATTCCAGTGAAGCATTGTGTGGTGGACTTGCAGTTACCACATTTGGTGGAAAATGTCATGCTGATGAAGGTAGACTTGTTTCCCAAACTAAGAGGGACAGAATTTGGGTGTTTCTTTGGGACTTTGGGCTTTCTAGGAATAAAGATCCTGGCTCTAGGGATTTTCTTAAAATTTTTCAGATAATGAGAAAGAGAATAGAATTTGGGCCAGGCGCCAAGGCCTCGAGGTGTACAGAAGCATCCCCGGTCTCAGGGCCCATGAAATCAGGATGATTTTAGGGAGGATGGTGGAATGAGGAGAGTGTGACCTTTGGCCTCCTTTCTTTCCCTTTTCTTTTCATGGGTCAGGTGTGTTGAATCAGAAGGCTTCCCGGGCCCGATGAAATGAGTCCTGGGGGAGGAAAGAAGCGCTGCGTAGAGAGTTGCTCCACAGGGAGAAAGGAGCCACCATTTTCAGGAGAATGATCCCCAGAAGCATGAGCAGTCCAGATGCCGTGGCTTCACACAAGACGCTGGTGGGTGTTATGTCTGAAGCGGGGACCTGGGCGTCGGTGTTCTTTCATGCTCATAACTGATTTTCAGGTGAGCCCAATGGATCACCTGTCTGCCAGTCATGCTCATCACACTGTACTTTGCACACACGTCACACAGAGACACTGTTAATACGCGCATTTGTGTGCTTGAGCAGGGTTGCACCCAAGATTCTGTGGTTGTATGGAGCCCTGAGTTATGCCCTGGACATCTTTCCCCTCGGGTTGGTCAACTTGGATCGCTGTACCGAACGAGAAACGGAGCCTGAAATCCAATCAGCGAATACACAAAAGGAAGGGGCCATTTCCCACAATCATTTCCACTGCAACACCACCTCGGATGAACAAGTCTCACTGCAGGTCAGGGACTGTGCTTCAGAGATGCACCTTTCGCAGCTGGACGATTGACCCGGAATCTCCCAGACGCCATTTTGATGCACACCAAATGCGATTTATTTCAGTGCTTGCTGATTTTATTTTAGTTGAATACACACACGCTCCTGTGTCTGATTTCCTTTATTATCAATACGACTTACTTCCAAATGACTCACATACCAGTGGGATGATTTTCTGCTTCAATTCATTGGAAATGGACACCATTCAATAGGCAAGTGTGTCTGTCTGTCTGTCTCCAGCATTCTGTGGGTTCCACCAAGGGCACAAGTCCTAGGGCGCCTGACGTCCATTCAACAAGTAATGTAAAAGAGGCGAGGCAGGTTCAAAAGAAGAACACCCTTCCTCTCTTCAAATGCGTTCCAGTTTCCACTACTCAAGGTAGCGAGAAGGGTCCACAGAAGTCCCACGTTCGCAAAATTTCAACTTCTGGTGCTCACCAACAACTGACGAATGAAACACACCCCAAGAGAAAATAGTCAACCCCGTCCCCTGCAATAACCTCACGCGCAACCCTACACCGCAATATGTCATATTCAGAAATTCACACTGAATGACATCTACCGTGAACACAAACACACAGACAATCCCTCCACAGGTTCAGAAGACTCACGACTGCAAAACTCGATGTTTCCCATGTCTGGGCTCATCCTGAAACGCAGCCATCACTATCCAGTTTTCCCTCTTGTGTAGACAGACACCTGGGCTCCTCATTACTTTATGTCGGATTGACTGCGTATGTGATGGTGTGTGTGTGTGCGCGCGCGAACCCCCTCGTGGGTGTGTGTGTGTGTGTGTGTACGTGTATGTGTGTGTGTGTCAGTGTGTGTGCGCATGCACTCCTGCGTTTGCACGGAGACTTTTCCTGAGATCACTGGCACACAAACAGAGCCCTCTTGCTGTGTTTGTTCCTCCCTTTGGATCTCCTGGTCCTCCCTTGCAGAGAAGTGAGTGTGCCAGTGTTCCTGGACTCCTGAGGTGCCAGGTTCCTTGAAGAGAGGTTCAGCAGGGAGCTTTGCTGTTCAGGATGACGGTTGTTCATCCCACTCTTGTATTTTGATGGATGAATCACAAGCACGTTGGGAGGCAGGGTACATTCGACTTTTCTGACGTTGAAGTCAGGCTTGGTTTTGTTTTGCTCTTGGAGGAACTTCCAGTGGTCTAAGGTGCTTTCCTGAGTGGCTCTTTCCACCAAGTGCTCCTCCAAGTCGGGTACCTGGAGGCAGGGTTCTCTCTGGAGCTCTCCTTGCGTTGCTCGCCTGTCTTCGTGTTCAGCACCAAGGGCTCCTGGTTCCCTGCCTATTGACACACTCTCACTGCATCTTTCCAGTTGACTCTTCTGGATGTAAAAGAGGACATAGGCCTGTTGACTCAGGACAGAAGCGATGCTACAGGCAGTGACCTCGGCGTCATCCATTTTATACCACTGGCCTCCTGGAGCTTTGACATAAGAGAGGTAATGTCCGTTGTGACAACTCCACCCAGCATGGACCAGCACAGCATAGAGGACATAGACAAGAGGCCCTGTGCTCTGCTGAGACATGTATGGCTGCATGTCAAGGCACTCAGGGTATTGCACATTCTTGGCAAGTTTGTTGCCTGTGACATCGGAGAATCTCTTCAATACAAGGATGAGGACCTTGGCAGAAGTGTGTAGAGTGAACGTCTTGGAGGCAGGCGCCTTCTGGAGACAAAGACCACAATGATAGGCATTCTCTCCATTGAGTTCTTCGGGCTTCACCACCTGTTCCAAAGCTTGCTTCACACTCTGAGCTGCCTGGATATCCAGGGCAATGTCCAGGTAAGGGTCAAAGGTGTCCGAAACGCCCTGGCAGTGGAGACACTTGATTTGAGATCTCCAGCAGCCTCCAAATATCTGGTGGATGAGGGTGGTGTCCTCAGAGTCATGATCTACCTGCTTGTGCCCGGGAAGGCATGCCTTTTTCATGGCATCCACAATGAACATCAGAAATTCATGGGCATCTTCCTGCTTGCCTCGATGGAAGCCAGCAACCAATGCCTGTGAGGGCTGGATGACGTGGCCAGGACGGTGGAGGGCCCGTGTGATGTGAGCTTCCATCGTACACAGCATGCAGCACTTGTGATGATGACAAAGTTGAGAGTGCTCCCGGGACAGCATGTAGTTGGCAAGGGGTGGTGTGTATGTCAGGCACTGCAGGGAAGCATTCACATAGCAAGTATTTCCCATATTCTGGAGCCCAGCCCCCACCGCAGCAGGTCTCCTGCTACTGAGAGGAAGCTTCTCCCCAGGGGCAGGCTGTCTTGCCACAGGAGCCAAACCATCACAGAGGTCGACATGGGTCTCAGATGACAGTGGTGACTTCTCAGGTAGAGAAGTCCGCTGGATTTCAGCAAAAGCTGCATCTGGCCGAGAAGATGTGAGTTTTGAAAAGTGGTTGAACTGCCACTCACCTCCCAAGTGGAGTGAATCGGCCTCCATGTCGCCAGGAGCAAGGATCACAAGCTTTCTCTGCTGGGACCGCACGTTGCAGAAAGATGCTATCTCTTCCGAGAGAGTCTTCAAATGACACGCCATCTGGCCGCATCAGCCCTTATATAACTCAACCCCGCCTACCTCGAACACCCCACCCACCCATCAGGTACGCGGTCCACCAATCCAATATCAGCACTCAGTTAAAGAATGAATCATAGGGTGTGTCCCCTTGTATTCCCCAGGGAGTTCACTTGAAACTCCTGGGGAATGCGTTAGTTTACTTAAAACAGTGGTGTTTACTTAAAACAGTAAACTTAAGTGGTAGTTTACTTAAAATGCGTTAGTTTACTTAAAACATGCAGAATCATGCCCATGTGAGTGTTTCTTTGTGTTTGTTTATATTTCTGGGTGTGTGTGTGTTTGAGCTGCGATGTGCTTCTAACTATGTGCTTTTGGCAGATAGGATCATCCTTTCAGGCATTGAAGGACAGGAAGTCACACCTGTACTTTCTGACTTGAGAATCATCAATGAAGTACAGTTAATAACACGGTGTATTTGTTTCCTTAATATCAAAGAATAGATCCATGCAGTCTAATAAGTATTCTAGCAGTAACCTTTCCATGTTCAGCCTATTGATTCCGTGTTCGAGTGAAATGACTTACCAGTGGGGACCAAGACATGTCTTTGCAGGAAATGCTCTTGTGGAAGCTATATACCCAAATCATAAAGCATCAAGTGTTGGAAACATGCACTGAACCTAGACGAAATACTTAGTGCCCAAATTAGACTGTGAAAGACTTTCAGGAAATCATGCAATCACCGACATACCAATTGATGACATTCCCCGAATTTGTGATTGCAAGTAAAGAGAAATACTCATGACATTCTCTTTCCGGTGATTGAGGTCGTATGACCGCAATTTAAGAAATCATGAAATCAGAAGACTTGACTAATCACAATCTAATCCAACTAAAACCTTTGGTTCGTTTAAGAAAGGATGAATATAAAAACAACATATCACGCGGCATGGGAGATAATATTTTAATACGTATGTGATAATAGATCAACATTTGAGAGAGATGAAATAAATAGTTGTAAATCTGAGAATAGCATATAACCAGAATTAAACACTGTAAATGCCTGGGTGATGGGAATGAGTCCCTGTCTCAGGAAGAAACATAGAGATTTAAAAGCAGGGCGTCTAAAAGAGATTTGCATACCATTGTTAATACTGGCAGTTGTTTTAGTAAGAAAGGGAAAAATAAACCATTTGTCTTAGGGATTCTTGCATGTATTTTTCATCGTCTGAGATGTTGCTTCCAATTCCAGTGAAGCATTGTGTGGTGGACTTGCAGTTACCACATTTGGTGGAAAATGTCATGCTGATGAAGGTAGACTTGTTTCCCAAACTAAGAGGGACAGAATTTGGGTGTTTCTTTGGGACTTTGGGCTTTCTAGGAATAAAGATCCTGGCTCTAGGGATTTTCTTAAAATTTTTCAGATAATGAGAAAGAGAATAGAATTTGGGCCAGGCGCCAAGGCCTCGAGGTGTACAGAAGCATCCCCGGTCTCAGGGCCCATGAAATCAGGATGATTTTAGGGAGGATGGTGGAATGAGGAGAGTGTGACCTTTGGCCTCCTTTCTTTCCCTTTTCTTTTCATGGGTCAGGTGTGTTGAATCAGAAGGCTTCCCGGGCCCGATGAAATGAGTCCTGGGGGAGGAAAGAAGCGCTGCGTAGAGAGTTGCTCCACAGGGAGAAAGGAGCCACCATTTTCAGGAGAATGATCCCCAGAAGCATGAGCAGTCCAGATGCCGTGGCTTCACACAAGACGCTGGTGGGTGTTATGTCTGAAGCGGGGACCTGGGCGTCGGTGTTCTTTCATGCTCATAACTGATTTTCAGGTGAGCCCAATGGATCACCTGTCTGCCAGTCATGCTCATCACACTGTACTTTGCACACACGTCACACAGAGACACTGTTAATACACGCATTTGTGTGCTTGAGCAGGGTTGCACCCAAGATTCTGTGGTTGTATGGAGCCCTGAGTTATGCCCTGGACATCTTTCCCCTCGGGTTGGTCAACTTGGATCGCTGTACCGAACGAGAAACGGAGCCTGAAATCCAATCAGCGAATACACAAAAGGAAGGGGCCATTTCCCACAATCATTTCCACTGCAACACCACCTCGGATGAACAAGTCTCACTGCAGGTCAGGGACTGTGCTTCAGAGATGCACCTTTCGCAGCTGGACGATTGACCCGGAATCTCCCAGACGCCATTTTGATGCACACCAAATGCGATTTATTTCAGTGCTTGCTGATTTTATTTTAGTTGAATACACACACGCTCCTGTGTCTGATTTCCTTTATTATCAATACGACTTACTTCCAAATGACTCACAAACCAGTGGGATGATTTTCTGCTTCAATTCATTGGAAATGGACACCATTCAATAGGCAAGTGTGTCTGTCTGTCTGTCTCCAGCATTCTGTGGGTTCCACCAAGGGCACAAGTCCTAGGGCGCCTGACGTCCATTCAACAAGTAATGTAAAAGAGGCGAGGCAGGTTCAAAAGAAGAACACCCTTCCTCTCTTCAAATGCGTTCCAGTTTCCACTACTCAAGGTAGCGAGAAGGGTCCACAGAAGTCCCACGTTCGCAAAATTTCAACTTCTGGTGCTCACCAACAACTGACGAATGAAACACACCCCAAGAGAAAATAGTCAACCCCGTCCCCTGCAATAACCTCACGCGCAACCCTACACCGCAATATGTCATATTCAGAAATTCACACTGAATGACATCTACCGTGAACACAAACACACAGACAATCCCTCCACAGGTTCAGAAGACTCACGACTGCAAAACTCGATGTTTCCCATGTCTGGGCTCATCCTGAAACGCAGCCATCACTATCCAGTTTTCCCTCTTGTGTAGACAGACACCTGGGCTCCTCATTACTTTATGTCGGATTGACTGCGTTTGTGATGGTGTGTGTGTGTGCGCGCGCGAACCCCCTCGTGGGTGGGTGTGTGTGTGTGTGTACGTGTATGTGTGTGTGTGTCAGTGTGTGTGCGCATGCACTCCTGCGTTTGCACGGAGACTTTTCCTGAGATCACTGGCACACAAACAGAGCCCTCTTGCTGTGTTTGTTCCTCCCTTTGGATCTCCTGGTCCTCCCTTGCAGAGAAGTGAGTGTGCCAGTGTTCATGGACTCCTGAGGTGCCAGGTTCCTTGAAGAGAGGTTCAGCAGGGAGCTTTGCTGTTCAGGATGACGGTTGTTCATCCCACTCTTGTATTTTGATGGATGAATCACAAGCACGTTGGGAGGCAGGGTACATTCGACTTTTCTGACGTTGAAGTCAGGCTTGGTTTTGTTTTGCTCTTGGAGGAACTTCCAGTGGTCTAAGGTGCTTTCCTGAGTGGCTCTTTCCACCAAGTGCTCCTCCAAGTCGGGTACCTGGAGGCAGGGTTCTCTCTGGAGCTCTCCTTGCGTTGCTCGCCTGTCTTCGTGTTCAGCACCAAGGGCTCCTGGTTCCCTGCCTATTGACACACTCTCACTGCATCTTTCCAGTTGACTCTTCTGGATGTAAAAGAGGACATAGGCCTGTTGACTCAGGACAGAAGCGATGCTACAGGCAGTGACCTCGGCGTCATCCATTTTATACCACTGGCCTCCTGGAGCTTTGACATAAGAGAGGTAATGTCCGTTGTGACAACTCCACCCAGCATGGACCAGCACAGCATAGAGGACATAGACAAGAGGTCCTGTGCTCTGCTGAGACATGTATGGCTGCATGTCAAGGCACTCAGGGTATTGCACATTCTTGGCAAGTTTGTTGCCTGTGACATCGGAGAATCTCTTCAATACAAGGATGAGGACCTTGGCAGAAGTGTGTAGAGTGAACGTCTTGGAGGCAGGCGCCTTCTGGAGACAAAGACCACAATGATAGGCATTCTCTCCATTGAGTTCTTCGGGCTTCACCACCTGTTCCAAAGCTTGCTTCACACTCTGAGCTGCCTGGATATCCAGGGCAATGTCCAGGTAAGGGTCAAAGGTGTCCGAAACGCCCTGGCAGTGGAGACACTTGATTTGAGATCTCCAGCAGCCTCCAAATATCTGGTGGATGAGGGTGGTGTCCTCAGAGTCATGATCTACCTGCTTGTGCCCGGGAAGGCATGCCTTTTTCATGGCATCCACAATGAACATCAGAAATTCATGGGCATCTTCCTGCTTGCCTCGATGGAAGCCAGCAACCAATGCCTGTGAGGGCTGGATGACGTGGCCAGGACGGTGGAGGGCCCGTGTGATGTGAGCTTCCATCGTACACAGCATGCAGCACTTGTGATGATGACAAAGTTGAGAGTGCTCCCGGGACAGCATGTAGTTGGCAAGGGGTGGTGTGTATGTCAGGCACTGCAGGGAAGCATTCACATAGCAAGTATTTCCCATATTCTGGAGCCCAGCCCCCACCGCAGCAGGTCTCCTGCTACTGAGAGGAAGCTTCTCCCCAGGGGCAGGCTGTCTTGCCACAGGAGCCAAACCATCACAGAGGTCGACATGGGTCTCAGATGACAGTGGTGACTTCTCAGGTAGAGAAGTCCGCTGGATTTCAGCAAAAGCTGCATCTGGCCGAGAAGATGTGAGTTTTGAAAAGTGGTTGAACTGCCACTCACCTCCCAAGTGGAGTGAATCGGCCTCCATGTCGCCAGGAGCAAGGATCACAAGCTTTCTCTGCTGGGACCGCACGTTGCAGAAAGATGCTATCTCTTCCGAGAGAGTCTTCAAATGACACGCCATCTGGCCGCATCAGCCCTTATATAACTCAACCCCGCCTACCTCGAACACCCCACCCACCCATCAGGTACGCGGTCCACCAATCCAATATCAGCACTCAGTTAAAGAATGAATCATAGGGTGTGTCCCCTTGTATTCCCCAGGGAGTTCACTTGAAACTCCTGGGGAATGCGTTAGTTTACTTAAAACAGTGGTGTTTACTTAAAACAGTAAACTTAAGTGGTAGTTTACTTAAAATGCGTTAGTTTACTTAAAACATGCAGAATCATGCCCATGTGAGTGTTTCTTTGTGTTTGTTTATATTTCTGGGTGTGTGTGTGTTTGAGCTGCGATGTGCTTCTAACTATGTGCTTTTGGCAGATAGGATCATCCTTTCAGGCATTGAAGGACAGGAAGTCACACCTGTACTTTCTGACTTGAGAATCATCAATGAAGTACAGTTAATAACACGGTGTATTTGTTTCCTTAATATCAAAGAATAGATCCATGCAGTCTAATAAGTATTCTAGCAGTAACCTTTCCATGTTCAGCCTATTGATTCCGTGTTCGAGTGAAATGACTTACCAGTGGGGACCAAGACATGTCTTTGCAGGAAATGCTCTTGTGGAAGCTATATACCCAAATCATAAAGCATCAAGTGTTGGAAACATGCACTGAACCTAGACGAAATACTTAGTGCCCAAATTAGACTGTGAAAGACTTTCAGGAAATCATGCAATCACCGACATACCAATTGATGACATTCCCCGAATTTGTGATTGCAAGTAAAGAGAAATACTCATGACATTCTCTTTCCGGTGATTGAGGTCGTATGACCGCAATTTAAGAAATCATGAAATCAGAAGACTTGACTAATCACAATCTAATCCAACTAAAACCTTTGGTTCGTTTAAGAAAGGATGAATATAAAAACAACATATCACGCGGCATGGGAGATAATATTTTAATACGTATGTGATAATAGATCAACATTTGAGAGAGATGAAATAAATAGTTGTAAATCTGAGAATAGCATATAACCAGAATTAAACACTGTAAATGCCTGGGTGATGGGAATGAGTCCCTGTCTCAGGAAGAAACATAGAGATTTAAAAGCAGGGCGTCTAAAAGAGATTTGCATACCATTGTTAATACTGGCAGTTGTTTTAGTAAGAAAGGGAAAAATAAACCATTTGTCTTAGGGATTCTTGCATGTATTTTTCATCGTCTGAGATGTTGCTTCCAATTCCAGTGAAGCATTGTGTGGTGGACTTGCAGTTACCACATTTGGTGGAAAATGTCATGCTGATGAAGGTAGACTTGTTTCCCAAACTAAGAGGGACAGAATTTGGGTGTTTCTTTGGGACTTTGGGCTTTCTAGGAATAAAGATCCCGGCTCTAGGGATTTTCTTAAAATTTTTCAGATAATGAGAAAGAGAATAGAATTTGGGCCAGGCGCCAAGGCCTCGAGGTGTACAGAAGCATCCCCGGTCTCAGGGCCCATGAAATCAGGATGATTTTAGGGAGGATGGTGGAATGAGGAGAGTGTGACCTTTGGCCTCCTTTCTTTCCCTTTTCTTTTCATGGGTCAGGTGTGTTGAATCAGAAGGCTTCCCGGGCCCGATGAAATGAGTCCTGGGGGAGGAAAGAAGCGCTGCGTAGAGAGTTGCTCCACAGGGAGAAAGGAGCCACCATTTTCAGGAGAATGATCCCCAGAAGCATGAGCAGTCCAGATGCCGTGGCTTCACACAAGACGCTGGTGGGTGTTATGTCTGAAGCGGGGACCTGGGCGTCGGTGTTCTTTCATGCTCATAACTGATTTTCAGGTGAGCCCAATGGATCACCTGTCTGCCAGTCATGCTCATCACACTGTACTTTGCACACACGTCACACAGAGACACTGTTAATACGCGCATTTGTGTGCTTGAGCAGGGTTGCACCCAAGATTCTGTGGTTGTATGGAGCCCTGAGTTATGCCCTGGACATCTTTCCCCTCGGGTTGGTCAACTTGGATCGCTGTACCGAACGAGAAACGGAGCCTGAAATCCAATCAGCGAATACACAAAAGGAAGGGGCCATTTCCCACAATCATTTCCACTGCAACACCACCTCGGATGAACAAGTCTCACTGCAGGTCAGGGACTGTGCTTCAGAGATGCACCTTTCGCAGCTGGACGATTGACCCGGAATCTCCCAGACGCCATTTTGATGCACACCAAATGCGATTTATTTCAGTGCTTGCTGATTTTATTTTAGTTGAATACACACACGCTCCTGTGTCTGATTTCCTTTATTATCAATACGACTTACTTCCAAATGACTCACATACCAGTGGGATGATTTTCTGCTTCAATTCATTGGAAATGGACACCATTCAATAGGCAAGTGTGTCTGTCTGTCTGTCTCCAGAATTCTGTGGGTTCCACCAAGGGCACAAGTCCTAGGGCGCCTGACGTCCATTCAACAAGTAATGTAAAAGAGGCGAGGCAGGTTCAAAAGAAGAACACCCTTCCTCTCTTCAAATGCGTTCCAGTTTCCACTACTCAAGGTAGCGAGAAGGGTCCACAGAAGTCCCACGTTCGCAAAATTTCAACTTCTGGTGCTCACCAACAACTGACGAATGAAACACACCCCAAGAGAAAATAGTCAACCCCGTCCCCTGCAATAACCTCACGCGCAACCCTACACCGCAATATGTCATATTCAGAAATTCACACTGAATGACATCTACCGTGAACACAAACACACAGACAATCCCTCCACAGGTTCAGAAGACTCACGACTGCAAAACTCGATGTTTCCCATGTCTGGGCTCATCCTGAAACGCAGCCATCACTATCCAGTTTTCCCTCTTGTGTAGACAGACACCTGGGCTCCTCATTACTTTATGTCGGATTGACTGCGTATGTGATGGTGTGTGTGTGTGCGCGCGCGAACCCCCTCGTGGGTGGGTGTGTGTGTGTGTGTACGTGTATGTGTGTGTGTGTCAGTGTGTGTGCGCATGCACTCCTGCGTTTGCACGGAGACTTTTCCTGAGATCACTGGCACACAAACAGAGCCCTCTTGCTGTGTTTGTTCCTCCCTTTGGATCTCCTGGTCCTCCCTTGCAGAGAAGTGAGTGTGCCAGTGTTCATGGACTCCTGAGGTGCCAGGTTCCTTGAAGAGAGGTTCAGCAGGGAGCTTTGCTGTTCAGGATGACGGTTGTTCATCCCACTCTTGTATTTTGATGGATGAATCACAAGCACGTTGGGAGGCAGGGTACATTCGACTTTTCTGACGTTGAAGTCAGGCTTGGTTTTGTTTTGCTCTTGGAGGAACTTCCAGTGGTCTAAGGTGCTTTCCTGAGTGGCTCTTTCCACCAAGTGCTCCTCCAAGTCGGGTACCTGGAGGCAGGGTTCTCTCTGGAGCTCTCCTTGCGTTGCTCGCCTGTCTTCGTGTTCAGCACCAAGGGCTCCTGGTTCCCTGCCTATTGACACACTCTCACTGCATCTTTCCAGTTGACTCTTCTGGATGTAAAAGAGGACATAGGCCTGTTGACTCAGGACAGAAGCGATGCTACAGGCAGTGACCTCGGCGTCATCCATTTTATACCACTGGCCTCCTGGAGCTTTGACATAAGAGAGGTAATGTCCGTTGTGACAACTCCACCCAGCATGGACCAGCACAGCATAGAGGACATAGACAAGAGGTCCTGTGCTCTGCTGAGACATGTATGGCTGCATGTCAAGGCACTCAGGGTATTGCACATTCTTGGCAAGTTTGTTGCCTGTGACATCGGAGAATCTCTTCAATACAAGGATGAGGACCTTGGCAGAAGTGTGTAGAGTGAACGTCTTGGAGGCAGGCGCCTTCTGGAGACAAAGACCACAATGATAGGCATTCTCCCCATTGAGTTCTTCGGGCTTCACCACCTGTTCCAAAGCTTGCTTCACACTCTGAGCTGCCTGGATATCCAGGGCAATGTCCAGGTAAGGGTCAAAGGTGTCCGAAACGCCCTGGCAGTGGAGACACTTGATTTGAGATCTCCAGCAGCCTCCAAATATCTGGTGGATGAGGGTGGTGTCCTCAGAGTCATGATCTACCTGCTTGTGCCCGGGAAGGCATGCCTTTTTCATGGCATCCACAATGAACATCAGAAATTCATGGGCATCTTCCTGCTTGCCTCGATGGAAGCCAGCAACCAATGCCTGTGAGGGCTGGATGACGTGGCCAGGACGGTGGAGGGCCCGTGTGATGTGAGCTTCCATCGTACACAGCATGCAGCACTTGTGATGATGACAAAGTTGAGAGTGCTCCCGGGACAGCATGTAGTTGGCAAGGGGTGGTGTGTATGTCAGGCACTGCAGGGAAGCATTCACATAGCAAGTATTTCCCATATTCTGGAGCCCAGCCCCCACCGCAGCAGGTCTCCTGCTACTGAGAGGAAGCTTCTCCCCAGGGGCAGGCTGTCTTGCCACAGGAGCCAAACCATCACAGAGGTCGACATGGGTCTCAGATGACAGTGGTGACTTCTCAGGTAGAGAAGTCCGCTGGATTTCAGCAAAAGCTGCATCTGGCCGAGAAGATGTGAGTTTTGAAAAGTGGTTGAACTGCCACTCACCTCCCAAGTGGAGTGAATCGGCCTCCATGTCGCCAGGAGCAAGGATCACAAGCTTTCTCTGCTGGGACCGCACGTTGCAGAAAGATGCTATCTCTTCCGAGAGAGTCTTCAAATGACACGCCATCTGGCCGCATCAGCCCTTATATAACTCAACCCCGCCTACCTCGAACACCCCACCCACCCATCAGGTACGCGGTCCACCAATCCAATATCAGCACTCAGTTAAAGAATGAATCATAGGGTGTGTCCCCTTGTATTCCCCAGGGAGTTCACTTGAAACTCCTGGGGAATGCGTTAGTTTACTTAAAACAGTGGTGTTTACTTAAAACAGTAAACTTAAGTGGTAGTTTACTTAAAATGCGTTAGTTTACTTAAAACATGCAGAATCATGCCCATGTGAGTGTTTCTTTGTGTTTGTTTATATTTCTGGGTGTGTGTGTGTTTCAGCTGCGATGTGCTTCTAACTATGTGCTTTTGGCAGATAGGATCATCCTTTCAGGCATTGAAGGACAGGAAGTCACACCTGTACTTTCTGACTTGAGAATCATCAATGAAGTACAGTTAATAACACGGTGTATTTGTTTCCTTAATATCAAAGACTAGATCCATGCAGTCTAATAAGTATTCTAGCAGTAACCTTTCCATGTTCAGCCTATTGATTCCGTGTTCGAGTGAAATGACTTACCAGTGGGGACCAAGACATGTCTTTGCAGGAAATGCTCTTGTGGAAGCTATATACCCAAATCATAAAGCATCAAGTGTTGGAAACATGCACTGAACCTAGACGAAATACTTAGTGCCCAAATTAGACTGTGAAAGACTTTCAGGAAATCATGCAATCACCGACATACCAATTGATGACATTCCCCGAATTTGTGATTGCAAGTAAAGAGAAATACTCATGACATTCTCTTTCCGGTGATTGAGGTCGTATGACCGCAATTTAAGAAATCATGAAATCAGAAGACTTGACTAATCACAATCTAATCCAACTAAAACCTTTGGTTCGTTTAAGAAAGGATGAATATAAAAACAACATATCACGCGGCATGGGAGATAATATTTTAATACGTATGTGATAATAGATCAACATTTGAGAGAGATGAAATAAATAGTTGTAAATCTGAGAATAGCATATAACCAGAATTAAACACTGTAAATGCCTGGGTGATGGGAATGAGTCCCTGTCTCAGGAAGAAACATAGAGATTTAAAAGCAGGGCGTCTAAAAGAGATTTGCATACCATTGTTAATACTGGCAGTTGTTTTAGTAAGAAAGGGAAAAATAAACCATTTGTCTTGGGGATTCTTGCATGTATTTTTCATCGTCTGAGATGTTGCTTCCAATTCCAGTGAAGCATTGTGTGGTGGACTTGCAGTTACCACATTTGGTGGAAAATGTCATGCTGATGAAGGTAGACTTGTTTCCCAAACTAAGAGGGACAGAATTTGGGTGTTTCTTTGGGACTTTGGGCTTTCTAGGAATAAAGATCCTGGCTCTAGGGATTTTCTTAAAATTTTTCAGATAATGAGAAAGAGAATAGAATTTGGGCCAGGCGCCAAGGCCTCGAGGTGTACAGAAGCATCCCCGGTCTCAGGGCCCATGAAATCAGGATGATTTTAGGGAGGATGGTGGAATGAGGAGAGTGTGACCTTTGGCCTCCTTTCTTTCCCTTTTCTTTTCATGGGTCAGGTGTGTTGAATCAGAAGGCTTCCCGGGCCCGATGAAATGAGTCCTGGGGGAGGAAAGAAGCGCTGCGTAGAGAGTTGCTCCACAGGGAGAAAGGAGCCACCATTTTCAGGAGAATGATCCCCAGAAGCATGAGCAGTCCAGATGCCGTGGCTTCACACAAGACGCTGGTGGGTGTTATGTCTGAAGCGGGGACCTGGGCGTCGGTGTTCTTTCATGCTCATAACTGATTTTCAGGTGAGCCCAATGGATCACCTGTCTGCCAGTCATGCTCATCACACTGTACTTTGCACACACGTCACACAGAGACACTGTTAATACGCGCATTTGTGTGCTTGAGCAGGGTTGCACCCAAGATTCTGTGGTTGTATGGAGCCCTGAGTTATGCCCTGGACATCTTTCCCCTCGGGTTGGTCAACTTGGATCGCTGTACCGAACGAGAAACGGAGCCTGAAATCCAATCAGCGAATACACAAAAGGAAGGGGCCATTTCCCACAATCATTTCCACTGCAACACCACCTCGGATGAACAAGTCTCACTGCAGGTCAGGGACTGTGCTTCAGAGATGCACCTTTCGCAGCTGGACGATTGACCCGGAATCTCCCAGACGCCATTTTGATGCACACCAAATGCGATTTATTTCAGTGCTTGCTGATTTTATTTTAGTTGAATACACACACGCTCCTGTGTCTGATTTCCTTTATTATCAATACGACTTACTTCCAAATGACTCACATACCAGTGGGATGATTTTCTGCTTCAATTCATTGGAAATGGACACCATTCAATAGGCAAGTGTGTCTGTCTGTCTGTCTCCAGCATTCTGTGGGTTCCACCAAGGGCACAAGTCCTAGGGCGCCTGACGTCCATTCAACAAGTAATGTAAAAGAGGCGAGGCAGGTTCAAAAGAAGAACACCCTTCCTCTCTTCAAATGCGTTCCAGTTTCCACTACTCAAGGTAGCGAGAAGGGTCCACAGAAGTCCCACGTTCGCAAAATTTCAACTTCTGGTGCTCACCAACAACTGACGAATGAAACACACCCCAAGAGAAAATAGTCAACCCCGTCCCCTGCAATAACCTCACGCGCAACCCTACACCGCAATATGTCATATTCAGAAATTCACACTGAATGACATCTACCGTGAACACAAACACACAGACAATCCCTCCACAGGTTCAGAAGACTCACGACTGCAAAACTCGATGTTTCCCATGTCTGGGCTCATCCTGAAACGCAGCCATCACTATCCAGTTTTCCCTCTTGTGTAGACAGACACCTGGGCTCCTCATTACTTTATGTCGGATTGACTGCGTATGTGATGGTGTGTGTGTGTGCGTGCGCGAACCCCCTCGTGGGTGTGTGTGTGTGTGTGTGTACGTGTATGTGTGTGTGTGTCAGTGTGTGTGCGCATGCACTCCTGCGTTTGCACGGAGACTTTTCCTGAGATCACTGGCACACAAACAGAGCCCTCTTGCTGTGTTTGTTCCTCCCTTTGGATCTCCTGGTCCTCCCTTGCAGAGAAGTGAGTGTGCCAGTGTTCATGGACTCCTGAGGTGCCAGGTTCCTTGAAGAGAGGTTCAGCAGGGAGCTTTGCTGTTCAGGATGACGGTTGTTCATCCCACTCTTGTATTTTGATGGATGAATCACAAGCACGTTGGGAGGCAGGGTACATTCGACTTTTCTGACGTTGAAGTCAGGCTTGGTTTTGTTTTGCTCTTGGAGGAACTTCCAGTGGTCTAAGGTGCTTTCCTGAGTGGCTCTTTCCACCAAGTGCTCCTCCAAGTCGGGTACCTGGAGGCAGGGTTCTCTCTGGAGCTCTCCTTGCGTTGCTCGCCTGTCTTCGTGTTCAGCACCAAGGGCTCCTGGTTCCCTGCCTATTGACACACTCTCACTGCATCTTTCCAGTTGACTCTTCTGGATGTAAAAGAGGACATAGGCCTGTTGACTCAGGACAGAAGCGATGCTACAGGCAGTGACCTCGGCGTCATCCATTTTATACCACTGGCCTCCTGGAGCTTTGACATAAGAGAGGTAATGTCCGTTGTGACAACTCCACCCAGCATGGACCAGCACAGCATAGAGGACATAGACAAGAGGTCCTGTGCTCTGCTGAGACATGTATGGCTGCATGTCAAGGCACTCAGGGTATTGCACATTCTTGGCAAGTTTGTTGCCTGTGACATCGGAGAATCTCTTCAATACAAGGATGAGGACCTTGGCAGAAGTGTGTAGAGTGAACGTCTTGGAGGCAGGCGCCTTCTGGAGACAAAGACCACAATGATAGGCATTCTCTCCATTGAGTTCTTCGGGCTTCACCACCTGTTCCAAAGCTTGCTTCACACTCTGAGCTGCCTGGATATCCAGGGCAATGTCCAGGTAAGGGTCAAAGGTGTCCGAAACGCCCTGGCAGTGGAGACACTTGATTTGAGATCTCCAGCAGCCTCCAAATATCTGGTGGATGAGGGTGGTGTCCTCAGAGTCATGATCTACCTGCTTGTGCCCGGGAAGGCATGCCTTTTTCATGGCATCCACAATGAACATCAGAAATTCATGGGCATCTTCCTGCTTGCCTCGATGGAAGCCAGCAACCAATGCCTGTGAGGGCTGGATGACGTGGCCAGGACGGTGGAGGGCCCGTGTGATGTGAGCTTCCATCGTACACAGCATGCAGCACTTGTGATGATGACAAAGTTGAGAGTGCTCCCGGGACAGCATGTAGTTGGCAAGGGGTGGTGTGTATGTCAGGCACTGCAGGGAAGCATTCACATAGCAAGTATTTCCCATATTCTGGAGCCCAGCCCCCACCGCAGCAGGTCTCCTGCTACTGAGAGGAAGCTTCTCCCCAGGGGCAGGCTGTCTTGCCACAGGAGCCAAACCATCACAGAGGTCGACATGGGTCTCAGATGACAGTGGTGACTTCTCAGGTAGAGAAGTCCGCTGGATTTCAGCAAAAGCTGCATCTGGCCGAGAAGATGTGAGTTTTGAAAAGTGGTTGAACTGCCACTCACCTCCCAAGTGGAGTGAATCGGCCTCCATGTCGCCAGGAGCAAGGATCACAAGCTTTCTCTGCTGGGACCGCACGTTGCAGAAAGATGCTATCTCTTCCGAGAGAGTCTTCAAATGACACGCCATCTGGCCGCATCAGCCCTTATATAACTCAACCCCGCCTACCTCGAACACCCCACCCACCCATCAGGTACGCGGTCCACCAATCCAATATCAGCACTCAGTTAAAGAATGAATCATAGGGTGTGTCCCCTTGTATTCCCCAGGGAGTTCACTTGAAACTCCTGGGGAATGCGTTAGTTTACTTAAAACAGTGGTGTTTACTTAAAACAGTAAACTTAAGTGGTAGTTTACTTAAAATGCGTTAGTTTTCTTAAAACATGCAGAATCATGCCCATGTGAGTGTTTCTTTGTGTTTGTTTATATTTCTGGGTGTGTGTGTGTTTCAGCTGCGATGTGCTTCTAACTATGTGCTTTTGGCAGATAGGATCATCCTTTCAGGCATTGAAGGACAGGAAGTCACACCTGTACTTTCTGACTTGAGAATCATCAATGAAGTACAGTTAATAACACGGTGTATTTGTTTCCTTAATATCAAAGAATAGATCCATGCAGTCTAATAAGTATTCTAGCAGTAACCTTTCCATGTTCAGCCTATTGATTCTGTGTTCGAGTGAAATGACTTACCAGTGGGGACCAAGACATGTCTTTGCAGGAAATGCTCTTGTGGAAGCTATATACCCAAATCATAAAGCATCAAGTGTTGGAAACATGCACTGAACCTAGACGAAATACTTAGTGCCCAAATTAGACTGTGAAAGACTTTCAGGAAATCATGCAATCACCGACATACCAATTGATGACATTCCCCGAATTTGTGATTGCAAGTAAAGAGAAATACTCATGACATTCTCTTTCCGGTGATTGAGGTCGTATGACCGCAATTTAAGAAATCATGAAATCAGAAGACTTGACTAATCACAATCTAATCCAACTAAAACCTTTGGTTCGTTAAAGAAAGGATGAATATAAAAACAACATATCACGCGGCATGGGAGATAATATTTTAATACGTATGTGATAATAGATCAACATTTGAGAGAGATGAAATAAATAGTTGTAAATCTGAGAATAGCCTATAACCAGAATTAAACACTGTAAATGCCTGGGTGATGGGAATGAGTTCCTGTCTCAGGAAGAAACATAGAGATTTAAAAGCAGGGCGTCTAAAAGAGATTTGCATACCATTGTTAATACTGGCAGTTGTTTTAGTAAGAAAGGGAAAAATAAACCATTTGTCTTAGGGATTCTTGCATGTATTTTTCATCGTCTGAGATGTTGCTTCCAATTCCAGTGAAGCATTGTGTGGTGGACTTGCAGTTACCACATTTGGTGGAAAATGTCATGCTGATGAAGGTAGACTTGTTTCCCAAACTAAGAGGGACAGAATTTGGGTGTTTCTTTGGGACTTTGGGCTTTCTAGGAATAAAGATCCTGGCTCTAGGGATTTTCTTAAAATTTTTCAGATAATGAGAAAGAGAATAGAATTTGGGCCAGGCGCCAAGGCCTCGAGGTGTACAGAAGCATCCCCGGTCTCAGGGCCCATGAAATCAGGATGATTTTAGGGAGGATGGTGGAATGAGGAGAGTGTGACCTTTGGCCTCCTTTCTTTCCCTTTTCTTTTCATGGGTCAGGTGTGTTGAATCAGAAGGCTTCCCGGGCCCGATGAAATGAGTCCTGGGGGAGGAAAGAAGCGCTGCGTAGAGAGTTGCTCCACAGGGAGAAAGGAGCCACCATTTTCAGGAGAATGATCCCCAGAAGCATGAGCAGTCCAGATGCCGTGGCTTCACACAAGACGCTGGTGGGTGTTATGTCTGAAGCGGGGACCTGGGCGTCGGTGTTCTTTCATGCTCATAACTGATTTTCAGGTGAGCCCAATGGATCACCTGTCTGCCAGTCATGCTCATCACACTGTACTTTGCACACACGTCACACAGAGACACTGTTAATACGCGCATTTGTGTGCTTGAGCAGGGTTGCACCCAAGATTCTGTGGTTGTATGGAGCCCTGAGTTATGCCCTGGACATCTTTCCCCTCGGGTTGGTCAACTTGGATCGCTGTACCGAACGAGAAACGGAGCCTGAAATCCAATCAGCGAATACACAAAAGGAAGGGGCCATTTCCCACAATCATTTCCACTGCAACACCACCTCGGATGAACAAGTCTCACTGCAGGTCAGGGACTGTGCTTCAGAGATGCACCTTTCGCAGCTGGACGATTGACCCGGAATCTCCCAGACGCCATTTTGATGCACACCAAATGCGATTTATTTCAGTGCTTGCTGATTTTATTTTAGTTGAATACACACACGCTCCTGTGTCTGATTTCCTTTATTATCAATACGACTTACTTCCAAATGACTCACAAACCAGTGGGATGATTTTCTGCTTCAATTCATTGGAAATGGACACCATTCAATAGGCAAGTGTGTCTGTCTGTCTGTCTCCAGCATTCTGTGGGTTCCACCAAGGGCACAAGTCCTAGGGCGCCTGACGTCCATTCAACAAGTAATGTAAAAGAGGCGAGGCAGGTTCAAAAGAAGAACACCCTTCCTCTCTTCAAATGCGTTCCAGTTTCCACTACTCAAGGTAGCGAGAAGGGTCCACAGAAGTCCCACGTTCGCAAAATTTCAACTTCTGGTGCTCACCAACAACTGACGAATGAAACACACCCCAAGAGAAAATAGTCAACCCCGTCCCCTGCAATAACCTCACGCGCAACCCAACACCGCAATATGTCATATTCAGAAATTCACACTGAATGACATCTACCGTGAACACAAACACACAGACAATCCCTCCACAGGTTCAGAAGACTCACGACTGCAAAACTCGATGTTTCCCATGTCTGGGCTCATCCTGAAACGCAGCCATCACTATCCAGTTTTCCCTCTTGTGTAGACAGACACCTGGGCTCCTCATTACTTTATGTCGGATTGACTGCGTATGTGATGGTGTGTGTGTGTGCGCGCGCGAACCCCCTCGTGGGTGTGTGTGTGTGTGTGTGTACGTGTATGTGTGTGTGTGTCAGTGTGTGTGCGCATGCACTCCTGCGTTTGCACGGAGACTTTTCCTGAGATCACTGGCACACAAACAGAGCCCTCTTGCTGTGTTTGTTCCTCCCTTTGGATCTCCTGGTCCTCCCTTGCAGAGAAGTGAGTGTGCCAGTGTTCCTGGACTCCTGAGGTGCCAGGTTCCTTGAAGAGAGGTTCAGCAGGGAGCTTTGCTGTTCAGGATGACGGTTGTTCATCCCACTCTTGTATTTTGATGGATGAATCACAAGCACGTTGGGAGGCAGGGTACATTCGACTTTTCTGACGTTGAAGTCAGGCTTGGTTTTGTTTTGCTCTTGGAGGAACTTCCAGTGGTCTAAGGTGCTTTCCTGAGTGGCTCTTTCCACCAAGTGCTCCTCCAAGTCGGGTACCTGGAGGCAGGGTTCTCTCTGGAGCTCTCCTTGCGTTGCTCGCCTGTCTTCGTGTTCAGCACCAAGGGCTCCTGGTTCCCTGCCTATTGACACACTCTCACTGCATCTTTCCAGTTGACTCTTCTGGATGTAAAAGAGGACATAGGCCTGTTGACTCAGGACAGAAGCGATGCTACAGGCAGTGACCTCGGCGTCATCCATTTTATACCACTGGCCTCCTGGAGCTTTGACATAAGAGAGGTAATGTCCGTTGTGACAACTCCACCCAGCATGGACCAGCACAGCATAGAGGACATAGACAAGAGGTCCTGTGCTCTGCTGAGACATGTATGGCTGCATGTCAAGGCACTCAGGGTATTGCACATTCTTGGCAAGTTTGTTGCCTGTGACATCGGAGAATCTCTTCAATACAAGGATGAGGACCTTGGCAGAAGTGTGTAGAGTGAACGTCTTGGAGGCAGGCGCCTTCTGGAGACAAAGACCACAATGATA
Organism: Macaca fascicularis; assembly: GCF_037993035.2. Classification (NCBI taxonomy): domain Eukaryota; kingdom Metazoa; phylum Chordata; class Mammalia; order Primates; family Cercopithecidae; genus Macaca; species Macaca fascicularis. Next base: position 40,075,741 of record NC_088377.1, on the reverse strand, counting down.
GGCATTCTCTCCATTGAGTTCTTCGGGCTTCACCACCTGTTCCAAAGCTTGCTTCACACTCTGAGCTGCCTGGATATCCAGGGCAATGTCCAGGTAAGGGTCAAAGGTGTCCGAAACGCCCTGGCAGTGGAGACACTTGATTTGAGATCTCCAGCAGCCTCCAAATATCTGGTGGATGAGGGTGGTGTCCTCAGAGTCATGATCTACCTGCTTGTGCCCGGGAAGGCATGCCTTTTTCATGGCATCCACAATGAACATCAGAAATTCATGGGCATCTTCCTGCTTGCCTCGATGGAAGCCAGCAACCAATGCCTGTGAGGGCTGGATGACGTGGCCAGGACGGTGGAGGGCCCGTGTGATGTGAGCTTCCATCGTACACAGCATGCAGCACTTGTGATGATGACAAAGTTGAGAGTGCTCCCGGGACAGCATGTAGTTGGCAAGGGGTGGTGTGTATGTCAGGCACTGCAGGGAAGCATTCACATAGCAAGTATTTCCCATATTCTGGAGCCCAGCCCCCACCGCAGCAGGTCTCCTGCTACTGAGAGGAAGCTTCTCCCCAGGGGCAGGCTGTCTTGCCACAGGAGCCAAACCATCACAGAGGTCGACATGGGTCTCAGATGACAGTGGTGACTTCTCAGGTAGAGAAGTCCGCTGGATTTCAGCAAAAGCTGCATCTGGCCGAGAAGATGTGAGTTTTGAAAAGTGGTTGAACTGCCACTCACCTCCCAAGTGGAGTGAATCGGCCTCCATGTCGCCAGGAGCAAGGATCACAAGCTTTCTCTGCTGGGACCGCACGTTGCAGAAAGATGCTATCTCTTCCGAGAGAGTCTTCAAATGACACGCCATCTGGCCGCATCAGCCCTTATATAACTCAACCCCGCCTACCTCGAACACCCCACCCACCCATCAGGTACGCGGTCCACCAATCCAATATCAGCACTCAGTTAAAGAATGAATCATAGGGTGTGTCCCCTTGTATTCCCCAGGGAGTTCACTTGAAACTCCTGGGGAATGCGTTAGTTTACTTAAAACAGTGGTGTTTACTTAAAACAGTAAACTTAAGTGGTAGTTTACTTAAAATGCGTTAGTTTACTTAAAACATGCAGAATCATGCCCATGTGAGTGTTTCTTTGTGTTTGTTTATATTTCTGGGTGTGTGTGTGTTTGAGCTGCGATGTGCTTCTAACTATGTGCTTTTGGCAGATAGGATCATCCTTTCAGGCATTGAAGGACAGGAAGTCACACCTGTACTTTCTGACTTGAGAATCATCAATGAAGTACAGTTAATAACACGGTGTATTTGTTTCCTTAATATCAAAGAATAGATCCATGCAGTCTAATAAGTATTCTAGCAGTAACCTTTCCATGTTCAGCCTATTGATTCCGTGTTCGAGTGAAATGACTTACCAGTGGGGACCAAGACATGTCTTTGCAGGAAATGCTCTTGTGGAAGCTATATACCCAAATCATAAAGCATCAAGTGTTGGAAACATGCACTGAACCTAGACGAAATACTTAGTGCCCAAATTAGACTGTGAAAGACTTTCAGGAAATCATGCAATCACCGACATACCAATTGATGACATTCCCCGAATTTGTGATTGCAAGTAAAGAGAAATACTCATGACATTCTCTTTCCGGTGATTGAGGTCGTATGACCGCAATTTAAGAAATCATGAAATCAGAAGACTTGACTAATCACAATCTAATCCAACTAAAACCTTTGGTTCGTTTAAGAAAGGATGAATATAAAAACAACATATCACGCGGCATGGGAGATAATATTTTAATACGTATGTGATAATAGATCAACATTTGAGAGAGATGAAATAAATAGTTGTAAATCTGAGAATAGCATATAACCAGAATTAAACACTGTAAATGCCGGGGTGATGGGAATGAGTCCCTGTCTCAGGAAGAAACATAGAGATTTAAAAGCAGGGCGTCTAAAAGAGATTTGCATACCATTGTTAATACTGGCAGTTGTTTTAGTAAGAAAGGGAAAAATAAACCATTTGTCTTGGGGATTCTTGCATGTATTTTTCATCGTCTGAGATGTTGCTTCCAATTCCAGTGAAGCATTGTGTGGTGGACTTGCAGTTACCACATTTGGTGGAAAATGTCATGCTGATGAAGGTAGACTTGTTTCCCAAACTAAGAGGGACAGAATTTGGGTGTTTCTTTGGGACTTTGGGCTTTCTAGGAATAAAGATCCTGGCTCTAGGGATTTTCTTAAAATTTTTCAGATAATGAGAAAGAGAATAGAATTTGGGCCAGGCGCCAAGGCCTCGAGGTGTACAGAAGCATCCCCGGTCTCAGGGCCCATGAAATCAGGATGATTTTAGGGAGGATGGTGGAATGAGGAGAGTGTGACCTTTGGCCTCCTTTCTTTCCCTTTTCTTTTCATGGGTCAGGTGTGTTGAATCAGAAGGCTTCCCGGGCCCGATGAAATGAGTCCTGGGGGAGGAAAGAAGCGCTGCGTAGAGAGTTGCTCCACAGGGAGAAAGGAGCCACCATTTTCAGGAGAATGATCCCCAGAAGCATGAGCAGTCCAGATGCCGTGGCTTCACACAAGACGCTGGTGGGTGTTATGTCTGAAGCGGGGACCTGGGCGTCGGTGTTCTTTCATGCTCATAACTGATTTTCAGGTGAGCCCAATGGATCACCTGTCTGCCAGTCATGCTCATCACACTGTACTTTGCACACACGTCACACAGAGACACTGTTAATACGCGCATTTGTGTGCTTGAGCAGGGTTGCACCCAAGATTCTGTGGTTGTATGGAGCCCTGAGTTATGCCCTGGACATCTTTCCCCTCGGGTTGGTCAACTTGGATCGCTGTACCGAACGAGAAACGGAGCCTGAAATCCAATCAGCGAATACACAAAAGGAAGGGGCCATTTCCCACAATCATTTCCACTGCAACACCACCTCGGATGAACAAGTCTCACTGCAGGTCAGGGACTGTGCTTCAGAGATGCACCTTTCGCAGCTGGACGATTGACCCGGAATCTCCCAGACGCCATTTTGATGCACACCAAATGCGATTTATTTCAGTGCTTGCTGATTTTATTTTAGTTGAATACACACACGCTCCTGTGTCTGATTTCCTTTATTATCAATACGACTTACTTCCAAATGACTCACAAACCAGTGGGATGATTTTCTGCTTCAATTCATTGGAAATGGACACCATTCAATAGGCAAGTGTGTCTGTCTGTCTGTCTCCAGCATTCTGTGGGTTCCACCAAGGGCACAAGTCCTAGGGCGCCTGACGTCCATTCAACAAGTAATGTAAAAGAGGCGAGGCAGGTTCAAAAGAAGAACACCCTTCCTCTCTTCAAATGCGTTCCAGTTTCCACTACTCAAGGTAGCGAGAAGGGTCCACAGAAGTCCCACGTTCGCAAAATTTCAACTTCTGGTGCTCACCAACAACTGACGAATGAAACACACCCCAAGAGAAAATAGTCAACCCCGTCCCCTGCAATAACCTCGCGCGCAACCCACACCGCAATATGTCATATTCAGAAATTCACACTGAATGACATCTACCGTGAACACAAACACACAGACAATCCCTCCACAGGTTCAGAAGACTCACGACTGCAAAACTCGATGTTTCCCATGTCTGGGCTCATCCTGAAACGCAGCCATCACTATCCAGTTTTCCCTCTTGTGTAGACAGACACCTGGGCTCCTCATTACTTTATGTCGGATTGACTGCGTATGTGATGGTGTGTGTGTGTGCGCGCGCGAACCCCCTCGTGGGTGTGTGTGTGTGTGTGTGTACGTGTATGTGTGTGTGTGTCAGTGTGTGTGCGCATGCACTCCTGCGTTTGCACGGAGACTTTTCCTGAGATCACTGGCACACAAACAGAGCCCTCTTGCTGTGTTTGTTCCTCCCTTTGGATCTCCTGGTCCTCCCTTGCAGAGAAGTGAGTGTGCCAGTGTTCCTGGACTCCTGAGGTGCCAGGTTCCTTGAAGAGAGGTTCAGCAGGGAGCTTTGCTGTTCAGGATGACGGTTGTTCATCCCACTCTTGTATTTTGATGGATGAATCACAAGCACGTTGGGAGGCAGGGTACATTCGACTTTTCTGACGTTGAAGTCAGGCTTGGTTTTGTTTTGCTCTTGGAGGAACTTCCAGTGGTCTAAGGTGCTTTCCTGAGTGGCTCTTTCCACCAAGTGCTCCTCCAAGTCGGGTACCTGGAGGCAGGGTTCTCTCTGGAGCTCTCCTTGCGTTGCTCGCCTGTCTTCGTGTTCAGCACCAAGGGCTCCTGGTTCCCTGCCTATTGACACACTCTCACTGCATCTTTCCAGTTGACTCTTCTGGATGTAAAAGAGGACATAGGCCTGTTGACTCAGGACAGAAGCGATGCTACAGGCAGTGACCTCGGCGTCATCCATTTTATACCACTGGCCTCCTGGAGCTTTGACATAAGAGAGGTAATGTCCGTTGTGACAACTCCACCCAGCATGGACCAGCACAGCATAGAGGACATAGACAAGAGGTCCTGTGCTCTGCTGAGACATGTATGGCTGCATGTCAAGGCACTCAGGGTATTGCACATTCTTGGCAAGTTTGTTGCCTGTGACATCGGAGAATCTCTTCAATACAAGGATGAGGACCTTGGCAGAAGTGTGTAGAGTGAACGTCTTGGAGGCAGGCGCCTTCTGGAGACAAAGACCACAATGATAGGCATTCTCTCCATTGAGTTCTTCGGGCTTCACCACCTGTTCCAAAGCTTGCTTCACACTCTGAGCTGCCTGGATATCCAGGGCAATGTCCAGGTAAGGGTCAAAGGTGTCCGAAACGCCCTGGCAGTGGAGACACTTGATTTGAGATCTCCAGCAGCCTCCAAATATCTGGTGGATGAGGGTGGTGTCCTCAGAGTCATGATCTACCTGCTTGTGCCCGGGAAGGCATGCCTTTTTCATGGCATCCACAATGAACATCAGAAATTCATGGGCATCTTCCTGCTTGCCTCGATGGAAGCCAGCAACCAATGCCTGTGAGGGCTGGATGACGTGGCCAGGACGGTGGAGGGCCCGTGTGATGTGAGCTTCCATCGTACACAGCATGCAGCACTTGTGATGATGACAAAGTTGAGAGTGCTCCCGGGACAGCATGTAGTTGGCAAGGGGTGGTGTGTATGTCAGGCACTGCAGGGAAGCATTCACATAGCAAGTATTTCCCATATTCTGGAGCCCAGCCCCCACCGCAGCAGGTCTCCTGCTACTGAGAGGAAGCTTCTCCCCAGGGGCAGGCTGTCTTGCCACAGGAGCCAAACCATCACAGAGGTCGACATGGGTCTCAGATGACAGTGGTGACTTCTCAGGTAGAGAAGTCCGCTGGATTTCAGCAAAAGCTGCATCTGGCCGAGAAGATGTGAGTTTTGAAAAGTGGTTGAACTGCCACTCACCTCCCAAGTGGAGTGAATCGGCCTCCATGTCGCCAGGAGCAAGGATCACAAGCTTTCTCTGCTGGGACCGCACGTTGCAGAAAGATGCTATCTCTTCCGAGAGAGTCTTCAAATGACACGCCATCTGGCCGCATCAGCCCTTATATAACTCAACCCCGCCTACCTCGAACACCCCACCCACCCATCAGGTACGCGGTCCACCAATCCAATATCAGCACTCAGTTAAAGAATGAATCATAGGGTGTGTCCCCTTGTATTCCCCAGGGAGTTCACTTGAAACTCCTGGGGAATGCGTTAGTTTACTTAAAACAGTGGTGTTTACTTAAAACAGTAAACTTAAGTGGTAGTTTACTTAAAATGCGTTAGTTTACTTAAAACATGCAGAATCATGCCCATGTGAGTGTTTCTTTGTGTTTGTTTATATTTCTGGGTGTGTGTGTGTTTGAGCTGCGATGTGCTTCTAACTATGTGCTTTTGGCAGATAGGATCATCCTTTCAGGCATTGAAGGACAGGAAGTCACACCTGTACTTTCTGACTTGAGAATCATCAATGAAGTACAGTTAATAACACGGTGTATTTGTTTCCTTAATATCAAAGAATAGATCCATGCAGTCTAATAAGTATTCTAGCAGTAACCTTTCCATGTTCAGCCTATTGATTCCGTGTTCGAGTGAAATGACTTACCAGTGGGGACCAAGACATGTCTTTGCAGGAAATGCTCTTGTGGAAGCTATATACCCAAATCATAAAGCATCAAGTGTTGGAAACATGCACTGAACCTAGACGAAATACTTAGTGCCCAAATTAGACTGTGAAAGACTTTCAGGAAATCATGCAATCACCGACATACCAATTGATGACATTCCCCGAATTTGTGATTGCAAGTAAAGAGAAATACTCATGACATTCTCTTTCCGGTGATTGAGGTCGTATGACCGCAATTTAAGAAATCATGAAATCAGAAGACTTGACTAATCACAATCTAATCCAACTAAAACCTTTGGTTCGTTTAAGAAAGGATGAATATAAAAACAACATATCACGCGGCATGGGAGATAATATTTTAATACGTATGTGATAATAGATCAACATTTGAGAGAGATGAAATAAATAGTTGTAAATCTGAGAATAGCATATAACCAGAATTAAACACTGTAAATGCCGGGGTGATGGGAATGAGTCCCTGTCTCAGGAAGAAACATAGAGATTTAAAAGCAGGGCGTCTAAAAGAGATTTGCATACCATTGTTAATACTGGCAGTTGTTTTAGTAAGAAAGGGAAAAATAAACCATTTGTCTTGGGGATTCTTGCATGTATTTTTCATCGTCTGAGATGTTGCTTCCAATTCCAGTGAAGCATTGTGTGGTGGACTTGCAGTTACCACATTTGGTGGAAAATGTCATGCTGATGAAGGTAGACTTGTTTCCCAAACTAAGAGGGACAGAATTTGGGTGTTTCTTTGGGACTTTGGGCTTTCTAGGAATAAAGATCCTGGCTCTAGGGATTTTCTTAAAATTTTTCAGATAATGAGAAAGAGAATAGAATTTGGGCCAGGCGCCAAGGCCTCGAGGTGTACAGAAGCATCCCCGGTCTCAGGGCCCATGAAATCAGGATGATTTTAGGGAGGATGGTGGAATGAGGAGAGTGTGACCTTTGGCCTCCTTTCTTTCCCTTTTCTTTTCATGGGTCAGGTGTGTTGAATCAGAAGGCTTCCCGGGCCCGATGAAATGAGTCCTGGGGGAGGAAAGAAGCGCTGCGTAGAGAGTTGCTCCACAGGGAGAAAGGAGCCACCATTTTCAGGAGAATGATCCCCAGAAGCATGAGCAGTCCAGATGCCGTGGCTTCACACAAGACGCTGGTGGGTGTTATGTCTGAAGCGGGGACCTGGGCGTCGGTGTTCTTTCATGCTCATAACTGATTTTCAGGTGAGCCCAATGGATCACCTGTCTGCCAGTCATGCTCATCACACTGTACTTTGCACACACGTCACACAGAGACACTGTTAATACGCGCATTTGTGTGCTTGAGCAGGGTTGCACCCAAGATTCTGTGGTTGTATGGAGCCCTGAGTTATGCCCTGGACATCTTTCCCCTCGGGTTGGTCAACTTGGATCGCTGTACCGAACGAGAAACGGAGCCTGAAATCCAATCAGCGAATACACAAAAGGAAGGGGCCATTTCCCACAATCATTTCCACTGCAACACCACCTCGGATGAACAAGTCTCACTGCAGGTCAGGGACTGTGCTTCAGAGATGCACCTTTCGCAGCTGGACGATTGACCCGGAATCTCCCAGACGCCATTTTGATGCACACCAAATGCGATTTATTTCAGTGCTTGCTGATTTTATTTTAGTTGAATACACACACGCTCCTGTGTCTGATTTCCTTTATTATCAATACGACTTACTTCCAAATGACTCACAAACCAGTGGGATGATTTTCTGCTTCAATTCATTGGAAATGGACACCATTCAATAGGCAAGTGTGTCTGTCTGTCTGTCTCCAGCATTCTGTGGGTTCCACCAAGGGCACAAGTCCTAGGGCGCCTGACGTCCATTCAACAAGTAATGTAAAAGAGGCGAGGCAGGTTCAAAAGAAGAACACCCTTCCTCTCTTCAAATGCGTTCCAGTTTCCACTACTCAAGGTAGCGAGAAGGGTCCACAGAAGTCCCACGTTCACAAAATTTCAACTTCTGGTGCTCACCAACAACTGACGAATGAAACACACCCCAAGAGAAAATAGTCAACCCCGTCCCCTGCAATAACCTCACGCGCAACCCAACACCGCAATATGTCATATTCAGAAATTCACACTGAATGACATCTACCGTGAACACAAACACACAGACAATCCCTCCACAGGTTCAGAAGACTCACGACTGCAAAACTCGATGTTTCCCATGTCTGGGCTCATCCTGAAACGCAGCCATCACTATCCAGTTTTCCCTCTTGTGTAGACAGACACCTGGGCTCCTCATTACTTTATGTCGGATTGACTGCGTATGTGATGGTGTGTGTGTGTGCGCGCGCGAACCCCCTCGTGGGTGTGTGTGTGTGTGTGTGTACGTGTATGTGTGTGTGTGTCAGTGTGTGTGCGCATGCACTCCTGCGTTTGCACGGAGACTTTTCCTGAGATCACTGGCACACAAACAGAGCCCTCTTGCTGTGTTTGTTCCTCCCTTTGGATCTCCTGGTCCTCCCTTGCAGAGAAGTGAGTGTGCCAGTGTTCATGGACTCCTGAGGTGCCAGGTTCCTTGAAGAGAGGTTCAGCAGGGAGCTTTGCTGTTCAGGATGACGGTTGTTCATCCCACTCTTGTATTTTGATGGATGAATCACAAGCACGTTGGGAGGCAGGGTACATTCGACTTTTCTGACGTTGAAGTCAGGCTTGGTTTTGTTTTGCTCTTGGAGGAACTTCCAGTGGTCTAAGGTGCTTTCCTGAGTGGCTCTTTCCACCAAGTGCTCCTCCAAGTCGGGTACCTGGAGGCAGGGTTCTCTCTGGAGCTCTCCTTGCGTTGCTCGCCTGTCTTCGTGTTCAGCACCAAGGGCTCCTGGTTCCCTGCCTATTGACACACTCTCACTGCATCTTTCCAGTTGACTCTTCTGGATGTAAAAGAGGACATAGGCCTGTTGACTCAGGACAGAAGCGATGCTACAGGCAGTGACCTCGGCGTCATCCATTTTATACCACTGGCCTCCTGGAGCTTTGACATAAGAGAGGTAATGTCCGTTGTGACAACTCCACCCAGCATGGACCAGCACAGCATAGAGGACATAGACAAGAGGCCCTGTGCTCTGCTGAGACATGTATGGCTGCATGTCAAGGCACTCAGGGTATTGCACATTCTTGGCAAGTTTGTTGCCTGTGACATCGGAGAATCTCTTCAATACAAGGATGAGGACCTTGGCAGAAGTGTGTAGAGTGAACGTCTTGGAGGCAGGCGCCTTCTGGAGACAAAGACCACAATGATAGGCATTCTCTCCATTGAGTTCTTCGGGCTTCACCACCTGTTCCAAAGCTTGCTTCACACTCTGAGCTGCCTGGATATCCAGGGCAATGTCCAGGTAAGGGTCAAAGGTGTCCGAAACGCCCTGGCAGTGGAGACACTTGATTTGAGATCTCCAGCAGCCTCCAAATATCTGGTGGATGAGGGTGGTGTCCTCAGAGTCATGATCTACCTGCTTGTGCCCGGGAAGGCATGCCTTTTTCATGGCATCCACAATGAACATCAGAAATTCATGGGCATCTTCCTGCTTGCCTCGATGGAAGCCAGCAACCAATGCCTGTGAGGGCTGGATGACGTGGCCAGGACGGTGGAGGGCCCGTGTGATGTGAGCTTCCATCGTACACAGCATGCAGCACTTGTGATGATGACAAAGTTGAGAGTGCTCCCGGGACAGCATGTAGTTGGCAAGGGGTGGTGTGTATGTCAGGCACTGCAGGGAAGCATTCACATAGCAAGTATTTCCCATATTCTGGAGCCCAGCCCCCACCGCAGCAGGTCTCCTGCTACTGAGAGGAAGCTTCTCCCCAGGGGCAGGCTGTCTTGCCACAGGAGCCAAACCATCACAGAGGTCGACATGGGTCTCAGATGACAGTGGTGACTTCTCAGGTAGAGAAGTCCGCTGGATTTCAGCAAAAGCTGCATCTGGCCGAGAAGATGTGAGTTTTGAAAAGTGGTTGAACTGCCACTCACCTCCCAAGTGGAGTGAATCGGCCTCCATGTCGCCAGGAGCAAGGATCACAAGCTTTCTCTGCTGGGACCGCACGTTGCAGAAAGATGCTATCTCTTCCGAGAGAGTCTTCAAATGACACGCCATCTGGCCGCATCAGCCCTTATATAACTCAACCCCGCCTACCTCGAACACCCCACCCACCCATCAGGTACGCGGTCCACCAATCCAATATCAGCACTCAGTTAAAGAATGAATCATAGGGTGTGTCCCCTTGTATTCCCCAGGGAGTTCACTTGAAACTCCTGGGGAATGCGTTAGTTTACTTAAAACAGTGGTGTTTACTTAAAACAGTAAACTTAAGTGGTAGTTTACTTAAAATGCGTTAGTTTACTTAAAACATGCAGAATCATGCCCATGTGAGTGTTTCTTTGTGTTTGTTTATATTTCTGGGTGTGTGTGTGTTTGAGCTGCGATGTGCTTCTAACTATGTGCTTTTGGCAGATAGGATCATCCTTTCAGGCATTGAAGGACAGGAAGTCACACCTGTACTTTCTGACTTGAGAATCATCAATGAAGTACAGTTAATAACACGGTGTATTTGTTTCCTTAATATCAAAGAATAGATCCATGCAGTCTAATAAGTATTCTAGCAGTAACCTTTCCATGTTCAGCCTATTGATTCCGTGTTCGAGTGAAATGACTTACCAGTGGGGACCAAGACATGTCTTTGCAGGAAATGCTCTTGTGGAAGCTATATACCCAAATCATAAAGCATCAAGTGTTGGAAACATGCACTGAACCTAGACGAAATACTTAGTGCCCAAATTAGACTGTGAAAGACTTTCAGGAAATCATGCAATCACCGACATACCAATTGATGACATTCCCCGAATTTGTGATTGCAAGTAAAGAGAAATACTCATGACATTCTCTTTCCGGTGATTGAGGTCGTATGACCGCAATTTAAGAAATCATGAAATCAGAAGACTTGACTAATCACAATCTAATCCAACTAAAACCTTTGGTTCGTTTAAGAAAGGATGAATATAAAAACAACATATCACGCGGCATGGGAGATAATATTTTAATACGTATGTGATAATAGATCAACATTTGAGAGAGATGAAATAAATAGTTGTAAATCTGAGAATAGCATATAACCAGAATTAAACACTGTAAATGCCGGGGTGATGGGAATGAGTCCCTGTCTCAGGAAGAAACATAGAGATTTAAAAGCAGGGCGTCTAAAAGAGATTTGCATACCATTGTTAATACTGGCAGTTGTTTTAGTAAGAAAGGGAAAAATAAACCATTTGTCTTGGGGATTCTTGCATGTATTTTTCATCGTCTGAGATGTTGCTTCCAATTCCAGTGAAGCATTGTGTGGTGGACTTGCAGTTACCACATTTGGTGGAAAATGTCATGCTGATGAAGGTAGACTTGTTTCCCAAACTAAGAGGGACAGAATTTGGGTGTTTCTTTGGGACTTTGGGCTTTCTAGGAATAAAGATCCTGGCTCTAGGGATTTTCTTAAAATTTTTCAGATAATGAGAAAGAGAATAGAATTTGGGCCAGGCGCCAAGGCCTCGAGGTGTACAGAAGCATCCCCGGTCTCAGGGCCCATGAAATCAGGATGATTTTAGGGAGGATGGTGGAATGAGGAGAGTGTGACCTTTGGCCTCCTTTCTTTCCCTTTTCTTTTCATGGGTCAGGTGTGTTGAATCAGAAGGCTTCCCGGGCCCGATGAAATGAGTCCTGGGGGAGGAAAGAAGCGCTGCGTAGAGAGTTGCTCCACAGGGAGAAAGGAGCCACCATTTTCAGGAGAATGATCCCCAGAAGCATGAGCAGTCCAGATGCCGTGGCTTCACACAAGACGCTGGTGGGTGTTATGTCTGAAGCGGGGACCTGGGCGTCGGTGTTCTTTCATGCTCATAACTGATTTTCAGGTGAGCCCAATGGATCACCTGTCTGCCAGTCATGCTCATCACACTGTACTTTGCACACACGTCACACAGAGACACTGTTAATACGCGCATTTGTGTGCTTGAGCAGGGTTGCACCCAAGATTCTGTGGTTGTATGGAGCCCTGAGTTATGCCCTGGACATCTTTCCCCTCGGGTTGGTCAACTTGGATCGCTGTACCGAACGAGAAACGGAGCCTGAAATCCAATCAGCGAATACACAAAAGGAAGGGGCCATTTCCCACAATCATTTCCACTGCAACACCACCTCGGATGAACAAGTCTCACTGCAGGTCAGGGACTGTGCTTCAGAGATGCACCTTTCGCAGCTGGACGATTGACCCGGAATCTCCCAGACGCCATTTTGATGCACACCAAATGCGATTTATTTCAGTGCTTGCTGATTTTATTTTAGTTGAATACACACACGCTCCTGTGTCTGATTTCCTTTATTATCAATACGACTTACTTCCAAATGACTCACAAACCAGTGGGATGATTTTCTGCTTCAATTCATTGGAAATGGACACCATTCAATAGGCAAGTGTGTCTGTCTGTCTGTCTCCAGCATTCTGTGGGTTCCACCAAGGGCACAAGTCCTAGGGCGCCTGACGTCCATTCAACAAGTAATGTAAAAGAGGCGAGGCAGGTTCAAAAGAAGAACACCCTTCCTCTCTTCAAATGCGTTCCAGTTTCCACTACTCAAGGTAGCGAGAAGGGTCCACAGAAGTCCCACGTTCACAAAATTTCAACTTCTGGTGCTCACCAACAACTGACGAATGAAACACACCCCAAGAGAAAATAGTCAACCCCGTCCCCTGCAATAACCTCACGCGCAACCCAACACCGCAATATGTCATATTCAGAAATTCACACTGAATGACATCTACCGTGAACACAAACACACAGACAATCCCTCCACAGGTTCAGAAGACTCACGACTGCAAAACTCGATGTTTCCCATGTCTGGGCTCATCCTGAAACGCAGCCATCACTATCCAGTTTTCCCTCTTGTGTAGACAGACACCTGGGCTCCTCATTACTTTATGTCGGATTGACTGCGTATGTGATGGTGTGTGTGTGTGCGCACGCGAACCCCCTCGTGGGTGTGTGTGTGTGTGTGTGTACGTGTATGTGTGTGTGTGTCAGTGTGTGTGCGCATGCACTCCTGCGTTTGCACGGAGACTTTTCCTGAGATCACTGGCACACAAACAGAGCCCTCTTGCTGTGTTTGTTCCTCCCTTTGGATCTCCTGGTCCTCCCTTGCAGAGAAGTGAGTGTGCCAGTGTTCCTGGACTCCTGAGGTGCCAGGTTCCTTGAAGAGAGGTTCAGCAGGGAGCTTTGCTGTTCAGGATGACGGTTGTTCATCCCACTCTTGTATTTTGATGGATGAATCACAAGCACGTTGGGAGGCAGGGTACATTCGACTTTTCTGACGTTGAAGTCAGGCTTGGTTTTGTTTTGCTCTTGGAGGAACTTCCAGTGGTCTAAGGTGCTTTCCTGAGTGGCTCTTTCCACCAAGTGCTCCTCCAAGTCGGGTACCTGGAGGCAGGGTTCTCTCTGGAGCTCTCCTTGCGTTGCTCGCCTGTCTTCGTGTTCAGCACCAAGGGCTCCTGGTTCCCTGCCTATTGACACACTCTCACTGCATCTTTCCAGTTGACTCTTCTGGATGTAAAAGAGGACATAGGCCTGTTGACTCAGGACAGAAGCGATGCTACAGGCAGTGACCTCGGCGTCATCCATTTTATACCACTGGCCTCCTGGAGCTTTGACATAAGAGAGGTAATGTCCGTTGTGACAACTCCACCCAGCATGGACCAGCACAGCATAGAGGACATAGACAAGAGGTCCTGTGCTCTGCTGAGACATGTATGGCTGCATGTCAAGGCACTCAGGGTATTGCACATTCTTGGCAAGTTTGTTGCCTGTGACATCGGAGAATCTCTTCAATACAAGGATGAGGACCTTGGCAGAAGTGTGTAGAGTGAACGTCTTGGAGGCAGGCGCCTTCTGGAGACAAAGACCACAATGATAGGCATTCTCTCCATTGAGTTCTTCGGGCTTCACCACCTGTTCCAAAGCTTGCTTCACACTCTGAGCTGCCTGGATATCCAGGGCAATGTCCAGGTAAGGGTCAAAGGTGTCCGAAACGCCCTGGCAGTGGAGACACTTGATTTGAGATCTCCAGCAGCCTCCAAATATCTGGTGGATGAGGGTGGTGTCCTCAGAGTCATGATCTACCTGCTTGTGCCCGGGAAGGCATGCCTTTTTCATGGCATCCACAATGAACATCAGAAATTCATGGGCATCTTCCTGCTTGCCTCGATGGAAGCCAGCAACCAATGCCTGTGAGGGCTGGATGACGTGGCCAGGACGGTGGAGGGCCCGTGTGATGTGAGCTTCCATCGTACACAGCATGCAGCACTTGTGATGATGACAAAGTTGAGAGTGCTCCCGGGACAGCATGTAGTTGGCAAGGGGTGGTGTGTATGTCAGGCACTGCAGGGAAGCATTCACATAGCAAGTATTTCCCATATTCTGGAGCCCAGCCCCCACCGCAGCAGGTCTCCTGCTACTGAGAGGAAGCTTCTCCCCAGGGGCAGGCTGTCTTGCCACAGGAGCCAAACCATCACAGAGGTCGACATGGGTCTCAGATGACAGTGGTGACTTCTCAGGTAGAGAAGTCCGCTGGATTTCAGCAAAAGCTGCATCTGGCCGAGAAGATGTGAGTTTTGAAAAGTGGTTGAACTGCCACTCACCTCCCAAGTGGAGTGAATCGGCCTCCATGTCGCCAGGAGCAAGGATCACAAGCTTTCTCTGCTGGGACCGCACGTTGCAGAAAGATGCTATCTCTTCCGAGAGAGTCTTCAAATGACACGCCATCTGGCCGCATCAGCCCTTATATAACTCAACCCCGCCTACCTCGAACACCCCACCCACCCATCAGGTACGCGGTCCACCAATCCAATATCAGCACTCAGTTAAAGAATGAATCATAGGGTGTGTCCCCTTGTATTCCCCAGGGAGTTCACTTGAAACTCCTGGGGAATGCGTTAGTTTACTTAAAACAGTGGTGTTTACTTAAAACAGTAAACTTAAGTGGTAGTTTACTTAAAATGCGTTAGTTTTCTTAAAACATGCAGAATCATGCCCATGTGAGTGTTTCTTTGTGTTTGTTTATATTTCTGGGTGTGTGTGTGTTTCAGCTGCGATGTGCTTCTAACTATGTGCTTTTGGCAGATAGGATCATCCTTTCAGGCATTGAAGGACAGGAAGTCACACCTGTACTTTCTGACTTGAGAATCATCAATGAAGTACAGTTAATAACACGGTGTATTTGTTTCCTTAATATCAAAGAATAGATCCATGCAGTCTAATAAGTATTCTAGCAGTAACCTTTCCATGTTCAGCCTATTGATTCTGTGTTCGAGTGAAATGACTTACCAGTGGGGACCAAGACATGTCTTTGCAGGAAATGCTCTTGTGGAAGCTATATACCCAAATCATAAAGCATCAAGTGTTGGAAACATGCACTGAACCTAGACGAAATACTTAGTGCCCAAATTAGACTGTGAAAGACTTTCAGGAAATCATGCAATCACCGACATACCAATTGATGACATTCCCCGAATTTGTGATTGCAAGTAAAGAGAAATACTCATGACATTCTCTTTCCGGTGATTGAGGTCGTATGACCGCAATTTAAGAAATCATGAAATCAGAAGACTTGACTAATCACAATCTAATCCAACTAAAACCTTTGGTTCGTTAAAGAAAGGATGAATATAAAAACAACATATCACGCGGCATGGGAGATAATATTTTAATACGTATGTGATAATAGATCAACATTTGAGAGAGATGAAATAAATAGTTGTAAATCTGAGAATAGCATATAACCAGAATTAAACACTGTAAATGCCGGGGTGATGGGAATGAGTCCCTGTCTCAGGAAGAAACATAGAGATTTAAAAGCAGGGCGTCTAAAAGAGATTTGCATACCATTGTTAATACTGGCAGTTGTTTTAGTAAGAAAGGGAAAAATAAACCATTTGTCTTGGGGATTCTTGCATGTATTTTTCATCGTCTGAGATGTTGCTTCCAATTCCAGTGAAGCATTGTGTGGTGGACTTGCAGTTACCACATTTGGTGGAAAATGTCATGCTGATGAAGGTAGACTTGTTTCCCAAACTAAGAGGGACAGAATTTGGGTGTTTCTTTGGGACTTTGGGCTTTCTAGGAATAAAGATCCTGGCTCTAGGGATTTTCTTAAAATTTTTCAGATAATGAGAAAGAGAATAGAATTTGGGCCAGGCGCCAAGGCCTCGAGGTGTACAGAAGCATCCCCGGTCTCAGGGCCCATGAAATCAGGATGATTTTAGGGAGGATGGTGGAATGAGGAGAGTGTGACCTTTGGCCTCCTTTCTTTCCCTTTTCTTTTCATGGGTCAGGTGTGTTGAATCAGAAGGCTTCCCGGGCCCGATGAAATGAGTCCTGGGGGAGGAAAGAAGCGCTGCGTAGAGAGTTGCTCCACAGGGAGAAAGGAGCCACCATTTTCAGGAGAATGATCCCCAGAAGCATGAGCAGTCCAGATGCCGTGGCTTCACACAAGACGCTGGTGGGTGTTATGTCTGAAGCGGGGACCTGGGCGTCGGTGTTCTTTCATGCTCATAACTGATTTTCAGGTGAGCCCAATGGATCACCTGTCTGCCAGTCATGCTCATCACACTGTACTTTGCACACACGTCACACAGAGACACTGTTAATACGCGCATTTGTGTGCTTGAGCAGGGTTGCACCCAAGATTCTGTGGTTGTATGGAGCCCTGAGTTATGCCCTGGACATCTTTCCCCTCGGGTTGGTCAACTTGGATCGCTGTACCGAACGAGAAACGGAGCCTGAAATCCAATCAGCGAATACACAAAAGGAAGGGGCCATTTCCCACAATCATTTCCACTGCAACACCACCTCGGATGAACAAGTCTCACTGCAGGTCAGGGACTGTGCTTCAGAGATGCACCTTTCGCAGCTGGACGATTGACCCGGAATCTCCCAGACGCCATTTTGATGCACACCAAATGCGATTTATTTCAGTGCTTGCTGATTTTATTTTAGTTGAATACACACACGCTCCTGTGTCTGATTTCCTTTATTATCAATACGACTTACTTCCAAATGACTCACATACCAGTGGGATGATTTTCTGCTTCAATTCATTGGAAATGGACACCATTCAATAGGCAAGTGTGTCTGTCTGTCTGTCTCCAGCATTCTGTGGGTTCCACCAAGGGCACAAGTCCTAGGGCGCCTGACGTCCATTCAACAAGTAATGTAAAAGAGGCGAGGCAGGTTCAAAAGAAGAACACCCTTCCTCTCTTCAAATGCGTTCCAGTTTCCACTACTCAAGGTAGCGAGAAGGGTCCACAGAAGTCCCACGTTCGCAAAATTTCAACTTCTGGTGCTCACCAACAACTGACGAATGAAACACACCCCAAGAGAAAATAGTCAACCCCGTCCCCTGCAATAACCTCACGCGCAACCCTACACCGCAATATGTCATATTCAGAAATTCACACTGAATGACATCTACCGTGAACACAAACACACAGACAATCCCTCCACAGGTTCAGAAGACTCACGACTGCAAAACTCGATGTTTCCCATGTCTGGGCTCATCCTGAAACGCAGCCATCACTATCCAGTTTTCCCTCTTGTGTAGACAGACACCTGGGCTCCTCATTACTTTATGTCGGATTGACTGCGTATGTGATGGTGTGTGTGTGTGCGCGCGCGAACCCCCTCGTGGGTGTGTGTGTGTGTGTGTGTACGTGTATGTGTGTGTGTGTCAGTGTGTGTGCGCATGCACTCCTGCGTTTGCACGGAGACTTTTCCTGAGATCACTGGCACACAAACAGAGCCCTCTTGCTGTGTTTGTTCCTCCCTTTGGATCTCCTGGTCCTCCCTTGCAGAGAAGTGAGTGTGCCAGTGTTCCTGGACTCCTGAGGTGCCAGGTTCCTTGAAGAGAGGTTCAGCAGGGAGCTTTGCTGTTCAGGATGACGGTTGTTCATCCCACTCTTGTATTTTGATGGATGAATCACAAGCACGTTGGGAGGCAGGGTACATTCGACTTTTCTGACGTTGAAGTCAGGCTTGGTTTTGTTTTGCTCTTGGAGGAACTTCCAGTGGTCTAAGGTGCTTTCCTGAGTGGCTCTTTCCACCAAGTGCTCCTCCAAGTCGGGTACCTGGAGGCAGGGTTCTCTCTGGAGCTCTCCTTGCGTTGCTCGCCTGTCTTCGTGTTCAGCACCAAGGGCTCCTGGTTCCCTGCCTATTGACACACTCTCACTGCATCTTTCCAGTTGACTCTTCTGGATGTAAAAGAGGACATAGGCCTGTTGACTCAGGACAGAAGCGATGCTACAGGCAGTGACCTCGGCGTCATCCATTTTATACCACTGGCCTCCTGGAGCTTTGACATAAGAGAGGTAATGTCCGTTGTGACAACTCCACCCAGCATGGACCAGCACAGCATAGAGGACATAGACAAGAGGTCCTGTGCTCTGCTGAGACATGTATGGCTGCATGTCAAGGCACTCAGGGTATTGCACATTCTTGGCAAGTTTGTTGCCTGTGACATCGGAGAATCTCTTCAATACAAGGATGAGGACCTTGGCAGAAGTGTGTAGAGTGAACGTCTTGGAGGCAGGCGCCTTCTGGAGACAAAGACCACAATGATAGGCATTCTCTCCATTGAGTTCTTCGGGCTTCACCACCTGTTCCAAAGCTTGCTTCACACTCTGAGCTGCCTGGATATCCAGGGCAATGTCCAGGTAAGGGTCAAAGGTGTCCGAAACGCCCTGGCAGTGGAGACACTTGATTTGAGATCTCCAGCAGCCTCCAAATATCTGGTGGATGAGGGTGGTGTCCTCAGAGTCATGATCTACCTGCTTGTGCCCGGGAAGGCATGCCTTTTTCATGGCATCCACAATGAACATCAGAAATTCATGGGCATCTTCCTGCTTGCCTCGATGGAAGCCAGCAACCAATGCCTGTGAGGGCTGGATGACGTGGCCAGGACGGTGGAGGGCCCGTGTGATGTGAGCTTCCATCGTACACAGCATGCAGCACTTGTGATGATGACAAAGTTGAGAGTGCTCCCGGGACAGCATGTAGTTGGCAAGGGGTGGTGTGTATGTCAGGCACTGCAGGGAAGCATTCACATAGCAAGTATTTCCCATATTCTGGAGCCCAGCCCCCACCGCAGCAGGTCTCCTGCTACTGAGAGGAAGCTTCTCCCCAGGGGCAGGCTGTCTTGCCACAGGAGCCAAACCATCACAGAGGTCGACATGGGTCTCAGATGACAGTGGTGACTTCTCAGGTAGAGAAGTCCGCTGGATTTCAGCAAAAGCTGCATCTGGCCGAGAAGATGTGAGTTTTGAAAAGTGGTTGAACTGCCACTCACCTCCCAAGTGGAGTGAATCGGCCTCCATGTCGCCAGGAGCAAGGATCACAAGCTTTCTCTGCTGGGACCGCACGTTGCAGAAAGATGCTATCTCTTCCGAGAGAGTCTTCAAATGACACGCCATCTGGCCGCATCAGCCCTTATATAACTCAACCCCGCCTACCTCGAACACCCCACCCACCCATCAGGTACGCGGTCCACCAATCCAATATCAGCACTCAGTTAAAGAATGAATCATAGGGTGTGTCCCCTTGTATTCCCCAGGGAGTTCACTTGAAACTCCTGGGGAATGCGTTAGTTTACTTAAAACAGTGGTGTTTACTTAAAACAGTAAACTTAAGTGGTAGTTTACTTAAAATGCGTTAGTTTACTTAAAACATGCAGAATCATGCCCATGTGAGTGTTTCTTTGTGTTTGTTTATATTTCTGGGTGTGTGTGTGTTTGAGCTGCGATGTGCTTCTAACTATGTGCTTTTGGCAGATAGGATCATCCTTTCAGGCATTGAAGGACAGGAAGTCACACCTGTACTTTCTGACTTGAGAATCATCAATGAAGTACAGTTAATAACACGGTGTATTTGTTTCCTTAATATCAAAGAATAGATCCATGCAGTCTAATAAGTATTCTAGCAGTAACCTTTCCATGTTCAGCCTATTGATTCCGTGTTCGAGTGAAATGACTTACCAGTGGGGACCAAGACATGTCTTTGCAGGAAATGCTCTTGTGGAAGCTATATACCCAAATCATAAAGCATCAAGTGTTGGAAACATGCACTGAACCTAGACGAAATACTTAGTGCCCAAATTAGACTGTGAAAGACTTTCAGGAAATCATGCAATCACCGACATACCAATTGATGACATTCCCCGAATTTGTGATTGCAAGTAAAGAGAAATACTCATGACATTCTCTTTCCGGTGATTGAGGTCGTATGACCGCAATTTAAGAAATCATGAAATCAGAAGACTTGACTAATCACAATCTAATCCAACTAAAGCCTTTGGTTCGTTTAAGAAAGGATGAATATAAAAACAACATATCACGCGGCATGGGAGATAATATTTTAATACGTATGTGATAATAGATCAACATTTGAGAGAGATGAAATAAATAGTTGTAAATTTGAGAATAGCATATAACCAGAATTAAACACTGTAAATGCCTGGGTGATGGGAATGAGTCCCTGTCTCAGGAAGAAACATAGAGATTTAAAAGCAGGGCGTCTAAAAGAGATTTGCATACCATTGTTAATACTGGCAGTTGTTTTAGTAAGAAAGGGAAAAATAAACCATTTGTCTTAGGGATTCTTGCATGTATTTTTCATCGTCTGAGATGTTGCTTCCAATTCCAGTGAAGCATTGTGTGGTGGACTTGCAGTTACCACATTTGGTGGAAAATGTCATGCTGATGAAGGTAGACTTGTTTCCCAAACTAAGAGGGACAGAATTTGGGTGTTTCTTTGGGACTTTGGGCTTTCTAGGAATAAAGATCCTGGCTCTAGGGATTTTCTTAAAATTTTTCAGATAATGAGAAAGAGAATAGAATTTGGGCCAGGCGCCAAGGCCTCGAGGTGTACAGAAGCATCCCCAGTCTCAGGGCCCATGAAATCAGGATGATTTTAGGGAGGATGGTGGAATGAGGAGAGTGTGACCTTTGGCCTCCTTTCTTTCCCTTTTCTTTTCATGGGTCAGGTGTGTTGAATCAGAAGGCTTCCCGGGCCCGATGAAATGAGTCCTGGGGGAGGAAAGAAGCGCTGCGTAGAGAGTTGCTCCACAGGGAGAAAGGAGCCACCATTTTCAGGAGAATGATCCCCAGAAGCATGAGCAGTCCAGATGCCGTGGCTTCACACAAGACGCTGGTGGGTGTTATGTCTGAAGCGGGGACCTGGGCGTCGGTGTTCTTTCATGCTCATAACTGATTTTCAGGTGAGCCCAATGGATCACCTGTCTGCCAGTCATGCTCATCACACTGTACTTTGCACACACGTCACACAGAGACACTGTTAATACGCGCATTTGTGTGCTTGAGCAGGGTTGCACCCAAGATTCTGTGGTTGTATGGAGCCCTGAGTTATGCCCTGGACATCTTTCCCCTCGGGTTGGTCAACTTGGATCGCTGTACCGAACGAGAAACGGAGCCTGAAATCCAATCAGCGAATACACAAAAGGAAGGGGCCATTTCCCACAATCATTTCCACTGCAACACCACCTCGGATGAACAAGTCTCACTGCAGGTCAGGGACTGTGCTTCAGAGATGCACCTTTCGCAGCTGGACGATTGACCCGGAATCTCCCAGACGCCATTTTGATGCACACCAAATGCGATTTATTTCAGTGCTTGCTGATTTTATTTTAGTTGAATACACACACGCTCCTGTGTCTGATTTCCTTTATTATCAATACGACTTACTTCCAAATGACTCACATACCAGTGGGATGATTTTCTGCTTCAATTCATTGGAAATGGACACCATTCAATAGGCAAGTGTGTCTGTCTGTCTGTCTCCAGCATTCTGTGGGTTCCACCAAGGGCACAAGTCCTAGGGCGCCTGACGTCCATTCAACAAGTAATGTAAAAGAGGCGAGGCAGGTTCAAAAGAAGAACACCCTTCCTCTCTTCAAATGCGTTCCAGTTTCCACTACTCAAGGTAGCGAGAAGGGTCCACAGAAGTCCCACGTTCGCAAAATTTCAACTTCTGGTGCTCACCAACAACTGACGAATGAAACACACCCCAAGAGAAAATAGTCAACCCCGTCCCCTGCAATAACCTCACGCGCAACCCTACACCGCAATATGTCATATTCAGAAATTCACACTGAATGACATCTACCGTGAACACAAACACACAGACAATCCCTCCACAGGTTCAGAAGACTCACGACTGCAAAACTCGATGTTTCCCATGTCTGGGCTCATCCTGAAACGCAGCCATCACTATCCAGTTTTCCCTCTTGTGTAGACAGACACCTGGGCTCCTCATTACTTTATGTCGGATTGACTGCGTATGTGATGGTGTGTGTGTGTGCGTGCGCGAACCCCCTCGTGGGTGTGTGTGTGTGTGTGTACGTGTATGTGTGTGTGTGTCAGTGTGTGTGCGCATGCACTCCTGCGTTTGCACGGAGACTTTTCCTGAGATCACTGGCACACAAACAGAGCCCTCTTGCTGTGTTTGTTCCTCCCTTTGGATCTCCTGGTCCTCCCTTGCAGAGAAGTGAGTGTGCCAGTGTTCATGGACTCCTGAGGTGCCAGGTTCCTTGAAGAGAGGTTCAGCAGGGAGCTTTGCTGTTCAGGATGACGGTTGTTCATCCCACTCTTGTATTTTGATGGATGAATCACAAGCACGTTGGGAGGCAGGGTACATTCGACTTTTCTGACGTTGAAGTCAGGCTTGGTTTTGTTTTGCTCTTGGAGGAACTTCCAGTGGTCTAAGGTGCTTTCCTGAGTGGCTCTTTCCACCAAGTGCTCCTCCAAGTCGGGTACCTGGAGGCAGGGTTCTCTCTGGAGCTCTCCTTGCGTTGCTCGCCTGTCTTCGTGTTCAGCACCAAGGGCTCCTGGTTCCCTGCCTATTGACACACTCTCACTGCATCTTTCCAGTTGACTCTTCTGGATGTAAAAGAGGACATAGGCCTGTTGACTCAGGACAGAAGCGATGCTACAGGCAGTGACCTCGGCGTCATCCATTTTATACCACTGGCCTCCTGGAGCTTTGACATAAGAGAGGTAATGTCCGTTGTGACAACTCCACCCAGCATGGACCAGCACAGCATAGAGGACATAGACAAGAGGTCCTGTGCTCTGCTGAGACATGTATGGCTGCATGTCAAGGCACTCAGGGTATTGCACATTCTTGGCAAGTTTGTTGCCTGTGACATCGGAGAATCTCTTCAATACAAGGATGAGGACCTTGGCAGAAGTGTGTAGAGTGAACGTCTTGGAGGCAGGCGCCTTCTGGAGACAAAGACCACAATGATAGGCATTCTCTCCATTGAGTTCTTCGGGCTTCACCACCTGTTCCAAAGCTTGCTTCACACTCTGAGCTGCCTGGATATCCAGGGCAATGTCCAGGTAAGGGTCAAAGGTGTCCGAAACGCCCTGGCAGTGGAGACACTTGATTTGAGATCTCCAGCAGCCTCCAAATATCTGGTGGATGAGGGTGGTGTCCTCAGAGTCATGATCTACCTGCTTGTGCCCGGGAAGGCATGCCTTTTTCATGGCATCCACAATGAACATCAGAAATTCATGGGCATCTTCCTGCTTGCCTCGATGGAAGCCAGCAACCAATGCCTGTGAGGGCTGGATGACGTGGCCAGGACGGTGGAGGGCCCGTGTGATGTGAGCTTCCATCGTACACAGCATGCAGCACTTGTGATGATGACAAAGTTGAGAGTGCTCCCGGGACAGCATGTAGTTGGCAAGGGGTGGTGTGTATGTCAGGCACTGCAGGGAAGCATTCACATAGCAAGTATTTCCCATATTCTGGAGCCCAGCCCCCACCGCAGCAGGTCTCCTGCTACTGAGAGGAAGCTTCTCCCCAGGGGCAGGCTGTCTTGCCACAGGAGCCAAACCATCACAGAGGTCGACATGGGTCTCAGATGACAGTGGTGACTTCTCAGGTAGAGAAGTCCGCTGGATTTCAGCAAAAGCTGCATCTGGCCGAGAAGATGTGAGTTTTGAAAAGTGGTTGAACTGCCACTCACCTCCCAAGTGGAGTGAATCGGCCTCCATGTCGCCAGGAGCAAGGATCACAAGCTTTCTCTGCTGGGACCGCACGTTGCAGAAAGATGCTATCTCTTCCGAGAGAGTCTTCAAATGACACGCCATCTGGCCGCATCAGCCCTTATATAACTCAACCCCGCCTACCTCGAACACCCCACCCACCCATCAGGTACGCGGTCCACCAATCCAATATCAGCACTCAGTTAAAGAATGAATCATAGGGTGTGTCCCCTTGTATTCCCCAGGGAGTTCACTTGAAACTCCTGGGGAATGCGTTAGTTTACTTAAAACAGTGGTGTTTACTTAAAACAGTAAACTTAAGTGGTAGTTTACTTAAAATGCGTTAGTTTACTTAAAACATGCAGAATCATGCCCATGTGAGTGTTTCTTTGTGTTTGTTTATATTTCTGGGTGTGTGTGTGTTTGAGCTGCGATGTGCTTCTAACTATGTGCTTTTGGCAGATAGGATCATCCTTTCAGGCATTGAAGGACAGGAAGTCACACCTGTACTTTCTGACTTGAGAATCATCAATGAAGTACAGTTAATAACACGGTGTATTTGTTTCCTTAATATCAAAGAATAGATCCATGCAGTCTAATAAGTATTCTAGCAGTAACCTTTCCGTGTTCAGCCTATTGATTCCGTGTTCGAGTGAAATGACTTACCAGTGGGGACCAAGACATGTCTTTGCAGGAAATGCTCTTGTGGAAGCTATATACCCAAATCATAAAGCATCAAGTGTTGGAAACATGCACTGAACCTAGACGAAATACTTAGTGCCCAAATTAGACTGTGAAAGACTTTCAGGAAATCATGCAATCACCGACATACCAATTGATGACATTCCCCGAATTTGTGATTGCAAGTAAAGAGAAATACTCATGACATTCTCTTTCCGGTGATTGAGGTCGTATGACCGCAATTTAAGAAATCATGAAATCAGAAGACTTGACTAATCACAATCTAATCCAACTAAAACCTTTGGTTCGTTTAAGAAAGGATGAATATAAAAACAACATATCACGCGGCATGGGAGATAATATTTTAATACGTATGTGATAATAGATCAACATTTGAGAGAGATGAAATAAATAGTTGTAAATCTGAGAATAGCATATAACCAGAATTAAACACTGTAAATGCCTGGGTGATGGGAATGAGTCCCTGTCTCAGGAAGAAACATAGAGATTTAAAAGCAGGGCGTCTAAAAGAGATTTGCATACCATTGTTAATACTGGCAGTTGTTTTAGTAAGAAAGGGAAAAATAAACCATTTGTCTTGGGGATTCTTGCATGTATTTTTCATCGTCTGAGATGTTGCTTCCAATTCCAGTGAAGCATTGTGTGGTGGACTTGCAGTTACCACATTTGGTGGAAAATGTCATGCTGATGAAGGTAGACTTGTTTCCCAAACTAAGAGGGACAGAATTTGGGTGTTTCTTTGGGACTTTGGGCTTTCTAGGAATAAAGATCCTGGCTCTAGGGATTTTCTTAAAATTTTTCAGATAATGAGAAAGAGAATAGAATTTGGGCCAGGCGCCAAGGCCTCGAGGTGTACAGAAGCATCCCCGGTCTCAGGGCCCATGAAATCAGGATGATTTTAGGGAGGATGGTGGAATGAGGAGAGTGTGACCTTTGGCCTCCTTTCTTTCCCTTTTCTTTTCATGGGTCAGGTGTGTTGAATCAGAAGGCTTCCCGGGCCCGATGAAATGAGTCCTGGGGGAGGAAAGAAGCGCTGCGTAGAGAGTTGCTCCACAGGGAGAAAGGAGCCACCATTTTCAGGAGAATGATCCCCAGAAGCATGAGCAGTCCAGATGCCGTGGCTTCACACAAGACGCTGGTGGGTGTTATGTCTGAAGCGGGGACCTGGGCGTCGGTGTTCTTTCATGCTCATAACTGATTTTCAGGTGAGCCCAATGGATCACCTGTCTGCCAGTCATGCTCATCACACTGTACTTTGCACACACGTCACACAGAGACACTGTTAATACGCGCATTTGTGTGCTTGAGCAGGGTTGCACCCAAGATTCTGTGGTTGTATGGAGCCCTGAGTTATGCCCTGGACATCTTTCCCCTCGGGTTGGTCAACTTGGATCGCTGTACCGAACGAGAAACGGAGCCTGAAATCCAATCAGCGAATACACAAAAGGAAGGGGCCATTTCCCACAATCATTTCCACTGCAACACCACCTCGGATGAACAAGTCTCACTGCAGGTCAGGGACTGTGCTTCAGAGATGCACCTTTCGCAGCTGGACGATTGACCCGGAATCTCCCAGACGCCATTTTGATGCACACCAAATGCGATTTATTTCAGTGCTTGCTGATTTTATTTTAGTTGAATACACACACGCTCCTGTGTCTGATTTCCTTTATTATCAATACGACTTACTTCCAAATGACTCACATACCAGTGGGATGATTTTCTGCTTCAATTCATTGGAAATGGACACCATTCAATAGGCAAGTGTGTCTGTCTGTCTGTCTCCAGCATTCTGTGGGTTCCACCAAGGGCACAAGTCCTAGGGCGCCTGACGTCCATTCAACAAGTAATGTAAAAGAGGCGAGGCAGGTTCAAAAGAAGAACACCCTTCCTCTCTTCAAATGCGTTCCAGTTTCCACTACTCAAGGTAGCGAGAAGGGTCCACAGAAGTCCCACGTTCGCAAAATTTCAACTTCTGGTGCTCACCAACAACTGACGAATGAAACACACCCCAAGAGAAAATAGTCAACCCCGTCCCCTGCAATAACCTCACGCGCAACCCTACACCGCAATATGTCATATTCAGAAATTCACACTGAATGACATCTACCGTGAACACAAACACACAGACAATCCCTCCACAGGTTCAGAAGACTCACGACTGCAAAACTCGATGTTTCCCATGTCTGGGCTCATCCTGAAACGCAGCCATCACTATCCAGTTTTCCCTCTTGTGTAGACAGACACCTGGGCTCCTCATTACTTTATGTCGGATTGACTGCGTATGTGATGGTGTGTGTGTGTGCGCGCGCGAACCCCCTCGTGGGTGTGTGTGTGTGTGTGTGTGTACGTGTATGTGTGTGTGTGTCAGTGTGTGTGCGCATGCACTCCTGCGTTTGCACGGAGACTTTTCCTGAGATCACTGGCACACAAACAGAGCCCTCTTGCTGTGTTTGTTCCTCCCTTTGGATCTCCTGGTCCTCCCTTGCAGAGAAGTGAGTGTGCCAGTGTTCATGGACTCCTGAGGTGCCAGGTTCCTTGAAGAGAGGTTCAGCAGGGAGCTTTGCTGTTCAGGATGACGGTTGTTCATCCCACTCTTGTATTTTGATGGATGAATCACAAGCACGTTGGGAGGCAGGGTACATTCGACTTTTCTGACGTTGAAGTCAGGCTTGGTTTTGTTTTGCTCTTGGAGGAACTTCCAGTGGTCTAAGGTGCTTTCCTGAGTGGCTCTTTCCACCAAGTGCTCCTCCAAGTCGGGTACCTGGAGGCAGGGTTCTCTCTGGAGCTCTCCTTGCGTTGCTCGCCTGTCTTCGTGTTCAGCACCAAGGGCTCCTGGTTCCCTGCCTATTGACACACTCTCACTGCATCTTTCCAGTTGACTCTTCTGGATGTAAAAGAGGACATAGGCCTGTTGACTCAGGACAGAAGCGATGCTACAGGCAGTGACCTCGGCGTCATCCATTTTATACCACTGGCCTCCTGGAGCTTTGACATAAGAGAGGTAATGTCCGTTGTGACAACTCCACCCAGCATGGACCAGCACAGCATAGAGGACATAGACAAGAGGTCCTGTGCTCTGCTGAGACATGTATGGCTGCATGTCAAGGCACTCAGGGTATTGCACATTCTTGGCAAGTTTGTTGCCTGTGACATCGGAGAATCTCTTCAATACAAGGATGAGGACCTTGGCAGAAGTGTGTAGAGTGAACGTCTTGGAGGCAGGCGCCTTCTGGAGACAAAGACCACAATGATAGGCATTCTCCCCATTGAGTTCTTCGGGCTTCACCACCTGTTCCAAAGCTTGCTTCACACTCTGAGCTGCCTGGATATCCAGGGCAATGTCCAGGTAAGGGTCAAAGGTGTCCGAAACGCCCTGGCAGTGGAGACACTTGATTTGAGATCTCCAGCAGCCTCCAAATATCTGGTGGATGAGGGTGGTGTCCTCAGAGTCATGATCTACCTGCTTGTGCCCGGGAAGGCATGCCTTTTTCATGGCATCCACAATGAACATCAGAAATTCATGGGCATCTTCCTGCTTGCCTCGATGGAAGCCAGCAACCAATGCCTGTGAGGGCTGGATGACGTGGCCAGGACGGTGGAGGGCCCGTGTGATGTGAGCTTCCATCGTACACAGCATGCAGCACTTGTGATGATGACAAAGTTGAGAGTGCTCCCGGGACAGCATGTAGTTGGCAAGGGGTGGTGTGTATGTCAGGCACTGCAGGGAAGCATTCACATAGCAAGTATTTCCCATATTCTGGAGCCCAGCCCCCACCGCAGCAGGTCTCCTGCTACTGAGAGGAAGCTTCTCCCCAGGGGCAGGCTGTCTTGCCACAGGAGCCAAACCATCACAGAGGTCGACATGGGTCTCAGATGACAGTGGTGACTTCTCAGGTAGAGAAGTCCGCTGGATTTCAGCAAAAGCTGCATCTGGCCGAGAAGATGTGAGTTTTGAAAAGTGGTTGAACTGCCACTCACCTCCCAAGTGGAGTGAATCGGCCTCCATGTCGCCAGGAGCAAGGATCACAAGCTTTCTCTGCTGGGACCGCACGTTGCAGAAAGATGCTATCTCTTCCGAGAGAGTCTTCAAATGACACGCCATCTGGCCGCATCAGCCCTTATATAACTCAACCCCGCCTACCTCGAACACCCCACCCACCCATCAGGTACGCGGTCCACCAATCCAATATCAGCACTCAGTTAAAGAATGAATCATAGGGTGTGTCCCCTTGTATTCCCCAGGGAGTTCACTTGAAACTCCTGGGGAATGCGTTAGTTTACTTAAAACAGTGGTGTTTACTTAAAACAGTAAACTTAAGTGGTAGTTTACTTAAAATGCGTTAGTTTACTTAAAACATGCAGAATCATGCCCATGTGAGTGTTTCTTTGTGTTTGTTTATATTTCTGGGTGTGTGTGTGTTTCAGCTGCGATGTGCTTCTAACTATGTGCTTTTGGCAGATACGATCATCCTTTCAGGCATTGAAGGACAGGAAGTCACACCTGTAGTTTCTGACTTGAGAATCATCAATGAAGTACAGTTAATAACACGGTGTATTTGTTTCCTTAATATCAAAGAATAGATCCATGCAGTCTAATAAGTATTCTAGCAGTAACCTTTCCATGTTCAGCCTATTGATTCCGTGTTCGAGTGAAATGACTTACCAGTGGGGACCAAGACATGTCTTTGCAGGAAATGCTCTTGTGGAAGCTATATACCCAAATCATAAAGCATCAAGTGTTGGAAACATGCACTGAACCTAGACGAAATACTTAGTGCCCAAATTAGACTGTGAAAGACTTTCAGGAAATCATGCAATCACCGACATACCAATTGATGACATTCCCCGAATTTGTGATTGCAAGTAAAGAGAAATACTCATGACATTCTCTTTCCGGTGATTGAGGTCGTATGACCGCAATTTAAGAAATCATGAAATCAGAAGACTTGACTAATCACAATCTAATCCAACTAAAACCTTTGGTTCGTTTAAGAAAGGATGAATATAAAAACAACATATCACGCGGCATGGGAGATAATATTTTAATACGTATGTGATAATAGATCAACATTTGAGAGAGATGAAATAAATAGTTGTAAATCTGAGAATAGCATATAACCAGAATTAAACACTGTAAATGCCTGGGTGATGGGAATGAGTCCCTGTCTCAGGAAGAAACATAGAGATTTAAAAGCAGGGCGTCTAAAAGAGATTTGCATACCATTGTTAATACTGGCAGTTGTTTTAGTAAGAAAGGGAAAAATAAACCATTTTTCTTAGGGATTCTTGCATGTATTTTTCATCGTCTGAGATGTTGCTTCCAATTCCAGTGAAGCATTGTGTGGTGGACTTGCAGTTACCACATTTGGTGGAAAATGTCATGCTGATGAAGGTAGACTTGTTTCCCAAACTAAGAGGGACAGAATTTGGGTGTTTCTTTGGGACTTTGGGCTTTCTAGGAATAAAGATCCTGGCTCTAGGGATTTTCTTAAAATTTTTCAGATAATGAGAAAGAGAATAGAATTTGGGCCAGGCGCCAAGGCCTCGAGGTGTACAGAAGCATCCCCGGTCTCAGGGCCCATGAAATCAGGATGATTTTAGGGAGGATGGTGGAATGAGGAGAGTGTGACCTTTGGCCTCCTTTCTTTCCCTTTTCTTTTCATGGGTCAGGTGTGTTGAATCAGAAGGCTTCCCGGGCCCGATGAAATGAGTCCTGGGGGAGGAAAGAAGCGCTGCGTAGAGAGTTGCTCCACAGGGAGAAAGGAGCCACCATTTTCAGGAGAATGATCCCCAGAAGCATGAGCAGTCCAGATGCCGTGGCTTCACACAAGACGCTGGTGGGTGTTATGTCTGAAGCGGGGACCTGGGCGTCGGTGTTCTTTCATGCTCATAACTGATTTTCAGGTGAGCCCAATGGATCACCTGTCTGCCAGTCATGCTCATCACACTGTACTTTGCACACACGTCACACAGAGACACTGTTAATACGCGCATTTGTGTGCTTGAGCAGGGTTGCACCCAAGATTCTGTGGTTGTATGGAGCCCTGAGTTATGCCCTGGACATCTTTCCCCTCGGGTTGGTCAACTTGGATCGCTGTACCGAACGAGAAACGGAGCCTGAAATCCAATCAGCGAATACACAAAAGGAAGGGGCCATTTCCCACAATCATTTCCACTGCAACACCACCTCGGATGAACAAGTCTCACTGCAGGTCAGGGACTGTGCTTCAGAGATGCACCTTTCGCAGCTGGACGATTGACCCGGAATCTCCCAGACGCCATTTTGATGCACACCAAATGCGATTTATTTCAGTGCTTGCTGATTTTATTTTAGTTGAATACACACACGCTCCTGTGTCTGATTTCCTTTATTATCAATACGACTTACTTCCAAATGACTCACATACCAGTGGGATGATTTTCTGCTTCAATTCATTGGAAATGGACACCATTCAATAGGCAAGTGTGTCTGTCTGTCTGTCTCCAGCATTCTGTGGGTTCCACCAAGGGCACAAGTCCTAGGGCGCCTGACGTCCATTCAACAAGTAATGTAAAAGAGGCGAGGCAGGTTCAAAAGAAGAACACCCTTCCTCTCTTCAAATGCGTTCCAGTTTCCACTACTCAAGGTAGCGAGAAGGGTCCACAGAAGTCCCACGTTCGCAAAATTTCAACTTCTGGTGCTCACCAACAACTGACGAATGAAACACACCCCAAGAGAAAATAGTCAACCCCGTCCCCTGCAATAACCTCACGCGCAACCCTACACCGCAATATGTCATATTCAGAAATTCACACTGAATGACATCTACCGTGAACACAAACACACAGACAATCCCTCCACAGGTTCAGAAGACTCACGACTGCAAAACTCGATGTTTCCCATGTCTGGGCTCATCCTGAAACGCAGCCATCACTATCCAGTTTTCCCTCTTGTGTAGACAGACACCTGGGCTCCTCATTACTTTATGTCGGATTGACTGCGTATGTGATGGTGTGTGTGTGTGCGCGCGCGAACCCCCTCGTGGGTGTGTGTGTGTGTGTGTGTACGTGTATGTGTGTGTGTGTCAGTGTGTGTGCGCATGCACTCCTGCGTTTGCACGGAGACTTTTCCTGAGATCACTGGCACACAAACAGAGCCCTCTTGCTGTGTTTGTTCCTCCCTTTGGATCTCCTGGTCCTCCCTTGCAGAGAAGTGAGTGTGCCAGTGTTCATGGACTCCTGAGGTGCCAGGTTCCTTGAAGAGAGGTTCAGCAGGGAGCTTTGCTGTTCAGGATGACGGTTGTTCATCCCACTCTTGTATTTTGATGGATGAATCACAAGCACGTTGGGAGGCAGGGTACATTCGACTTTTCTGACGTTGAAGTCAGGCTTGGTTTTGTTTTGCTCTTGGAGGAACTTCCAGTGGTCTAAGGTGCTTTCCTGAGTGGCTCTTTCCACCAAGTGCTCCTCCAAGTCGGGTACCTGGAGGCAGGGTTCTCTCTGGAGCTCTCCTTGCGTTGCTCGCCTGTCTTCGTGTTCAGCACCAAGGGCTCCTGGTTCCCTGCCTATTGACACACTCTCACTGCATCTTTCCAGTTGACTCTTCTGGATGTAAAAGAGGACATAGGCCTGTTGACTCAGGACAGAAGCGATGCTACAGGCAGTGACCTCGGCGTCATCCATTTTATACCACTGGCCTCCTGGAGCTTTGACATAAGAGAGGTAATGTCCGTTGTGACAACTCCACCCAGCATGGACCAGCACAGCATAGAGGACATAGACAAGAGGTCCTGTGCTCTGCTGAGACATGTATGGCTGCATGTCAAGGCACTCAGGGTATTGCACATTCTTGGCAAGTTTGTTGCCTGTGACATCGGAGAATCTCTTCAATACAAGGATGAGGACCTTGGCAGAAGTGTGTAGAGTGAACGTCTTGGAGGCAGGCGCCTTCTGGAGACAAAGACCACAATGATAGGCATTCTCCCCATTGAGTTCTTCGGGCTTCACCACCTGTTCCAAAGCTTGCTTCACACTCTGAGCTGCCTGGATATCCAGGGCAATGTCCAGGTAAGGGTCAAAGGTGTCCGAAACGCCCTGGCAGTGGAGACACTTGATTTGAGATCTCCAGCAGCCTCCAAATATCTGGTGGATGAGGGTGGTGTCCTCAGAGTCATGATCTACCTGCTTGTGCCCGGGAAGGCATGCCTTTTTCATGGCATCCACAATGAACATCAGAAATTCATGGGCATCTTCCTGCTTGCCTCGATGGAAGCCAGCAACCAATGCCTGTGAGGGCTGGATGACGTGGCCAGGACGGTGGAGGGCCCGTGTGATGTGAGCTTCCATCGTACACAGCATGCAGCACTTGTGATGATGACAAAGTTGAGAGTGCTCCCGGGACAGCATGTAGTTGGCAAGGGGTGGTGTGTATGTCAGGCACTGCAGGGAAGCATTCACATAGCAAGTATTTCCCATATTCTGGAGCCCAGCCCCCACCGCAGCAGGTCTCCTGCTACTGAGAGGAAGCTTCTCCCCAGGGGCAGGCTGTCTTGCCACAGGAGCCAAACCATCACAGAGGTCGACATGGGTCTCAGATGACAGTGGTGACTTCTCAGGTAGAGAAGTCCGCTGGATTTCAGCAAAAGCTGCATCTGGCCGAGAAGATGTGAGTTTTGAAAAGTGGTTGAACTGCCACTCACCTCCCAAGTGGAGTGAATCGGCCTCCATGTCGCCAGGAGCAAGGATCACAAGCTTTCTCTGCTGGGACCGCACGTTGCAGAAAGATGCTATCTCTTCCGAGAGAGTCTTCAAATGACACGCCATCTGGCCGCATCAGCCCTTATATAACTCAACCCCGCCTACCTCGAACACCCCACCCACCCATCAGGTACGCGGTCCACCAATCCAATATCAGCACTCAGTTAAAGAATGAATCATAGGGTGTGTCCCCTTGTATTCCCCAGGGAGTTCACTTGAAACTCCTGGGGAATGCGTTAGTTTACTTAAAACAGTGGTGTTTACTTAAAACAGTAAACTTAAGTGGTAGTTTACTTAAAATGCGTTAGTTTACTTAAAACATGCAGAATCATGCCCATGTGAGTGTTTCTTTGTGTTTGTTTATATTTCTGGGTGTGTGTGTGTTTGAGCTGCGATGTGCTTCTAACTATGTGCTTTTGGCAGATAGGATCATCCTTTCAGGCATTGAAGGACAGGAAGTCACACCTGTACTTTCTGACTTGAGAATCATCAATGAAGTACAGTTAATAACACGGTGTATTTGTTTCCTTAATATCAAAGAATAGATCCATGCAGTCTAATAAGTATTCTAGCAGTAACCTTTCCATGTTCAGCCTATTGATTCCGTGTTCGAGTGAAATGACTTACCAGTGGGGACCAAGACATGTCTTTGCAGGAAATGCTCTTGTGGAAGCTATATACCCAAATCATAAAGCATCAAGTGTTGGAAACATGCACTGAACCTAGACGAAATACTTAGTGCCCAAATTAGACTGTGAAAGACTTTCAGGAAATCATGCAATCACCGACATACCAATTGATGACATTCCCCGAATTTGTGATTGCAAGTAAAGAGAAATACTCATGACATTCTCTTTCCGGTGATTGAGGTCGTATGACCGCAATTTAAGAAATCATGAAATCAGAAGACTTGACTAATCACAATCTAATCCAACTAAAACCTTTGGTTCGTTAAAGAAAGGATGAATATAAAAACAACATATCACGCGGCATGGGAGATAATATTTTAATACGTATGTGATAATAGATCAACATTTGAGAGAGATGAAATAAATAGTTGTAAATCTGAGAATAGCATATAACCAGAATTAAACACTGTAAATGCCGGGGTGATGGGAATGAGTCCCTGTCTCAGGAAGAAACATAGAGATTTAAAAGCAGGGCGTCTAAAAGAGATTTGCATACCATTGTTAATACTGGCAGTTGTTTTAGTAAGAAAGGGAAAAATAAACCATTTGTCTTGGGGATTCTTGCATGTATTTTTCATCGTCTGAGATGTTGCTTCCAATTCCAGTGAAGCATTGTGTGGTGGACTTGCAGTTACCACATTTGGTGGAAAATGTCATGCTGATGAAGGTAGACTTGTTTCCCAAACTAAGAGGGACAGAATTTGGGTGTTTCTTTGGGACTTTGGGCTTTCTAGGAATAAAGATCCTGGCTCTAGGGATTTTCTTAAAATTTTTCAGATAATGAGAAAGAGAATAGAATTTGGGCCAGGCGCCAAGGCCTCGAGGTGTACAGAAGCATCCCCGGTCTCAGGGCCCATGAAATCAGGATGATTTTAGGGAGGATGGTGGAATGAGGAGAGTGTGACCTTTGGCCTCCTTTCTTTCCCTTTTCTTTTCATGGGTCAGGTGTGTTGAATCAGAAGGCTTCCCGGGCCCGATGAAATGAGTCCTGGGGGAGGAAAGAAGCGCTGCGTAGAGAGTTGCTCCACAGGGAGAAAGGAGCCACCATTTTCAGGAGAATGATCCCCAGAAGCATGAGCAGTCCAGATGCCGTGGCTTCACACAAGACGCTGGTGGGTGTTATGTCTGAAGCGGGGACCTGGGCGTCGGTGTTCTTTCATGCTCATAACTGATTTTCAGGTGAGCCCAATGGATCACCTGTCTGCCAGTCATGCTCATCACACTGTACTTTGCACACACGTCACACAGAGACACTGTTAATACGCGCATTTGTGTGCTTGAGCAGGGTTGCACCCAAGATTCTGTGGTTGTATGGAGCCCTGAGTTATGCCCTGGACATCTTTCCCCTCGGGTTGGTCAACTTGGATCGCTGTACCGAACGAGAAACGGAGCCTGAAATCCAATCAGCGAATACACAAAAGGAAGGGGCCATTTCCCACAATCATTTCCACTGCAACACCACCTCGGATGAACAAGTCTCACTGCAGGTCAGGGACTGTGCTTCAGAGATGCACCTTTCGCAGCTGGACGATTGACCCGGAATCTCCCAGACGCCATTTTGATGCACACCAAATGCGATTTATTTCAGTGCTTGCTGATTTTATTTTAGTTGAATACACACACGCTCCTGTGTCTGATTTCCTTTATTATCAATACGACTTACTTCCAAATGACTCACATACCAGTGGGATGATTTTCTGCTTCAATTCATTGGAAATGGACACCATTCAATAGGCAAGTGTGTCTGTCTGTCTGTCTCCAGCATTCTGTGGGTTCCACCAAGGGCACAAGTCCTAGGGCGCCTGACGTCCATTCAACAAGTAATGTAAAAGAGGCGAGGCAGGTTCAAAAGAAGAACACCCTTCCTCTCTTCAAATGCGTTCCAGTTTCCACTACTCAAGGTAGCGAGAAGGGTCCACAGAAGTCCCACGTTCGCAAAATTTCAACTTCTGGTGCTCACCAACAACTGACGAATGAAACACACCCCAAGAGAAAATAGTCAACCCCGTCCCCTGCAATAACCTCACGCGCAACCCTACACCGCAATATGTCATATTCAGAAATTCACACTGAATGACATCTACCGTGAACACAAACACACAGACAATCCCTCCACAGGTTCAGAAGACTCACGACTGCAAAACTCGATGTTTCCCATGTCTGGGCTCATCCTGAAACGCAGCCATCACTATCCAGTTTTCCCTCTTGTGTAGACAGACACCTGGGCTCCTCATTACTTTATGTCGGATTGACTGCGTATGTGATGGTGTGTGTGTGTGCGCGCGCGAACCCCCTCGTGGGTGTGTGTGTGTGTGTGTGTACGTGTATGTGTGTGTG
Source organism: Macaca fascicularis (assembly GCF_037993035.2). Classification (NCBI taxonomy): domain Eukaryota; kingdom Metazoa; phylum Chordata; class Mammalia; order Primates; family Cercopithecidae; genus Macaca; species Macaca fascicularis. Next base: position 40,039,033 of record NC_088377.1, on the reverse strand, counting down.
TGTCAGTGTGTGTGCGCATGCACTCCTGCGTTTGCACGGAGACTTTTCCTGAGATCACTGGCACACAAACAGAGCCCTCTTGCTGTGTTTGTTCCTCCCTTTGGATCTCCTGGTCCTCCCTTGCAGAGAAGTGAGTGTGCCAGTGTTCATGGACTCCTGAGGTGCCAGGTTCCTTGAAGAGAGGTTCAGCAGGGAGCTTTGCTGTTCAGGATGACGGTTGTTCATCCCACTCTTGTATTTTGATGGATGAATCACAAGCACGTTGGGAGGCAGGGTACATTCGACTTTTCTGACGTTGAAGTCAGGCTTGGTTTTGTTTTGCTCTTGGAGGAACTTCCAGTGGTCTAAGGTGCTTTCCTGAGTGGCTCTTTCCACCAAGTGCTCCTCCAAGTCGGGTACCTGGAGGCAGGGTTCTCTCTGGAGCTCTCCTTGCGTTGCTCGCCTGTCTTCGTGTTCAGCACCAAGGGCTCCTGGTTCCCTGCCTATTGACACACTCTCACTGCATCTTTCCAGTTGACTCTTCTGGATGTAAAAGAGGACATAGGCCTGTTGACTCAGGACAGAAGCGATGCTACAGGCAGTGACCTCGGCGTCATCCATTTTATACCACTGGCCTCCTGGAGCTTTGACATAAGAGAGGTAATGTCCGTTGTGACAACTCCACCCAGCATGGACCAGCACAGCATAGAGGACATAGACAAGAGGTCCTGTGCTCTGCTGAGACATGTATGGCTGCATGTCAAGGCACTCAGGGTATTGCACATTCTTGGCAAGTTTGTTGCCTGTGACATCGGAGAATCTCTTCAATACAAGGATGAGGACCTTGGCAGAAGTGTGTAGAGTGAACGTCTTGGAGGCAGGCGCCTTCTGGAGACAAAGACCACAATGATAGGCATTCTCCCCATTGAGTTCTTCGGGCTTCACCACCTGTTCCAAAGCTTGCTTCACACTCTGAGCTGCCTGGATATCCAGGGCAATGTCCAGGTAAGGGTCAAAGGTGTCCGAAACGCCCTGGCAGTGGAGACACTTGATTTGAGATCTCCAGCAGCCTCCAAATATCTGGTGGATGAGGGTGGTGTCCTCAGAGTCATGATCTACCTGCTTGTGCCCGGGAAGGCATGCCTTTTTCATGGCATCCACAATGAACATCAGAAATTCATGGGCATCTTCCTGCTTGCCTCGATGGAAGCCAGCAACCAATGCCTGTGAGGGCTGGATGACGTGGCCAGGACGGTGGAGGGCCCGTGTGATGTGAGCTTCCATCGTACACAGCATGCAGCACTTGTGATGATGACAAAGTTGAGAGTGCTCCCGGGACAGCATGTAGTTGGCAAGGGGTGGTGTGTATGTCAGGCACTGCAGGGAAGCATTCACATAGCAAGTATTTCCCATATTCTGGAGCCCAGCCCCCACCGCAGCAGGTCTCCTGCTACTGAGAGGAAGCTTCTCCCCAGGGGCAGGCTGTCTTGCCACAGGAGCCAAACCATCACAGAGGTCGACATGGGTCTCAGATGACAGTGGTGACTTCTCAGGTAGAGAAGTCCGCTGGATTTCAGCAAAAGCTGCATCTGGCCGAGAAGATGTGAGTTTTGAAAAGTGGTTGAACTGCCACTCACCTCCCAAGTGGAGTGAATCGGCCTCCATGTCGCCAGGAGCAAGGATCACAAGCTTTCTCTGCTGGGACCGCACGTTGCAGAAAGATGCTATCTCTTCCGAGAGAGTCTTCAAATGACACGCCATCTGGCCGCATCAGCCCTTATATAACTCAACCCCGCCTACCTCGAACACCCCACCCACCCATCAGGTACGCGGTCCACCAATCCAATATCAGCACTCAGTTAAAGAATGAATCATAGGGTGTGTCCCCTTGTATTCCCCAGGGAGTTCACTTGAAACTCCTGGGGAATGCGTTAGTTTACTTAAAACAGTGGTGTTTACTTAAAACAGTAAACTTAAGTGGTAGTTTACTTAAAATGCGTTAGTTTACTTAAAACATGCAGAATCATGCCCATGTGAGTGTTTCTTTGTGTTTGTTTATATTTCTGGGTGTGTGTGTGTTTGAGCTGCGATGTGCTTCTAACTATGTGCTTTTGGCAGATAGGATCATCCTTTCAGGCATTGAAGGACAGGAAGTCACACCTGTACTTTCTGACTTGAGAATCATCAATGAAGTACAGTTAATAACACGGTGTATTTGTTTCCTTAATATCAAAGAATAGATCCATGCAGTCTAATAAGTATTCTAGCAGTAACCTTTCCATGTTCAGCCTATTGATTCCGTGTTCGAGTGAAATGACTTACCAGTGGGGACCAAGACATGTCTTTGCAGGAAATGCTCTTGTGGAAGCTATATACCCAAATCATAAAGCATCAAGTGTTGGAAACATGCACTGAACCTAGACGAAATACTTAGTGCCCAAATTAGACTGTGAAAGACTTTCAGGAAATCATGCAATCACCGACATACCAATTGATGACATTCCCCGAATTTGTGATTGCAAGTAAAGAGAAATACTCATGACATTCTCTTTCCGGTGATTGAGGTCGTATGACCGCAATTTAAGAAATCATGAAATCAGAAGACTTGACTAATCACAATCTAATCCAACTAAAACCTTTGGTTCGTTAAAGAAAGGATGAATATAAAAACAACATATCACGCGGCATGGGAGATAATATTTTAATACGTATGTGATAATAGATCAACATTTGAGAGAGATGAAATAAATAGTTGTAAATCTGAGAATAGCATATAACCAGAATTAAACACTGTAAATGCCGGGGTGATGGGAATGAGTCCCTGTCTCAGGAAGAAACATAGAGATTTAAAAGCAGGGCGTCTAAAAGAGATTTGCATACCATTGTTAATACTGGCAGTTGTTTTAGTAAGAAAGGGAAAAATAAACCATTTGTCTTGGGGATTCTTGCATGTATTTTTCATCGTCTGAGATGTTGCTTCCAATTCCAGTGAAGCATTGTGTGGTGGACTTGCAGTTACCACATTTGGTGGAAAATGTCATGCTGATGAAGGTAGACTTGTTTCCCAAACTAAGAGGGACAGAATTTGGGTGTTTCTTTGGGACTTTGGGCTTTCTAGGAATAAAGATCCTGGCTCTAGGGATTTTCTTAAAATTTTTCAGATAATGAGAAAGAGAATAGAATTTGGGCCAGGCGCCAAGGCCTCGAGGTGTACAGAAGCATCCCCGGTCTCAGGGCCCATGAAATCAGGATGATTTTAGGGAGGATGGTGGAATGAGGAGAGTGTGACCTTTGGCCTCCTTTCTTTCCCTTTTCTTTTCATGGGTCAGGTGTGTTGAATCAGAAGGCTTCCCGGGCCCGATGAAATGAGTCCTGGGGGAGGAAAGAAGCGCTGCGTAGAGAGTTGCTCCACAGGGAGAAAGGAGCCACCATTTTCAGGAGAATGATCCCCAGAAGCATGAGCAGTCCAGATGCCGTGGCTTCACACAAGACGCTGGTGGGTGTTATGTCTGAAGCGGGGACCTGGGCGTCGGTGTTCTTTCATGCTCATAACTGATTTTCAGGTGAGCCCAATGGATCACCTGTCTGCCAGTCATGCTCATCACACTGTACTTTGCACACACGTCACACAGAGACACTGTTAATACGCGCATTTGTGTGCTTGAGCAGGGTTGCACCCAAGATTCTGTGGTTGTATGGAGCCCTGAGTTATGCCCTGGACATCTTTCCCCTCGGGTTGGTCAACTTGGATCGCTGTACCGAACGAGAAACGGAGCCTGAAATCCAATCAGCGAATACACAAAAGGAAGGGGCCATTTCCCACAATCATTTCCACTGCAACACCACCTCGGATGAACAAGTCTCACTGCAGGTCAGGGACTGTGCTTCAGAGATGCACCTTTCGCAGCTGGACGATTGACCCGGAATCTCCCAGACGCCATTTTGATGCACACCAAATGCGATTTATTTCAGTGCTTGCTGATTTTATTTTAGTTGAATACACACACGCTCCTGTGTCTGATTTCCTTTATTATCAATACGACTTACTTCCAAATGACTCACATACCAGTGGGATGATTTTCTGCTTCAATTCATTGGAAATGGACACCATTCAATAGGCAAGTGTGTCTGTCTGTCTGTCTCCAGCATTCTGTGGGTTCCACCAAGGGCACAAGTCCTAGGGCGCCTGACGTCCATTCAACAAGTAATGTAAAAGAGGCGAGGCAGGTTCAAAAGAAGAACACCCTTCCTCTCTTCAAATGCGTTCCAGTTTCCACTACTCAAGGTAGCGAGAAGGGTCCACAGAAGTCCCACGTTCGCAAAATTTCAACTTCTGGTGCTCACCAACAACTGACGAATGAAACACACCCCAAGAGAAAATAGTCAACCCCGTCCCCTGCAATAACCTCACGCGCAACCCTACACCGCAATATGTCATATTCAGAAATTCACACTGAATGACATCTACCGTGAACACAAACACACAGACAATCCCTCCACAGGTTCAGAAGACTCACGACTGCAAAACTCGATGTTTCCCATGTCTGGGCTCATCCTGAAACGCAGCCATCACTATCCAGTTTTCCCTCTTGTGTAGACAGACACCTGGGCTCCTCATTACTTTATGTCGGATTGACTGCGTATGTGATGGTGTGTGTGTGTGCGCGCGCGAACCCCCTCGTGGGTGTGTGTGTGTGTGTGTGTACGTGTATGTGTGTGTGTGTCAGTGTGTGTGCGCATGCACTCCTGCGTTTGCACGGAGACTTTTCCTGAGATCACTGGCACACAAACAGAGCCCTCTTGCTGTGTTTGTTCCTCCCTTTGGATCTCCTGGTCCTCCCTTGCAGAGAAGTGAGTGTGCCAGTGTTCATGGACTCCTGAGGTGCCAGGTTCCTTGAAGAGAGGTTCAGCAGGGAGCTTTGCTGTTCAGGATGACGGTTGTTCATCCCACTCTTGTATTTTGATGGATGAATCACAAGCACGTTGGGAGGCAGGGTACATTCGACTTTTCTGACGTTGAAGTCAGGCTTGGTTTTGTTTTGCTCTTGGAGGAACTTCCAGTGGTCTAAGGTGCTTTCCTGAGTGGCTCTTTCCACCAAGTGCTCCTCCAAGTCGGGTACCTGGAGGCAGGGTTCTCTCTGGAGCTCTCCTTGCGTTGCTCGCCTGTCTTCGTGTTCAGCACCAAGGGCTCCTGGTTCCCTGCCTATTGACACACTCTCACTGCATCTTTCCAGTTGACTCTTCTGGATGTAAAAGAGGACATAGGCCTGTTGACTCAGGACAGAAGCGATGCTACAGGCAGTGACCTCGGCGTCATCCATTTTATACCACTGGCCTCCTGGAGCTTTGACATAAGAGAGGTAATGTCCGTTGTGACAACTCCACCCAGCATGGACCAGCACAGCATAGAGGACATAGACAAGAGGTCCTGTGCTCTGCTGAGACATGTATGGCTGCATGTCAAGGCACTCAGGGTATTGCACATTCTTGGCAAGTTTGTTGCCTGTGACATCGGAGAATCTCTTCAATACAAGGATGAGGACCTTGGCAGAAGTGTGTAGAGTGAACGTCTTGGAGGCAGGCGCCTTCTGGAGACAAAGACCACAATGATAGGCATTCTCCCCATTGAGTTCTTCGGGCTTCACCACCTGTTCCAAAGCTTGCTTCACACTCTGAGCTGCCTGGATATCCAGGGCAATGTCCAGGTAAGGGTCAAAGGTGTCCGAAACGCCCTGGCAGTGGAGACACTTGATTTGAGATCTCCAGCAGCCTCCAAATATCTGGTGGATGAGGGTGGTGTCCTCAGAGTCATGATCTACCTGCTTGTGCCCGGGAAGGCATGCCTTTTTCATGGCATCCACAATGAACATCAGAAATTCATGGGCATCTTCCTGCTTGCCTCGATGGAAGCCAGCAACCAATGCCTGTGAGGGCTGGATGACGTGGCCAGGACGGTGGAGGGCCCGTGTGATGTGAGCTTCCATCGTACACAGCATGCAGCACTTGTGATGATGACAAAGTTGAGAGTGCTCCCGGGACAGCATGTAGTTGGCAAGGGGTGGTGTGTATGTCAGGCACTGCAGGGAAGCATTCACATAGCAAGTATTTCCCATATTCTGGAGCCCAGCCCCCACCGCAGCAGGTCTCCTGCTACTGAGAGGAAGCTTCTCCCCAGGGGCAGGCTGTCTTGCCACAGGAGCCAAACCATCACAGAGGTCGACATGGGTCTCAGATGACAGTGGTGACTTCTCAGGTAGAGAAGTCCGCTGGATTTCAGCAAAAGCTGCATCTGGCCGAGAAGATGTGAGTTTTGAAAAGTGGTTGAACTGCCACTCACCTCCCAAGTGGAGTGAATCGGCCTCCATGTCGCCAGGAGCAAGGATCACAAGCTTTCTCTGCTGGGACCGCACGTTGCAGAAAGATGCTATCTCTTCCGAGAGAGTCTTCAAATGACACGCCATCTGGCCGCATCAGCCCTTATATAACTCAACCCCGCCTACCTCGAACACCCCACCCACCCATCAGGTACGCGGTCCACCAATCCAATATCAGCACTCAGTTAAAGAATGAATCATAGGGTGTGTCCCCTTGTATTCCCCAGGGAGTTCACTTGAAACTCCTGGGGAATGCGTTAGTTTACTTAAAACAGTGGTGTTTACTTAAAACAGTAAACTTAAGTGGTAGTTTACTTAAAATGCGTTAGTTTACTTAAAACATGCAGAATCATGCCCATGTGAGTGTTTCTTTGTGTTTGTTTATATTTCTGGGTGTGTGTGTGTTTGAGCTGCGATGTGCTTCTAACTATGTGCTTTTGGCAGATAGGATCATCCTTTCAGGCATTGAAGGACAGGAAGTCACACCTGTACTTTCTGACTTGAGAATCATCAATGAAGTACAGTTAATAACACGGTGTATTTGTTTCCTTAATATCAAAGAATAGATCCATGCAGTCTAATAAGTATTCTAGCAGTAACCTTTCCATGTTCAGCCTATTGATTCCGTGTTCGAGTGAAATGACTTACCAGTGGGGACCAAGACATGTCTTTGCAGGAAATGCTCTTGTGGAAGCTATATACCCAAATCATAAAGCATCAAGTGTTGGAAACATGCACTGAACCTAGACGAAATACTTAGTGCCCAAATTAGACTGTGAAAGACTTTCAGGAAATCATGCAATCACCGACATACCAATTGATGACATTCCCCGAATTTGTGATTGCAAGTAAAGAGAAATACTCATGACATTCTCTTTCCGGTGATTGAGGTCGTATGACCGCAATTTAAGAAATCATGAAATCAGAAGACTTGACTAATCACAATCTAATCCAACTAAAACCTTTGGTTCGTTTAAGAAAGGATGAATATAAAAACAACATATCACGCGGCATGGGAGATAATATTTTAATACGTATGTGATAATAGATCAACATTTGAGAGAGATGAAATAAATAGTTGTAAATCTGAGAATAGCATATAACCAGAATTAAACACTGTAAATGCCTGGGTGATGGGAATGAGTCCCTGTCTCAGGAAGAAACATAGAGATTTAAAAGCAGGGCGTCTAAAAGAGATTTGCATACCATTGTTAATACTGGCAGTTGTTTTAGTAAGAAAGGGAAAAATAAACCATTTGTCTTAGGGATTCTTGCATGTATTTTTCATCGTCTGAGATGTTGCTTCCAATTCCAGTGAAGCATTGTGTGGTGGACTTGCAGTTACCACATTTGGTGGAAAATGTCATGCTGATGAAGGTAGACTTGTTTCCCAAACTAAGAGGGACAGAATTTGGGTGTTTCTTTGGGACTTTGGGCTTTCTAGGAATAAAGATCCTGGCTCTAGGGATTTTCTTAAAATTTTTCAGATAATGAGAAAGAGAATAGAATTTGGGCCAGGCGCCAAGGCCTCGAGGTGTACAGAAGCATCCCCGGTCTCAGGGCCCATGAAATCAGGATGATTTTAGGGAGGATGGTGGAATGAGGAGAGTGTGACCTTTGGCCTCCTTTCTTTCCCTTTTCTTTTCATGGGTCAGGTGTGTTGAATCAGAAGGCTTCCCGGGCCCGATGAAATGAGTCCTGGGGGAGGAAAGAAGCGCTGCGTAGAGAGTTGCTCCACAGGGAGAAAGGAGCCACCATTTTCAGGAGAATGATCCCCAGAAGCATGAGCAGTCCAGATGCCGTGGCTTCACACAAGACGCTGGTGGGTGTTATGTCTGAAGCGGGGACCTGGGCGTCGGTGTTCTTTCATGCTCATAACTGATTTTCAGGTGAGCCCAATGGATCACCTGTCTGCCAGTCATGCTCATCACACTGTACTTTGCACACACGTCACACAGAGACACTGTTAATACGCGCATTTGTGTGCTTGAGCAGGGTTGCACCCAAGATTCTGTGGTTGTATGGAGCCCTGAGTTATGCCCTGGACATCTTTCCCCTCGGGTTGGTCAACTTGGATCGCTGTACCGAACGAGAAACGGAGCCTGAAATCCAATCAGCGAATACACAAAAGGAAGGGGCCATTTCCCACAATCATTTCCACTGCAACACCACCTCGGATGAACAAGTCTCACTGCAGGTCAGGGACTGTGCTTCAGAGATGCACCTTTCGCAGCTGGACGATTGACCCGGAATCTCCCAGACGCCATTTTGATGCACACCAAATGCGATTTATTTCAGTGCTTGCTGATTTTATTTTAGTTGAATACACACACGCTCCTGTGTCTGATTTCCTTTATTATCAATACGACTTACTTCCAAATGACTCACATACCAGTGGGATGATTTTCTGCTTCAATTCATTGGAAATGGACACCATTCAATAGGCAAGTGTGTCTGTCTGTCTGTCTCCAGCATTCTGTGGGTTCCACCAAGGGCACAAGTCCTAGGGCGCCTGACGTCCATTCAACAAGTAATGTAAAAGAGGCGAGGCAGGTTCAAAAGAAGAACACCCTTCCTCTCTTCAAATGCGTTCCAGTTTCCACTACTCAAGGTAGCGAGAAGGGTCCACAGAAGTCCCACGTTCGCAAAATTTCAACTTCTGGTGCTCACCAACAACTGACGAATGAAACACACCCCAAGAGAAAATAGTCAACCCCGTCCCCTGCAATAACCTCACGCGCAACCCTACACCGCAATATGTCATATTCAGAAATTCACACTGAATGACATCTACCGTGAACACAAACACACAGACAATCCCTCCACAGGTTCAGAAGACTCACGACTGCAAAACTCGATGTTTCCCATGTCTGGGCTCATCCTGAAACGCAGCCATCACTATCCAGTTTTCCCTCTTGTGTAGACAGACACCTGGGCTCCTCATTACTTTATGTCGGATTGACTGCGTATGTGATGGTGTGTGTGTGTGCGCGCGCGAACCCCCTCGTGGGTGTGTGTGTGTGTGTGTGTACGTGTATGTGTGTGTGTGTCAGTGTGTGTGCGCATGCACTCCTGCGTTTGCACGGAGACTTTTCCTGAGATCACTGGCACACAAACAGAGCCCTCTTGCTGTGTTTGTTCCTCCCTTTGGATCTCCTGGTCCTCCCTTGCAGAGAAGTGAGTGTGCCAGTGTTCATGGACTCCTGAGGTGCCAGGTTCCTTGAAGAGAGGTTCAGCAGGGAGCTTTGCTGTTCAGGATGACGGTTGTTCATCCCACTCTTGTATTTTGATGGATGAATCACAAGCACGTTGGGAGGCAGGGTACATTCGACTTTTCTGACGTTGAAGTCAGGCTTGGTTTTGTTTTGCTCTTGGAGGAACTTCCAGTGGTCTAAGGTGCTTTCCTGAGTGGCTCTTTCCACCAAGTGCTCCTCCAAGTCGGGTACCTGGAGGCAGGGTTCTCTCTGGAGCTCTCCTTGCGTTGCTCGCCTGTCTTCGTGTTCAGCACCAAGGGCTCCTGGTTCCCTGCCTATTGACACACTCTCACTGCATCTTTCCAGTTGACTCTTCTGGATGTAAAAGAGGACATAGGCCTGTTGACTCAGGACAGAAGCGATGCTACAGGCAGTGACCTCGGCGTCATCCATTTTATACCACTGGCCTCCTGGAGCTTTGACATAAGAGAGGTAATGTCCGTTGTGACAACTCCACCCAGCATGGACCAGCACAGCATAGAGGACATAGACAAGAGGCCCTGTGCTCTGCTGAGACATGTATGGCTGCATGTCAAGGCACTCAGGGTATTGCACATTCTTGGCAAGTTTGTTGCCTGTGACATCGGAGAATCTCTTCAATACAAGGATGAGGACCTTGGCAGAAGTGTGTAGAGTGAACGTCTTGGAGGCAGGCGCCTTCTGGAGACAAAGACCACAATGATAGGCATTCTCTCCATTGAGTTCTTCGGGCTTCACCACCTGTTCCAAAGCTTGCTTCACACTCTGAGCTGCCTGGATATCCAGGGCAATGTCCAGGTAAGGGTCAAAGGTGTCCGAAACGCCCTGGCAGTGGAGACACTTGATTTGAGATCTCCAGCAGCCTCCAAATATCTGGTGGATGAGGGTGGTGTCCTCAGAGTCATGATCTACCTGCTTGTGCCCGGGAAGGCATGCCTTTTTCATGGCATCCACAATGAACATCAGAAATTCATGGGCATCTTCCTGCTTGCCTCGATGGAAGCCAGCAACCAATGCCTGTGAGGGCTGGATGACGTGGCCAGGACGGTGGAGGGCCCGTGTGATGTGAGCTTCCATCGTACACAGCATGCAGCACTTGTGATGATGACAAAGTTGAGAGTGCTCCCGGGACAGCATGTAGTTGGCAAGGGGTGGTGTGTATGTCAGGCACTGCAGGGAAGCATTCACATAGCAAGTATTTCCCATATTCTGGAGCCCAGCCCCCACCGCAGCAGGTCTCCTGCTACTGAGAGGAAGCTTCTCCCCAGGGGCAGGCTGTCTTGCCACAGGAGCCAAACCATCACAGAGGTCGACATGGGTCTCAGATGACAGTGGTGACTTCTCAGGTAGAGAAGTCCGCTGGATTTCAGCAAAAGCTGCATCTGGCCGAGAAGATGTGAGTTTTGAAAAGTGGTTGAACTGCCACTCACCTCCCAAGTGGAGTGAATCGGCCTCCATGTCGCCAGGAGCAAGGATCACAAGCTTTCTCTGCTGGGACCGCACGTTGCAGAAAGATGCTATCTCTTCCGAGAGAGTCTTCAAATGACACGCCATCTGGCCGCATCAGCCCTTATATAACTCAACCCCGCCTACCTCGAACACCCCACCCACCCATCAGGTACGCGGTCCACCAATCCAATATCAGCACTCAGTTAAAGAATGAATCATAGGGTGTGTCCCCTTGTATTCCCCAGGGAGTTCACTTGAAACTCCTGGGGAATGCGTTAGTTTACTTAAAACAGTGGTGTTTACTTAAAAGAGTAAACTTAAGTGGTAGTTTACTTAAAATGCGTTAGTTTACTTAAAACATGCAGAATCATGCCCATGTGAGTGTTTCTTTGTGTTTGTTTATATTTCTGGGTGTGTGTGTGTTTCAGCTGCGATGTGCTTCTAACTATGTGCTTTTGGCAGATAGGATCATCCTTTCAGGCATTGAAGGACAGGAAGTCACACCTGTACTTTCTGACTTGAGAATCATCAATGAAGTACAGTTAATAACACGGTGTATTTGTTTCCTTAATATCAAAGACTAGATCCATGCAGTCTAATAAGTATTCTAGCAGTAACCTTTCCATGTTCAGCCTATTGATTCCGTGTTCGAGTGAAATGACTTACCAGTGGGGACCAAGACATGTCTTTGCAGGAAATGCTCTTGTGGAAGCTATATACCCAAATCATAAAGCATCAAGTGTTGGAAACATGCACTGAACCTAGACGAAATACTTAGTGCCCAAATTAGACTGTGAAAGACTTTCAGGAAATCATGCAATCACCGACATACCAATTGATGACATTCCCCGAATTTGTGATTGCAAGTAAAGAGAAATACTCATGACATTCTCTTTCCGGTGATTGAGGTCGTATGACCGCAATTTAAGAAATCATGAAATCAGAAGACTTGACTAATCACAATCTAATCCAACTAAAACCTTTGGTTCGTTAAAGAAAGGATGAATATAAAAACAACATATCACGCGGCATGGGAGATAATATTTTAATACGTATGTGATAATAGATCAACATTTGAGAGAGATGAAATAAATAGTTGTAAATCTGAGAATAGCATATAACCAGAATTAAACACTGTAAATGCCTGGGTGATGGGAATGAGTCCCTGTCTCAGGAAGAAACATAGAGATTTAAAAGCAGGGCGTCTAAAAGAGATTTGCATACCATTGTTAATACTGGCAGTTGTTTTAGTAAGAAAGGGAAAAATAAACCATTTGTCTTAGGGATTCTTGCATGTATTTTTCATCGTCTGAGATGTTGCTTCCAATTCCAGTGAAGCATTGTGTGGTGGACTTGCAGTTACCACATTTGGTGGAAAATGTCATGCTGATGAAGGTAGACTTGTTTCCCAAACTAAGAGGGACAGAATTTGGGTGTTTCTTTGGGACTTTGGGCTTTCTAGGAATAAAGATCCTGGCTCTAGGGATTTTCTTAAAATTTTTCAGATAATGAGAAAGAGAATAGAATTTGGGCCAGGCGCCAAGGCCTCGAGGTGTACAGAAGCATCCCCGGTCTCAGGGCCCATGAAATCAGGATGATTTTAGGGAGGATGGTGGAATGAGGAGAGTGTGACCTTTGGCCTCCTTTCTTTCCCTTTTCTTTTCATGGGTCAGGTGTGTTGAATCAGAAGGCTTCCCGGGCCCGATGAAATGAGTCCTGGGGGAGGAAAGAAGCGCTGCGTAGAGAGTTGCTCCACAGGGAGAAAGGAGCCACCATTTTCAGGAGAATGATCCCCAGAAGCATGAGCAGTCCAGATGCCGTGGCTTCACACAAGACGCTGGTGGGTGTTATGTCTGAAGCGGGGACCTGGGCGTCGGTGTTCTTTCATGCTCATAACTGATTTTCAGGTGAGCCCAATGGATCACCTGTCTGCCAGTCATGCTCATCACACTGTACTTTGCACACACGTCACACAGAGACACTGTTAATACGCGCATTTGTGTGCTTGAGCAGGGTTGCACCCAAGATTCTGTGGTTGTATGGAGCCCTGAGTTATGCCCTGGACATCTTTCCCCTCGGGTTGGTCAACTTGGATCGCTGTACCGAACGAGAAACGGAGCCTGAAATCCAATCAGCGAATACACAAAAGGAAGGGGCCATTTCCCACAATCATTTCCACTGCAACACCACCTCGGATGAACAAGTCTCACTGCAGGTCAGGGACTGTGCTTCAGAGATGCACCTTTCGCAGCTGGACGATTGACCCGGAATCTCCCAGACGCCATTTTGATGCACACCAAATGCGATTTATTTCAGTGCTTGCTGATTTTATTTTAGTTGAATACACACACGCTCCTGTGTCTGATTTCCTTTATTATCAATACGACTTACTTCCAAATGACTCACATACCAGTGGGATGATTTTCTGCTTCAATTCATTGGAAATGGACACCATTCAATAGGCAAGTGTGTCTGTCTGTCTGTCTCCAGCATTCTGTGGGTTCCACCAAGGGCACAAGTCCTAGGGCGCCTGACGTCCATTCAACAAGTAATGTAAAAGAGGCGAGGCAGGTTCAAAAGAAGAACACCCTTCCTCTCTTCAAATGCGTTCCAGTTTCCACTACTCAAGGTAGCGAGAAGGGTCCACAGAAGTCCCACGTTCGCAAAATTTCAACTTCTGGTGCTCACCAACAACTGACGAATGAAACACACCCCAAGAGAAAATAGTCAACCCCGTCCCCTGCAATAACCTCACGCGCAACCCTACACCGCAATATGTCATATTCAGAAATTCACACTGAATGACATCTACCGTGAACACAAACACACAGACAATCCCTCCACAGGTTCAGAAGACTCACGACTGCAAAACTCGATGTTTCCCATGTCTGGGCTCATCCTGAAACGCAGCCATCACTATCCAGTTTTCCCTCTTGTGTAGACAGACACCTGGGCTCCTCATTACTTTATGTCGGATTGACTGCGTATGTGATGGTGTGTGTGTGTGCGCGCGCGAACCCCCTCGTGGGTGTGTGTGTGTGTGTGTGTACGTGTATGTGTGTGTGTGTCAGTGTGTGTGCGCATGCACTCCTGCGTTTGCACGGAGACTTTTCCTGAGATCACTGGCACACAAACAGAGCCCTCTTGCTGTGTTTGTTCCTCCCTTTGGATCTCCTGGTCCTCCCTTGCAGAGAAGTGAGTGTGCCAGTGTTCATGGACTCCTGAGGTGCCAGGTTCCTTGAAGAGAGGTTCAGCAGGGAGCTTTGCTGTTCAGGATGACGGTTGTTCATCCCACTCTTGTATTTTGATGGATGAATCACAAGCACGTTGGGAGGCAGGGTACATTCGACTTTTCTGACGTTGAAGTCAGGCTTGGTTTTGTTTTGCTCTTGGAGGAACTTCCAGTGGTCTAAGGTGCTTTCCTGAGTGGCTCTTTCCACCAAGTGCTCCTCCAAGTCGGGTACCTGGAGGCAGGGTTCTCTCTGGAGCTCTCCTTGCGTTGCTCGCCTGTCTTCGTGTTCAGCACCAAGGGCTCCTGGTTCCCTGCCTATTGACACACTCTCACTGCATCTTTCCAGTTGACTCTTCTGGATGTAAAAGAGGACATAGGCCTGTTGACTCAGGACAGAAGCGATGCTACAGGCAGTGACCTCGGCGTCATCCATTTTATACCACTGGCCTCCTGGAGCTTTGACATAAGAGAGGTAATGTCCGTTGTGACAACTCCACCCAGCATGGACCAGCACAGCATAGAGGACATAGACAAGAGGCCCTGTGCTCTGCTGAGACATGTATGGCTGCATGTCAAGGCACTCAGGGTATTGCACATTCTTGGCAAGTTTGTTGCCTGTGACATCGGAGAATCTCTTCAATACAAGGATGAGGACCTTGGCAGAAGTGTGTAGAGTGAACGTCTTGGAGGCAGGCGCCTTCTGGAGACAAAGACCACAATGATAGGCATTCTCTCCATTGAGTTCTTCGGGCTTCACCACCTGTTCCAAAGCTTGCTTCACACTCTGAGCTGCCTGGATATCCAGGGCAATGTCCAGGTAAGGGTCAAAGGTGTCCGAAACGCCCTGGCAGTGGAGACACTTGATTTGAGATCTCCAGCAGCCTCCAAATATCTGGTGGATGAGGGTGGTGTCCTCAGAGTCATGATCTACCTGCTTGTGCCCGGGAAGGCATGCCTTTTTCATGGCATCCACAATGAACATCAGAAATTCATGGGCATCTTCCTGCTTGCCTCGATGGAAGCCAGCAACCAATGCCTGTGAGGGCTGGATGACGTGGCCAGGACGGTGGAGGGCCCGTGTGATGTGAGCTTCCATCGTACACAGCATGCAGCACTTGTGATGATGACAAAGTTGAGAGTGCTCCCGGGACAGCATGTAGTTGGCAAGGGGTGGTGTGTATGTCAGGCACTGCAGGGAAGCATTCACATAGCAAGTATTTCCCATATTCTGGAGCCCAGCCCCCACCGCAGCAGGTCTCCTGCTACTGAGAGGAAGCTTCTCCCCAGGGGCAGGCTGTCTTGCCACAGGAGCCAAACCATCACAGAGGTCGACATGGGTCTCAGATGACAGTGGTGACTTCTCAGGTAGAGAAGTCCGCTGGATTTCAGCAAAAGCTGCATCTGGCCGAGAAGATGTGAGTTTTGAAAAGTGGTTGAACTGCCACTCACCTCCCAAGTGGAGTGAATCGGCCTCCATGTCGCCAGGAGCAAGGATCACAAGCTTTCTCTGCTGGGACCGCACGTTGCAGAAAGATGCTATCTCTTCCGAGAGAGTCTTCAAATGACACGCCATCTGGCCGCATCAGCCCTTATATAACTCAACCCCGCCTACCTCGAACACCCCACCCACCCATCAGGTACGCGGTCCACCAATCCAATATCAGCACTCAGTTAAAGAATGAATCATAGGGTGTGTCCCCTTGTATTCCCCAGGGAGTTCACTTGAAACTCCTGGGGAATGCGTTAGTTTACTTAAAACAGTGGTGTTTACTTAAAACAGTAAACTTAAGTGGTAGTTTACTTAAAATGCGTTAGTTTACTTAAAACATGCAGAATCATGCCCATGTGAGTGTTTCTTTGTGTTTGTTCATATTTCTGGGTGTGTGTGTGTTTCAGCTGCGATGTGCTTCTAACTATGTGCTTTTGGCAGATAGGATCATCCTTTCAGGCATTGAAGGACAGGAAGTCACACCTGTACTTTCTGACTTGAGAATCATCAATGAAGTACAGTTAATAACACGGTGTATTTGTTTCCTTAATATCAAAGAATAGATCCATGCAGTCTAATAAGTATTCTAGCAGTAACCTTTCCGTGTTCAGCCTATTGATTCCGTGTTCGAGTGAAATGACTTACCAGTGGGGACCAAGACATGTCTTTGCAGGAAATGCTCTTGTGGAAGCTATATACCCAAATCATAAAGCATCAAGTGTTGGAAACATGCACTGAACCTAGACGAAATACTTAGTGCCCAAATTAGACTGTGAAAGACTTTCAGGAAATCATGCAATCACCGACATACCAATTGATGACATTCCCCGAATTTGTGATTGCAAGTAAAGAGAAATACTCATGACATTCTCTTTCCGGTGATTGAGGTCGTATGACCGCAATTTAAGAAATCATGAAATCAGAAGACTTGACTAATCACAATCTAATCCAACTAAAACCTTTGGTTCGTTTAAGAAAGGATGAATATAAAAACAACATATCACGCGGCATGGGAGATAATATTTTAATACGTATGTGATAATAGATCAACATTTGAGAGAGATGAAATAAATAGTTGTAAATCTGAGAATAGCATATAACCAGAATTAAACACTGTAAATGCCTTGGTGATGGGAATGAGTCCCTGTCTCAGGAAGAAACATAGAGATTTAAAAGCAGGGCGTCTAAAAGAGATTTGCATACCATTGTTAATACTGGCAGTTGTTTTAGTAAGAAAGGGAAAAATAAACCATTTGTCTTGGGGATTCTTGCATGTATTTTTCATCGTCTGAGATGTTGCTTCCAATTCCAGTGAAGCATTGTGTGGTGGACTTGCAGTTACCACATTTGGTGGAAAATGTCATGCTGATGAAGGTAGACTTGTTTCCCAAACTAAGAGGGACGGAATTTGGGTGTTTCTTTGGGACTTTGGGCTTTCTAGGAATAAAGATCCTGGCTCTAGGGATTTTCTTAAAATTTTTCAGATAATGAGAAAGAGAATAGAATTTGGGCCAGGCGCCAAGGCCTCGAGGTGTACAGAAGCATCCCCGGTCTCAGGGCCCATGAAATCAGGATGATTTTAGGGAGGATGGTGGAATGAGGAGAGTGTGACCTTTGGCCTCCTTTCTTTCCCTTTTCTTTTCATGGGTCAGGTGTGTTGAATCAGAAGGCTTCCCGGGCCCGATGAAATGAGTCCTGGGGGAGGAAAGAAGCGCTGCGTAGAGAGTTGCTCCACAGGGAGAAAGGAGCCACCATTTTCAGGAGAATGATCCCCAGAAGCATGAGCAGTCCAGATGCCGTGGCTTCACACAAGACGCTGGTGGGTGTTATGTCTGAAGCGGGGACCTGGGCGTCGGTGTTCTTTCATGCTCATAACTGATTTTCAGGTGAGCCCAATGGATCACCTGTCTGCCAGTCATGCTCATCACACTGTACTTTGCACACACGTCACACAGAGACACTGTTAATACGCGCATTTGTGTGCTTGAGCAGGGTTGCACCCAAGATTCTGTGGTTGTATGGAGCCCTGAGTTATGCCCTGGACATCTTTCCCCTCGGGTTGGTCAACTTGGATCGCTGTACCGAACGAGAAACGGAGCCTGAAATCCAATCAGCGAATACACAAAAGGAAGGGGCCATTTCCCACAATCATTTCCACTGCAACACCACCTCGGATGAACAAGTCTCACTGCAGGTCAGGGACTGTGCTTCAGAGATGCACCTTTCGCAGCTGGACGATTGACCCGGAATCTCCCAGACGCCATTTTGATGCACACCAAATGCGATTTATTTCAGTGCTTGCTGATTTTATTTTAGTTGAATACACACACGCTCCTGTGTCTGATTTCCTTTATTATCAATACGACTTACTTCCAAATGACTCACATACCAGTGGGATGATTTTCTGCTTCAATTCATTGGAAATGGACACCATTCAATAGGCAAGTGTGTCTGTCTGTCTGTCTCCAGCATTCTGTGGGTTCCACCAAGGGCACAAGTCCTAGGGCGCCTGACGTCCATTCAACAAGTAATGTAAAAGAGGCGAGGCAGGTTCAAAAGAAGAACACCCTTCCTCTCTTCAAATGCGTTCCAGTTTCCACTACTCAAGGTAGCGAGAAGGGTCCACAGAAGTCCCACGTTCGCAAAATTTCAACTTCTGGTGCTCACCAACAACTGACGAATGAAACACACCCCAAGAGAAAATAGTCAACCCCGTCCCCTGCAATAACCTCACGCGCAACCCTACACCGCAATATGTCATATTCAGAAATTCACACTGAATGACATCTACCGTGAACACAAACACACAGACAATCCCTCCACAGGTTCAGAAGACTCACGACTGCAAAACTCGATGTTTCCCATGTCTGGGCTCATCCTGAAACGCAGCCATCACTATCCAGTTTTCCCTCTTGTGTACACAGACACCTGGGCTCCTCATTACTTTATGTCGGATTGACTGCGTATGTGATGGTGTGTGTGTGTGCGCGCGCGAACCCCCTCGTGGGTGTGTGTGTGTGTGTGTGTACGTGTATGTGTGTGTGTGTCAGTGTGTGTGCGCATGCACTCCTGCGTTTGCACGGAGACTTTTCCTGAGATCACTGGCACACAAACAGAGCCCTCTTGCTGTGTTTGTTCCTCCCTTTGGATCTCCTGGTCCTCCCTTGCAGAGAAGTGAGTGTGCCAGTGTTCATGGACTCCTGAGGTGCCAGGTTCCTTGAAGAGAGGTTCAGCAGGGAGCTTTGCTGTTCAGGATGACGGTTGTTCATCCCACTCTTGTATTTTGATGGATGAATCACAAGCACGTTGGGAGGCAGGGTACATTCGACTTTTCTGACGTTGAAGTCAGGCTTGGTTTTGTTTTGCTCTTGGAGGAACTTCCAGTGGTCTAAGGTGCTTTCCTGAGTGGCTCTTTCCACCAAGTGCTCCTCCAAGTCGGGTACCTGGAGGCAGGGTTCTCTCTGGAGCTCTCCTTGCGTTGCTCGCCTGTCTTCGTGTTCAGCACCAAGGGCTCCTGGTTCCCTGCCTATTGACACACTCTCACTGCATCTTTCCAGTTGACTCTTCTGGATGTAAAAGAGGACATAGGCCTGTTGACTCAGGACAGAAGCGATGCTACAGGCAGTGACCTCGGCGTCATCCATTTTATACCACTGGCCTCCTGGAGCTTTGACATAAGAGAGGTAATGTCCGTTGTGACAACTCCACCCAGCATGGACCAGCACAGCATAGAGGACATAGACAAGAGGTCCTGTGCTCTGCTGAGACATGTATGGCTGCATGTCAAGGCACTCAGGGTATTGCACATTCTTGGCAAGTTTGTTGCCTGTGACATCGGAGAATCTCTTCAATACAAGGATGAGGACCTTGGCAGAAGTGTGTAGAGTGAACGTCTTGGAGGCAGGCGCCTTCTGGAGACAAAGACCACAATGATAGGCATTCTCCCCATTGAGTTCTTCGGGCTTCACCACCTGTTCCAAAGCTTGCTTCACACTCTGAGCTGCCTGGATATCCAGGGCAATGTCCAGGTAAGGGTCAAAGGTGTCCGAAACGCCCTGGCAGTGGAGACACTTGATTTGAGATCTCCAGCAGCCTCCAAATATCTGGTGGATGAGGGTGGTGTCCTCAGAGTCATGATCTACCTGCTTGTGCCCGGGAAGGCATGCCTTTTTCATGGCATCCACAATGAACATCAGAAATTCATGGGCATCTTCCTGCTTGCCTCGATGGAAGCCAGCAACCAATGCCTGTGAGGGCTGGATGACGTGGCCAGGACGGTGGAGGGCCCGTGTGATGTGAGCTTCCATCGTACACAGCATGCAGCACTTGTGATGATGACAAAGTTGAGAGTGCTCCCGGGACAGCATGTAGTTGGCAAGGGGTGGTGTGTATGTCAGGCACTGCAGGGAAGCATTCACATAGCAAGTATTTCCCATATTCTGGAGCCCAGCCCCCACCGCAGCAGGTCTCCTGCTACTGAGAGGAAGCTTCTCCCCAGGGGCAGGCTGTCTTGCCACAGGAGCCAAACCATCACAGAGGTCGACATGGGTCTCAGATGACAGTGGTGACTTCTCAGGTAGAGAAGTCCGCTGGATTTCAGCAAAAGCTGCATCTGGCCGAGAAGATGTGAGTTTTGAAAAGTGGTTGAACTGCCACTCACCTCCCAAGTGGAGTGAATCGGCCTCCATGTCGCCAGGAGCAAGGATCACAAGCTTTCTCTGCTGGGACCGCACGTTGCAGAAAGATGCTATCTCTTCCGAGAGAGTCTTCAAATGACACGCCATCTGGCCGCATCAGCCCTTATATAACTCAACCCCGCCTACCTCGAACACCCCACCCACCCATCAGGTACGCGGTCCACCAATCCAATATCAGCACTCAGTTAAAGAATGAATCATAGGGTGTGTCCCCTTGTATTCCCCAGGGAGTTCACTTGAAACTCCTGGGGAATGCGTTAGTTTACTTAAAACAGTGGTGTTTACTTAAAAGAGTAAACTTAAGTGGTAGTTTACTTAAAATGCGTTAGTTTACTTAAAACATGCAGAATCATGCCCATGTGAGTGTTTCTTTGTGTTTGTTTATATTTCTGGGTGTGTGTGTGTTTCAGCTGCGATGTGCTTCTAACTATGTGCTTTTGGCAGATAGGATCATCCTTTCAGGCATTGAAGGACAGGAAGTCACACCTGTACTTTCTGACTTGAGAATCATCAATGAAGTACAGTTAATAACACGGTGTATTTGTTTCCTTAATATCAAAGACTAGATCCATGCAGTCTAATAAGTATTCTAGCAGTAACCTTTCCATGTTCAGCCTATTGATTCCGTGTTCGAGTGAAATGACTTACCAGTGGGGACCAAGACATGTCTTTGCAGGAAATGCTCTTGTGGAAGCTATATACCCAAATCATAAAGCATCAAGTGTTGGAAACATGCACTGAACCTAGACGAAATACTTAGTGCCCAAATTAGACTGTGAAAGACTTTCAGGAAATCATGCAATCACCGACATACCAATTGATGACATTCCCCGAATTTGTGATTGCAAGTAAAGAGAAATACTCATGACATTCTCTTTCCGGTGATTGAGGTCGTATGACCGCAATTTAAGAAATCATGAAATCAGAAGACTTGACTAATCACAATCTAATCCAACTAAAACCTTTGGTTCGTTTAAGAAAGGATGAATATAAAAACAACATATCACGCGGCATGGGAGATAATATTTTAATACGTATGTGATAATAGATCAACATTTGAGAGAGATGAAATAAATAGTTGTAAATCTGAGAATAGCATATAACCAGAATTAAACACTGTAAATGCCTGGGTGATGGGAATGAGTCCCTGTCTCAGGAAGAAACATAGAGATTTAAAAGCAGGGCGTCTAAAAGAGATTTGCATACCATTGTTAATACTGGCAGTTGTTTTAGTAAGAAAGGGAAAAATATACCATTTGTCTTAGGGATTCTTGCATGTATTTTTCATCGTCTGAGATGTTGCTTCCAATTCCAGTGAAGCATTGTGTGGTGGACTTGCAGTTACCACATTTGGTGGAAGATGTCATGCTGATGAAGGTAGACTTGTTTCCCAAACTAAGAGGGACAGAATTTGGGTGTTTCTTTGGGACTTTGGGCTTTCTAGGAATAAAGATCCTGGCTCTAGGGATTTTCTTAAAATTTTTCAGATAATGAGAAAGAGAATAGAATTTGGGCCAGGCGCCAAGGCCTCGAGGTGTACAGAAGCATCCCCGGTCTCAGGGCCCATGAAATCAGGATGATTTTAGGGAGGATGGTGGAATGAGGAGAGTGTGACCTTTGGCCTCCTTTCTTTCCCTTTTCTTTTCATGGGTCAGGTGTGTTGAATCAGAAGGCTTCCCGGGCCCGATGAAATGAGTCCTGGGGGAGGAAAGAAGCGCTGCGTAGAGAGTTGCTCCACAGGGAGAAAGGAGCCACCATTTTCAGGAGAATGATCCCCAGAAGCATGAGCAGTCCAGATGCCGTGGCTTCACACAAGACGCTGGTGGGTGTTATGTCTGAAGCGGGGACCTGGGCGTCGGTGTTCTTTCATGCTCATAACTGATTTTCAGGTGAGCCCAATGGATCACCTGTCTGCCAGTCATGCTCATCACACTGTACTTTGCACACGCGTCACACAGAGACACTGTTAATACGCGCATTTGTGTGCT
Source organism: Macaca fascicularis (assembly GCF_037993035.2). Lineage (NCBI taxonomy): Eukaryota > Metazoa > Chordata > Mammalia > Primates > Cercopithecidae > Macaca > Macaca fascicularis. The sequence continues at coordinate 40,016,592 of NC_088377.1, read as the reverse complement.
TGAGCAGGGTTGCACCCAAGATTCTGTGGTTGTATGGAGCCCTGAGTTATGCCCTGGACATCTTTCCCCTCGGGTTGGTCAACTTGGATCGCTGTACCGAACGAGAAACGGAGCCTGAAATCCAATCAGCGAATACACAAAAGGAAGGGGCCATTTCCCACAATCATTTCCACTGCAACACCACCTCGGATGAACAAGTCTCACTGCAGGTCAGGGACTGTGCTTCAGAGATGCACCTTTCGCAGCTGGACGATTGACCCGGAATCTCCCAGACGCCATTTTGATGCACACCAAATGCGATTTATTTCAGTGCTTGCTGATTTTATTTTAGTTGAATACACACACGCTCCTGTGTCTGATTTCCTTTATTATCAATACGACTTACTTCCAAATGACTCACATACCAGTGGGATGATTTTCTGCTTCAATTCATTGGAAATGGACACCATTCAATAGGCAAGTGTGTCTGTCTGTCTGTCTCCAGCATTCTGTGGGTTCCACCAAGGGCACAAGTCCTAGGGCGCCTGACGTCCATTCAACAAGTAATGTAAAAGAGGCGAGGCAGGTTCAAAAGAAGAACACCCTTCCTCTCTTCAAATGCGTTCCAGTTTCCACTACTCAAGGTAGCGAGAAGGGTCCACAGAAGTCCCACGTTCGCAAAATTTCAACTTCTGGTGCTCACCAACAACTGACGAATGAAACACACCCCAAGAGAAAATAGTCAACCCCGTCCCCTGCAATAACCTCACGCGCAACCCTACACCGCAATATGTCATATTCAGAAATTCACACTGAATGACATCTACCGTGAACACAAACACACAGACAATCCCTCCACAGGTTCAGAAGACTCACGACTGCAAAACTCGATGTTTCCCATGTCTGGGCTCATCCTGAAACGCAGCCATCGCTATCCAGTTTTCCCTCTTGTGTAGACAGACACCTGGGCTCCTCATTACTTTATGTCGGATTGACTGCGTATGTGATGGTGTGTGTGTGTGCGCGCGCGAACCCCCTCGTGGGTGTGTGTGTGTGTGTGTACGTGTATGTGTGTGTGTGTCAGTGTGTGTGCGCATGCACTCCTGCGTTTGCACGGAGACTTTTCCTGAGATCACTGGCACACAAACAGAGCCCTCTTGCTGTGTTTGTTCCTCCCTTTGGATCTCCTGGTCCTCCCTTGCAGAGAAGTGAGTGTGCCAGTGTTCATGGACTCCTGAGGTGCCAGGTTCCTTGAAGAGAGGTTCAGCAGGGAGCTTTGCTGTTCAGGATGACGGTTGTTCATCCCACTCTTGTATTTTGATGGATGAATCACAAGCACGTTGGGAGGCAGGGTACATTCGACTTTTCTGACGTTGAAGTCAGGCTTGGTTTTGTTTTGCTCTTGGAGGAACTTCCAGTGGTCTAAGGTGCTTTCCTGAGTGGCTCTTTCCACCAAGTGCTCCTCCAAGTCGGGTACCTGGAGGCAGGGTTCTCTCTGGAGCTCTCCTTGCGTTGCTCGCCTGTCTTCGTGTTCAGCACCAAGGGCTCCTGGTTCCCTGCCTATTGACACACTCTCACTGCATCTTTCCAGTTGACTCTTCTGGATGTAAAAGAGGACATAGGCCTGTTGACTCAGGACAGAAGCGATGCTACAGGCAGTGACCTCGGCGTCATCCATTTTATACCACTGGCCTCCTGGAGCTTTGACATAAGAGAGGTAATGTCCGTTGTGACAACTCCACCCAGCATGGACCAGCACAGCATAGAGGACATAGACAAGAGGCCCTGTGCTCTGCTGAGACATGTATGGCTGCATGTCAAGGCACTCAGGGTATTGCACATTCTTGGCAAGTTTGTTGCCTGTGACATCGGAGAATCTCTTCAATACAAGGATGAGGACCTTGGCAGAAGTGTGTAGAGTGAACGTCTTGGAGGCAGGCGCCTTCTGGAGACAAAGACCACAATGATAGGCATTCTCTCCATTGAGTTCTTCGGGCTTCACCACCTGTTCCAAAGCTTGCTTCACACTCTGAGCTGCCTGGATATCCAGGGCAATGTCCAGGTAAGGGTCAAAGGTGTCCGAAACGCCCTGGCAGTGGAGACACTTGATTTGAGATCTCCAGCAGCCTCCAAATATCTGGTGGATGAGGGTGGTGTCCTCAGAGTCATGATCTACCTGCTTGTGCCCGGGAAGGCATGCCTTTTTCATGGCATCCACAATGAACATCAGAAATTCATGGGCATCTTCCTGCTTGCCTCGATGGAAGCCAGCAACCAATGCCTGTGAGGGCTGGATGACGTGGCCAGGACGGTGGAGGGCCCGTGTGATGTGAGCTTCCATCGTACACAGCATGCAGCACTTGTGATGATGACAAAGTTGAGAGTGCTCCCGGGACAGCATGTAGTTGGCAAGGGGTGGTGTGTATGTCAGGCACTGCAGGGAAGCATTCACATAGCAAGTATTTCCCATATTCTGGAGCCCAGCCCCCACCGCAGCAGGTCTCCTGCTACTGAGAGGAAGCTTCTCCCCAGGGGCAGGCTGTCTTGCCACAGGAGCCAAACCATCACAGAGGTCGACATGGATCTCAGATGACAGTGGTGACTTCTCAGGTAGAGAAGTCCGCTGGATTTCAGCAAAAGCTGCATCTGGCCGAGAAGATGTGAGTTTTGAAAAGTGGTTGAACTGCCACTCACCTCCCAAGTGGAGTGAATCGGCCTCCATGTCGCCAGGAGCAAGGATCACAAGCTTTCTCTGCTGGGACCGCACGTTGCAGAAAGATGCTATCTCTTCCGAGAGAGTCTTCAAATGACACGCCATCTGGCCGCATCAGCCCTTATATAACTCAACCCCGCCTACCTCGAACACCCCACCCACCCATCAGGTACGCGGTCCACCAATCCAATATCAGCACTCAGTTAAAGAATGAATCATAGGGTGTGTCCCCTTGTATTCCCCAGGGAGTTCACTTGAAACTCCTGGGGAATGCGTTAGTTTACTTAAAACAGTGGTGTTTACTTAAAAGAGTAAACTTAAGTGGTAGTTTACTTAAAATGCGTTAGTTTACTTAAAACATGCAGAATCATGCCCATGTGAGTGTTTCTTTGTGTTTGTTTATATTTCTGGGTGTGTGTGTGTTTCAGCTGCGATGTGCTTCTAACTATGTGCTTTTGGCAGATAGGATCATCCTTTCAGGCATTGAAGGACAGGAAGTCACACCTGTACTTTCTGACTTGAGAATCATCAATGAAGTACAGTTAATAACACGGTGTATTTGTTTCCTTAATATCAAAGACTAGATCCATGCAGTCTAATAAGTATTCTAGCAGTAACCTTTCCATGTTCAGCCTATTGATTCCGTGTTCGAGTGAAATGACTTACCAGTGGGGACCAAGACATGTCTTTGCAGGAAATGCTCTTGTGGAAGCTATATACCCAAATCATAAAGCATCAAGTGTTGGAAACATGCACTGAACCTAGACGAAATACTTAGTGCCCAAATTAGACTGTGAAAGACTTTCAGGAAATCATGCAATCACCGACATACCAATTGATGACATTCCCCGAATTTGTGATTGCAAGTAAAGAGAAATACTCATGACATTCTCTTTCCGGTGATTGAGGTCGTATGACCGCAATTTAAGAAATCATGAAATCAGAAGACTTGACTAATCACAATCTAATCCAACTAAAACCTTTGGTTCGTTAAAGAAAGGATGAATATAAAAACAACATATCACGCGGCATGGGAGATAATATTTTAATACGTATGTGATAATAGATCAACATTTGAGAGAGATGAAATAAATAGTTGTAAATCTGAGAATAGCATATAACCAGAATTAAACACTGTAAATGCCTGGGTGATGGGAATGAGTCCCTGTCTCAGGAAGAAACATAGAGATTTAAAAGCAGGGCGTCTAAAAGAGATTTGCATACCATTGTTAATACTGGCAGTTGTTTTAGTAAGAAAGGGAAAAATAAACCATTTGTCTTAGGGATTCTTGCATGTATTTTTCATCGTCTGAGATGTTGCTTCCAATTCCAGTGAAGCATTGTGTGGTGGACTTGCAGTTACCACATTTGGTGGAAAATGTCATGCTGATGAAGGTAGACTTGTTTCCCAAACTAAGAGGGACAGAATTTGGGTGTTTCTTTGGGACTTTGGGCTTTCTAGGAATAAAGATCCTGGCTCTAGGGATTTTCTTAAAATTTTTCAGATAATGAGAAAGAGAATAGAATTTGGGCCAGGCGCCAAGGCCTCGAGGTGTACAGAAGCATCCCCGGTCTCAGGGCCCATGAAATCAGGATGATTTTAGGGAGGATGGTGGAATGAGGAGAGTGTGACCTTTGGCCTCCTTTCTTTCCCTTTTCTTTTCATGGGTCAGGTGTGTTGAATCAGAAGGCTTCCCGGGCCCGATGAAATGAGTCCTGGGGGAGGAAAGAAGCGCTGCGTAGAGAGTTGCTCCACAGGGAGAAAGGAGCCACCATTTTCAGGAGAATGATCCCCAGAAGCATGAGCAGTCCAGATGCCGTGGCTTCACACAAGACGCTGGTGGGTGTTATGTCTGAAGCGGGGACCTGGGCGTCGGTGTTCTTTCATGCTCATAACTGATTTTCAGGTGAGCCCAATGGATCACCTGTCTGCCAGTCATGCTCATCACACTGTACTTTGCACACACGTCACACAGAGACACTGTTAATACGCGCATTTGTGTGCTTGAGCAGGGTTGCACCCAAGATTCTGTGGTTGTATGGAGCCCTGAGTTATGCCCTGGACATCTTTCCCCTCGGGTTGGTCAACTTGGATCGCTGTACCGAACGAGAAACGGAGCCTGAAATCCAATCAGCGAATACACAAAAGGAAGGGGCCATTTCCCACAATCATTTCCACTGCAACACCACCTCGGATGAACAAGTCTCACTGCAGGTCAGGGACTGTGCTTCAGAGATGCACCTTTCGCAGCTGGACGATTGACCCGGAATCTCCCAGACGCCATTTTGATGCACACCAAATGCGATTTATTTCAGTGCTTGCTGATTTTATTTTAGTTGAATACACACACGCTCCTGTGTCTGATTTCCTTTATTATCAATACGACTTACTTCCAAATGACTCACATACCAGTGGGATGATTTTCTGCTTCAATTCATTGGAAATGGACACCATTCAATAGGCAAGTGTGTCTGTCTGTCTGTCTCCAGCATTCTGTGGGTTCCACCAAGGGCACAAGTCCTAGGGCGCCTGACGTCCATTCAACAAGTAATGTAAAAGAGGCGAGGCAGGTTCAAAAGAAGAACACCCTTCCTCTCTTCAAATGCGTTCCAGTTTCCACTACTCAAGGTAGCGAGAAGGGTCCACAGAAGTCCCACGTTCGCAAAATTTCAACTTCTGGTGCTCACCAACAACTGACGAATGAAACACACCCCAAGAGAAAATAGTCAACCCCGTCCCCTGCAATAACCTCACGCGCAACCCTACACCGCAATATGTCATATTCAGAAATTCACACTGAATGACATCTACCGTGAACACAAACACACAGACAATCCCTCCACAGGTTCAGAAGACTCACGACTGCAAAACTCGATGTTTCCCATGTCTGGGCTCATCCTGAAACGCAGCCATCACTATCCAGTTTTCCCTCTTGTGTAGACAGACACCTGGGCTCCTCATTACTTTATGTCGGATTGACTGCGTATGTGATGGTGTGTGTGTGTGCGCGCGCGAACCCCCTCGTGGGTGGGTGTGTGTGTGTGTGTACGTGTATGTGTGTGTGTGTCAGTGTGTGTGCGCATGCACTCCTGCGTTTGCACGGAGACTTTTCCTGAGATCACTGGCACACAAACAGAGCCCTCTTGCTGTGTTTGTTCCTCCCTTTGGATCTCCTGGTCCTCCCTTGCAGAGAAGTGAGTGTGCCAGTGTTCATGGACTCCTGAGGTGCCAGGTTCCTTGAAGAGAGGTTCAGCAGGGAGCTTTGCTGTTCAGGATGACGGTTGTTCATCCCACTCTTGTATTTTGATGGATGAATCACAAGCACGTTGGGAGGCAGGGTACATTCGACTTTTCTGACGTTGAAGTCAGGCTTGGTTTTGTTTTGCTCTTGGAGGAACTTCCAGTGGTCTAAGGTGCTTTCCTGAGTGGCTCTTTCCACCAAGTGCTCCTCCAAGTCGGGTACCTGGAGGCAGGGTTCTCTCTGGAGCTCTCCTTGCGTTGCTCGCCTGTCTTCGTGTTCAGCACCAAGGGCTCCTGGTTCCCTGCCTATTGACACACTCTCACTGCGTCTTTCCAGTTGACTCTTCTGGATGTAAAAGAGGACATAGGCCTGTTGACTCAGGACAGAAGCGATGCTACAGGCAGTGACCTCGGCGTCATCCATTTTATACCACTGGCCTCCTGGAGCTTTGACATAAGAGAGGTAATGTCCGTTGTGACAACTCCACCCAGCATGGACCAGCACAGCATAGAGGACATAGACAAGAGGCCCTGTGCTCTGCTGAGACATGTATGGCTGCATGTCAAGGCACTCAGGGTATTGCACATTCTTGGCAAGTTTGTTGCCTGTGACATCGGAGAATCTCTTCAATACAAGGATGAGGACCTTGGCAGAAGTGTGTAGAGTGAACGTCTTGGAGGCAGGCGCCTTCTGGAGACAAAGACCACAATGATAGGCATTCTCTCCATTGAGTTCTTCGGGCTTCACCACCTGTTCCAAAGCTTGCTTCACACTCTGAGCTGCCTGGATATCCAGGGCAATGTCCAGGTAAGGGTCAAAGGTGTCCGAAACGCCCTGGCAGTGGAGACACTTGATTTGAGATCTCCAGCAGCCTCCAAATATCTGGTGGATGAGGGTGGTGTCCTCAGAGTCATGATCTACCTGCTTGTGCCCGGGAAGGCATGCCTTTTTCATGGCATCCACAATGAACATCAGAAATTCATGGGCATCTTCCTGCTTGCCTCGATGGAAGCCAGCAACCAATGCCTGTGAGGGCTGGATGACGTGGCCAGGACGGTGGAGGGCCCGTGTGATGTGAGCTTCCATCGTACACAGCATGCAGCACTTGTGATGATGACAAAGTTGAGAGTGCTCCCGGGACAGCATGTAGTTGGCAAGGGGTGGTGTGTATGTCAGGCACTGCAGGGAAGCATTCACATAGCAAGTATTTCCCATATTCTGGAGCCCAGCCCCCACCGCAGCAGGTCTCCTGCTACTGAGAGGAAGCTTCTCCCCAGGGGCAGGCTGTCTTGCCACAGGAGCCAAACCATCACAGAGGTCGACATGGGTCTCAGATGACAGTGGTGACTTCTCAGGTAGAGAAGTCCGCTGGATTTCAGCAAAAGCTGCATCTGGCCGAGAAGATGTGAGTTTTGAAAAGTGGTTGAACTGCCACTCACCTCCCAAGTGGAGTGAATCGGCCTCCATGTCGCCAGGAGCAAGGATCACAAGCTTTCTCTGCTGGGACCGCACGTTGCAGAAAGATGCTATCTCTTCCGAGAGAGTCTTCAAATGACACGCCATCTGGCCGCATCAGCCCTTATATAACTCAACCCCGCCTACCTCGAACACCCCACCCACCCATCAGGTACGCGGTCCACCAATCCAATATCAGCACTCAGTTAAAGAATGAATCATAGGGTGTGTCCCCTTGTATTCCCCAGGGAGTTCACTTGAAACTCCTGGGGAATGCGTTAGTTTACTTAAAACAGTGGTGTTTACTTAAAACAGTAAACTTAAGTGGTAGTTTACTTAAAATGCGTTAGTTTACTTAAAACATGCAGAATCATGCCCATGTGAGTGTTTCTTTGTGTTTGTTTATATTTCTGGGTGTGTGTGTGTTTCAGCTGCGATGTGCTTCTAACTATGTGCTTTTGGCAGATAGGATCATCCTTTCAGGCATTGAAGGACAGGAAGTCACACCTGTACTTTCTGACTTGAGAATCATCAATGAAGTACAGTTAATAACACGGTGTATTTGTTTCCTTAATATCAAAGAATAGATCCATGCAGTCTAATAAGTATTCTAGCAGTAACCTTTCCATGTTCAGCCTATTGATTCCGTGTTCGAGTGAAATGACTTACCAGTGGGGACCAAGACATGTCTTTGCAGGAAATGCTCTTGTGGAAGCTATATACCCAAATCATAAAGCATCAAGTGTTGGAAACATGCACTGAACCTAGACGAAATACTTAGTGCCCAAATTAGACTGTGAAAGACTTTCAGGAAATCATGCAATCACCGACATACCAATTGATGACATTCCCCGAATTTGTGATTGCAAGTAAAGAGAAATACTCATGACATTCTCTTTCCGGTGATTGAGGTCGTATGACCGCAATTTAAGAAATCATGAAATCAGAAGACTTGACTAATCACAATCTAATCCAACTAAAACCTTTGGTTCGTTAAAGAAAGGATGAATATAAAAACAACATATCACGCGGCATGGGAGATAATATTTTAATACGTATGTGATAATAGATCAACATTTGAGAGAGATGAAATAAATAGTTGTAAATCTGAGAATAGCATATAACCAGAATTAAACACTGTAAATGCCTGGGTGATGGGAATGAGTCCCTGTCTCAGGAAGAAACATAGAGATTTAAAAGCAGGGCGTCTAAAAGAGATTTGCATACCATTGTTAATACTGGCAGTTGTTTTAGTAAGAAAGGGAAAAATAAACCATTTGTCTTAGGGATTCTTGCATGTATTTTTCATCGTCTGAGATGTTGCTTCCAATTCCAGTGAAGCATTGTGTGGTGGACTTGCAGTTACCACATTTGGTGGAAGATGTCATGCTGATGAAGGTAGACTTGTTTCCCAAACTAAGAGGGACAGAATTTGGGTGTTTCTTTGGGACTTTGGGCTTTCTAGGAATAAAGATCCTGGCTCTAGGGATTTTCTTAAAATTTTTCAGATAATGAGAAAGAGAATAGAATTTGGGCCAGGCGCCAAGGCCTCGAGGTGTACAGAAGCATCCCCGGTCTCAGGGCCCATGAAATCAGGATGATTTTAGGGAGGATGGTGGAATGAGGAGAGTGTGACCTTTGGCCTCCTTTCTTTCCCTTTTCTTTTCATGGGTCAGGTGTGTTGAATCAGAAGGCTTCCCGGGCCCGATGAAATGAGTCCTGGGGGAGGAAAGAAGCGCTGCGTAGAGAGTTGCTCCACAGGGAGAAAGGAGCCACCATTTTCAGGAGAATGATCCCCAGAAGCATGAGCAGTCCAGATGCCGTGGCTTCACACAAGACGCTGGTGGGTGTTATGTCTGAAGCGGGGACCTGGGCGTCGGTGTTCTTTCATGCTCATAACTGATTTTCAGGTGAGCCCAATGGATCACCTGTCTGCCAGTCATGCTCATCACACTGTACTTTGCACACACGTCACACAGAGACACTGTTAATACGCGCATTTGTGTGCTTGAGCAGGGTTGCACCCAAGATTCTGTGGTTGTATGGAGCCCTGAGTTATGCCCTGGACATCTTTCCCCTCGGGTTGGTCAACTTGGATCGCTGTACCGAACGAGAAACGGAGCCTGAAATCCAATCAGCGAATACACAAAAGGAAGGGGCCATTTCCCACAATCATTTCCACTGCAACACCACCTCGGATGAACAAGTCTCACTGCAGGTCAGGGACTGTGCTTCAGAGATGCACCTTTCGCAGCTGGACGATTGACCCGGAATCTCCCAGACGCCATTTTGATGCACACCAAATGCGATTTATTTCAGTGCTTGCTGATTTTATTTTAGTTGAATACACACACGCTCCTGTGTCTGATTTCCTTTATTATCAATACGACTTACTTCCAAATGACTCACATACCAGTGGGATGATTTTCTGCTTCAATTCATTGGAAATGGACACCATTCAATAGGCAAGTGTGTCTGTCTGTCTGTCTCCAGCATTCTGTGGGTTCCACCAAGGGCACAAGTCCTAGGGCGCCTGACGTCCATTCAACAAGTAATGTAAAAGAGGCGAGGCAGGTTCAAAAGAAGAACACCCTTCCTCTCTTCAAATGCGTTCCAGTTTCCACTACTCAAGGTAGCGAGAAGGGTCCACAGAAGTCCCACGTTCGCAAAATTTCAACTTCTGGTGCTCACCAACAACTGACGAATGAAACACACCCCAAGAGAAAATAGTCAACCCCGTCCCCTGCAATAACCTCACGCGCAACCCTACACCGCAATATGTCATATTCAGAAATTCACACTGAATGACATCTACCGTGAACACAAACACACAGACAATCCCTCCACAGGTTCAGAAGACTCACGACTGCAAAACTCGATGTTTCCCATGTCTGGGCTCATCCTGAAACGCAGCCATCACTATCCAGTTTTCCCTCTTGTGTAGACAGACACCTGGGCTCCTCATTACTTTATGTCGGATTGACTGCGTATGTGATGGTGTGTGTGTGTGCGCGCGCGAACCCCCTCGTGGGTGTGTGTGTGTGTGTGTGTACGTGTATGTGTGTGTGTGTCAGTGTGTGTGCGCATGCACTCCTGCGTTTGCACGGAGACTTTTCCTGAGATCACTGGCACACAAACAGAGCCCTCTTGCTGTGTTTGTTCCTCCCTTTGGATCTCCTGGTCCTCCCTTGCAGAGAAGTGAGTGTGCCAGTGTTCATGGACTCCTGAGGTGCCAGGTTCCTTGAAGAGAGGTTCAGCAGGGAGCTTTGCTGTTCAGGATGACGGTTGTTCATCCCACTCTTGTATTTTGATGGATGAATCACAAGCACGTTGGGAGGCAGGGTACATTCGACTTTTCTGACGTTGAAGTCAGGCTTGGTTTTGTTTTGCTCTTGGAGGAACTTCCAGTGGTCTAAGGTGCTTTCCTGAGTGGCTCTTTCCACCAAGTGCTCCTCCAAGTCGGGTACCTGGAGGCAGGGTTCTCTCTGGAGCTCTCCTTGCGTTGCTCGCCTGTCTTCGTGTTCAGCACCAAGGGCTCCTGGTTCCCTGCCTATTGACACACTCTCACTGCATCTTTCCAGTTGACTCTTCTGGATGTAAAAGAGGACATAGGCCTGTTGACTCAGGACAGAAGCGATGCTACAGGCAGTGACCTCGGCGTCATCCATTTTATACCACTGGCCTCCTGGAGCTTTGACATAAGAGAGGTAATGTCCGTTGTGACAACTCCACCCAGCATGGACCAGCACAGCATAGAGGACATAGACAAGAGGCCCTGTGCTCTGCTGAGACATGTATGGCTGCATGTCAAGGCACTCAGGGTATTGCACATTCTTGGCAAGTTTGTTGCCTGTGACATCGGAGAATCTCTTCAATACAAGGATGAGGACCTTGGCAGAAGTGTGTAGAGTGAACGTCTTGGAGGCAGGCGCCTTCTGGAGACAAAGACCACAATGATAGGCATTCTCTCCATTGAGTTCTTCGGGCTTCACCACCTGTTCCAAAGCTTGCTTCACACTCTGAGCTGCCTGGATATCCAGGGCAATGTCCAGGTAAGGGTCAAAGGTGTCCGAAACGCCCTGGCAGTGGAGACACCTGATTTGAGATCTCCAGCAGCCTCCAAATATCTGGTGGATGAGGGTGGTGTCCTCAGAGTCATGATCTACCTGCTTGTGCCCGGGAAGGCATGCCTTTTTCATGGCATCCACAATGAACATCAGAAATTCATGGGCATCTTCCTGCTTGCCTCGATGGAAGCCAGCAACCAATGCCTGTGAGGGCTGGATGACGTGGCCAGGACGGTGGAGGGCCCGTGTGATGTGAGCTTCCATCGTACACAGCATGCAGCACTTGTGATGATGACAAAGTTGAGAGTGCTCCCGGGACAGCATGTAGTTGGCAAGGGGTGGTGTGTATGTCAGGCACTGCAGGGAAGCATTCACATAGCAAGTATTTCCCATATTCTGGAGCCCAGCCCCCACCGCAGCAGGTCTCCTGCTACTGAGAGGAAGCTTCTCCCCAGGGGCAGGCTGTCTTGCCACAGGAGCCAAACCATCACAGAGGTCGACATGGGTCTCAGATGACAGTGGTGACTTCTCAGGTAGAGAAGTCCGCTGGATTTCAGCAAAAGCTGCATCTGGCCGAGAAGATGTGAGTTTTGAAAAGTGGTTGAACTGCCACTCACCTCCCAAGTGGAGTGAATCGGCCTCCATGTCGCCAGGAGCAAGGATCACAAGCTTTCTCTGCTGGGACCGCACGTTGCAGAAAGATGCTATCTCTTCCGAGAGAGTCTTCAAATGACACGCCATCTGGCCGCATCAGCCCTTATATAACTCAACCCCGCCTACCTCGAACACCCCACCCACCCATCAGGTACGCGGTCCACCAATCCAATATCAGCACTCAGTTAAAGAATGAATCATAGGGTGTGTCCCCTTGTATTCCCCAGGGAGTTCACTTGAAACTCCTGGGGAATGCGTTAGTTTACTTAAAACAGTGGTGTTTACTTAAAACAGTAAACTTAAGTGGTAGTTTACTTAAAATGCGTTAGTTTACTTAAAACATGCAGAATCATGCCCATGTGAGTGTTTCTTTGTGTTTGTTTATATTTCTGGGTGTGTGTGTGTTTCAGCTGCGATGTGCTTCTAACTATGTGCTTTTGGCAGATAGGATCATCCTTTCAGGCATTGAAGGACAGGAAGTCACACCTGTACTTTCTGACTTGAGAATCATCAATGAAGTACAGTTAATAACACGGTGTATTTGTTTCCTTAATATCAAAGAATAGATCCATGCAGTCTAATAAGTATTCTAGCAGTAACCTTTCCATGTTCAGCCTATTGATTCCGTGTTCGAGTGAAATGACTTACCAGTGGGGACCAAGACATGTCTTTGCAGGAAATGCTCTTGTGGAAGCTATATACCCAAATCATAAAGCATCAAGTGTTGGAAACATGCACTGAACCTAGACGAAATACTTAGTGCCCAAATTAGACTGTGAAAGACTTTCAGGAAATCATGCAATCACCGACATACCAATTGATGACATTCCCCGAATTTGTGATTGCAAGTAAAGAGAAATACTCATGACATTCTCTTTCCGGTGATTGAGGTCGTATGACCGCAATTTAAGAAATCATGAAATCAGAAGACTTGACTAATCACAATCTAATCCAACTAAAACCTTTGGTTCGTTAAAGAAAGGATGAATATAAAAACAACATATCACGCGGCATGGGAGATAATATTTTAATACGTATGTGATAATAGATCAACATTTGAGAGAGATGAAATAAATAGTTGTAAATCTGAGAATAGCATATAACCAGAATTAAACACTGTAAATGCCTGGGTGATGGGAATGAGTCCCTGTCTCAGGAAGAAACATAGAGATTTAAAAGCAGGGCGTCTAAAAGAGATTTGCATACCATTGTTAATACTGGCAGTTGTTTTAGTAAGAAAGGGAAAAATAAACCATTTGTCTTAGGGATTCTTGCATGTATTTTTCATCGTCTGAGATGTTGCTTCCAATTCCAGTGAAGCATTGTGTGGTGGACTTGCAGTTACCACATTTGGTGGAAAATGTCATGCTGATGAAGGTAGACTTGTTTCCCAAACTAAGAGGGACAGAATTTGGGTGTTTCTTTGGGACTTTGGGCTTTCTAGGAATAAAGATCCTGGCTCTAGGGATTTTCTTAAAATTTTTCAGATAATGAGAAAGAGAATAGAATTTGGGCCAGGCGCCAAGGCCTCGAGGTGTACAGAAGCATCCCCGGTCTCAGGGCCCATGAAATCAGGATGATTTTAGGGAGGATGGTGGAATGAGGAGAGTGTGACCTTTGGCCTCCTTTCTTTCCCTTTTCTTTTCATGGGTCAGGTGTGTTGAATCAGAAGGCTTCCCGGGCCCGATGAAATGAGTCCTGGGGGAGGAAAGAAGCGCTGCGTAGAGAGTTGCTCCACAGGGAGAAAGGAGCCACCATTTTCAGGAGAATGATCCCCAGAAGCATGAGCAGTCCAGATGCCGTGGCTTCACACAAGACGCTGGTGGGTGTTATGTCTGAAGCGGGGACCTGGGCGTCGGTGTTCTTTCATGCTCATAACTGATTTTCAGGTGAGCCCAATGGATCACCTGTCTGCCAGTCATGCTCATCACACTGTACTTTGCACACACGTCACACAGAGACACTGTTAATACGCGCATTTGTGTGCTTGAGCAGGGTTGCACCCAAGATTCTGTGGTTGTATGGAGCCCTGAGTTATGCCCTGGACATCTTTCCCCTCGGGTTGGTCAACTTGGATCGCTGTACCGAACGAGAAACGGAGCCTGAAATCCAATCAGCGAATACACAAAAGGAAGGGGCCATTTCCCACAATCATTTCCACTGCAACACCACCTCGGATGAACAAGTCTCACTGCAGGTCAGGGACTGTGCTTCAGAGATGCACCTTTCGCAGCTGGACGATTGACCCGGAATCTCCCAGACGCCATTTTGATGCACACCAAATGCGATTTATTTCAGTGCTTGCTGATTTTATTTTAGTTGAATACACACACGCTCCTGTGTCTGATTTCCTTTATTATCAATACGACTTACTTCCAAATGACTCACATACCAGTGGGATGATTTTCTGCTTCAATTCATTGGAAATGGACACCATTCAATAGGCAAGTGTGTCTGTCTGTCTGTCTCCAGCATTCTGTGGGTTCCACCAAGGGCACAAGTCCTAGGGCGCCTGACGTCCATTCAACAAGTAATGTAAAAGAGGCGAGGCAGGTTCAAAAGAAGAACACCCTTCCTCTCTTCAAATGCGTTCCAGTTTCCACTACTCAAGGTAGCGAGAAGGGTCCACAGAAGTCCCACGTTCGCAAAATTTCAACTTCTGGTGCTCACCAACAACTGACGAATGAAACACACCCCAAGAGAAAATAGTCAACCCCGTCCCCTGCAATAACCTCACGCGCAACCCTACACCGCAATATGTCATATTCAGAAATTCACACTGAATGACATCTACCGTGAACACAAACACACAGACAATCCCTCCACAGGTTCAGAAGACTCACGACTGCAAAACTCGATGTTTCCCATGTCTGGGCTCATCCTGAAACGCAGCCATCACTATCCAGTTTTCCCTCTTGTGTAGACAGACACCTGGGCTCCTCATTACTTTATGTCGGATTGACTGCGTATGTGATGGTGTGTGTGTGTGCGCGCGCGAACCCCCTCGTGGGTGGGTGTGTGTGTGTGTGTACGTGTATGTGTGTGTGTGTCAGTGTGTGTGCGCATGCACTCCTGCGTTTGCACGGAGACTTTTCCTGAGATCACTGGCACACAAACAGAGCCCTCTTGCTGTGTTTGTTCCTCCCTTTGGATCTCCTGGTCCTCCCTTGCAGAGAAGTGAGTGTGCCAGTGTTCATGGACTCCTGAGGTGCCAGGTTCCTTGAAGAGAGGTTCAGCAGGGAGCTTTGCTGTTCAGGATGACGGTTGTTCATCCCACTCTTGTATTTTGATGGATGAATCACAAGCACGTTGGGAGGCAGGGTACATTCGACTTTTCTGACGTTGAAGTCAGGCTTGGTTTTGTTTTGCTCTTGGAGGAACTTCCAGTGGTCTAAGGTGCTTTCCTGAGTGGCTCTTTCCACCAAGTGCTCCTCCAAGTCGGGTACCTGGAGGCAGGGTTCTCTCTGGAGCTCTCCTTGCGTTGCTCGCCTGTCTTCGTGTTCAGCACCAAGGGCTCCTGGTTCCCTGCCTATTGACACACTCTCACTGCATCTTTCCAGTTGACTCTTCTGGATGTAAAAGAGGACATAGGCCTGTTGACTCAGGACAGAAGCGATGCTACACGCAGTGACCTCGGCGTCATCCATTTTATACCACTGGCCTCCTGGAGCTTTGACATAAGAGAGGTAATGTCCGTTGTGACAACTCCACCCAGCATGGACCAGCACAGCATAGAGGACATAGACAAGAGGCCCTGTGCTCTGCTGAGACATGTATGGCTGCATGTCAAGGCACTCAGGGTATTGCACATTCTTGGCAAGTTTGTTGCCTGTGACATCGGAGAATCTCTTCAATACAAGGATGAGGACCTTGGCAGAAGTGTGTAGAGTGAACGTCTTGGAGGCAGGCGCCTTCTGGAGACAAAGACCACAATGATAGGCATTCTCTCCATTGAGTTCTTCGGGCTTCACCACCTGTTCCAAAGCTTGCTTCACACTCTGAGCTGCCTGGATATCCAGGGCAATGTCCAGGTAAGGGTCAAAGGTGTCCGAAACGCCCTGGCAGTGGAGACACTTGATTTGAGATCTCCAGCAGCCTCCAAATATCTGGTGGATGAGGGTGGTGTCCTCAGAGTCATGATCTACCTGCTTGTGCCCCGGAAGGCATGCCTTTTTCATGGCATCCACAATGAACATCAGAAATTCATGGGCATCTTCCTGCTTGCCTCGATGGAAGCCAGCAACCAATGCCTGTGAGGGCTGGATGACGTGGCCAGGACGGTGGAGGGCCCGTGTGATGTGAGCTTCCATCGTACACAGCATGCAGCACTTGTGATGATGACAAAGTTGAGAGTGCTCCCGGGACAGCATGTAGTTGGCAAGGGGTGGTGTGTATGTCAGGCACTGCAGGGAAGCATTCACATAGCAAGTATTTCCCATATTCTGGAGCCCAGCCCCCACCGCAGCAGGTCTCCTGCTACTGAGAGGAAGCTTCTCCCCAGGGGCAGGCTGTCTTGCCACAGGAGCCAAACCATCACAGAGGTCGACATGGGTCTCAGATGACAGTGGTGACTTCTCAGGTAGAGAAGTCCGCTGGATTTCAGCAAAAGCTGCATCTGGCCGAGAAGATGTGAGTTTTGAAAAGTGGTTGAACTGCCACTCACCTCCCAAGTGGAGTGAATCGGCCTCCATGTCGCCAGGAGCAAGGATCACAAGCTTTCTCTGCTGGGACCGCACGTTGCAGAAAGATGCTATCTCTTCCGAGAGAGTCTTCAAATGACACGCCATCTGGCCGCATCAGCCCTTATATAACTCAACCCCGCCTACCTCGAACACCCCACCCACCCATCAGGTACGCGGTCCACCAATCCAATATCAGCACTCAGTTAAAGAATGAATCATAGGGTGTGTCCCCTTGTATTCCCCAGGGAGTTCACTTGAAACTCCTGGGGAATGCGTTAGTTTACTTAAAACAGTGGTGTTTACTTAAAACAGTAAACTTAAGTGGTAGTTTACTTAAAATGCGTTAGTTTACTTAAAACATGCAGAATCATGCCCATGTGAGTGTTTCTTTGTGTTTGTTTATATTTCTGGGTGTGTGTGTGTTTGAGCTGCGATGTGCTTCTAACTATGTGCTTTTGGCAGATACGATCATCCTTTCAGGCATTGAAGGACAGGAAGTCACACCTGTACTTTCTGACTTGAGAATCATCAATGAAGTACAGTTAATAACACGGTGTATTTGTTTCCTTAATATCAAAGAATAGATCCATGCAGTCTAATAAGTATTCTAGCAGTAACCTTTCCATGTTCAGCCTATTGATTCCGTGTTCGAGTGAAATGACTTACCAGTGGGGACCAAGACATGTCTTTGCAGGAAATGCTCTTGTGGAAGCTATATACCCAAATCATAAAGCATCAAGTGTTGGAAACATGCACTGAACCTAGACGAAATACTTAGTGCCCAAATTAGACTGTGAAAGACTTTCAGGAAATCATGCAATCACCGACATACCAATTGATGACATTCCCCGAATTTGTGATTGCAAGTAAAGAGAAATACTCATGACATTCTCTTTCCGGTGATTGAGGTCGTATGACCGCAATTTAAGAAATCATGAAATCAGAAGACTTGACTAATCACAATCTAATCCAACTAAAACCTTTGGTTCGTTTAAGAAAGGATGAATATAAAGCAACATATCACGCGGCATGGGAGATAATATTTTAATACGTATGTGATAATAGATCAACATTTGAGAGAGATGAAATAAATAGTTGTAAATCTGAGAATAGCATATAACCAGAATTAAACACTGTAAATGCCTGGGTGATGGGAATGAGTCCCTGTCTCAGGAAGAAACATAGAGATTTAAAAGCAGGGCGTCTAAAAGAGATTTGCATACCATTGTTAATACTGGCAGTTGTTTTAGTAAGAAAGGGAAAAATAAACCATTTGTCTTGGGGATTCTTGCATGTATTTTTCATCGTCTGAGATGTTGCTTCCAATTCCAGTGAAGCATTGTGTGGTGGACTTGCAGTTACCACATTTGGTGGAAAATGTCATGCTGATGAAGGTAGACTTGTTTCCCAAACTAAGAGGGACAGAATTTGGGTGTTTCTTTGGGACTTTGGGCTTTCTAGGAATAAAGATCCTGGCTCTAGGGATTTTCTTAAAATTTTTCAGATAATGAGAAAGAGAATAGAATTTGGGCCAGGCGCCAAGGCCTCGAGGTGTACAGAAGCATCCCCGGTCTCAGGGCCCATGAAATCAGGATGATTTTAGGGAGGATGGTGGAATGAGGAGAGTGTGACCTTTGGCCTCCTTTCTTTCCCTTTTCTTTTCATGGGTCAGGTGTGTTGAATCAGAAGGCTTCCCGGGCCCGATGAAATGAGTCCTGGGGGAGGAAAGAAGCGCTGCGTAGAGAGTTGCTCCACAGGGAGAAAGGAGCCACCATTTTCAGGAGAATGATCCCCAGAAGCATGAGCAGTCCAGATGCCGTGGCTTCACACAAGACGCTGGTGGGTGTTATGTCTGAAGCGGGGACCTGGGCGTCGGTGTTCTTTCATGCTCATAACTGATTTTCAGGTGAGCCCAATGGATCACCTGTCTGCCAGTCATGCTCATCACACTGTACTTTGCACACACGTCACACAGAGACACTGTTAATACGCGCATTTGTGTGCTTGAGCAGGGTTGCACCCAAGATTCTGTGGTTGTATGGAGCCCTGAGTTATGCCCTGGACATCTTTCCCCTCGGGTTGGTCAACTTGGATCGCTGTACCGAACGAGAAACGGAGCCTGAAATCCAATCAGCGAATACACAAAAGGAAGGGGCCATTTCCCACAATCATTTCCACTGCAACACCACCTCGGATGAACAAGTCTCACTGCAGGTCAGGGACTGTGCTTCAGAGATGCACCTTTCGCAGCTGGACGATTGACCCGGAATCTCCCAGACGCCATTTTGATGCACACCAAATGCGATTTATTTCAGTGCTTGCTGATTTTATTTTAGTTGAATACACACACGCTCCTGTGTCTGATTTCCTTTATTATCAATACGACTTACTTCCAAATGACTCACATACCAGTGGGATGATTTTCTGCTTCAATTCATTGGAAATGGACACCATTCAATAGGCAAGTGTGTCTGTCTGTCTGTCTCCAGCATTCTGTGGGTTCCACCAAGGGCACAAGTCCTAGGGCGCCTGACGTCCATTCAACAAGTAATGTAAAAGAGGCGAGGCAGGTTCAAAAGAAGAACACCCTTCCTCTCTTCAAATGCGTTCCAGTTTCCACTACTCAAGGTAGCGAGAAGGGTCCACAGAAGTCCCACGTTCGCAAAATTTCAACTTCTGGTGCTCACCAACAACTGACGAATGAAACACACCCCAAGAGAAAATAGTCAACCCCGTCCCCTGCAATAACCTCACGCGCAACCCTACACCGCAATATGTCATATTCAGAAATTCACACTGAATGACATCTACCGTGAACACAAACACACAGACAATCCCTCCACAGGTTCAGAAGACTCACGACTGCAAAACTCGATGTTTCCCATGTCTGGGCTCATCCTGAAACGCAGCCATCGCTATCCAGTTTTCCCTCTTGTGTAGACAGACACCTGGGCTCCTCATTACTTTATGTCGGATTGACTGCGTATGTGATGGTGTGTGTGTGTGCGCGCGCGAACCCCCTCGTGGGTGGGTGTGTGTGTGTGTGTACGTGTATGTGTGTGTGTGTCAGTGTGTGTGCGCATGCACTCCTGCGTTTGCACGGAGACTTTTCCTGAGATCACTGGCACACAAACAGAGCCCTCTTGCTGTGTTTGTTCCTCCCTTTGGATCTCCTGGTCCTCCCTTGCAGAGAAGTGAGTGTGCCAGTGTTCATGGACTCCTGAGGTGCCAGGTTCCTTGAAGAGAGGTTCAGCAGGGAGCTTTGCTGTTCAGGATGACGGTTGTTCATCCCACTCTTGTATTTTGATGGATGAATCACAAGCACGTTGGGAGGCAGGGTACATTCGACTTTTCTGACGTTGAAGTCAGGCTTGGTTTTGTTTTGCTCTTGGAGGAACTTCCAGTGGTCTAAGGTGCTTTCCTGAGTGGCTCTTTCCACCAAGTGCTCCTCCAAGTCGGGTACCTGGAGGCAGGGTTCTCTCTGGAGCTCTCCTTGCGTTGCTCGCCTGTCTTCGTGTTCAGCACCAAGGGCTCCTGGTTCCCTGCCTATTGACACACTCTCACTGCATCTTTCCAGTTGACTCTTCTGGATGTAAAAGAGGACATAGGCCTGTTGACTCAGGACAGAAGCGATGCTACAGGCAGTGACCTCGGCGTCATCCATTTTATACCACTGGCCTCCTGGAGCTTTGACATAAGAGAGGTAATGTCCGTTGTGACAACTCCACCCAGCATGGACCAGCACAGCATAGAGGACATAGACAAGAGGCCCTGTGCTCTGCTGAGACATGTATGGCTGCATGTCAAGGCACTCAGGGTATTGCACATTCTTGGCAAGTTTGTTGCCTGTGACATCGGAGAATCTCTTCAATACAAGGATGAGGACCTTGGCAGAAGTGTGTAGAGTGAACGTCTTGGAGGCAGGCGCCTTCTGGAGACAAAGACCACAATGATAGGCATTCTCTCCATTGAGTTCTTCGGGCTTCACCACCTGTTCCAAAGCTTGCTTCACACTCTGAGCTGCCTGGATATCCAGGGCAATGTCCAGGTAAGGGTCAAAGGTGTCCGAAACGCCCTGGCAGTGGAGACACTTGATTTGAGATCTCCAGCAGCCTCCAAATATCTGGTGGATGAGGGTGGTGTCCTCAGAGTCATGATCTACCTGCTTGTGCCCGGGAAGGCATGCCTTTTTCATGGCATCCACAATGAACATCAGAAATTCATGGGCATCTTCCTGCTTGCCTCGATGGAAGCCAGCAACCAATGCCTGTGAGGGCTGGATGACGTGGCCAGGACGGTGGAGGGCCCGTGTGATGTGAGCTTCCATCGTACACAGCATGCAGCACTTGTGATGATGACAAAGTTGAGAGTGCTCCCGGGACAGCATGTAGTTGGCAAGGGGTGGTGTGTATGTCAGGCACTGCAGGGAAGCATTCACATAGCAAGTATTTCCCATATTCTGGAGCCCAGCCCCCACCGCAGCAGGTCTCCTGCTACTGAGAGGAAGCTTCTCCCCAGGGGCAGGCTGTCTTGCCACAGGAGCCAAACCATCACAGAGGTCGACATGGGTCTCAGATGACAGTGGTGACTTCTCAGGTAGAGAAGTCCGCTGGATTTCAGCAAAAGCTGCATCTGGCCGAGAAGATGTGAGTTTTGAAAAGTGGTTGAACTGCCACTCACCTCCCAAGTGGAGTGAATCGGCCTCCATGTCGCCAGGAGCAAGGATCACAAGCTTTCTCTGCTGGGACCGCACGTTGCAGAAAGATGCTATCTCTTCCGAGAGAGTCTTCAAATGACACGCCATCTGGCCGCATCAGCCCTTATATAACTCAACCCCGCCTACCTCGAACACCCCACCCACCCATCAGGTACGCGGTCCACCAATCCAATATCAGCACTCAGTTAAAGAATGAATCATAGGGTGTGTCCCCTTGTATTCCCCAGGGAGTTCACTTGAAACTCCTGGGGAATGCGTTAGTTTACTTAAAACAGTGGTGTTTACTTAAAACAGTAAACTTAAGTGGTAGTTTACTTAAAATGCGTTAGTTTACTTAAAACATGCAGAATCATGCCCATGTGAGTGTTTCTTTGTGTTTGTTTATATTTCTGGGTGTGTGTGTGTTTCAGCTGCGATGTGCTTCTAACTATGTGCTTTTGGCAGATAGGATCATCCTTTCAGGCATTGAAGGACAGGAAGTCACACCTGTACTTTCTGACTTGAGAATCATCAATGAAGTACAGTTAATAACACGGTGTATTTGTTTCCTTAATATCAAAGAATAGATCCATGCAGTCTAATAAGTATTCTAGCAGTAACCTTTCCATGTTCAGCCTATTGATTCCGTGTTCGAGTGAAATGACTTACCAGTGGGGACCAAGACATGTCTTTGCAGGAAATGCTCTTGTGGAAGCTATATACCCAAATCATAAAGCATCAAGTGTTGGAAACATGCACTGAACCTAGACGAAATACTTAGTGCCCAAATTAGACTGTGAAAGACTTTCAGGAAATCATGCAATCACCGACATACCAATTGATGACATTCCCCGAATTTGTGATTGCAAGTAAAGAGAAATACTCATGACATTCTCTTTCCGGTGATTGAGGTCGTATGACCGCAATTTAAGAAATCATGAAATCAGAAGACTTGACTAATCACAATCTAATCCAACTAAAACCTTTGGTTCGTTTAAGAAAGGATGAATATAAAAACAACATATCACGCGGCATGGGAGATAATATTTTAATACGTATGTGATAATAGATCAACATTTGAGAGAGATGAAATAAATAGTTGTAAATCTGAGAATAGCATATAACCAGAATTAAACACTGTAAATGCCTGGGTGATGGGAATGAGTCCCTGTCTCAGGAAGAAACATAGAGATTTAAAAGCAGGGCGTCTAAAAGAGATTTGCATACCATTGTTAATACTGGCAGTTGTTTTAGTAAGAAAGGGAAAAATAAACCATTTGTCTTGGGGATTCTTGCATGTATTTTTCATCGTCTGAGATGTTGCTTCCAATTCCAGTGAAGCATTGTGTGGTGGACTTGCAGTTACCACATTTGGTGGAAAATGTCATGCTGATGAAGGTAGACTTGTTTCCCAAACTAAGAGGGACAGAATTTGGGTGTTTCTTTGGGACTTTGGGCTTTCTAGGAATAAAGATCCTGGCTCTAGGGATTTTCTTAAAATTTTTCAGATAATGAGAAAGAGAATAGAATTTGGGCCAGGCGCCAAGGCCTCGAGGTGTACAGAAGCATCCCCGGTCTCAGGGCCCATGAAATCAGGATGATTTTAGGGAGGATGGTGGAATGAGGAGAGTGTGACCTTTGGCCTCCTTTCTTTCCCTTTTCTTTTCATGGGTCAGGTGTGTTGAATCAGAAGGCTTCCCGGGCCCGATGAAATGAGTCCTGGGGGAGGAAAGAAGCGCTGCGTAGAGAGTTGCTCCACAGGGAGAAAGGAGCCACCATTTTCAGGAGAATGATCCCCAGAAGCATGAGCAGTCCAGATGCCGTGGCTTCACACAAGACGCTGGTGGGTGTTATGTCTGAAGCGGGGACCTGGGCGTCGGTGTTCTTTCATGCTCATAACTGATTTTCAGGTGAGCCCAATGGATCACCTGTCTGCCAGTCATGCTCATCACACTGTACTTTGCACACACGTCACACAGAGACACTGTTAATACGCGCATTTGTGTGCTTGAGCAGGGTTGCACCCAAGATTCTGTGGTTGTATGGAGCCCTGAGTTATGCCCTGGACATCTTTCCCCTCGGGTTGGTCAACTTGGATCGCTGTACCGAACGAGAAACGGAGCCTGAAATCCAATCAGCGAATACACAAAAGGAAGGGGCCATTTCCCACAATCATTTCCACTGCAACACCACCTCGGATGAACAAGTCTCACTGCAGGTCAGGGACTGTGCTTCAGAGATGCACCTTTCGCAGCTGGACGATTGACCCGGAATCTCCCAGACGCCATTTTGATGCACACCAAATGCGATTTATTTCAGTGCTTGCTGATTTTATTTTAGTTGAATACACACACGCTCCTGTGTCTGATTTCCTTTATTATCAATACGACTTACTTCCAAATGACTCACATACCAGTGGGATGATTTTCTGCTTCAATTCATTGGAAATGGACACCATTCAATAGGCAAGTGTGTCTGTCTGTCTGTCTCCAGCATTCTGTGGGTTCCACCAAGGGCACAAGTCCTAGGGCGCCTGACGTCCATTCAACAAGTAATGTAAAAGAGGCGAGGCAGGTTCAAAAGAAGAACACCCTTCCTCTCTTCAAATGCGTTCCAGTTTCCACTACTCAAGGTAGCGAGAAGGGTCCACAGAAGTCCCACGTTCGCAAAATTTCAACTTCTGGTGCTCACCAACAACTGACGAATGAAACACACCCCAAGAGAAAATAGTCAACCCCGTCCCCTGCAATAACCTCACGCGCAACCCTACACCGCAATATGTCATATTCAGAAATTCACACTGAATGACATCTACCGTGAACACAAACACACAGACAATCCCTCCACAGGTTCAGAAGACTCACGACTGCAAAACTCGATGTTTCCCATGTCTGGGCTCATCCTGAAACGCAGCCATCGCTATCCAGTTTTCCCTCTTGTGTAGACAGACACCTGGGCTCCTCATTACTTTATGTCGGATTGACTGCGTATGTGATGGTGTGTGTGTGTGCGCGCGCGAACCCCCTCGTGGGTGGGTGTGTGTGTGTGTGTACGTGTATGTGTGTGTGTGTCAGTGTGTGTGCGCATGCACTCCTGCGTTTGCACGGAGACTTTTCCTGAGATCACTGGCACACAAACAGAGCCCTCTTGCTGTGTTTGTTCCTCCCTTTGGATCTCCTGGTCCTCCCTTGCAGAGAAGTGAGTGTGCCAGTGTTCATGGACTCCTGAGGTGCCAGGTTCCTTGAAGAGAGGTTCAGCAGGGAGCTTTGCTGTTCAGGATGACGGTTGTTCATCCCACTCTTGTATTTTGATGGATGAATCACAAGCACGTTGGGAGGCAGGGTACATTCGACTTTTCTGACGTTGAAGTCAGGCTTGGTTTTGTTTTGCTCTTGGAGGAACTTCCAGTGGTCTAAGGTGCTTTCCTGAGTGGCTCTTTCCACCAAGTGCTCCTCCAAGTCGGGTACCTGGAGGCAGGGTTCTCTCTGGAGCTCTCCTTGCGTTGCTCGCCTGTCTTCGTGTTCAGCACCAAGGGCTCCTGGTTCCCTGCCTATTGACACACTCTCACTGCATCTTTCCAGTTGACTCTTCTGGATGTAAAAGAGGACATAGGCCTGTTGACTCAGGACAGAAGCGATGCTACAGGCAGTGACCTCGGCGTCATCCATTTTATACCACTGGCCTCCTGGAGCTTTGACATAAGAGAGGTAATGTCCGTTGTGACAACTCCACCCAGCATGGACCAGCACAGCATAGAGGACATAGACAAGAGGCCCTGTGCTCTGCTGAGACATGTATGGCTGCATGTCAAGGCACTCAGGGTATTGCACATTCTTGGCAAGTTTGTTGCCTGTGACATCGGAGAATCTCTTCAATACAAGGATGAGGACCTTGGCAGAAGTGTGTAGAGTGAACGTCTTGGAGGCAGGCGCCTTCTGGAGACAAAGACCACAATGATAGGCATTCTCTCCATTGAGTTCTTCGGGCTTCACCACCTGTTCCAAAGCTTGCTTCACACTCTGAGCTGCCTGGATATCCAGGGCAATGTCCAGGTAAGGGTCAAAGGTGTCCGAAACGCCCTGGCAGTGGAGACACTTGATTTGAGATCTCCAGCAGCCTCCAAATATCTGGTGGATGAGGGTGGTGTCCTCAGAGTCATGATCTACCTGCTTGTGCCCGGGAAGGCATGCCTTTTTCATGGCATCCACAATGAACATCAGAAATTCATGGGCATCTTCCTGCTTGCCTCGATGGAAGCCAGCAACCAATGCCTGTGAGGGCTGGATGACGTGGCCAGGACGGTGGAGGGCCCGTGTGATGTGAGCTTCCATCGTACACAGCATGCAGCACTTGTGATGATGACAAAGTTGAGAGTGCTCCCGGGACAGCATGTAGTTGGCAAGGGGTGGTGTGTATGTCAGGCACTGCAGGGAAGCATTCACATAGCAAGTATTTCCCATATTCTGGAGCCCAGCCCCCACCGCAGCAGGTCTCCTGCTACTGAGAGGAAGCTTCTCCCCAGGGGCAGGCTGTCTTGCCACAGGAGCCAAACCATCACAGAGGTCGACATGGGTCTCAGATGACAGTGGTGACTTCTCAGGTAGAGAAGTCCGCTGGATTTCAGCAAAAGCTGCATCTGGCCGAGAAGATGTGAGTTTTGAAAAGTGGTTGAACTGCCACTCACCTCCCAAGTGGAGTGAATCGGCCTCCATGTCGCCAGGAGCAAGGATCACAAGCTTTCTCTGCTGGGACCGCACGTTGCAGAAAGATGCTATCTCTTCCGAGAGAGTCTTCAAATGACACGCCATCTGGCCGCATCAGCCCTTATATAACTCAACCCCGCCTACCTCGAACACCCCACCCACCCATCAGGTACGCGGTCCACCAATCCAATATCAGCACTCAGTTAAAGAATGAATCATAGGGTGTGTCCCCTTGTATTCCCCAGGGAGTTCACTTGAAACTCCTGGGGAATGCGTTAGTTTACTTAAAACAGTGGTGTTTACTTAAAACAGTAAACTTAAGTGGTAGTTTACTTAAAATGCGTTAGTTTACTTAAAACATGCAGAATCATGCCCATGTGAGTGTTTCTTTGTGTTTGTTTATATTTCTGGGTGTGTGTGTGTTTCAGCTGCGATGTGCTTCTAACTATGTGCTTTTGGCAGATAGGATCATCCTTTCAGGCATTGAAGGACAGGAAGTCACACCTGTACTTTCTGACTTGAGAATCATCAATGAAGTACAGTTAATAACACGGTGTATTTGTTTCCTTAATATCAAAGAATAGATCCATGCAGTCTAATAAGTATTCTAGCAGTAACCTTTCCATGTTCAGCCTATTGATTCCGTGTTCGAGTGAAATGACTTACCAGTGGGGACCAAGACATGTCTTTGCAGGAAATGCTCTTGTGGAAGCTATATACCCAAATCATAAAGCATCAAGTGTTGGAAACATGCACTGAACCTAGACGAAATACTTAGTGCCCAAATTAGACTGTGAAAGACTTTCAGGAAATCATGCAATCACCGACATACCAATTGATGACATTCCCCGAATTTGTGATTGCAAGTAAAGAGAAATACTCATGACATTCTCTTTCCGGTGATTGAGGTCGTATGACCGCAATTTAAGAAATCATGAAATCAGAAGACTTGACTAATCACAATCTAATCCAACTAAAACCTTTGGTTCGTTTAAGAAAGGATGAATATAAAAACAACATATCACGCGGCATGGGAGATAATATTTTAATACGTATGTGATAATAGATCAACATTTGAGAGAGATGAAATAAATAGTTGTAAATCTGAGAATAGCATATAACCAGAATTAAACACTGTAAATGCCTGGGTGATGGGAATGAGTCCCTGTCTCAGGAAGAAACATAGAGATTTAAAAGCAGGGCGTCTAAAAGAGATTTGCATACCATTGTTAATACTGGCAGTTGTTTTAGTAAGAAAGGGAAAAATAAACCATTTGTCTTGGGGATTCTTGCATGTATTTTTCATCGTCTGAGATGTTGCTTCCAATTCCAGTGAAGCATTGTGTGGTGGACTTGCAGTTACCACATTTGGTGGAAAATGTCATGCTGATGAAGGTAGACTTGTTTCCCAAACTAAGAGGGACAGAATTTGGGTGTTTCTTTGGGACTTTGGGCTTTCTAGGAATAAAGATCCTGGCTCTAGGGATTTTCTTAAAATTTTTCAGATAATGAGAAAGAGAATAGAATTTGGGCCAGGCGCCAAGGCCTCGAGGTGTACAGAAGCATCCCCGGTCTCAGGGCCCATGAAATCAGGATGATTTTAGGGAGGATGGTGGAATGAGGAGAGTGTGACCTTTGGCCTCCTTTCTTTCCCTTTTCTTTTCATGGGTCAGGTGTGTTGAATCAGAAGGCTTCCCGGGCCCGATGAAATGAGTCCTGGGGGAGGAAAGAAGCGCTGCGTAGAGAGTTGCTCCACAGGGAGAAAGGAGCCACCATTTTCAGGAGAATGATCCCCAGAAGCATGAGCAGTCCAGATGCCGTGGCTTCACACAAGACGCTGGTGGGTGTTATGTCTGAAGCGGGGACCTGGGCGTCGGTGTTCTTTCATGCTCATAACTGATTTTCAGGTGAGCCCAATGGATCACCTGTCTGCCAGTCATGCTCATCACACTGTACTTTGCACACACGTCACACAGAGACACTGTTAATACGCGCATTTGTGTGCTTGAGCAGGGTTGCACCCAAGATTCTGTGGTTGTATGGAGCCCTGAGTTATGCCCTGGACATCTTTCCCCTCGGGTTGGTCAACTTGGATCGCTGTACCGAACGAGAAACGGAGCCTGAAATCCAATCAGCGAATACACAAAAGGAAGGGGCCATTTCCCACAATCATTTCCACTGCAACACCACCTCGGATGAACAAGTCTCACTGCAGGTCAGGGACTGTGCTTCAGAGATGCACCTTTCGCAGCTGGACGATTGACCCGGAATCTCCCAGACGCCATTTTGATGCACACCAAATGCGATTTATTTCAGTGCTTGCTGATTTTATTTTAGTTGAATACACACACGCTCCTGTGTCTGATTTCCTTTATTATCAATACGACTTACTTCCAAATGACTCACATACCAGTGGGATGATTTTCTGCTTCAATTCATTGGAAATGGACACCATTCAATAGGCAAGTGTGTCTGTCTGTCTGTCTCCAGCATTCTGTGGGTTCCACCAAGGGCACAAGTCCTAGGGCGCCTGACGTCCATTCAACAAGTAATGTAAAAGAGGCGAGGCAGGTTCAAAAGAAGAACACCCTTCCTCTCTTCAAATGCGTTCCAGTTTCCACTACTCAAGGTAGCGAGAAGGGTCCACAGAAGTCCCACGTTCGCAAAATTTCAACTTCTGGTGCTCACCAACAACTGACGAATGAAACACACCCCAAGAGAAAATAGTCAACCCCGTCCCCTGCAATAACCTCACGCGCAACCCTACACCGCAATATGTCATATTCAGAAATTCACACTGAATGACATCTACCGTGAACACAAACACACAGACAATCCCTCCACAGGTTCAGAAGACTCACGACTGCAAAACTCGATGTTTCCCATGTCTGGGCTCATCCTGAAACGCAGCCATCGCTATCCAGTTTTCCCTCTTGTGTAGACAGACACCTGGGCTCCTCATTACTTTATGTCGGATTGACTGCGTATGTGATGGTGTGTGTGTGTGCGCGCGCGAACCCCCTCGTGGGTGGGTGTGTGTGTGTGTGTACGTGTATGTGTGTGTGTGTCAGTGTGTGTGCGCATGCACTCCTGCGTTTGCACGGAGACTTTTCCTGAGATCACTGGCACACAAACAGAGCCCTCTTGCTGTGTTTGTTCCTCCCTTTGGATCTCCTGGTCCTCCCTTGCAGAGAAGTGAGTGTGCCAGTGTTCCTGGACTCCTGAGGTGCCAGGTTCCTTGAAGAGAGGTTCAGCAGGGAGCTTTGCTGTTCAGGATGACGGTTGTTCATCCCACTCTTGTATTTTGATGGATGAATCACAAGCACGTTGGGAGGCAGGGTACATTCGACTTTTCTGACGTTGAAGTCAGGCTTGGTTTTGTTTTGCTCTTGGAGGAACTTCCAGTGGTCTAAGGTGCTTTCCTGAGTGGCTCTTTCCACCAAGTGCTCCTCCAAGTCGGGTACCTGGAGGCAGGGTTCTCTCTGGAGCTCTCCTTGCGTTGCTCGCCTGTCTTCGTGTTCAGCACCAAGGGCTCCTGGTTCCCTGCCTATTGACACACTCTCACTGCATCTTTCCAGTTGACTCTTCTGGATGTAAAAGAGGACATAGGCCTGTTGACTCAGGACAGAAGCGATGCTACAGGCAGTGACCTCGGCGTCATCCATTTTATACCACTGGCCTCCTGGAGCTTTGACATAAGAGAGGTAATGTCCGTTGTGACAACTCCACCCAGCATGGACCAGCACAGCATAGAGGACATAGACAAGAGGCCCTGTGCTCTGCTGAGACATGTATGGCTGCATGTCAAGGCACTCAGGGTATTGCACATTCTTGGCAAGTTTGTTGCCTGTGACATCGGAGAATCTCTTCAATACAAGGATGAGGACCTTGGCAGAAGTGTGTAGAGTGAACGTCTTGGAGGCAGGCGCCTTCTGGAGACAAAGACCACAATGATAGGCATTCTCTCCATTGAGTTCTTCGGGCTTCACCACCTGTTCCAAAGCTTGCTTCACACTCTGAGCTGCCTGGATATCCAGGGCAATGTCCAGGTAAGGGTCAAAGGTGTCCGAAACGCCCTGGCAGTGGAGACACTTGATTTGAGATCTCCAGCAGCCTCCAAATATCTGGTGGATGAGGGTGGTGTCCTCAGAGTCATGATCTACCTGCTTGTGCCCGGGAAGGCATGCCTTTTTCATGGCATCCACAATGAACATCAGAAATTCATGGGCATCTTCCTGCTTGCCTCGATGGAAGCCAGCAACCAATGCCTGTGAGGGCTGGATGACGTGGCCAGGACGGTGGAGGGCCCGTGTGATGTGAGCTTCCATCGTACACAGCATGCAGCACTTGTGATGATGACAAAGTTGAGAGTGCTCCCGGGACAGCATGTAGTTGGCAAGGGGTGGTGTGTATGTCAGGCACTGCAGGGAAGCATTCACATAGCAAGTATTTCCCATATTCTGGAGCCCAGCCCCCACCGCAGCAGGTCTCCTGCTACTGAGAGGAAGCTTCTCCCCAGGGGCAGGCTGTCTTGCCACAGGAGCCAAACCATCACAGAGGTCGACATGGGTCTCAGATGACAGTGGTGACTTCTCAGGTAGAGAAGTCCGCTGGATTTCAGCAAAAGCTGCATCTGGCCGAGAAGATGTGAGTTTTGAAAAGTGGTTGAACTGCCACTCACCTCCCAAGTGGAGTGAATCGGCCTCCATGTCGCCAGGAGCAAGGATCACAAGCTTTCTCTGCTGGGACCGCACGTTGCAGAAAGATGCTATCTCTTCCGAGAGAGTCTTCAAATGACACGCCATCTGGCCGCATCAGCCCTTATATAACTCAACCCCGCCTACCTCGAACACCCCACCCACCCATCAGGTACGCGGTCCACCAATCCAATATCAGCACTCAGTTAAAGAATGAATCATAGGGTGTGTCCCCTTGTATTCCCCAGGGAGTTCACTTGAAACTCCTGGGGAATGCGTTAGTTTACTTAAAACAGTGGTGTTTACTTAAAACAGTAAACTTAAGTGGTAGTTTACTTAAAATGCGTTAGTTTACTTAAAACATGCAGAATCATGCCCATGTGAGTGTTTCTTTGTGTTTGTTTATATTTCTGGGTGTGTGTGTGTTTGAGCTGCGATGTGCTTCTAACTATGTGCTTTTGGCAGATAGGATCATCCTTTCAGGCATTGAAGGACAGGAAGTCACACCTGTACTTTCTGACTTGAGAATCATCAATGAAGTACAGTTAATAACACGGTGTATTTGTTTCCTTAATATCAAAGAATAGATCCATGCAGTCTAATAAGTATTCTAGCAGTAACCTTTCCATGTTCAGCCTATTGATTCCGTGTTCGAGTGAAATGACTTACCAGTGGGGACCAAGACATGTCTTTGCAGGAAATGCTCTTGTGGAAGCTATATACCCAAATCATAAAGCATCAAGTGTTGGAAACATGCACTGAACCTAGACGAAATACTTAGTGCCCAAATTAGACTGTGAAAGACTTTCAGGAAATCATGCAATCACCGACATACCAATTGATGACATTCCCCGAATTTGTGATTGCAAGTAAAGAGAAATACTCATGACATTCTCTTTCCGGTGATTGAGGTCGTATGACCGCAATTTAAGAAATCATGAAATCAGAAGACTTGACTAATCACAATCTAATCCAACTAAAACCTTTGGTTCGTTTAAGAAAGGATGAATATAAAAACAACATATCACGCGGCATGGGAGATAATATTTTAATACGTATGTGATAATAGATCAACATTTGAGAGAGATGAAATAAATAGTTGTAAATCTGAGAATAGCATATAACCAGAATTAAACACTGTAAATGCCTGGGTGATGGGAATGAGTCCCTGTCTCAGGAAGAAACATAGAGATTTAAAAGCAGGGCGTCTAAAAGAGATTTGCATACCATTGTTAATACTGGCAGTTGTTTTAGTAAGAAAGGGAAAAATAAACCATTTGTCTTAGGGATTCTTGCATGTATTTTTCATCGTCTGAGATGTTGCTTCCAATTCCAGTGAAGCATTGTGTGGTGGACTTGCAGTTACCACATTTGGTGGAAAATGTCATGCTGATGAAGGTAGACTTGTTTCCCAAACTAAGAGGGACAGAATTTGGGTGTTTCTTTGGGACTTTGGGCTTTCTAGGAATAAAGATCCTGGCTCTAGGGATTTTCTTAAAATTTTTCAGATAATGAGAAAGAGAATAGAATTTGGGCCAGGCGCCAAGGCCTCGAGGTGTACAGAAGCATCCCCGGTCTCAGGGCCCATGAAATCAGGATGATTTTAGGGAGGATGGTGGAATGAGGAGAGTGTGACCTTTGGCCTCCTTTCTTTCCCTTTTCTTTTCATGGGTCAGGTGTGTTGAATCAGAAGGCTTCCCGGGCCCGATGAAATGAGTCCTGGGGGAGGAAAGAAGCGCTGCGTAGAGAGTTGCTCCACAGGGAGAAAGGAGCCACCATTTTCAGGAGAATGATCCCCAGAAGCATGAGCAGTCCAGATGCCGTGGCTTCACACAAGACGCTGGTGGGTGTTATGTCTGAAGCGGGGACCTGGGCGTCGGTGTTCTTTCATGCTCATAACTGATTTTCAGGTGAGCCCAATGGATCACCTGTCTGCCAGTCATGCTCATCACACTGTACTTTGCACACACGTCACACAGAGACACTGTTAATACGCGCATTTGTGTGCTTGAGCAGGGTTGCACCCAAGATTCTGTGGTTGTATGGAGCCCTGAGTTATGCCCTGGACATCTTTCCCCTCGGGTTGGTCAACTTGGATCGCTGTACCGAACGAGAAACGGAGCCTGAAATCCAATCAGCGAATACACAAAAGGAAGGGGCCATTTCCCACAATCATTTCCACTGCAACACCACCTCGGATGAACAAGTCTCACTGCAGGTCAGGGACTGTGCTTCAGAGATGCACCTTTCGCAGCTGGACGATTGACCCGGAATCTCCCAGACGCCATTTTGATGCACACCAAATGCGATTTATTTCAGTGCTTGCTGATTTTATTTTAGTTGAATACACACACGCTCCTGTGTCTGATTTCCTTTATTATCAATACGACTTACTTCCAAATGACTCACATACCAGTGGGATGATTTTCTGCTTCAATTCATTGGAAATGGACACCATTCAATAGGCAAGTGTGTCTGTCTGTCTGTCTCCAGCATTCTGTGGGTTCCACCAAGGGCACAAGTCCTAGGGCGCCTGACGTCCATTCAACAAGTAATGTAAAAGAGGCGAGGCAGGTTCAAAAGAAGAACACCCTTCCTCTCTTCAAATGCGTTCCAGTTTCCACTACTCAAGGTAGCGAGAAGGGTCCACAGAAGTCCCACGTTCGCAAAATTTCAACTTCTGGTGCTCACCAACAACTGACGAATGAAACACACCCCAAGAGAAAATAGTCAACCCCGTCCCCTGCAATAACCTCACGCGCAACCCTACACCGCAATATGTCATATTCAGAAATTCACACTGAATGACATCTACCGTGAACACAAACACACAGACAATCCCTCCACAGGTTCAGAAGACTCACGACTGCAAAACTCGATGTTTCCCATGTCTGGGCTCATCCTGAAACGCAGCCATCACTATCCAGTTTTCCCTCTTGTGTAGACAGACACCTGGCTCCTCATTACTTTATGTCGGATTGACTGCGTATGTGATGGTGTGTGTGTGTGCGCGCGCGAACCCCCTCGTGGGTGGGTGTGTGTGTGTGTGTACGTGTATGTGTGTGTGTGTCAGTGTGTGTGCGCATGCACTCCTGCGTTTGCACGGAGACTTTTCCTGAGATCACTGGCACACAAACAGAGCCCTCTTGCTGTGTTTGTTCCTCCCTTTGGATCTCCTGGTCCTCCCTTGCAGAGAAGTGAGTGTGCCAGTGTTCCTGGACTCCTGAGGTGCCAGGTTCCTTGAAGAGAGGTTCAGCAGGGAGCTTTGCTGTTCAGGATGACGGTTGTTCATCCCACTCTTGTATTTTGATGGATGAATCACAAGCACGTTGGGAGGCAGGGTACATTCGACTTTTCTGACGTTGAAGTCAGGCTTGGTTTTGTTTTGCTCTTGGAGGAACTTCCAGTGGTCTAAGGTGCTTTCCTGAGTGGCTCTTTCCACCAAGTGCTCCTCCAAGTCGGGTACCTGGAGGCAGGGTTCTCTCTGGAGCTCTCCTTGCGTTGCTCGCCTGTCTTCGTGTTCAGCACCAAGGGCTCCTGGTTCCCTGCCTATTGACACACTCTCACTGCATCTTTCCAGTTGACTCTTCTGGATGTAAAAGAGGACATAGGCCTGTTGACTCAGGACAGAAGCGATGCTACAGGCAGTGACCTCGGCGTCATCCATTTTATACCACTGGCCTCCTGGAGCTTTGACATAAGAGAGGTAATGTCCGTTGTGACAACTCCACCCAGCATGGACCAGCACAGCATAGAGGACATAGACAAGAGGCCCTGTGCTCTGCTGAGACATGTATGGCTGCATGTCAAGGCACTCAGGGTATTGCACATTCTTGGCAAGTTTGTTGCCTGTGACATCGGAGAATCTCTTCAATACAAGGATGAGGACCTTGGCAGAAGTGTGTAGAGTGAACGTCTTGGAGGCAGGCGCCTTCTGGAGACAAAGACCACAATGATAGGCATTCTCTCCATTGAGTTCTTCGGGCTTCACCACCTGTTCCAAAGCTTGCTTCACACTCTGAGCTGCCTGGATATCCAGGGCAATGTCCAGGTAAGGGTCAAAGGTGTCCGAAACGCCCTGGCAGTGGAGACACTTGATTTGAGATCTCCAGCAGCCTCCAAATATCTGGTGGATGAGGGTGGTGTCCTCAGAGTCATGATCTACCTGCTTGTGCCCGGGAAGGCATGCCTTTTTCATGGCATCCACAATGAACATCAGAAATTCATGGGCATCTTCCTGCTTGCCTCGATGGAAGCCAGCAACCAATGCCTGTGAGGGCTGGATGACGTGGCCAGGACGGTGGAGGGCCCGTGTGATGTGAGCTTCCATCGTACACAGCATGCAGCACTTGTGATGATGACAAAGTTGAGAGTGCTCCCGGGACAGCATGTAGTTGGCAAGGGGTGGTGTGTATGTCAGGCACTGCAGGGAAGCATTCACATAGCAAGTATTTCCCATATTCTGGAGCCCAGCCCCCACCGCAGCAGGTCTCCTGCTACTGAGAGGAAGCTTCTCCCCAGGGGCAGGCTGTCTTGCCACAGGAGCCAAACCATCACAGAGGTCGACATGGGTCTCAGATGACAGTGGTGACTTCTCAGGTAGAGAAGTCCGCTGGATTTCAGCAAAAGCTGCATCTGGCCGAGAAGATGTGAGTTTTGAAAAGTGGTTGAACTGCCACTCACCTCCCAAGTGGAGTGAATCGGCCTCCATGTCGCCAGGAGCAAGGATCACAAGCTTTCTCTGCTGGGACCGCACGTTGCAGAAAGATGCTATCTCTTCCGAGAGAGTCTTCAAATGACACGCCATCTGGCCGCATCAGCCCTTATATAACTCAACCCCGCCTACCTCGAACACCCCACCCACCCATCAGGTACGCGGTCCACCAATCCAATATCAGCACTCAGTTAAAGAATGAATCATAGGGTGTGTCCCCTTGTATTCCCCAGGGAGTTCACTTGAAACTCCTGGGGAATGCGTTAGTTTACTTAAAACAGTGGTGTTTACTTAAAACAGTAAACTTAAGTGGTAGTTTACTTAAAATGCGTTAGTTTACTTAAAACATGCAGAATCATGCCCATGTGAGTGTTTCTTTGTGTTTGTTTATATTTCTGGGTGTGTGTGTGTTTGAGCTGCGATGTGCTTCTAACTATGTGCTTTTGGCAGATAGGATCATCCTTTCAGGCATTGAAGGACAGGAAGTCACACCTGTACTTTCTGACTTGAGAATCATCAATGAAGTACAGTTAATAACACGGTGTATTTGTTTCCTTAATATCAAAGAATAGATCCATGCAGTCTAATAAGTATTCTAGCAGTAACCTTTCCATGTTCAGCCTATTGATTCCGTGTTCGAGTGAAATGACTTACCAGTGGGGACCAAGACATGTCTTTGCAGGAAATGCTCTTGTGGAAGCTATATACCCAAATCATAAAGCATCAAGTGTTGGAAACATGCACTGAACCTAGACGAAATACTTAGTGCCCAAATTAGACTGTGAAAGACTTTCAGGAAATCATGCAATCACCGACATACCAATTGATGACATTCCCCGAATTTGTGATTGCAAGTAAAGAGAAATACTCATGACATTCTCTTTCCGGTGATTGAGGTCGTATGACCGCAATTTAAGAAATCATGAAATCAGAAGACTTGACTAATCACAATCTAATCCAACTAAAACCTTTGGTTCGTTTAAGAAAGGATGAATATAAAAACAACATATCACGCGGCATGGGAGATAATATTTTAATACGTATGTGATAATAGATCAACATTTGAGAGAGATGAAATAAATAGTTGTAAATCTGAGAATAGCATATAACCAGAATTAAACACTGTAAATGCCTGGGTGATGGGAATGAGTCCCTGTCTCAGGAAGAAACATAGAGATTTAAAAGCAGGGCGTCTAAAAGAGATTTGCATACCATTGTTAATACTGGCAGTTGTTTTAGTAAGAAAGGGAAAAATAAACCATTTGTCTTAGGGATTCTTGCATGTATTTTTCATCGTCTGAGATGTTGCTTCCAATTCCAGTGAAGCATTGTGTGGTGGACTTGCAGTTACCACATTTGGTGGAAAATGTCATGCTGATGAAGGTAGACTTGTTTCCCAAACTAAGAGGGACAGAATTTGGGTGTTTCTTTGGGACTTTGGGCTTTCTAGGAATAAAGATCCTGGCTCTAG
Source organism: Macaca fascicularis (assembly GCF_037993035.2). Lineage (NCBI taxonomy): Eukaryota > Metazoa > Chordata > Mammalia > Primates > Cercopithecidae > Macaca > Macaca fascicularis. The sequence continues at coordinate 39,979,519 of NC_088377.1, read as the reverse complement.
GGATTTTCTTAAAATTTTTCAGATAATGAGAAAGAGAATAGAATTTGGGCCAGGCGCCAAGGCCTCGAGGTGTACAGAAGCATCCCCGGTCTCAGGGCCCATGAAATCAGGATGATTTTAGGGAGGATGGTGGAATGAGGAGAGTGTGACCTTTGGCCTCCTTTCTTTCCCTTTTCTTTTCATGGGTCAGGTGTGTTGAATCAGAAGGCTTCCCGGGCCCGATGAAATGAGTCCTGGGGGAGGAAAGAAGCGCTGCGTAGAGAGTTGCTCCACAGGGAGAAAGGAGCCACCATTTTCAGGAGAATGATCCCCAGAAGCATGAGCAGTCCAGATGCCGTGGCTTCACACAAGACGCTGGTGGGTGTTATGTCTGAAGCGGGGACCTGGGCGTCGGTGTTCTTTCATGCTCATAACTGATTTTCAGGTGAGCCCAATGGATCACCTGTCTGCCAGTCATGCTCATCACACTGTACTTTGCACACACGTCACACAGAGACACTGTTAATACGCGCATTTGTGTGCTTGAGCAGGGTTGCACCCAAGATTCTGTGGTTGTATGGAGCCCTGAGTTATGCCCTGGACATCTTTCCCCTCGGGTTGGTCAACTTGGATCGCTGTACCGAACGAGAAACGGAGCCTGAAATCCAATCAGCGAATACACAAAAGGAAGGGGCCATTTCCCACAATCATTTCCACTGCAACACCACCTCGGATGAACAAGTCTCACTGCAGGTCAGGGACTGTGCTTCAGAGATGCACCTTTCGCAGCTGGACGATTGACCCGGAATCTCCCAGACGCCATTTTGATGCACACCAAATGCGATTTATTTCAGTGCTTGCTGATTTTATTTTAGTTGAATACACACACGCTCCTGTGTCTGATTTCCTTTATTATCAATACGACTTACTTCCAAATGACTCACATACCAGTGGGATGATTTTCTGCTTCAATTCATTGGAAATGGACACCATTCAATAGGCAAGTGTGTCTGTCTGTCTGTCTCCAGCATTCTGTGGGTTCCACCAAGGGCACAAGTCCTAGGGCGCCTGACGTCCATTCAACAAGTAATGTAAAAGAGGCGAGGCAGGTTCAAAAGAAGAACACCCTTCCTCTCTTCAAATGCGTTCCAGTTTCCACTACTCAAGGTAGCGAGAAGGGTCCACAGAAGTCCCACGTTCGCAAAATTTCAACTTCTGGTGCTCACCAACAACTGACGAATGAAACACACCCCAAGAGAAAATAGTCAACCCCGTCCCCTGCAATAACCTCACGCGCAACCCTACACCGCAATATGTCATATTCAGAAATTCACACTGAATGACATCTACCGTGAACACAAACACACAGACAATCCCTCCACAGGTTCAGAAGACTCACGACTGCAAAACTCGATGTTTCCCATGTCTGGGCTCATCCTGAAACGCAGCCATCACTATCCAGTTTTCCCTCTTGTGTAGACAGACACCTGGCTCCTCATTACTTTATGTCGGATTGACTGCGTATGTGATGGTGTGTGTGTGTGCGCGCGCGAACCCCCTCGTGGGTGGGTGTGTGTGTGTGTGTACGTGTATGTGTGTGTGTGTCAGTGTGTGTGCGCATGCACTCCTGCGTTTGCACGGAGACTTTTCCTGAGATCACTGGCACACAAACAGAGCCCTCTTGCTGTGTTTGTTCCTCCCTTTGGATCTCCTGGTCCTCCCTTGCAGAGAAGTGAGTGTGCCAGTGTTCCTGGACTCCTGAGGTGCCAGGTTCCTTGAAGAGAGGTTCAGCAGGGAGCTTTGCTGTTCAGGATGACGGTTGTTCATCCCACTCTTGTATTTTGATGGATGAATCACAAGCACGTTGGGAGGCAGGGTACATTCGACTTTTCTGACGTTGAAGTCAGGCTTGGTTTTGTTTTGCTCTTGGAGGAACTTCCAGTGGTCTAAGGTGCTTTCCTGAGTGGCTCTTTCCACCAAGTGCTCCTCCAAGTCGGGTACCTGGAGGCAGGGTTCTCTCTGGAGCTCTCCTTGCGTTGCTCGCCTGTCTTCGTGTTCAGCACCAAGGGCTCCTGGTTCCCTGCCTATTGACACACTCTCACTGCATCTTTCCAGTTGACTCTTCTGGATGTAAAAGAGGACATAGGCCTGTTGACTCAGGACAGAAGCGATGCTACAGGCAGTGACCTCGGCGTCATCCATTTTATACCACTGGCCTCCTGGAGCTTTGACATAAGAGAGGTAATGTCCGTTGTGACAACTCCACCCAGCATGGACCAGCACAGCATAGAGGACATAGACAAGAGGCCCTGTGCTCTGCTGAGACATGTATGGCTGCATGTCAAGGCACTCAGGGTATTGCACATTCTTGGCAAGTTTGTTGCCTGTGACATCGGAGAATCTCTTCAATACAAGGATGAGGACCTTGGCAGAAGTGTGTAGAGTGAACGTCTTGGAGGCAGGCGCCTTCTGGAGACAAAGACCACAATGATAGGCATTCTCTCCATTGAGTTCTTCGGGCTTCACCACCTGTTCCAAAGCTTGCTTCACACTCTGAGCTGCCTGGATATCCAGGGCAATGTCCAGGTAAGGGTCAAAGGTGTCCGAAACGCCCTGGCAGTGGAGACACTTGATTTGAGATCTCCAGCAGCCTCCAAATATCTGGTGGATGAGGGTGGTGTCCTCAGAGTCATGATCTACCTGCTTGTGCCCGGGAAGGCATGCCTTTTTCATGGCATCCACAATGAACATCAGAAATTCATGGGCATCTTCCTGCTTGCCTCGATGGAAGCCAGCAACCAATGCCTGTGAGGGCTGGATGACGTGGCCAGGACGGTGGAGGGCCCGTGTGATGTGAGCTTCCATCGTACACAGCATGCAGCACTTGTGATGATGACAAAGTTGAGAGTGCTCCCGGGACAGCATGTAGTTGGCAAGGGGTGGTGTGTATGTCAGGCACTGCAGGGAAGCATTCACATAGCAAGTATTTCCCATATTCTGGAGCCCAGCCCCCACCGCAGCAGGTCTCCTGCTACTGAGAGGAAGCTTCTCCCCAGGGGCAGGCTGTCTTGCCACAGGAGCCAAACCATCACAGAGGTCGACATGGGTCTCAGATGACAGTGGTGACTTCTCAGGTAGAGAAGTCCGCTGGATTTCAGCAAAAGCTGCATCTGGCCGAGAAGATGTGAGTTTTGAAAAGTGGTTGAACTGCCACTCACCTCCCAAGTGGAGTGAATCGGCCTCCATGTCGCCAGGAGCAAGGATCACAAGCTTTCTCTGCTGGGACCGCACGTTGCAGAAAGATGCTATCTCTTCCGAGAGAGTCTTCAAATGACACGCCATCTGGCCGCATCAGCCCTTATATAACTCAACCCCGCCTACCTCGAACACCCCACCCACCCATCAGGTACGCGGTCCACCAATCCAATATCAGCACTCAGTTAAAGAATGAATCATAGGGTGTGTCCCCTTGTATTCCCCAGGGAGTTCACTTGAAACTCCTGGGGAATGCGTTAGTTTACTTAAAACAGTGGTGTTTACTTAAAACAGTAAACTTAAGTGGTAGTTTACTTAAAATGCGTTAGTTTACTTAAAACATGCAGAATCATGCCCATGTGAGTGTTTCTTTGTGTTTGTTTATATTTCTGGGTGTGTGTGTGTTTGAGCTGCGATGTGCTTCTAACTATGTGCTTTTGGCAGATACGATCATCCTTTCAGGCATTGAAGGACAGGAAGTCACACCTGTACTTTCTGACTTGAGAATCATCAATGAAGTACAGTTAATAACACGGTGTATTTGTTTCCTTAATATCAAAGAATAGATCCATGCAGTCTAATAAGTATTCTAGCAGTAACCTTTCCATGTTCAGCCTATTGATTCCGTGTTCGAGTGAAATGACTTACCAGTGGGGACCAAGACATGTCTTTGCAGGAAATGCTCTTGTGGAAGCTATATACCCAAATCATAAAGCATCAAGTGTTGGAAACATGCACTGAACCTAGACGAAATACTTAGTGCCCAAATTAGACTGTGAAAGACTTTCAGGAAATCATGCAATCACCGACATACCAATTGATGACATTCCCCGAATTTGTGATTGCAAGTAAAGAGAAATACTCATGACATTCTCTTTCCAGTGATTGAGGTCGTATGACCGCAATTTAAGAAATCATGAAATCAGAAGACTTGACTAATCACAATCTAATCCAACTAAAACCTTTGGTTCGTTTAAGAAAGGATGAATATAAAAACAACATATCACGCGGCATGGGAGATAATATTTTAATACGTATGTGATAATAGATCAACATTTGAGAGAGATGAAATAAATAGTTGTAAATCTGAGAATAGCATATAACCAGAATTAAACACTGTAAATGCCTGGGTGATGGGAATGAGTCCCTGTCTCAGGAAGAAACATAGAGATTTAAAAGCAGGGCGTCTAAAAGAGATTTGCATACCATTGTTAATACTGGCAGTTGTTTTAGTAAGAAAGGGAAAAATAAACCATTTGTCTTAGGGATTCTTGCATGTATTTTTCATCGTCTGAGATGTTGCTTCCAATTCCAGTGAAGCATTGTGTGGTGGACTTGCAGTTACCACATTTGGTGGAAAATGTCATGCTGATGAAGGTAGACTTGTTTCCCAAACTAAGAGGGACAGAATTTGGGTGTTTCTTTGGGACTTTGGGCTTTCTAGGAATAAAGATCCTGGCTCTAGGGATTTTCTTAAAATTTTTCAGATAATGAGAAAGAGAATAGAATTTGGGCCAGGCGCCAAGGCCTCGAGGTGTACAGAAGCATCCCCGGTCTCAGGGCCCATGAAATCAGGATGATTTTAGGGAGGATGGTGGAATGAGGAGAGTGTGACCTTTGGCCTCCTTTCTTTCCCTTTTCTTTTCATGGGTCAGGTGTGTTGAATCAGAAGGCTTCCCGGGCCCGATGAAATGAGTCCTGGGGGAGGAAAGAAGCGCTGCGTAGAGAGTTGCTCCACAGGGAGAAAGGAGCCACCATTTTCAGGAGAATGATCCCCAGAAGCATGAGCAGTCCAGATGCCGTGGCTTCACACAAGACGCTGGTGGGTGTTATGTCTGAAGCGGGGACCTGGGCGTCGGTGTTCTTTCATGCTCATAACTGATTTTCAGGTGAGCCCAATGGATCACCTGTCTGCCAGTCATGCTCATCACACTGTACTTTGCACACACGTCACACAGAGACACTGTTAATACGCGCATTTGTGTGCTTGAGCAGGGTTGCACCCAAGATTCTGTGGTTGTATGGAGCCCTGAGTTATGCCCTGGACATCTTTCCCCTCGGGTTGGTCAACTTGGATCGCTGTACCGAACGAGAAACGGAGCCTGAAATCCAATCAGCGAATACACAAAAGGAAGGGGCCATTTCCCACAATCATTTCCACTGCAACACCACCTCGGATGAACAAGTCTCACTGCAGGTCAGGGACTGTGCTTCAGAGATGCACCTTTCGCAGCTGGACGATTGACCCGGAATCTCCCAGACGCCATTTTGATGCACACCAAATGCGATTTATTTCAGTGCTTGCTGATTTTATTTTAGTTGAATACACACACGCTCCTGTGTCTGATTTCCTTTATTATCAATACGACTTACTTCCAAATGACTCACATACCAGTGGGATGATTTTCTGCTTCAATTCATTGGAAATGGACACCATTCAATAGGCAAGTGTGTCTGTCTGTCTGTCTCCAGCATTCTGTGGGTTCCACCAAGGGCACAAGTCCTAGGGCGCCTGACGTCCATTCAACAAGTAATGTAAAAGAGGCGAGGCAGGTTCAAAAGAAGAACACCCTTCCTCTCTTCAAATGCGTTCCAGTTTCCACTACTCAAGGTAGCGAGAAGGGTCCACAGAAGTCCCACGTTCGCAAAATTTCAACTTCTGGTGCTCACCAACAACTGACGAATGAAACACACCCCAAGAGAAAATAGTCAACCCCGTCCCCTGCAATAACCTCACGCGCAACCCTACACCGCAATATGTCATATTCAGAAATTCACACTGAATGACATCTACCGTGAACACAAACACACAGACAATCCCTCCACAGGTTCAGAAGACTCACGACTGCAAAACTCGATGTTTCCCATGTCTGGGCTCATCCTGAAACGCAGCCATCACTATCCAGTTTTCCCTCTTGTGTAGACAGACACCTGGCTCCTCATTACTTTATGTCGGATTGACTGCGTATGTGATGGTGTGTGTGTGTGCGCGCGCGAACCCCCTCGTGGGTGGGTGTGTGTGTGTGTGTACGTGTATGTGTGTGTGTGTCAGTGTGTGTGCGCATGCACTCCTGCGTTTGCACGGAGACTTTTCCTGAGATCACTGGCACACAAACAGAGCCCTCTTGCTGTGTTTGTTCCTCCCTTTGGATCTCCTGGTCCTCCCTTGCAGAGAAGTGAGTGTGCCAGTGTTCCTGGACTCCTGAGGTGCCAGGTTCCTTGAAGAGAGGTTCAGCAGGGAGCTTTGCTGTTCAGGATGACGGTTGTTCATCCCACTCTTGTATTTTGATGGATGAATCACAAGCACGTTGGGAGGCAGGGTACATTCGACTTTTCTGACGTTGAAGTCAGGCTTGGTTTTGTTTTGCTCTTGGAGGAACTTCCAGTGGTCTAAGGTGCTTTCCTGAGTGGCTCTTTCCACCAAGTGCTCCTCCAAGTCGGGTACCTGGAGGCAGGGTTCTCTCTGGAGCTCTCCTTGCGTTGCTCGCCTGTCTTCGTGTTCAGCACCAAGGGCTCCTGGTTCCCTGCCTATTGACACACTCTCACTGCATCTTTCCAGTTGACTCTTCTGGATGTAAAAGAGGACATAGGCCTGTTGACTCAGGACAGAAGCGATGCTACAGGCAGTGACCTCGGCGTCATCCATTTTATACCACTGGCCTCCTGGAGCTTTGACATAAGAGAGGTAATGTCCGTTGTGACAACTCCACCCAGCATGGACCAGCACAGCATAGAGGACATAGACAAGAGGCCCTGTGCTCTGCTGAGACATGTATGGCTGCATGTCAAGGCACTCAGGGTATTGCACATTCTTGGCAAGTTTGTTGCCTGTGACATCGGAGAATCTCTTCAATACAAGGATGAGGACCTTGGCAGAAGTGTGTAGAGTGAACGTCTTGGAGGCAGGCGCCTTCTGGAGACAAAGACCACAATGATAGGCATTCTCTCCATTGAGTTCTTCGGGCTTCACCACCTGTTCCAAAGCTTGCTTCACACTCTGAGCTGCCTGGATATCCAGGGCAATGTCCAGGTAAGGGTCAAAGGTGTCCGAAACGCCCTGGCAGTGGAGACACTTGATTTGAGATCTCCAGCAGCCTCCAAATATCTGGTGGATGAGGGTGGTGTCCTCAGAGTCATGATCTACCTGCTTGTGCCCGGGAAGGCATGCCTTTTTCATGGCATCCACAATGAACATCAGAAATTCATGGGCATCTTCCTGCTTGCCTCGATGGAAGCCAGCAACCAATGCCTGTGAGGGCTGGATGACGTGGCCAGGACGGTGGAGGGCCCGTGTGATGTGAGCTTCCATCGTACACAGCATGCAGCACTTGTGATGATGACAAAGTTGAGAGTGCTCCCGGGACAGCATGTAGTTGGCAAGGGGTGGTGTGTATGTCAGGCACTGCAGGGAAGCATTCACATAGCAAGTATTTCCCATATTCTGGAGCCCAGCCCCCACCGCAGCAGGTCTCCTGCTACTGAGAGGAAGCTTCTCCCCAGGGGCAGGCTGTCTTGCCACAGGAGCCAAACCATCACAGAGGTCGACATGGGTCTCAGATGACAGTGGTGACTTCTCAGGTAGAGAAGTCCGCTGGATTTCAGCAAAAGCTGCATCTGGCCGAGAAGATGTGAGTTTTGAAAAGTGGTTGAACTGCCACTCACCTCCCAAGTGGAGTGAATCGGCCTCCATGTCGCCAGGAGCAAGGATCACAAGCTTTCTCTGCTGGGACCGCACGTTGCAGAAAGATGCTATCTCTTCCGAGAGAGTCTTCAAATGACACGCCATCTGGCCGCATCAGCCCTTATATAACTCAACCCCGCCTACCTCGAACACCCCACCCACCCATCAGGTACGCGGTCCACCAATCCAATATCAGCACTCAGTTAAAGAATGAATCATAGGGTGTGTCCCCTTGTATTCCCCAGGGAGTTCACTTGAAACTCCTGGGGAATGCGTTAGTTTACTTAAAACAGTGGTGTTTACTTAAAACAGTAAACTTAAGTGGTAGTTTACTTAAAATGCGTTAGTTTACTTAAAACATGCAGAATCATGCCCATGTGAGTGTTTCTTTGTGTTTGTTTATATTTCTGGGTGTGTGTGTGTTTGAGCTGCGATGTGCTTCTAACTATGTGCTTTTGGCAGATAGGATCATCCTTTCAGGCATTGAAGGACAGGAAGTCACACCTGTACTTTCTGACTTGAGAATCATCAATGAAGTACAGTTAATAACACGGTGTATTTGTTTCCTTAATATCAAAGAATAGATCCATGCAGTCTAATAAGTATTCTAGCAGTAACCTTTCCATGTTCAGCCTATTGATTCCGTGTTCGAGTGAAATGACTTACCAGTGGGGACCAAGACATGTCTTTGCAGGAAATGCTCTTGTGGAAGCTATATACCCAAATCATAAAGCATCAAGTGTTGGAAACATGCACTGAACCTAGACGAAATACTTAGTGCCCAAATTAGACTGTGAAAGACTTTCAGGAAATCATGCAATCACCGACATACCAATTGATGACATTCCCCGAATTTGTGATTGCAAGTAAAGAGAAATACTCATGACATTCTCTTTCCGGTGATTGAGGTCGTATGACCGCAATTTAAGAAATCATGAAATCAGAAGACTTGACTAATCACAATCTAATCCAACTAAAACCTTTGGTTCGTTTAAGAAAGGATGAATATAAAAACAACATATCACGCGGCATGGGAGATAATATTTTAATACGTATGTGATAATAGATCAACATTTGAGAGAGATGAAATAAATAGTTGTAAATCTGAGAATAGCATATAACCAGAATTAAACACTGTAAATGCCTGGGTGATGGGAATGAGTCCCTGTCTCAGGAAGAAACATAGAGATTTAAAAGCAGGGCGTCTAAAAGAGATTTGCATACCATTGTTAATACTGGCAGTTGTTTTAGTAAGAAAGGGAAAAATAAACCATTTGTCTTAGGGATTCTTGCATGTATTTTTCATCGTCTGAGATGTTGCTTCCAATTCCAGTGAAGCATTGTGTGGTGGACTTGCAGTTACCACATTTGGTGGAAAATGTCATGCTGATGAAGGTAGACTTGTTTCCCAAACTAAGAGGGACAGAATTTGGGTGTTTCTTTGGGACTTTGGGCTTTCTAGGAATAAAGATCCTGGCTCTAGGGATTTTCTTAAAATTTTTCAGATAATGAGAAAGAGAATAGAATTTGGGCCAGGCGCCAAGGCCTCGAGGTGTACAGAAGCATCCCCGGTCTCAGGGCCCATGAAATCAGGATGATTTTAGGGAGGATGGTGGAATGAGGAGAGTGTGACCTTTGGCCTCCTTTCTTTCCCTTTTCTTTTCATGGGTCAGGTGTGTTGAATCAGAAGGCTTCCCGGGCCCGATGAAATGAGTCCTGGGGGAGGAAAGAAGCGCTGCGTAGAGAGTTGCTCCACAGGGAGAAAGGAGCCACCATTTTCAGGAGAATGATCCCCAGAAGCATGAGCAGTCCAGATGCCGTGGCTTCACACAAGACGCTGGTGGGTGTTATGTCTGAAGCGGGGACCTGGGCGTCGGTGTTCTTTCATGCTCATAACTGATTTTCAGGTGAGCCCAATGGATCACCTGTCTGCCAGTCATGCTCATCACACTGTACTTTGCACACACGTCACACAGAGACACTGTTAATACGCGCATTTGTGTGCTTGAGCAGGGTTGCACCCAAGATTCTGTGGTTGTATGGAGCCCTGAGTTATGCCCTGGACATCTTTCCCCTCGGGTTGGTCAACTTGGATCGCTGTACCGAACGAGAAACGGAGCCTGAAATCCAATCAGCGAATACACAAAAGGAAGGGGCCATTTCCCACAATCATTTCCACTGCAACACCACCTCGGATGAACAAGTCTCACTGCAGGTCAGGGACTGTGCTTCAGAGATGCACCTTTCGCAGCTGGACGATTGACCCGGAATCTCCCAGACGCCATTTTGATGCACACCAAATGCGATTTATTTCAGTGCTTGCTGATTTTATTTTAGTTGAATACACACACGCTCCTGTGTCTGATTTCCTTTATTATCAATACGACTTACTTCCAAATGACTCACATACCAGTGGGATGATTTTCTGCTTCAATTCATTGGAAATGGACACCATTCAATAGGCAAGTGTGTCTGTCTGTCTGTCTCCAGCATTCTGTGGGTTCCACCAAGGGCACAAGTCCTAGGGCGCCTGACGTCCATTCAACAAGTAATGTAAAAGAGGCGAGGCAGGTTCAAAAGAAGAACACCCTTCCTCTCTTCAAATGCGTTCCAGTTTCCACTACTCAAGGTAGCGAGAAGGGTCCACAGAAGTCCCACGTTCGCAAAATTTCAACTTCTGGTGCTCACCAACAACTGACGAATGAAACACACCCCAAGAGAAAATAGTCAACCCCGTCCCCTGCAATAACCTCACGCGCAACCCTACACCGCAATATGTCATATTCAGAAATTCACACTGAATGACATCTACCGTGAACACAAACACACAGACAATCCCTCCACAGGTTCAGAAGACTCACGACTGCAAAACTCGATGTTTCCCATGTCTGGGCTCATCCTGAAACGCAGCCATCACTATCCAGTTTTCCCTCTTGTGTAGACAGACACCTGGCTCCTCATTACTTTATGTCGGATTGACTGCGTATGTGATGGTGTGTGTGTGTGCGCGCGCGAACCCCCTCGTGGGTGGGTGTGTGTGTGTGTGTACGTGTATGTGTGTGTGTGTCAGTGTGTGTGCGCATGCACTCCTGCGTTTGCACGGAGACTTTTCCTGAGATCACTGGCACACAAACAGAGCCCTCTTGCTGTGTTTGTTCCTCCCTTTGGATCTCCTGGTCCTCCCTTGCAGAGAAGTGAGTGTGCCAGTGTTCCTGGACTCCTGAGGTGCCAGGTTCCTTGAAGAGAGGTTCAGCAGGGAGCTTTGCTGTTCAGGATGACGGTTGTTCATCCCACTCTTGTATTTTGATGGATGAATCACAAGCACGTTGGGAGGCAGGGTACATTCGACTTTTCTGACGTTGAAGTCAGGCTTGGTTTTGTTTTGCTCTTGGAGGAACTTCCAGTGGTCTAAGGTGCTTTCCTGAGTGGCTCTTTCCACCAAGTGCTCCTCCAAGTCGGGTACCTGGAGGCAGGGTTCTCTCTGGAGCTCTCCTTGCGTTGCTCGCCTGTCTTCGTGTTCAGCACCAAGGGCTCCTGGTTCCCTGCCTATTGACACACTCTCACTGCATCTTTCCAGTTGACTCTTCTGGATGTAAAAGAGGACATAGGCCTGTTGACTCAGGACAGAAGCGATGCTACAGGCAGTGACCTCGGCGTCATCCATTTTATACCACTGGCCTCCTGGAGCTTTGACATAAGAGAGGTAATGTCCGTTGTGACAACTCCACCCAGCATGGACCAGCACAGCATAGAGGACATAGACAAGAGGCCCTGTGCTCTGCTGAGACATGTATGGCTGCATGTCAAGGCACTCAGGGTATTGCACATTCTTGGCAAGTTTGTTGCCTGTGACATCGGAGAATCTCTTCAATACAAGGATGAGGACCTTGGCAGAAGTGTGTAGAGTGAACGTCTTGGAGGCAGGCGCCTTCTGGAGACAAAGACCACAATGATAGGCATTCTCTCCATTGAGTTCTTCGGGCTTCACCACCTGTTCCAAAGCTTGCTTCACACTCTGAGCTGCCTGGATATCCAGGGCAATGTCCAGGTAAGGGTCAAAGGTGTCCGAAACGCCCTGGCAGTGGAGACACTTGATTTGAGATCTCCAGCAGCCTCCAAATATCTGGTGGATGAGGGTGGTGTCCTCAGAGTCATGATCTACCTGCTTGTGCCCGGGAAGGCATGCCTTTTTCATGGCATCCACAATGAACATCAGAAATTCATGGGCATCTTCCTGCTTGCCTCGATGGAAGCCAGCAACCAATGCCTGTGAGGGCTGGATGACGTGGCCAGGACGGTGGAGGGCCCGTGTGATGTGAGCTTCCATCGTACACAGCATGCAGCACTTGTGATGATGACAAAGTTGAGAGTGCTCCCGGGACAGCATGTAGTTGGCAAGGGGTGGTGTGTATGTCAGGCACTGCAGGGAAGCATTCACATAGCAAGTATTTCCCATATTCTGGAGCCCAGCCCCCACCGCAGCAGGTCTCCTGCTACTGAGAGGAAGCTTCTCCCCAGGGGCAGGCTGTCTTGCCACAGGAGCCAAACCATCACAGAGGTCGACATGGGTCTCAGATGACAGTGGTGACTTCTCAGGTAGAGAAGTCCGCTGGATTTCAGCAAAAGCTGCATCTGGCCGAGAAGATGTGAGTTTTGAAAAGTGGTTGAACTGCCACTCACCTCCCAAGTGGAGTGAATCGGCCTCCATGTCGCCAGGAGCAAGGATCACAAGCTTTCTCTGCTGGGACCGCACGTTGCAGAAAGATGCTATCTCTTCCGAGAGAGTCTTCAAATGACACGCCATCTGGCCGCATCAGCCCTTATATAACTCAACCCCGCCTACCTCGAACACCCCACCCACCCATCAGGTACGCGGTCCACCAATCCAATATCAGCACTCAGTTAAAGAATGAATCATAGGGTGTGTCCCCTTGTATTCCCCAGGGAGTTCACTTGAAACTCCTGGGGAATGCGTTAGTTTACTTAAAACAGTGGTGTTTACTTAAAACAGTAAACTTAAGTGGTAGTTTACTTAAAATGCGTTAGTTTACTTAAAACATGCAGAATCATGCCCATGTGAGTGTTTCTTTGTGTTTGTTTATATTTCTGGGTGTGTGTGTGTTTGAGCTGCGATGTGCTTCTAACTATGTGCTTTTGGCAGATACGATCATCCTTTCAGGCATTGAAGGACAGGAAGTCACACCTGTACTTTCTGACTTGAGAATCATCAATGAAGTACAGTTAATAACACGGTGTATTTGTTTCCTTAATATCAAAGAATAGATCCATGCAGTCTAATAAGTATTCTAGCAGTAACCTTTCCATGTTCAGCCTATTGATTCCGTGTTCGAGTGAAATGACTTACCAGTGGGGACCAAGACATGTCTTTGCAGGAAATGCTCTTGTGGAAGCTATATACCCAAATCATAAAGCATCAAGTGTTGGAAACATGCACTGAACCTAGACGAAATACTTAGTGCCCAAATTAGACTGTGAAAGACTTTCAGGAAATCATGCAATCACCGACATACCAATTGATGACATTCCCCGAATTTGTGATTGCAAGTAAAGAGAAATACTCATGACATTCTCTTTCCGGTGATTGAGGTCGTATGACCGCAATTTAAGAAATCATGAAATCAGAAGACTTGACTAATCACAATCTAATCCAACTAAAACCTTTGGTTCGTTTAAGAAAGGATGAATATAAAAACAACATATCACGCGGCATGGGAGATAATATTTTAATACGTATGTGATAATAGATCAACATTTGAGAGAGATGAAATAAATAGTTGTAAATCTGAGAATAGCATATAACCAGAATTAAACACTGTAAATGCCTGGGTGATGGGAATGAGTCCCTGTCTCAGGAAGAAACATAGAGATTTAAAAGCAGGGCGTCTAAAAGAGATTTGCATACCATTGTTAATACTGGCAGTTGTTTTAGTAAGAAAGGGAAAAATAAACCATTTGTCTTAGGGATTCTTGCATGTATTTTTCATCGTCTGAGATGTTGCTTCCAATTCCAGTGAAGCATTGTGTGGTGGACTTGCAGTTACCACATTTGGTGGAAAATGTCATGCTGATGAAGGTAGACTTGTTTCCCAAACTAAGAGGGACAGAATTTGGGTGTTTCTTTGGGACTTTGGGCTTTCTAGGAATAAAGATCCTGGCTCTAGGGATTTTCTTAAAATTTTTCAGATAATGAGAAAGAGAATAGAATTTGGGCCAGGCGCCAAGGCCTCGAGGTGTACAGAAGCATCCCCGGTCTCAGGGCCCATGAAATCAGGATGATTTTAGGGAGGATGGTGGAATGAGGAGAGTGTGACCTTTGGCCTCCTTTCTTTCCCTTTTCTTTTCATGGGTCAGGTGTGTTGAATCAGAAGGCTTCCCGGGCCCGATGAAATGAGTCCTGGGGGAGGAAAGAAGCGCTGCGTAGAGAGTTGCTCCACAGGGAGAAAGGAGCCACCATTTTCAGGAGAATGATCCCCAGAAGCATGAGCAGTCCAGATGCCGTGGCTTCACACAAGACGCTGGTGGGTGTTATGTCTGAAGCGGGGACCTGGGCGTCGGTGTTCTTTCATGCTCATAACTGATTTTCAGGTGAGCCCAATGGATCACCTGTCTGCCAGTCATGCTCATCACACTGTACTTTGCACACACGTCACACAGAGACACTGTTAATACGCGCATTTGTGTGCTTGAGCAGGGTTGCACCCAAGATTCTGTGGTTGTATGGAGCCCTGAGTTATGCCCTGGACATCTTTCCCCTCGGGTTGGTCAACTTGGATCGCTGTACCGAACGAGAAACGGAGCCTGAAATCCAATCAGCGAATACACAAAAGGAAGGGGCCATTTCCCACAATCATTTCCACTGCAACACCACCTCGGATGAACAAGTCTCACTGCAGGTCAGGGACTGTGCTTCAGAGATGCACCTTTCGCAGCTGGACGATTGACCCGGAATCTCCCAGACGCCATTTTGATGCACACCAAATGCGATTTATTTCAGTGCTTGCTGATTTTATTTTAGTTGAATACACACACGCTCCTGTGTCTGATTTCCTTTATTATCAATACGACTTACTTCCAAATGACTCACATACCAGTGGGATGATTTTCTGCTTCAATTCATTGGAAATGGACACCATTCAATAGGCAAGTGTGTCTGTCTGTCTGTCTCCAGCATTCTGTGGGTTCCACCAAGGGCACAAGTCCTAGGGCGCCTGACGTCCATTCAACAAGTAATGTAAAAGAGGCGAGGCAGGTTCAAAAGAAGAACACCCTTCCTCTCTTCAAATGCGTTCCAGTTTCCACTACTCAAGGTAGCGAGAAGGGTCCACAGAAGTCCCACGTTCGCAAAATTTCAACTTCTGGTGCTCACCAACAACTGACGAATGAAACACACCCCAAGAGAAAATAGTCAACCCCGTCCCCTGCAATAACCTCACGCGCAACCCTACACCGCAATATGTCATATTCAGAAATTCACACTGAATGACATCTACCGTGAACACAAACACACAGACAATCCCTCCACAGGTTCAGAAGACTCACGACTGCAAAACTCGATGTTTCCCATGTCTGGGCTCATCCTGAAACGCAGCCATCACTATCCAGTTTTCCCTCTTGTGTAGACAGACACCTGGGCTCCTCATTACTTTATGTCGGATTGACTGCGTATGTGATGGTGTGTGTGTGTGCGCGCGCGAACCCCCTCGTGGGTGTGTGTGTGTGTGTGTGTACGTGTATGTGTGTGTGTGTCAGTGTGTGTGCGCATGCACTCCTGCGTTTGCACGGAGACTTTTCCTGAGATCACTGGCACACAAACAGAGCCCTCTTGCTGTGTTTGTTCCTCCCTTTGGATCTCCTGGTCCTCCCTTGCAGAGAAGTGAGTGTGCCAGTGTTCATGGACTCCTGAGGTGCCAGGTTCCTTGAAGAGAGGTTCAGCAGGGAGCTTTGCTGTTCAGGATGACGGTTGTTCATCCCACTCTTGTATTTTGATGGATGAATCACAAGCACGTTGGGAGGCAGGGTACATTCGACTTTTCTGACGTTGAAGTCAGGCTTGGTTTTGTTTTGCTCTTGGAGGAACTTCCAGTGGTCTAAGGTGCTTTCCTGAGTGGCTCTTTCCACCAAGTGCTCCTCCAAGTCGGGTACCTGGAGGCAGGGTTCTCTCTGGAGCTCTCCTTGCGTTGCTCGCCTGTCTTCGTGTTCAGCACCAAGGGCTCCTGGTTCCCTGCCTATTGACACACTCTCACTGCATCTTTCCAGTTGACTCTTCTGGATGTAAAAGAGGACATAGGCCTGTTGACTCAGGACAGAAGCGATGCTACAGGCAGTGACCTCGGCGTCATCCATTTTATACCACTGGCCTCCTGGAGCTTTGACATAAGAGAGGTAATGTCCGTTGTGACAACTCCACCCAGCATGGACCAGCACAGCATAGAGGACATAGACAAGAGGCCCTGTGCTCTGCTGAGACATGTATGGCTGCATGTCAAGGCACTCAGGGTATTGCACATTCTTGGCAAGTTTGTTGCCTGTGACATCGGAGAATCTCTTCAATACAAGGATGAGGACCTTGGCAGAAGTGTGTAGAGTGAACGTCTTGGAGGCAGGCGCCTTCTGGAGACAAAGACCACAATGATAGGCATTCTCTCCATTGAGTTCTTCGGGCTTCACCACCTGTTCCAAAGCTTGCTTCACACTCTGAGCTGCCTGGATATCCAGGGCAATGTCCAGGTAAGGGTCAAAGGTGTCCGAAACGCCCTGGCAGTGGAGACACTTGATTTGAGATCTCCAGCAGCCTCCAAATATCTGGTGGATGAGGGTGGTGTCCTCAGAGTCATGATCTACCTGCTTGTGCCCGGGAAGGCATGCCTTTTTCATGGCATCCACAATGAACATCAGAAATTCATGGGCATCTTCCTGCTTGCCTCGATGGAAGCCAGCAACCAATGCCTGTGAGGGCTGGATGACGTGGCCAGGACGGTGGAGGGCCCGTGTGATGTGAGCTTCCATCGTACACAGCATGCAGCACTTGTGATGATGACAAAGTTGAGAGTGCTCCCGGGACAGCATGTAGTTGGCAAGGGGTGGTGTGTATGTCAGGCACTGCAGGGAAGCATTCACATAGCAAGTATTTCCCATATTCTGGAGCCCAGCCCCCACCGCAGCAGGTCTCCTGCTACTGAGAGGAAGCTTCTCCCCAGGGGCAGGCTGTCTTGCCACAGGAGCCAAACCATCACAGAGGTCGACATGGGTCTCAGATGACAGTGGTGACTTCTCAGGTAGAGAAGTCCGCTGGATTTCAGCAAAAGCTGCATCTGGCCGAGAAGATGTGAGTTTTGAAAAGTGGTTGAACTGCCACTCACCTCCCAAGTGGAGTGAATCGGCCTCCATGTCGCCAGGAGCAAGGATCACAAGCTTTCTCTGCTGGGACCGCACGTTGCAGAAAGATGCTATCTCTTCCGAGAGAGTCTTCAAATGACACGCCATCTGGCCGCATCAGCCCTTATATAACTCAACCCCGCCTACCTCGAACACCCCACCCACCCATCAGGTACGCGGTCCACCAATCCAATATCAGCACTCAGTTAAAGAATGAATCATAGGGTGTGTCCCCTTGTATTCCCCAGGGAGTTCACTTGAAACTCCTGGGGAATGCGTTAGTTTACTTAAAACAGTGGTGTTTACTTAAAACAGTAAACTTAAGTGGTAGTTTACTTAAAATGCGTTAGTTTACTTAAAACATGCAGAATCATGCCCATGTGAGTGTTTCTTTGTGTTTGTTTATATTTCTGGGTGTGTGTGTGTTTCAGCTGCGATGTGCTTCTAACTATGTGCTTTTGGCAGATAGGATCATCCTTTCAGGCATTGAAGGACAGGAAGTCACACCTGTACTTTCTGACTTGAGAATCATCAATGAAGTACAGTTAATAACACGGTGTATTTGTTTCCTTAATATCAAAGAATAGATCCATGCAGTCTAATAAGTATTCTAGCAGTAACCTTTCCATGTTCAGCCTATTGATTCCGTGTTCGAGTGAAATGACTTACCAGTGGGGACCAAGACATGTCTTTGCAGGAAATGCTCTTGTGGAAGCTATATACCCAAATCATAAAGCATCAAGTGTTGGAAACATGCACTGAACCTAGACGAAATACTTAGTGCCCAAATTAGACTGTGAAAGACTTTCAGGAAATCATGCAATCACCGACATACCAATTGATGACATTCCCCGAATTTGTGATTGCAAGTAAAGAGAAATACTCATGACATTCTCTTTCCGGTGATTGAGGTCGTATGACCGCAATTTAAGAAATCATGAAATCAGAAGACTTGACTAATCACAATCTAATCCAACTAAAACCTTTGGTTCGTTTAAGAAAGGATGAATATAAAAACAACATATCACGCGGCATGGGAGATAATATTTTAATACGTATGTGATAATAGATCAACATTTGAGAGAGATGAAATAAATAGTTGTAAATCTGAGAATAGCATATAACCAGAATTAAACACTGTAAATGCCTGGGTGATGGGAATGAGTCCCTGTCTCAGGAAGAAACATAGAGATTTAAAAGCAGGGCGTCTAAAAGAGATTTGCATACCATTGTTAATACTGGCAGTTGTTTTAGTAAGAAAGGGAAAAATAAACCATTTGTCTTAGGGATTCTTGCATGTATTTTTCATCGTCTGAGATGTTGCTTCCAATTCCAGTGAAGCATTGTGTGGTGGACTTGCAGTTACCACATTTGGTGGAAAATGTCATGCTGATGAAGGTAGACTTGTTTCCCAAACTAAGAGGGACAGAATTTGGGTGTTTCTTTGGGACTTTGGGCTTTCTAGGAATAAAGATCCTGGCTCTAGGGATTTTCTTAAAATTTTTCAGATAATGAGAAAGAGAATAGAATTTGGGCCAGGCGCCAAGGCCTCGAGGTGTACAGAAGCATCCCCGGTCTCAGGGCCCATGAAATCAGGATGATTTTAGGGAGGATGGTGGAATGAGGAGAGTGTGACCTTTGGCCTCCTTTCTTTCCCTTTTCTTTTCATGGGTCAGGTGTGTTGAATCAGAAGGCTTCCCGGGCCCGATGAAATGAGTCCTGGGGGAGGAAAGAAGCGCTGCGTAGAGAGTTGCTCCACAGGGAGAAAGGAGCCACCATTTTCAGGAGAATGATCCCCAGAAGCATGAGCAGTCCAGATGCCGTGGCTTCACACAAGACGCTGGTGGGTGTTATGTCTGAAGCGGGGACCTGGGCGTCGGTGTTCTTTCATGCTCATAACTGATTTTCAGGTGAGCCCAATGGATCACCTGTCTGCCAGTCATGCTCATCACACTGTACTTTGCACACACGTCACACAGAGACACTGTTAATACGCGCATTTGTGTGCTTGAGCAGGGTTGCACCCAAGATTCTGTGGTTGTATGGAGCCCTGAGTTATGCCCTGGACATCTTTCCCCTCGGGTTGGTCAACTTGGATCGCTGTACCGAACGAGAAACGGAGCCTGAAATCCAATCAGCGAATACACAAAAGGAAGGGGCCATTTCCCACAATCATTTCCACTGCAACACCACCTCGGATGAACAAGTCTCACTGCAGGTCAGGGACTGTGCTTCAGAGATGCACCTTTCGCAGCTGGACGATTGACCCGGAATCTCCCAGACGCCATTTTGATGCACACCAAATGCGATTTATTTCAGTGCTTGCTGATTTTATTTTAGTTGAATACACACACGCTCCTGTGTCTGATTTCCTTTATTATCAATACGACTTACTTCCAAATGACTCACATACCAGTGGGATGATTTTCTGCTTCAATTCATTGGAAATGGACACCATTCAATAGGCAAGTGTGTCTGTCTGTCTGTCTCCAGCATTCTGTGGGTTCCACCAAGGGCACAAGTCCTAGGGCGCCTGACGTCCATTCAACAAGTAATGTAAAAGAGGCGAGGCAGGTTCAAAAGAAGAACACCCTTCCTCTCTTCAAATGCGTTCCAGTTTCCACTACTCAAGGTAGCGAGAAGGGTCCACAGAAGTCCCACGTTCGCAAAATTTCAACTTCTGGTGCTCACCAACAACTGACGAATGAAACACACCCCAAGAGAAAATAGTCAACCCCGTCCCCTGCAATAACCTCACGCGCAACCCTACACCGCAATATGTCATATTCAGAAATTCACACTGAATGACATCTACCGTGAACACAAACACACAGACAATCCCTCCACAGGTTCAGAAGACTCACGACTGCAAAACTCGATGTTTCCCATGTCTGGGCTCATCCTGAAACGCAGCCATCACTATCCAGTTTTCCCTCTTGTGTAGACAGACACCTGGGCTCCTCATTACTTTATGTCGGATTGACTGCGTATGTGATGGTGTGTGTGTGTGCGCGCGCGAACCCCCTCGTGGGTGGGTGTGTGTGTGTGTGTACGTGTATGTGCGTGTGTGTCAGTGTGTGTGCGCATGCACTCCTGCGTTTGCACGGAGACTTTTCCTGAGATCACTGGCACACAAACAGAGCCCTCTTGCTGTGTTTGTTCCTCCCTTTGGATCTCCTGGTCCTCCCTTGCAGAGAAGTGAGTGTGCCAGTGTTCATGGACTCCTGAGGTGCCAGGTTCCTTGAAGAGAGGTTCAGCAGGGAGCTTTGCTGTTCAGGATGACGGTTGTTCATCCCACTCTTGTATTTTGATGGATGAATCACAAGCACGTTGGGAGGCAGGGTACATTCGACTTTTCTGACGTTGAAGTCAGGCTTGGTTTTGTTTTGCTCTTGGAGGAACTTCCAGTGGTCTAAGGTGCTTTCCTGAGTGGCTCTTTCCACCAAGTGCTCCTCCAAGTCGGGTACCTGGAGGCAGGGTTCTCTCTGGAGCTCTCCTTGCGTTGCTCGCCTGTCTTCGTGTTCAGCACCAAGGGCTCCTGGTTCCCTGCCTATTGACACACTCTCACTGCGTCTTTCCAGTTGACTCTTCTGGATGTAAAAGAGGACATAGGCCTGTTGACTCAGGACAGAAGCGATGCTACAGGCAGTGACCTCGGCGTCATCCATTTTATACCACTGGCCTCCTGGAGCTTTGACATAAGAGAGGTAATGTCCGTTGTGACAACTCCACCCAGCATGGACCAGCACAGCATAGAGGACATAGACAAGAGGCCCTGTGCTCTGCTGAGACATGTATGGCTGCATGTCAAGGCACTCAGGGTATTGCACATTCTTGGCAAGTTTGTTGCCTGTGACATCGGAGAATCTCTTCAATACAAGGATGAGGACCTTGGCAGAAGTGTGTAGAGTGAACGTCTTGGAGGCAGGCGCCTTCTGGAGACAAAGACCACAATGATAGGCATTCTCTCCATTGAGTTCTTCGGGCTTCACCACCTGTTCCAAAGCTTGCTTCACACTCTGAGCTGCCTGGATATCCAGGGCAATGTCCAGGTAAGGGTCAAAGGTGTCCGAAACGCCCTGGCAGTGGAGACACTTGATTTGAGATCTCCAGCAGCCTCCAAATATCTGGTGGATGAGGGTGGTGTCCTCAGAGTCATGATCTACCTGCTTGTGCCCGGGAAGGCATGCCTTTTTCATGGCATCCACAATGAACATCAGAAATTCATGGGCATCTTCCTGCTTGCCTCGATGGAAGCCAGCAACCAATGCCTGTGAGGGCTGGATGACGTGGCCAGGACGGTGGAGGGCCCGTGTGATGTGAGCTTCCATCGTACACAGCATGCAGCACTTGTGATGATGACAAAGTTGAGAGTGCTCCCGGGACAGCATGTAGTTGGCAAGGGGTGGTGTGTATGTCAGGCACTGCAGGGAAGCATTCACATAGCAAGTATTTCCCATATTCTGGAGCCCAGCCCCCACCGCAGCAGGTCTCCTGCTACTGAGAGGAAGCTTCTCCCCAGGGGCAGGCTGTCTTGCCACAGGAGCCAAACCATCACAGAGGTCGACATGGGTCTCAGATGACAGTGGTGACTTCTCAGGTAGAGAAGTCCGCTGGATTTCAGCAAAAGCTGCATCTGGCCGAGAAGATGTGAGTTTTGAAAAGTGGTTGAACTGCCACTCACCTCCCAAGTGGAGTGAATCGGCCTCCATGTCGCCAGGAGCAAGGATCACAAGCTTTCTCTGCTGGGACCGCACGTTGCAGAAAGATGCTATCTCTTCCGAGAGAGTCTTCAAATGACACGCCATCTGGCCGCATCAGCCCTTATATAACTCAACCCCGCCTACCTCGAACACCCCACCCACCCATCAGGTACGCGGTCCACCAATCCAATATCAGCACTCAGTTAAAGAATGAATCATAGGGTGTGTCCCCTTGTATTCCCCAGGGAGTTCACTTGAAACTCCTGGGGAATGCGTTAGTTTACTTAAAACAGTGGTGTTTACTTAAAACAGTAAACTTAAGTGGTAGTTTACTTAAAATGCGTTAGTTTACTTAAAACATGCAGAATCATGCCCATGTGAGTGTTTCTTTGTGTTTGTTTATATTTCTGGGTGTGTGTGTGTTTCAGCTGCGATGTGCTTCTAACTATGTGCTTTTGGCAGATACGATCATCCTTTCAGGCATTGAAGGACAGGAAGTCACACCTGTACTTTCTGACTTGAGAATCATCAATGAAGTACAGTTAATAACACGGTGTATTTGTTTCCTTAATATCAAAGAATAGATCCATGCAGTCTAATAAGTATTCTAGCAGTAACCTTTCCATGTTCAGCCTATTGATTCCGTGTTCGAGTGAAATGACTTACCAGTGGGGACCAAGACATGTCTTTGCAGGAAATGCTCTTGTGGAAGCTATATACCCAAATCATAAAGCATCAAGTGTTGGAAACATGCACTGAACCTAGACGAAATACTTAGTGCCCAAATTAGACTGTGAAAGACTTTCAGGAAATCATGCAATCACCGACATGCCAATTGATGACATTCCCCGAATTTGTGATTGCAAGTAAAGAGAAATACTCATGACATTCTCTTTCCGGTGATTGAGGTCGTATGACCGCAATTTAAGAAATCATGAAATCAGAAGACTTGACTAATCACAATCTAATCCAACTAAAACCTTTGGTTCGTTTAAGAAAGGATGAATATAAAAACAACATATCACGCGGCATGGGAGATAATATTTTAATACGTATGTGATAATAGATCAACATTTGAGAGAGATGAAATAAATAGTTGTAAATCTGAGAATAGCATATAACCAGAATTAAACACTGTAAATGCCTGGGTGATGGGAATGAGTCCCTGTCTCAGGAAGAAACATAGAGATTTAAAAGCAGGGCGTCTAAAAGAGATTTGCATACCATTGTTAATACTGGCAGTTGTTTTAGTAAGAAAGGGAAAAATAAACCATTTGTCTTGGGGATTCTTGCATGTATTTTTCATCGTCTGAGATGTTGCTTCCAATTCCAGTGAAGCATTGTGTGGTGGACTTGCAGTTACCACATTTGGTGGAAAATGTCATGCTGATGAAGGTAGACTTGTTTCCCAAACTAAGAGGGACAGAATTTGGGTGTTTCTTTGGGACTTTGGGCTTTCTAGGAATAAAGATCCTGGCTCTAGGGATTTTCTTAAAATTTTTCAGATAATGAGAAAGAGAATAGAATTTGGGCCAGGCGCCAAGGCCTCGAGGTGTACAGAAGCATCCCCGGTCTCAGGGCCCATGAAATCAGGATGATTTTAGGGAGGATGGTGGAATGAGGAGAGTGTGACCTTTGGCCTCCTTTCTTTCCCTTTTCTTTTCATGGGTCAGGTGTGTTGAATCAGAAGGCTTCCCAGGCCCGATGAAATGAGTCCTGGGGGAGGAAAGAAGCGCTGCGTAGAGAGTTGCTCCACAGGGAGAAAGGAGCCACCATTTTCAGGAGAATGATCCCCAGAAGCATGAGCAGTCCAGATGCCGTGGCTTCACACAAGACGCTGGTGGGTGTTATGTCTGAAGCGGGGACCTGGGCGTCGGTGTTCTTTCATGCTCATAACTGATTTTCAGGTGAGCCCAATGGATCACCTGTCTGCCAGTCATGCTCATCACACTGTACTTTGCACACACGTCACACAGAGACACTGTTAATACGCGCATTTGTGTGCTTGAGCAGGGTTGCACCCAAGATTCTGTGGTTGTATGGAGCCCTGAGTTATGCCCTGGACATCTTTCCCCTCGGGTTGGTCAACTTGGATCGCTGTACCGAACGAGAAACGGAGCCTGAAATCCAATCAGCGAATACACAAAAGGAAGGGGCCATTTCCCACAATCATTTCCACTGCAACACCACCTCGGATGAACAAGTCTCACTGCAGGTCAGGGACTGTGCTTCAGAGATGCACCTTTCGCAGCTGGACGATTGACCCGGAATCTCCCAGACGCCATTTTGATGCACACCAAATGCGATTTATTTCAGTGCTTGCTGATTTTATTTTAGTTGAATACACACACGCTCCTGTGTCTGATTTCCTTTATTATCAATACGACTTACTTCCAAATGACTCACATACCAGTGGGATGATTTTCTGCTTCAATTCATTGGAAATGGACACCATTCAATAGGCAAGTGTGTCTGTCTGTCTGTCTCCAGCATTCTGTGGGTTCCACCAAGGGCACAAGTCCTAGGGCGCCTGACGTCCATTCAACAAGTAATGTAAAAGAGGCGAGGCAGGTTCAAAAGAAGAACACCCTTCCTCTCTTCAAATGCGTTCCAGTTTCCACTACTCAAGGTAGCGAGAAGGGTCCACAGAAGTCCCACGTTCGCAAAATTTCAACTTCTGGTGCTCACCAACAACTGACGAATGAAACACACCCCAAGAGAAAATAGTCAACCCCGTCCCCTGCAATAACCTCACGCGCAACCCTACACCGCAATATGTCATATTCAGAAATTCACACTGAATGACATCTACCGTGAACACAAACACACAGACAATCCCTCCACAGGTTCAGAAGACTCACGACTGCAAAACTCGATGTTTCCCATGTCTGGGCTCATCCTGAAACGCAGCCATCACTATCCAGTTTTCCCTCTTGTGTAGACAGACACCTGGGCTCCTCATTACTTTATGTCGGATTGACTGCGTTTGTGATGGTGTGTGTGTGTGCGCGCGCGAACCCCCTCGTGGGTGGGTGTGTGTGTGTGTGTACGTGTATGTGTGTGTGTGTCAGTGTGTGTGCGCATGCACTCCTGCGTTTGCACGGAGACTTTTCCTGAGATCACTGGCACACAAACAGAGCCCTCTTGCTGTGTTTGTTCCTCCCTTTGGATCTCCTGGTCCTCCCTTGCAGAGAAGTGAGTGTGCCAGTGTTCATGGACTCCTGAGGTGCCAGGTTCCTTGAAGAGAGGTTCAGCAGGGAGCTTTGCTGTTCAGGATGACGGTTGTTCATCCCACTCTTGTATTTTGATGGATGAATCACAAGCACGTTGGGAGGCAGGGTACATTCGACTTTTCTGACGTTGAAGTCAGGCTTGGTTTTGTTTTGCTCTTGGAGGAACTTCCAGTGGTCTAAGGTGCTTTCCTGAGTGGCTCTTTCCACCAAGTGCTCCTCCAAGTCGGGTACCTGGAGGCAGGGTTCTCTCTGGAGCTCTCCTTGCGTTGCTCGCCTGTCTTCGTGTTCAGCACCAAGGGCTCCTGGTTCCCTGCCTATTGACACACTCTCACTGCATCTTTCCAGTTGACTCTTCTGGATGTAAAAGAGGACATAGGCCTGTTGACTCAGGACAGAAGCGATGCTACAGGCAGTGACCTCGGCGTCATCCATTTTATACCACTGGCCTCCTGGAGCTTTGACATAAGAGAGGTAATGTCCGTTGTGACAACTCCACCCAGCATGGACCAGCACAGCATAGAGGACATAGACAAGAGGTCCTGTGCTCTGCTGAGACATGTATGGCTGCATGTCAAGGCACTCAGGGTATTGCACATTCTTGGCAAGTTTGTTGCCTGTGACATCGGAGAATCTCTTCAATACAAGGATGAGGACCTTGGCAGAAGTGTGTAGAGTGAACGTCTTGGAGGCAGGCGCCTTCTGGAGACAAAGACCACAATGATAGGCATTCTCTCCATTGAGTTCTTCGGGCTTCACCACCTGTTCCAAAGCTTGCTTCACACTCTGAGCTGCCTGGATATCCAGGGCAATGTCCAGGTAAGGGTCAAAGGTGTCCGAAACGCCCTGGCAGTGGAGACACTTGATTTGAGATCTCCAGCAGCCTCCAAATATCTGGTGGATGAGGGTGGTGTCCTCAGAGTCATGATCTACCTGCTTGTGCCCGGGAAGGCATGCCTTTTTCATGGCATCCACAATGAACATCAGAAATTCATGGGCATCTTCCTGCTTGCCTCGATGGAAGCCAGCAACCAATGCCTGTGAGGGCTGGATGACGTGGCCAGGACGGTGGAGGGCCCGTGTGATGTGAGCTTCCATCGTACACAGCATGCAGCACTTGTGATGATGACAAAGTTGAGAGTGCTCCCGGGACAGCATGTAGTTGGCAAGGGGTGGTGTGTATGTCAGGCACTGCAGGGAAGCATTCACATAGCAAGTATTTCCCATATTCTGGAGCCCAGCCCCCACCGCAGCAGGTCTCCTGCTACTGAGAGGAAGCTTCTCCCCAGGGGCAGGCTGTCTTGCCACAGGAGCCAAACCATCACAGAGGTCGACATGGGTCTCAGATGACAGTGGTGACTTCTCAGGTAGAGAAGTCCGCTGGATTTCAGCAAAAGCTGCATCTGGCCGAGAAGATGTGAGTTTTGAAAAGTGGTTGAACTGCCACTCACCTCCCAAGTGGAGTGAATCGGCCTCCATGTCGCCAGGAGCAAGGATCACAAGCTTTCTCTGCTGGGACCGCACGTTGCAGAAAGATGCTATCTCTTCCGAGAGAGTCTTCAAATGACACGCCATCTGGCCGCATCAGCCCTTATATAACTCAACCCCGCCTACCTCGAACACCCCACCCACCCATCAGGTACGCGGTCCACCAATCCAATATCAGCACTCAGTTAAAGAATGAATCATAGGGTGTGTCCCCTTGTATTCCCCAGGGAGTTCACTTGAAACTCCTGGGGAATGCGTTAGTTTACTTAAAACAGTGGTGTTTACTTAAAACAGTAAACTTAAGTGGTAGTTTACTTAAAATGCGTTAGTTTACTTAAAACATGCAGAATCATGCCCATGTGAGTGTTTCTTTGTGTTTGTTTATATTTCTGGGTGTGTGTGTGTTTGAGCTGCGATGTGCTTCTAACTATGTGCTTTTGGCAGATACGATCATCCTTTCAGGCATTGAAGGACAGGAAGTCACACCTGTACTTTCTGACTTGAGAATCATCAATGAAGTACAGTTAATAACACGGTGTATTTGTTTCCTTAATATCAAAGAATAGATCCATGCAGTCTAATAAGTATTCTAGCAGTAACCTTTCCATGTTCAGCCTATTGATTCCGTGTTCGAGTGAAATGACTTACCAGTGGGGACCAAGACATGTCTTTGCAGGAAATGCTCTTGTGGAAGCTATATACCCAAATCATAAAGCATCAAGTGTTGGAAACATGCACTGAACCTAGACGAAATACTTAGTGCCCAAATTAGACTGTGAAAGACTTTCAGGAAATCATGCAATCACCGACATACCAATTGATGACATTCCCCGAATTTGTGATTGCAAGTAAAGAGAAATACTCATGACATTCTCTTTCCGGTGATTGAGGTCGTATGACCGCAATTTAAGAAATCATGAAATCAGAAGACTTGACTAATCACAATCTAATCCAACTAAAACCTTTGGTTCGTTTAAGAAAGGATGAATATAAAAACAACATATCACGCGGCATGGGAGATAATATTTTAATACGTATGTGATAATAGATCAACATTTGAGAGAGATGAAATAAATAGTTGTAAATCTGAGAATAGCATATAACCAGAATTAAACACTGTAAATGCCTGGGTGATGGGAATGAGTCCCTGTCTCAGGAAGAAACATAGAGATTTAAAAGCAGGGCGTCTAAAAGAGATTTGCATACCATTGTTAATACTGGCAGTTGTTTTAGTAAGAAAGGGAAAAATAAACCATTTGTCTTAGGGATTCTTGCATGTATTTTTCATCGTCTGAGATGTTGCTTCCAATTCCAGTGAAGCATTGTGTGGTGGACTTGCAGTTACCACATTTGGTGGAAAATGTCATGCTGATGAAGGTAGACTTGTTTCCCAAACTAAGAGGGACAGAATTTGGGTGTTTCTTTGGGACTTTGGGCTTTCTAGGAATAAAGATCCTGGCTCTAGGGATTTTCTTAAAATTTTTCAGATAATGAGAAAGAGAATAGAATTTGGGCCAGGCGCCAAGGCCTCGAGGTGTACAGAAGCATCCCCGGTCTCAGGGCCCATGAAATCAGGATGATTTTAGGGAGGATGGTGGAATGAGGAGAGTGTGACCTTTGGCCTCCTTTCTTTC